>NC_134187.1:6137977-6762395 GCF_964188355.1 Buteo buteo | reverse complement strand
GAAAAAAAAAAAAAAAAAAAAGTTGAACGTAGTTAACTACATTAGAAAATACAGGAAAGCAGTTAAAAAACAATGAAACAAAAAAACCCAAACACACCACTTTATAAGGAACAGAAGAAAAGGGCTAAACCCCTGTAGTGGACCAGAGACATGTTTTAAGAGCCCAGGACATGATCACAGGTTGGACTAGCTGCTAGAAATTTCTACGCCCCAGACCCACTAGCAACAAATTTCACCTGGTTGACTTAGCCACTTCTGTCAAGACGGCCCAAGTAACTTTAAGCACTTTCATTGCTGCTCTTTTCTAACAAATCATTTTTATGAAAACAGGTTAGGGAAATACCGGACCAGCAGTCATATGTGACAGCATCTCCAAGGAAGCAAAATGGATGGGAAGAGCGGAGCTATGACAGCCAGAACGGGGCAGACCGGGCAGCCGCCTCGCTTAGCCCCAGACAGTACAGTGTGCCCAGCCATGTGTTTCCTGTGTTTATGCAACAAAAAAAAGCCCACTAAGGGACAAAAAAGCCCTAACACAGGCGGACAACAGAGTGAAGAAGGCCAGTGAAGGTGAAGAGACTTCAGAGGGAAGATCCTACCTAGCTGAAACAAAAACTCTAAGAACTGTTAGGAAAACAAAAGAAACCAAGACAGCAAATATAATTACACCCCTGCATGGAGTTAAGTCTTGAATAACACACAGTCCTGAACAACTCTCCACAACAAGATGAAAGTGCTATCAAAATTAAACTAACCATCCAGTAAAGGGGACCAGCACCCAGAATGGCTGGCACACGAGGAAAGCAGATGTAGAGAGACTTCTCAGTCTGAAGCCACCAATCATCCACCATTTCTCAAAAAATACAAAGGAGTCAGGCAGAACAAGCAGCAGCTTTAGTGAATATACCTCACACTGAAGGGACATATATTCCCCACACACGCCCACTCATGCTAAATAGGGACTCTCACTGCCACAGGTAGTTGTGGAGGGCAAGAGCCACGTTCCTCTTTGTCCTCCTTTGTCAAAGTCCCTGATGGTCCATCCCTATCTATAAAAAAGGTCCGGTGAAACTACAAACACCTTTGAGCAAGTCCGTAAATTACTAACTGCCAGACCATGGGTTTTTATTAAAAAAAAAAAAAAAAACAACTTTCCATGATGGACCCGCTTTCCGTATCCTTTTCCTCCCCACCTGCCCCACAGACAGGACTCTCAGCACAGCAGCTCTCTTAAATTCTTGGAAAAGCAAAAGGGCAAGAGCCAAGCGGACAGAATCTCTAGCACCTTTTGATGGTATTTCTCTTCTACCTTGACCCAAACCCAGTATCCATCAACTCTTCTCAGTTATTGTAAGTTGGTTTCCCAGTAGCTTAGGCACCTCTCTTCCAGAGGTCAACCTTCCACCATCTTCCCTTATAGTTTTGTCTACAATAAAGAAAATGATAATAAGAAAGCACTTTGCTCAACATTGCTACTACGAATACAGTTGGCCTGTGAACATTAGGCTTGTCAAGTGCCCTAGTACAGAAGGGTTGCAATAACTTGTACTTAAGTCATTTTATTCCTCAGTAGTTTACTGTGAATAAAGTTCAACTGTACATCACATATTTCTTGGTAAAAATACTAGGGGAAAGACTCTTCATCTATCCCATCCCATTGTTTGGGGGTGTTTGGAGTGGATTTTTGGCAGGGAGGGGGTGGGAGTGTTCGGTTGGTTTTCTGCTTGGGTGTTTTTTTTGTTGTTTGGTTGGTTGGTTTTTTTATCAGAGAACAAACCTTGAAGTAATGTTTTAATTGGTTCTTGTACTGTTTCTAGTGAATACTGAAACAATCTGTCACTGTCCCTGTGACAGTATGTTAAAAGTACAAAAACCTTCTGGATTTTTTTTTCTGTTGCGAACATGAAGGTGAAGAAAGCAAAAGGCTTCGCACATGTTTAACGTTCGATGAACTTACTGAATAGTTTCTGTAGACCAAATATACTTACATATATTTATACTCATTCCCTTAGCAACAAAGTAGTATGTCTGGCTTCTTAAAGTATTCCAAAGTTATAAAACTTTCTAAACAAGAAATGCAGCAAATTCAAATGTACTACCTCAAAGGAACCACAAATCAAAGTTTGCACAAATTCTTGGAAATAAAAAAAAAAGGGGGTGGTGGTGGTGAAAAATGCATATAGCTAAGAAGATACTGACAGAGGGCCAGTAGATTTCAGTGTACCACTGTGGCAATTTCTCAGCTGTTACCAAAATATTTCACTCTTAGTTGTGAAGCCATACAAAAAACAGTTGGGACACTGCAAATTTAGCTCAACCTTCCTGTTTACATACAAGTTGTATAGTCAAACCATTTCTTAACTATCATTAGGAAAATTATCTGTTATTAAGCCACAGAAGTAAACCGGACAGATGTTACAATGCACCAAGACATGGAACTCTTCCTCCCTTTAAGCCAAGACAGGAAAAAGATAATTCAATCAAATAAAGTTTTTTTCCCCAGAACATCTGAATACATTTTTTCCTTTAATTAATCTATTTCTCTATCTATTTGTAGAGCCATATATTGAATCCACATGATTAATCTAGTACAGAAGGCAAAATATTACAATGACAGAGCTTAAGCGTGTAACTGGGCATTACTAGTAACTAGTGTTTGTCACCGCTGATAACTCCTCCCCATCTTTCAAGCGCCTGAATGACACATGCTCTTGCAACATTAGTTTCCAGCTACTACAAGAACATAAAAGAACCTGTTCTAAGGCATTTTGTATTTCTGCCCTTCTCCTTTTGGTTCCTCCAGAGTCATACTGCCTCGTTCTTCTCCATACATCTCAGAAACCCTTGAGTTTATCAAACAGATACCTCAACGGTCCCCTCTACACCACCTCTTACACATAGAAACTCTTCCATAAACTGACAGAAAAGACAAACAATCTCTTATCGAGAGCCAGCTCTACCATGATGTCAGTAATAAAACAATCAGCTAATGACTTCTCAAGGTAATCGTGAGGCCATCACTAAATAAAGTGAGTACAGAGCAATTACAGCTAGGTTTTTTTCCACTATTATTTTTTGAGATGTTTTTCTGTACATTCCTCCCCACTTTTGGTCACAAGTGAGTAACACTTGAAAATCTGAATAAAGGACGACACCTTCATAGAAAATCTATTTAAAAGGCTCTGGGATCATTCTGCGATCATTTATAGAGGTTTGCCAGCGTTCTGGCAGAAACAGTTCTATAACCACACATGCACACAAATCGTTACAGTTATAACAACCCATGCAATAACAACACTTGACACAGAGTGTATACACCTGCTCAATTCAGTCACCTCTGGAGCACTAATAACATGCTCACTACTATAATCAGAAGAGGCAGAGAAAGAAGCCACACTTAAGAAAAGGAGAGGTGAGGAAAAAAAAATACATAAAACAATGTCATATAGTAATCATTAGTCATAAACTGGACTTGGTCTTTTATTAACAGTCTTATACAGTATTCCTTAACTGTATACTAATAATTTTAATAACCCAGACCTACCATATGTAAAATCCTCAGGTATTTCACATTTCAGCATTATGCAGTCTGAGTTCAGAATGTTTAAATAGCACACTAAACCTTTACACTTTCGGAAATACCATCACAGGTCACTGCAATGACCTGGACAGACAATTCTCACTTGGCAGTAAGACAATGCAGCCCAGAAAGGAACAGTAATTCTTACCTATTCTGGACAATCAGAAGAAGCATCAAAAAGTGAAATCTTTAGAGTTTGGTTTGTATCAGAACCTCAACCAACAATTTCACTTTATATTCTCAGATTTCATTTTAAGTGTGCTTTGACCACATAAGACAATTTTCACCAAGATGAAAACATGGAAAGCACATCTTTATAATCAGGAGGAACACAAGCCAGGAGGCACGTGTATCACTTCACTAAGTGCACGTTTCATCAGCACACCACGCACTTCTTCCCTTCTTTTTATGCATAAGGGGGAAGAAGCAAAGCTATCCAAAACTCAGGTATCCTTCCACTTTAAAAGCCTAAATCGTGCTCAAACGCAGCACGCTTGCACACTGCAGTGTAAGCACACAGACGCCTCTTCACACAACACCCCACGCCACGCGCGCTCTCGCGCACACCCTCCAGAAGCACATTAAGCAGCTGATGTTATACAGGGTGGCAGAGCAAGGGATGCAACACGAGTGGAGATAACGCAGACAAAATGGTCAGCAGACCTTCACGGACCCCAGTGGGGGAACGCTGCATAAGGAAAGAGGGCTCCGAAGAGGTGTTTGAGTCACTCTTTCATACTTCCCAGTGCAGATGCTCTTACATTAAAAATTACACCCAGTACAACCGAGTGTTTCAATTAATCGTAAGCCTGAACTAGCACATTATGAGAATAGGAATACTTTGTTGTACGTTTGCTTTTTTTTAAGCCAACACCTTGCTGGAGAAATGGCTGAAGGCGCAGCTCAAACTGAAGCTGGCTAAAAAAAAAAAAAAAAAAAAAAAGGCAAAACCGCTCGATTTAATCAGAAAAACTTCCACCCTTCACCAAGCCACTCCAACCAAGCTCCTTCCAACCAGCACCGGCTCAGCGTTCGCTCCACGGCTGTAAACCTCGCTCTCCCCACCGAAAAACCACGTAACCCCCGGCGCTAACCCCCTCCTTCTCCCGCCCCGGGCCAGGGCCGGGCAGGAGGGAGCGGCCCCGGCTTCTCCCAGCCCCGCCGCCCCTCCTCGTCCCGCCGAGGAGGAGGAATGAGGAGGAGGAGGCGGCAGCGTTCACCCACGCACCTGCGGGCACCTGCCGCCGCCACCTCCCGCCCGCCGGGCCCGGGCCTCCCCCCCCTCGCCCTCCGCGGAGGCAGCGGGCACCGGCAACGCTCCTTCCCCAGGGGATTTCGGGGGCTGCCCCGAAGCGACGGCGCTTCCCGGGCACCCCGGCTCCGCGCCTTCTCCCCTCAGACAAAGGGCGGCGGCCCCGGGGGGAAGCGGGAAGAGGGGACCAGCCTCGCCGCCTGGCCCGCCGCGGCAGCCCTTCCCCGCCGCGCTTACCCATGCTGCGCCCGCCCGCCCGGGCTCGGCGGAGCGGCTACCGGGTCCCTCCGACGGGCTCAAGCCGGGCACGGCGGCTCCATCCGCGCCGTTACGGACGTGAAAGGGGCTGCTCCGAGCCGCCAAGGCGGCCCGGGGCAGGGGGGCGAGAGGCGGCCGCAGACCCGACCCGACCCGTCCCGCCGCTCACCGCCTCGCCTCAGGCGAGCTCCGGCACCGGCGGCCCCGCCCACCGCCTTGCCCCGCCCCGCCCCGCCCCAGCCCCAGCCCCGCCCCGCCCGCGGCCGGGGGTCGCCAAATCCCGCGAGAGCCCAGGGCCGCCGCCCCCACGCCGTGCCGCCGTTGCCAGGCGGGGTGACGTCACCGCCGCTCTCCCCGCCTCCGTTCCCGCCCAGCCGCCGCTCTCCTCAGGCGGCGGCGGGAGCGGGCTGACCCGCTGCCGGCCCGCTTCTCCCTGCCCCGGTTCGGTTTTTTGGGGTTTTTTTTTCAGCCGGGTTTGCCGCCCGCCCCTCCGTCGCTTCTCCCGAGGAGGCCCCTTCCCTTCCCCTTGCCCTCGGCCCGCGCACCCGCGGGAAGGAGCCGCCTCACGGCTCCTACAGCCCCTCAGCAAAACCCCGGCCCTGCGAGGGAGGCCCTCGAGCTGCCTCAGGCAGCCAGGGGCTTCCCCACCTCCTCCCCCAGCAGCCTCCCGGCTCCAGGCCTTTGCCCAAAAACACCCGCCCTGGGATGGTTCCGGGAAGCCCCTTTTTGGGCGGAAAAGCGGTGAGATTCGGGGTCGGTTCCGGCTGTTCCGCAGGGAGGCCTGGGGAAGAAAAGCGGGCATGTCGCCTTGGCCTTCGAGGCCGCAGACCTCGTGTGCCTTAGTGGGCTGGTGCGTTGCTTTTGGAGAGTTTATAGGGCAGGGGTATTTTTTGCTTGTTTTTTTAATGTTTGTTTTTTACTTAAGATGTACTTGAGAAAGGAGGAAAATGTTCAAAGCTATATCAGGCTGCCACTGTTTAGGTTTTTGTGGGAAACTCGGGAATGAGTGAAAACGACTACTTAGAACTAACCAATTTAAAGATAAAACAGTGACCCTGAGGCCAAAAGGACAAGTAAACACGGTCTGGTTTTGATGAAAATCAGGGAATATAACACAGCAGGGCTCTCTGAAATGAAAATATTCTGTCCTCCCTGCTGCAGACATCCTTTTATGAGTGGTTCAAAATGAGCCATTTCAGCCAAGCTCAGGACAAAATTAGCCTAAAAAGAATGTCAAGTATTTCCAGGAGTCAGCTTTTGCTTAGCATCTTTCTCATGGCATATAAACAGAAAATGAGTCAGATAAGGAGGACTGAAGAGAAAATATCAAGTCTGAGCGCGTAAACAAGCATATACCATATTGTAGTATGATATTTTATCTCCTTCATTGTACTTTGAGGCAGACTGTGCTTCCATTTCTTCCGACAGCAGAACTGGAAACATACAAGTGATAGTCAGAATTTCCTTGAAGCAGGTATAGCGTTTCATGCTGATACGCAGTCCCGTGATACACCCCTTAAAAGGAGAACTGATTTTTTTATAAAAATACAATCTCCCCCACACCCCCAGATTTACAATAGTTAATAGGAGATTAACCCCAATCTCCAATAGGAGATTTGGGACAGAAAGGAAACATCGTCCTTAGATGTCACTCCCAACAAAAATTCAGAAAATAACTTCCCTGAGGATGAATTATCCTCATCTGTCTTCTCTGTAGGTTTTTTCCACTTCCTCTGAAGAGCTACATGCTAAAAAAAGGGTAAAGGATGAGAGGAATTATAAATTTGATCTAATGTAGCAATTTTTACCTTTTTAAACCCTGCCACAAGGCTAAGTATGCATGAACGACAGGTAAGAAATAAAATATTCATAGTGTATGCCTTTACAGAGAGTTGAAGGAGCTCCATGTAGCCTTCTTTCAGGAAGCTGGTCTGAACTAGGGCAAAAACTCATTCCAGTTTTTTTAAGCTTCATTACTACCTTTGGATTGTCCCTCAACGAATACCCATGCGGACATAAAGCTACCTTTGCCCTCCTCTTCAGTCCAGAACATGCTGGAGAGCAAAGCACTGGTTCTCGGTTCTTATGCTGTGGACTAGCAAGACGCTGGCTTTCTGAAATTATCTCTGTTTTATTTTTAGTCTTGATAACTGTGGCCAGGGCTGGTTCAAAGCTTGTTAGCAGTCTGAGTACAAAAACTGAATTTTATTCAGAGCCCATCTGCTCTGATGATAGTGCACCAGCATCCGGCCGGTCCTGGGCTTTAGCCTCCATCTCCTTTTCAGTACCAGTGAGGCAGAAATGGGATGGCTCCTGAGGGAGCCCCTGTGGCTGCTGAGTCCAAAAGCCTTTTTCTCTCCGAACAACTGGCTGCGATGCTGCTGAATCCATCATCTGCAGCCTTGTACAATTTTCTGTTTTGCCCATGTCTAAAGCTCGTCCTTCTTTGGGGCTTTGGTCCGTGAGTTATGTGGCGCTGAACAGTTGTGTCTGCCTCATGCTTCATTGAGTTTGACAAGAGTTTGCTGCAGTGAGTTTTGCAAAAATGCAAGAGTCCGCTCATGTGTAACTCAGAGCAGCATAGGGACCTGTATTTAGCAGTCTTATATGAGTTGGCAAGTATAATACATATAAGGAAAATACATCTGTGCTAGGCTATTAACTATTACGGCTCAAGCGTTAGGCCATGTGACTACTTTGTTTCTTTTCTATATGCTCTATGTCTGATGTCATGTGCCAAATGCTTGTTTAGCAATAATTACCTTCTAAATCACCCACAATGTGTTCCTTCCTCACTTTCCACTTCAATAAAAGCTGAAAACATTTAATTAGCCATGTTCACTTGGATATTATGCAATGATTGGTATTTATGCAATCCTTGGAAAATGTAGTTTTGCTGCTATATTGATAGATATACAAGGAATACTGGACCTTGCTTTTTATTCAGTCATTTCTTTCAGTTCAAGCAGAATGTAGAGCATCGATATTCTGACTCTACGGAATTATAAAAGTGCATGTTTGTCTCAGAGTATTTTCAAATCCAATTAGGTTCCCCAAAATAACTGTGATTATTTTCTCCGGAGGTTGAATTTGTTCAACAAAACTTTTAAAAATGAAAGGCTAGTATTTTAAATGCTTTATGATTGAGCCTAATGGAATATCTGAATCTATTGCTTGCTTTTGAGAGAGGAAGAGTTGTGACATGTTCACAGACCAAGAAAATACTCACTGTTTATGTCAGTAAATGCTATAATTTTATTTTACAAGAGAGATCATTCTATAGAGCCTGGTATGTAGGTTTATAACATAAAATAAGAGTAATACAGATTGTCACCACAGGAGATGCTTTTTTTTCTCTCACAAAAAAAAAAATAGGAATAATGATAGCCTCTTTTCCTGGTAGTGCTACTGTGAACATTTCACTTCCTTAAACTTTTTTGCCACTGTGATAATCTTAAAATTGCTCCATTACTTCCAAATAAAGAAACCTAAACCTGGAACTTTCAAAACTTCTCCCTAGAGCGCAAAATAATAAAGGAACTGACTTTTTTATCAAACAGAAATCATGTGTCAGCTGTTACCAAGTTATGATTTTGTGCACATTTGAGTGGCACATGTACTGCAATAATTCTACATTCCCCTTTAACCAGATAGTTTGCTCCCAAACATTCCAGCTGAGTCAATTTTTCATGCTTTTAATACTCTATTACATTTTTCATGACAGCAACTTCTTGCACCCATAAATAAAAATTGACTGGAAGCATACGGCCTCTAGCACGAAGGAGTTAAACAGTCCTGACTGATTGTAAAATTTCACTTTTTGTCATCAGTAGCAGTTCCTACTAGGTAACATAACATTACTAAAAAAAAAGACATGTTTGTGTTTCAGAAGTTAAAAAATTATTTAGATGAGAAAACTCCCTCTGCTGGTTTGAAGAAGCAGCAGATATGTTTCATTTAAAAAAATACAAAGTGTGGGAAAATACTCATTCAACACGCACAGTATTTTTCCCTTCACTGCATACTCAGTGGAGGGTGAATCTGCTTATTCCACAGAATGAGGCAGGGCTCTTTGGGGGAAAAAAAAAAAAAAAGAAAAAAAGAGAGAGAAAGAAAATATAAAAACACAGAGCAGTTGTTTTGCAAATAAAAACTGTATCAAAATGTAGATTTTCAAGGAGGGGGCAAATTGAACTTGCACACTAACACTTAATCCTATTATTTCTTTTAACTGACAGGGCATTGCATTATTTTAAGATGCAAAAGCAGCTTTGTCTTTCTTTTCTTCCTACCCCTGTACAGACACTCCGTTATGCAACATGTTAACAGCTATGCAGGGCTCTTAGAAAGGTTGGACCCTTTGCAACTACAACACAGCTCCCTCCATCCAGGTAAAGAGCAACCAGTCATAGTCTTTCTTGCAGATTATTGCTAGAGGATGAAATATTGTGTCACTACAGACAGCTGGTGATACTAAGGAATTTTAGGTGCCAGTTTTCAGGCTATTGAAAGAATCGTGCACTAGTACCACATTTTTCAAACCGTGGAGTGTGGATCAATGGTGATCTATGAGAACTCAGGAGCTGGTCTGCAAAATAATTGAAAATGGCTTTGTAAACCACCTACACTTGCATTCTCACACATCGAACAAGCAAGCAACCAAAATGAGGGAAATAATATGGACACTGGAAGTTTATCCTAATTTTATTTGTCTTTAACTGGAAATTGTTGTGGCAACACCACAAAAATGGATTGTTGTTTATTGGTTAATTTCTTGGTTGAAAAGGCTGAGGAACATCAGCCAGTGGAAACAAATTCCCCTGTCCTTTGTTTCAAGTTTAACCACACTTGATCTATTTACTCCATTATTATCAACCTCTTTAGTCAATCCCATTCTCTTCTCCATAATCAGTTCTAGCCTTGACCAGCAAGTACTGGTTTTTAGCTTGTCTTATTCCTTTGCCTCATGTCAAAAACCCCTATGCCTTACTCCATTTTGCTGGGCTGAGCACAAGACAGGGAGCCAGGACAAGTTTCAGTGCTGTGGCCTCATTTTGTTGTATAAAAATACATCTTTCAAATAAGACCCAATGTTGATTAAAGCATTATTGTAGATGACTGCTTGTCCAGTACTAAATACTTCTGAAGTCCTGAATGAAGTATCAGAAATGTCACTTCTGTTGCACAGGTATGAAATAAAGTACTTGTAACTGTTGAGTCTTGAAAGAAAAGAGTTCGGGAAGAGGGAGGTGTATCTGAAATTCAGGCTAAGTATAGGCAACAATGAATCGTTTTTCTGCCATGAGGCCATTGTAACAGTAATCTGAAAGAGTAGTTACCTACCCTGCTGGCAGCTATTACATTTTTTCTTTGACATCTCTTCTGAGGATTCAGTTCATTTATACTGGGCTATTACAACTAATTAATACAAAGATGCAAACAGCAGGGAGTTTGTGGAGAAGCTCCATCCGTAGTGCTGATAAAAACCATTTCACATGGACATGTAGTCATTAACGGTATAACCAGATGTGTAACCATACGTGTAGTTTCAAAGATACTCTGTTTGATTTAAATACAGGAGAGTTTTCATCTCCACAGTTTGGCTGCAGTACATCACACTGTACTTAAAATAAGAAGAAGTAGAAAAAAAGCAAATTGTGCTTTTCACTGGCATATTTATTTTTTCTCTAATAAGCAACCACCTTCCTCCTTCCCTTTTAGGTACATTTGTATTAAGTCCCTTTGGCAGCCACTGTTTGGGACTTCCTTATATTAACATCTAGCACAAAGAAATCTCATCTTCAGGGTCCAGTGGGCTAATGGTTTCCTTCGGCATCTGAATAAATCAACAGCTGTGGCCTTCAGCCATTTTGTCTTACCAAAATAAAAGTAACGGAAAAACAGCTTGTTGTTGTAACAGTTCTCACACATGCTCCAGAGGGAGGATAAGAAGCCTTGTCTCTGCAGAGACAACTTCACACAAAAAGTACAGTATTAGCAATGTAATTTTTCCCTCACTCCATCAGTAACAGCAATGTAGTCCTTAATTGCAATGATCTAAAGATATAAAGTCTGCTCAAAAGGTAGTAAATGTTATTAAAGCATTTTATATGTCATCATGAGTACTTCTATCACTGTAATGCACACATGTTATGTATTAGGGTGCATTTCTGTGCCACAGGTAAGACGATGGTGTCAACTAAAAGTGCTCTTATATTCAAATGGCAGTCACTGATACCTGTACAGCCCCTTTGTGCTCTGAGTGTAGTGCTAAAAGCAGCTGAGTCACTGCCACTGCAATTAGAAAGTGTCGCTCTTTGACACTGAACTTCTGTTTCTGGCTCTCTCACTCTTGTGCTAGTTGTAGTGCTCATCTGATGGTTTTGCTCAGTCAGTTCAGCTTTCAAGGCCAGTAGGAAACTTTTAAAGAAGTAGGGCATTGTTAATTATTCAGAGCAGTTTGGACTTGCAATTATACTACGTTCAACTATAATTTTTAAAATTCTGAATAAAACTTGTCTGTCACCAAAAAAACTGATCAGGTGCAGAAACTCTGCATGTATTACTTGCACTCAGGGAACTATTTTGAGTATGATTGTCTTGGGGTTTTTTTTGCGGGTTTGTTGTGTTTTGTTTTTTGTAATGGAAGTACAGCAAAGCCACACCCTGCAAGCTCCAGGACATGAAGACACAATATTCTCTATAGTGATCTGCTGTAGGGGACTCTTGGGAGCCTTTTGGAGAAAGGGATGTGGAGTTACCTCTATGTTTACATTTTCCTGTATTGATTTTTCTAAGCTGACAATGCAATGAATAGTGCATTTTCATCAGTATCACAATCTTTGATAGAGAGGTCAAGACAAAGGAGCGCAAACGTACTTGTCTATCTCTTCATGCTTTAAGCTTAACACAATGGCTCTTCTCTCTTCATTCTCAAACAATGTAAGATTGTCATTAATTTTCTTGAAAGTGGCAGCCTTTTTGTGAGTGCTGTTCAGCTGCTTTTGAGTTTATAAATAACATTCCCAAGGGGCAGTCTGTACATCTGTGGAATTGCCAGAGTTGACCAAATACCCACTGTTCAGAAAATTCTATAATAAAATACCACTTCCCCTGACAATTACACACCCTCACCTTCAGTTATACTAACTGAACTCTAGGATCTGTTGCTATAATCAGTAGATGTTTCTGTAAGGTGTATAACTATTTCCAGCAAGCTACTAAATTTTACAAAAAAATTGGTTACCTGCACTTTTGGTTCTGAAAGTTATCAAGTAAATCACAACTGACAAAACCATTAGGCATTACTGCAGAGAAAATATGGCCCAGATCAAGAAAGGACACACACTTCTCCCTCCCCATCCCCAGCCAAACCAAACCCTATCAATTTTGTTTGTTAAAAAAAGTCAGAACTGTGATTGGATCTTATAAATATGAAATATTTTCAATTAGAAGGATTAGCTCTAGTCTTAGTAAGGTACTTGTGACTGTGAAGAAGGGCCCCTTGGCACAGCTTTGGAGGCTTTCACTGATTTATTTTTGTTGTTGTTGTTGTTGTCATGCAGACTAAGAACTTAGATATTTATCTACATTCCTGCAGGCTTGTATATCCTCTCCCCCGGGGCATTGATGCCTGCTGCCAACAATGCACATCAGGTTTTCTAGAGAGACAGCAAGCTCAACTTAACAACAGACTGAGCACTTCAGAACCACCTGCTTGCTTTATATTTTCCCTCCTAAGAAGTTAAAGTATTGGGGATTATTCATTTTACCAAAGCATATTCCCACAAAAACCAGCAAAAGATGAGTTTTCTGTTTCACTCACTGGCTACAAGTGGAAATTTTAACTCTGTATTTCCACTTTAAGTTATCAACATCTCAACCTGAAGGAGGAAAAGCAGCTTCTATTCTGCTTTCAGAAACAATGACATTAGAGAAGCAAACAGAAGGTTGAATTTATGTCTAGACAAGTAAAAATGTTTTTCAGTTCCCATTTTAGGTGCGACATTGAACGGAGATTATTTCTAATTTTAATGATTAAGGTGCAAAGAATTGCAAGCTTTTTGTGTACAGAGAAAAACATGACAAAGAAATTAATTATACGGAATACTTTGTTGTATTGTTTGGACTTGCATTTGCCCACCAGAAAGTGCAGAGCAGGATGTGTGACAGAAAAGGGGAGCGTGCTCCAGCAACGGTATCTGAGTTGCCAAGAGTGTATCACCAAATATACTCACAAACCTGAGTGTTTTTTGTAAGGAAGCAATGTTAACTAACCAGCCAATTTGTGAGTTGATTACCCAAAGATATGGGCATGGATAAATCATACTTTTCCTACCACACGTTGAATCCTTCAGCTGGCACTCTCCCCAAAACACCCACTCAGAAAACAGTTTGCAGACACTGACGTTTTCTATTCTTTTTCACTTCTCCATTGGTGTTATTTCCAGCCCAGACTACTTGAAAGTCAGCATCCCTTCTTGAATCTAATTAATCCTTATGACTTGGCCCTTCACATCAAATTCCTTCCTTTTTAGAAATTCCAGTTTATAATTGTTCCAGAGCTCCTGCTGTACTCAGGAACTCCCCAATCTCTCTTCATGACCTTTTGGCACAAACAAGACCTAAAACAATAGTTTTGTTTAGACACACCAGTCTGCTGAAAGACCATATTTTTTTCCAAGTGAGCTCTTAGAAAACAGGATCGGTCTGATATAAGGACAGATGGTAACACAGGATTGGTCAGAAGCAATTTCCTGTCTCAGCCATTTTCTACACCAATTAATCACAGCTCTCTCATGGGAAATCAGAATTCCAAAACTTATTCTTGTTCCAGTTTGAAATTACAGCAATTCTTGCAATGAACATTGTAGAAAACACTTGCTTCTGGAGAAAAGTGTTTTAAATGTCCTATGTTTTTCTTTCACTGTTTAGATTTGTCTTATGACATGTGGGTAATGACCGGATTTAGGGAGTTTAGTTCTTTTAAACAGTTCTCTGACATCCCAGGTGACTGCTCCATGATCTGTTTTCTTCTCAGTGCAAAAATCCAAGTGCCAAAGCCTCAGCATTTTTAATTCTTGCTGACTAGATCTACTCCTGTGTTATACTGGAACATTTTGTTATTCTAGAGCTTGTGGCCAAAAGGGACACAGGAATACCCATGCATGAAATCTACCCTTGTTACAATGTTCAGAGAAGTGCTAATGTCCACCCATAAGTTTTAGAAAAATGCAGCATGGCGTACTTCATGTACCAGCCATTTCAGTCACTGACTGCAATATTCTTTTGAATTTTAAGATGAACAGTGAAGAGAGGCTCATTTCACCTGATTTTAGCTGCATGCTTCAGCTACTCTGCTGATGCAGATTCATTTGACAATCTGTGGAAAGGAAGAAGCAGGCACTGATAGGAAACAGTTCATCAGATCCTAAAAACAAGTGCCTAAGATATGAGTGATAAAAACCCTGGAGAGGTGCCAGCATCTTTCTGGTGATTGTAGAGGGAAACCATACAACTAGCTTAGACTTTGACGACAAAAGTTTGATAAAGTGAATGCCATCATTAGAATAGATGGATACATATTCCTCTTGCAGCATCTCTGTATTATTTTTGCCTTTATGTTCTGCTGTTAAAATGTTTTCCTTGCAAACAAAATCAGCAGTGCATTTTGGACAATCTAGAGTTAGATTTAGTTCATGTTTCTGGAGATTGCTTCATATACCCAAAAGTGAGACAAGACCTAGACACAGCTGTTGAAAGAGGAAGTCTTGAAGTGGAATGAAAGTAATAAAATACTGGCCTAATCCAACTATGCTCCTTCTGTTTTTAAGCCTCTTGCTGTGAAAGACAGTAGCTCAAAGTGCAAGGTCCTGTACTCGTCCTGCATTTAAGCTAATCGTGAGAAGTTACTTGTACGAAAGGATAGGTGTTGAGGAGAAAAATCGGAGTAGTAATTGGCTGTACCCACTAACATGATGCAGCCACAAAAATTACAAATATGGTTCTTTGGTTTATCAGGAGAGGTGTTTCCATTATATATGGAAATGTTGATGCTATCATTTAACTAGTAAGATGTACTCTTGAAAAATGAATGCAAAGACCACATTCAAGAAGAGTAAATTCAGCTTGAAACAGTTATGGAAAAGGGCCATTTGAGCTGTATTGGAGTGTGAACAGTCTAAAAGAGGTTGTTTAGTCTCACAAAACAAAGACTGAGAAGGATTCACTCTCTGTAAATACATCCGTGGGCAGATCTGAGGGAGAGGAATTCACTAAAGCTTACAAGCAGCACTGCTCAGAATCAATGGGCACAATATGGTGGTGGATGTGCTTAGAATGGAAATTAGAAAGGAAATATTACTGCAGAGCACAGCCATGATATTCTGGAACAACACGCAGGAGTTTGGAGAGAAGCAACATACCACTTCTTAGGATGAAGCTTGCTCATTTTAAGTGATGAATTATTATCATTATGTGATTTGCTTTACTATCAGGAAAAAAGACTTGATTACATTATTTCCTAAGTTCATGTATATACACACACACATATATATATAATGTATGTTTGCATGTATGCATGCATGTGCTGTATGTATATACATATATGTTTACTTTTTAGAAGTTCTATGCACAAGGGTCAAGTTCTTACCATTCCATGAGAAGCAGAGGGCACAGGCACCTATCTACATTTATAGGCTGATACAATGCTTTGTATGGCATGGACTTCACTATTACCCTTTTGCCTTTGACGTCCAAATATTCAGGAGTGATTGCAATATAGCACACATGCCAGAGCAAGCTTAGCATTGCCAAATCTGAGTATTGGTGACAGTAGTCAGTATAAAGACCACAAGGAGCTAGGTAAGCTCTGCTGTCTCCAGTGGGTTATCATGGTCTCACTTTCACCCTGTTTCTCTCTTTTTCAGGAAGGACAGTCTTCAGACTGTCAGAAGGGCATCCCTAAAGGAGCAGGTAGAGATGCAGACCTGCAGTAATAAGGAGTGCAACTCTCATTCTTACCCTAAAAAAAAAAAAAAAAAAAAAGACTGAAATACAGAACTGAATTATCAGCTTTGGATGTGCTCCCATGACATTAACCAGGTGAGTTACCACCCTGGCCCAGAAGAAGTGCTTGAACAGTGCTATTTGACAGCTGCTGATTAACCTGTGTGGTCTAGCAGCAAAGTGATAGGTGCCATACAGAAACCAGACGCTTGAACTATCACCACTTGTGCAAGCTGGTGGCCTGGAGTATCTGTTTCTATGGGGCCGCCAATCCAGCATCTGTCACAAGCATCTAGTTCATAGTGAGGAAACAAAGGGAACTCCCAGTGACACATATTCCAGCTGCAATCCCAAAGAAGTGTCATAGGAAGGCAATAGAATGCATCTGCTGCAATGAATGAGTGGGTATTATTACAAGGCACATAAAATATGCACAGGGTTGAATTTCACCTCTACCAAAGACAGCAAACAGACACCAAATGTGTCTAATTGAAGGAAGCTCTGGAGTGTTGCTCTACAAGGTCCATGAAAAAGCTGCAGTAGGGTAAGTGTCAGGGCTGTATGTGAGAACAGCATTGTAACTTCTACTAGAAATGATGATGCATGAGATGTAGTAATCCCGTTCTTCTGTGCTCCCAGGCTATGTCTGCAGGGAGGGAGATAGAAAAAAACAAGAGCCATGATGTCATTTTTATATGGTACCTTCTTGTCTTAGAACAGAAGATCCTTGTTCCTTCCATTTACTTGGTTTTTTATGTACAACAGCACTGCCCTATGCAGTCCTCTGTCTCGTATTCCCCTACTTTGTCTCCTTTCATGTGCATTTGTTTTTTTTTTAAAACAAAGCTTATTGTCCCTTGGCCCATACCACTTTTATCCTCCTCCTCACCTCCACATACACTATTTATTTTTGTTTAAATTGTGTATCCATTTTGTTTAATTCTGTAAAACCATTTGCAAAAGAGATGGTATTTAATCCACAGGTTTGTTCTGTGTATCTTGCCTATTTGTAGAGGATGCTGATAATCTTCTTTGTAATAGGCTTTGAGATGGTACTTGATTTTGGAGCACTAGCAATATACCTGTTGCCTTAAAAAGCCACTCAAGTCATTTCACCAAAGAGGTTATAACAGTCACAAATATATTTTAGTTGCCTCTATTTTTGACTGCCTAACTGGTTATTTTAAAAATCACCTGGTTTTCATATAGTAACTTCCACAGCCAGTTTCAGATGGTCCAGGCATTGGAGCCCAGCCTGATCAAAGCAGCAGAGGGGCAACACCAGAGCAGAAGAATAGAAAGTCTGTGGCCTGGGAAAGCAAAGGAGCCCCAGGCACAGAGGTAAACCTGAGAGAAGATGAAAAGACAGGAGCCTGAGGTCAGAGGGAGGAGAAGGCTGATACGGAGTTGTAGCCAATACAGCAAACACAGGCCAGGTAAACAAATGCCTTTTCCAGGAAATGAGCCCAAGTGTTCAGGAAGAAACTTACCTCATACATAGTCTTTGTATCAGATAGATCTGACCTAAGCCTCTGAACCATAAGCCTGATGGTGGTTGAGGTCTAAAGGAGAAGGGGAACCCCATCCAGAAAGCTCTAAAAGGGTGGCAGCCTGGAAGGTAGCAGGGAAGGGACCTAGGGAAATGGATTAATGCTCATGTTTGAGGCAGGCATATGAAAGATGTTGGATTTTCCTTTAAGTTTTTCATATTTGTAGCATTTCTGTTAAAAAAAAAAAAAGGCATGTGAAAGCAGAGGAAATTACACAGTTACTATAATACAAAAAAACCCCTGAGCCAATCAACGAAGCCAAAACAGGCCTGGAGTGACTGGTCTGTCTGATCTTTCACATAGTTTGTAGCTTTAGGGCATGAAAGTACCTATTTAAAAAAGAGAGAGAAGGAACCATAGTTAAGAGGATCCTTTGGGAAAATTGGGTCTTGGGGTAGGAATCACTGAAGAGGAGGAATAATGGTCAAAAATGGACAGCTTGCTAGAGGAGTCAGAAGAGAAAAGGAGCTCAGGTTGGCTGAAGGGCAGTTCAGACTTGAGGCATCAGCTTTTTTGTCCTGGGAGGAGAGATGGGGCCCACAGGCTGCCACTGGGGTATTAGTGCTGGAGACACAAACCAACCTGCAGTTTGCTTGCCATGGAATTATAGAGGAAGACTTCAAATTGTTTTGCTTTGGTTATTGTTTGACTTTGGGAAAAGTGCACCAGTCATTACATGCTATTGTGTTTATCTTTTCTTCTCCACCTTTAATAAATTACTATTATTTCAAACGCTGTGATTCATTATTGTGATGGGAAAGAAAGTTTTCCCAGGTGTCTGGGCTGGGGCTCAAACCAATCTTCACGACAGACCTTCAGAGATAATCAAAGCCAGCCCTTATGGCTGCCAACCAGGGCCTTCCAGAAGTATTGCAGAAGAGCCGATAGTACTTTCATGATTTACTTGGCTGTTGGCAAAAGGCTGCAGCTGTGCTAAGCGCTGTGAAAGCAACACCCGTCCCCCAAAAACTTTGAGTCCAAATTGTGGGAGATGACATCGGGCCACAATTCTGCCCAGGACCAAACTTTATTCCAAGAAGTACAAGAAAACAATGCTAATTCAGCCCAGGTAGAGAATCAAAAGGACTTACTCAAACAAGAGGGATCCAGCCACAGGCAGATTTTAGAAAAGCAGAGTTTAGCCCAGTAGGATCTGGAGGCTGTAGGTTCCTCCTTCAAAATATAAACCAACAGCCTCGGAGTGTAGTTCTTCTTGCAAAGTCTAGTAACATTATTTCCCTACGACAGTGTATTGTTGTTTTTCTGACAAAGCTTCTTTTGTGTCCCTGTGTTTTTTCTACAACAGATATTTATAGAAATTGTAGTCACAAAGCTGCCAAAAGCACTTCCTGTAAATTACATAATGCGTCTGTCTCCCTTCCAGTATCACGAGGACCTATTCACAAGCTTCCCATTACTTTTGAGACCTTTATTTTACAAGATAGAAGAGCTCTGACTGTTACCATACGCTATACATGTGCTCAAAGAAAACACTGCTGATAGGAGAGGACTGAGGCAGACGCTGACAGGCAGAGAGTAACTGGAACAGTAACTGTGAGTGGTTCACGTTATCAAGGGTTTTTAAATTGTTGGGTTTTTTCAGATTGTTAAAATGTTATCTTGAGCAAATTTTTCTTCTAATGACGCTTAATCAGATTCACCAGTATACCCTGTGTTGTGCTGTTGATTTGTCCCAGGGAAAAAGTACCTATAAGTGTAGCATCTCTTTAGTATCTATCAAAATAGTGTATGCTCCCACCTCACCCAATATTTTCACAGTAAAGTAGCTGTGCAGTTTTCGCGTTTAGAGCTGGCCAATGTCCACCTTTATGGATGAGAAGACCCTGGCATATTCCCAGCAAAATTAGTGTAGAATATGCAACATTCTGAAATAAAGCTAATTTGCCTGAGTTCATTTTATATCCAACTGAGCATAAAATTGTTGATTATAGTGTTCAAGAGGAAAACATGAGATTAAAGAATTGATCTAATCTGCATTGTAGTTAGTAAGAAAACATCCACTTATTTTAGTGGGAATGGGTTTGGGCCTAAATGTGCACGTTGTCTGGAGTTCAAAGGAAAATGAGATCCAAGCAAAAGGTATAAAAAATGTGGAGAGCATGTTACATAGTAAACAATCCCATGAGCTCATGCTGTGCTCTTTCTTTGCCTGACTTTGATGTTGGAGCTCCCATTTTATTCGTACAGACTTGATCCTGCTGTCTTTGAATTTAGCGGGAAGACCTCTCGTTGATTTTGATTGTGCAAAAACTGGCTTTATATTCTTACATGGCTTTTTGGAGCAATGAAGCAGTTTTGTACTTTTATTGTGTGATAGGATCCTAAGCTCCCCCAGTGGAGGAAGAAAACAGAACCAGGGCTGTATTACTTGCACCGGCTTTCTGCTCCAGGCAGGCCCAGGGACGGGAGAGGAGCTGCACCCCCATTTTCCATCTGCTGTCCTTTTTCCTTTCTTCACCAAAATGCCAAAGCAGACAAGAGCAATGGTGCAAAAAGAGGCTGGGGGGGATCCAAGCAGGGGAAGGAGCAAAGGAAGGATGGAGGGAGAGGGCTGTACTGGGTTGATATTAGAACCACAGAATCACAGAATGCTTTGGAAGGTTGGAAGGGACATTTAAAGGTCACCTAGTCCAACCTCCCTGCAATGAGTAGGGACATCTTCGACTAGATCAGGTTGCTGAAAGCCCCATCCAACCTGACCTTGAATGTATAAGGGTGGTGGCAGTGAGGAGGTGATTCTAACCCTTCCCACACTCTGCTAGCCTGCAGCCTACTCTGGTCCTGCATCTCCTTCAGGAGACCAGGTCATCTGCAGAGAGCTGATGAAGGAGAGAGACAAACCCCACACAGGCCCAAATCAGACTGGTGCGCAGGTTTACAGTGTCACAGCGTCCAGTTGTAGCACAGTATTTTTGAGGGGGAAGGGGATATCACTTCACAAAATTCAGACAATATCACCCATTGAGGATATAAGGCTGCCTGCTACTTCTCAAAGGTGTTGTATTACTTCTTGTACAGATAGCCCTGAACACAACTACCTACAGTTCATAACTGCTAGAGAAGGAATTTGACACCCTGCTTCCCCCAGGAAAGGAAGTAAAAATAACTGCAGCCTGGAAAAAAAATGGAAATCACTTACCTTGTCCATCTTGCATGTTCCTCAGCTCTCTTGTATTCAGAAAAGAACAACTTCCCTTGAATTTGACTCTGCCTGTGACTCAGACTCCTGCCAGCAGACACTTGCAATGGTGACCTCCACCAAATGAGCAATCACTGTCATAAGAGCCTGGGGCAATGATTAACCGAGGACAAAACCCTGCTGAGGCCACTCACAAAAGCAGACTAAGTGAGACTGGCCCTAGTCTGTACAGCTCATTTTTGATTAAGATTTACAGTGCTATAGCAAGGATTAGGCAGTGCCAGTGGAGGCCAGCGTGTCCCAGCCCTGGCCGTGGGTGCTGCTGTCGCTGTTCCACAGGAGACAGAAAGCTCCTGGCTGTGGAGCGAGCAGGAGCACAGAGGAATAGAGACGGAAAGCGGAGTGGGAGGGGAGCAGAGGGGCTGTGAGCATTATACAGCTCATTATGGCTTTGGGACTTTCTGGCAGCATCACACATTTCTGATTTAATTTGGAATCGAGGTGGTTTCCCAACATAAATTTTTGCTCTTGAAACCTCTCCCTCAACTCCCCTTTTGTTAATTCATTAAAAAATTAGGGTGGTTTCTGTAGCAGATGAAGCAATTTGCATTCACAACTGCACAACACTGGTTTAAAAATAGTAACAAGAAATTTGATAGCTCAAATATAGGGTGTCTACTTGGGGAATAAACATGTCTCTAGTGTTAGCTCAGCTCTTAAAACAAAATAATAATTGCTTCCAGAGATAAAATATTTGCAAGCTATTATTGCAGCACTCTTTCATTAAAGGGAAGGAAACACAGCTGTCTCTTTGGAGCAGGCAGACGACAACAGAGAAAGATGTGCTCCATAATTAGGCTTCAGGAACTGTCAGGTACCTGTACCTCTTGACAGCTCAACATTAAAACCGTATCAGTGGAGCATTCATCCATGCTGCTATTTCTTAAGCCACCCAAAAGAGGTTGTGAATTTGTTAATTAATTTCTGAGAAACACCATGGTTCTGTCTGTGAAAGCAAATGGCTTAGGGAGATGTAAAATATCTTGAACAGAGTACACAAGCCTGCAAGTGATTTAAGGATTTCAATATTGTGTATTCTTCAAAAGCAGTGGAAGAGGAGGGACTGTGTCAGCTAGCTTAGGTACTTACAGAGAGATGTGTTTTTTCTTGAAAGTGGCTATTTTACTTCAAAGCATCTGATCCTGCGGCTGCTAAAATTGACAGTCAGTGGAGCTGCTTCTTCACACAGGTTCAGTGAGAGACTGTCTGAAGATAATAGAGGTAACATATTGCTTTCTAGAGATTTCTTTAGGGTTATGCAATACAACATATCACTGGTTCTTGTTATCTACAGAAACATCCTTCATACACAGCAGCATTTCCGATCACGGTTTTAGTTCAGCTTCTCCTGTTCTCGACATAATTTGGAACAATTTTGCACTAAAAATAATCTGGCAGGAAAAAATAACGAAAACAAAGAACTCAAGCAAGTCATAAATCTATGCTGTTTCCCTCCCAAGGGATAATAATATTGTGATATGGCAATAGGCCACAGCAGTAAATTGCCCCATATCTACACTGCACACATGCTGCATCAGAACAGCACATTTCTGTTCACAGTGGCACAATCTAAAATTAACTACCAGGAGCTCCATGCCAGAGCAAGCTCAGTTAAAATTATGATGTTTAAAAAATGCAAAGCCTCACTGGCACTGAGGAGGACATCTGAAGTACACAGCCTGCTTCTGAGCTTTTAGCGTTTTCAGTGGGAACCTGGTACATGTGAATTCCAGGATTACTCACATGTTTTACAGTAAACACTTGTCTGGATTAAACCTCTCTGGACCTAATTTTTGGCCAAGGACTACTTAGAATTTAGAAATTAGGCAAACTTTGGCAGGGCTGATTCTCTCTGGCTGTGTAACATACACTACAATGTTGTGTTCCCCCGTACACAGCTGAAGGCAATGCCTGCCTTTTGTAAGAACCCCACTGCCCAGATCTCTTGCCTAGGAGGAAGACTTCATATTAGAGTTGCGATTTTTTCCTGAAATGCTTTGAATTCCCATCTTACCATACTCTAATTAACTAGCTCATCTCAGCAGAGACTCCTCCTCTACCTTTGTTAAGGCCCTTATGGGCCCATAAACATATACTGCATGCAACCAAAACACTTTTTCTGACTGGGGTGGTCTTTATTTGGGACTGGGGAGCCTTAGGAAACTGCCTGCTGGCTTTTCACATGAATCTATACAGCCACCATTTGGTAAAGAGCAGAGAGACCTTCAGGCAGCTCTTACCCTCGTCGTGAGCATCCTGCTGGTGGTTACAATCCCAGCGTTGGTCTGGAAACTTCCCCATTTAGCACAGGGAAAATTTGGGCATTGTGAATTCTGCTCCTGAAGCATCAGTTGCTACCACCTGCCTTTGCGGATCTGTCTTAGTAACATGCTGTGGAAAGCAAGCCAAGATCTTTAGATTTCCAGACTACTACCCTACCCCTATTTCTGCCATTTTCTACCCTCTTGTGCACAGTTCCAAGAGAAGAGCTTTTCCCCAGATGGTGGAGCGCTTGTAGGAAGATATTCTTCTACCAGCAGCAATACAGTATGGATACCCTGGTTCTGTACCACTTTTTATTATTCAGAAGGAGCCTCTGTAGTGAGGAAAAAATTTTTTAAATGGTTGTCTGCAAGGATTTCCAACAATCAGAACTTATGATCCGTGGGGATTATTTGTAGTTTATTGTGAACCATGTCTCATTTGTCCTCCTAAAGAGGAAGCTCAGTGACTCACTGTTTGAGGTATAACATAATGATTTTTGCCAGATCAGCTTCCAACAAAGGAGAGCATTTAGCGTAAACAAATCAGTTATTGTAGAGCAGGTCTTTGACTAGTTTGCAGTGAGAAACAGGACAGAATTTATTACAGTGAACGCAAGCTGGAACAGTTCAGTCACTTGGGACTTCAAAACGTTAGTGCAAGTGTAATTTCTGTAATTTAAGCTGATTATTTTATGTCCCTTCACAGCATACAGGAAGAAAAGTTCTTTTCCTCTTTTCAGAAGTCTTCTTGTACATATAAAGGTTGTTACAATCTTCTCCATCTGTTCTCTTTTCTAGAATTGTCTAGAAGTTTCTAGAAAAGGATTAATTGTCTACATCTTTTCTGAAGTGTTTTTCTCAAACCAAGCACACTTATTCCACCTGCAGCCTTAGCAATACTACCTAGAGTGGAAAGATTATTTCAACATCTTACATGCCATACATTGATTGGTTGAACAAATTGATTCTTTACAAACCTGCCTTGACTGTTATTAATTAGAAGTTTTCTGCATTTTACAAGCACTGTTTCGATATTTTTTTAGAAAATTCAGTCAGACTGATTAGTGACAATTCCTACATACCTCCCTTCCTTCCTTTTTGAAAATACTCGCTGTGCTTGCTCTTCTCCCATGCCCTGGAACCTCATATGTCCTTACCACCTTCTCAAGGATGATCACTAACGTCTCATCCTGCTTACACCAGCTACTTAAGCATTTTAAATAAAATTCCTTTTTCTGAAGTGACTACTGAAGGAAAAAAGGCATTAAACCTGTCACCCATTATTATTTCTTCTTTCCCATCACATGGTGGACTAACTCTTTCATATTTCATATCTTTGGAGAATGTCCTCATGTTATTCTTCATTCCATTTCCTTGTTGTATCTTATTCTGCTCTTCTTTTTGTCCCTAGGATTATACTAGTCATAGGAATACAGTCAGTATCTACATTATGCCAAAATCCATTTGATACAGGACTTCTGTCACAGAGCGCAGTAGCTTAGCTTTTGTCTGTTAGATAATACCAAGCAAATATCATTTAAGCAAAATACCACAGATTTTTTGCAATTATATCACTTCTATATTCTTTTTCAAGTGGACAACTAGTCCTGTTCCCCTTGAGCTCCTGATGAAACTCCTCGTTACATCCAGGGAGGTGAAGTTGCTATCCTGAGCCTCAGTAAAACAAGACATGAGTGTTTCTCTCTCACACAGTAAAATCACTGACTATTTTCAGCGTGTGCAAAGTCAGCAGGGAGATGCCAGGTAAGTGCAGTAAAAGGAAAAGGAATATTGCATCTACTGTGATGTAATGGCAACTTAGTTGTTGAAAGAAAATATAAGACTCAAGGTTAATTGCTAATGGTGAAAGTAGTACTTTGCTCCAGGATTATTAATAAACATGAGAGAGATGAACATTTTGACTATTTAAAGCATATTTTTAGTCTGTTTGAATACCTGAAACCTAACATTATGAATAAACAGCTGCTCTGGTTAAGGTTGGATAAACCTAAACCCATGTATTTTCTGCATGTTTACCTGTTTCCCACCCTAACCAGGAAACAGTATTTTGACAGTTCTGAAGTGTTTCCTTAATACTGGGGGTTTTTGTTATCTTTCATTTCTACTGTTTAAAGTGTTTTTGTTTAAACAGAATTGAGAGTTTTGACAGTAATTTTTGTAACATTTCTCTAAGCATGATTCAAAACACAAAGTGAGCCTGTTGTAAAATATTTTTACTAACAAGCAAAAATGTAAAAAGCCCAGATGCTTTGGCTGCCTATGTGAGCTGAGGGCAAAGTTTGAGCCACCTGATATTTACCCACAACCAATTTTAATGCTGGACACTTCCCATCTTTAAAATTATCTTCAATTATTAACTGATTTCTCACAGTTCAGCAATGCAGGTAGATTTCTTTCTTCCTGTCTTGCAGACAATAAACTGAGACAAAGCGATACAGTGAGTCAAAGAGCCACAGATGGAGTCGCCATCAGTGCCCCCATCAGAACATGATTTAATTAATCTTTACATGATGGTAAAAATGACTGCATCTTCCCTTTCACTCAGTGTGTCATCCATCTCTCACATTTTCTCATCTATATTACACATCTTTCTCCCCTTGCTTTTTACAAAAGAAATTCTGTTTCTTTTTTCCATCTGCTTGATCTCTTCTTTCCCCGTGAAAGCCCTGGCCCAGGGGAAAGGATCCTGTGTCTTGCTTTTGGATAATCTTTTCATTTCTTGGCAGGCAGTCAAGTAGAAAGCAAAGCAGAGAGCTTTGGCACAAGACAGAGGCTGAGTGTTTGGTTGTTTGGGAAATTTTTTTATTGTTTCTAGGGGATTTTTTTGCCCATCTCTTCTTGGGAATGTTTCACTCAGGCTGCCCTTTAGTCCAGGGAGAGAATAAGAACCCATTATATTAAAGGCTGAGGTTTGATGTTACAGCTATTCACAGGAAAGTGGGACTTTCCTTTTATTGTTCATAACAAACGTTTTCCTTTATGAGAAGCATAATACAAAGGCAGGTCTGAAGTTAGGGGAAAAGATGTTTTGCCCAACTTTAATCAGATATGAATTGCTTGTGAGGTTTTACAAGTATATTATTTGAGGCAAAGAACACCAGCTAATACTTCCTTTTCTTTTTGGATGCATCATTACAAAATAAATATGGGAAAGGATAAAATGTAAGTATTCTAATGTTTCACAGAAAAAAAAAAATCCTGTTAAAAAAATAACTAGTAATAACTTGCAGTGCTGGGTCTCTGCATACGGTCTGTCTCTGCTCTGGGTGAGCTGGTCTGTTCCCGAGTCTGTAGCACCTCCACGTGGGCTGAGCCAAGAAAAGTGATTCCTCCTCTCTGGTCGCAGGATTCACTGCTAGCCAGCCATCATTTCCCACCTGCGTGGCAGCTCTGGCACGAAATATCTTAGAGCTGTCCATGCTAACTCTTTAACTGCCAGATTTCCATCATCTGATGGAAATAAATCCCTGTGCTTTTTGGAATCAAACATGACCAGGAACATTGAAATTTTATCACTTTCCAAGCCCTGAGTGCTATTAATCACAGACAAAACTTACCTCATGAGTCCCCATCCATTGCCACCATGCAGCCCATCCTCGAATTCATCACAGACAAAGTCAGCCTTGGCTGACACTGAGAACCTCCCGAGACAGAGAAATGATGCAGAAGGAGCAGGAAAATCTTGGGCTCCTCATGGCCCTACTCTGTTCTCCTTCTTTGCCCATGCTCTGGGGTGGCTCATGAGAGTAGCTGAGCTTTATTTTCTAACTACAGCTACTCCGTGTGGATCAGGATCACAAAGCCAATGTCTCCAGCCAGATGTGGTCCAGTCTCAGAGCAGAGAGGTGGGCTGCTCAGCGATGTGGCTATTCTTCTGTATTGTGGCTAGCTGATAGCATTAGCACTTGTGTTCATGGGGGAAAAGGACTATTCAGTCATGCTAGCAATTGGTCTTACATGTACAGGTACTTAAGTGCGCGCACACACACGCACACACTACGGGTGTTGTATGGAACTGCTCCTCCTTTCTGGTAGAAGCCATATCCCTACATGATGCTCATACAGGGTGTGCAGCAGCTGGAGTTGACAGGATTGTTGAGCTTCAGCTGACTAATGCCGAGTCCCTTGGCAACAGCTCTAATCTGAATAGTCTTTAAATTCTTAACTATTCAATCACCATTCCTGTAAAGTAGATATTTTCTAAATTATACAAGGTAGGTGTGCTCACTTTTACTATATGCCGCATGTCTGTATAATATGTTCATGAAGCACAGGGCATAGTCTTTTCTGCAAATCTTTGAGTTTTGTCTTTATACAAGCTTAGTCTGAAATAATTGCATGAATGTTCTTACACATTCCTTATTACTTCAGGGAAAGTCCATGAATGAACATGTTTCTTTCAGAGTAAACTGAATTGTCAGCAAACGAAGGAAATAGCCTGGATGGGAAGTTTGCTGGAGGGGAAGAATAAAGCTGATCTAATTTACGTCAATAAAGAAAGGTAAAGTTTGGAAGCGTGAAGAGCCATGCTAGAGCCTACATTCCTGGAAAGCCATTCTCTGTACTGGAGCAAAGTTCATAGGGAATTATACAACTAATGAATGATGTGCTGAAGAGGGCAGAACTAATAAAGGATGAATCAACACTGTGTGTCCACAGGGAAAAAAACTAGTCAGTGTTCAGATTAAACCAGTTTTAAACTATGCTCACTTCAGCCCCCTGTGTTTCAGCAGGAGATGTTGGCAGGTGTGTGTTCTGATTCATTTCAGCAGCATGGTTGAAATAATGAGTTCACTGCATAATTGCAAAAGGGGAGAAAATAATTTAAAAAAAAATACATTGTATCAAGCCTTGGCCTTGTTTTTCCTCACTAAATGCCAAAGTGAAATTTCACAAGACTCGTTCTTAATTTGAAATTTTTAACAAAATATCTGTGTCACATTTTGTACAAAGTCTGCGTGGATTGTTCTCCAGCCATATATTTGATATTCCTGTCATAAGGGATAACACACTAGTAAAATCCTTTTTTTAGGGATTAGATGATATAAAAAATAATATCTACTATACATACCATCTACATATGCCAGTGGTGCAGAAGAATTTGAGCTATGCTGACAGCTGATGGTAAAGTTTGCATCATACATGTTTTTAGTGTAAATGCTTGCACATGCAAATGCAATTCTAGAAATTAAATTTTACAAGTTGATGTCATTTTGAAATCTTCTTTCTAATATATATGTTCTGGTATAATTCAGTCAAGTAAAATTGGAAGGCAGTGAGTCTCAAAAGAGCATGAAAAAATCAGAAGACAGCTGGAACTAGTGGGATGGGCCAGGGTGGGAGCAGAGAGGTGATGGGCCATCCATAGATGCTCATCTGGGACATGATGAGTGCCAACTACAGCAGTCACTAGAGCGACAGTCATCCTAAGGTTCAAGGTCAGGTTGGATGGGACTTTGAGCAACCTGATCTAGTGAAAAATTTCCCTGCCCATGGCAGGTGGGTTGGCCTAGGTGATGTTTAAAGGTTCCTTCCAACCCAAATCATTCTATGATTCTATGATCCTCAAGCTCCATCATGCTAATGTGGTGCTGAAGCATCTACATTTTGCCACAAAAGCAGCTCTTCACCAAGTCAGACGATGACAAAATTGATCTGTGGTCAGAAACTCCATTTTGTGAAGGCATTTGCATCTCGAAGTTTGGTCTTACCCATGATCACCAGTATTCTGCAAGGAGAAAATTTCAATGCTTTCATGTAGTATCAAGCCATGCAGTTCATTCTCATTTTACCTTACGTTAAAATAGAAGATGAAATAAAATGTTTTGGAAAAAATACAGTTTTCCCTACCAAAAATGCCGTGATGCATTTTAGTGTGGTAGGATTTCATATTTCTAGACTGCTGTAAGCTCTGCTTTCCATGCAAACCTAAGAATCGCAGCATCTGTTTACAGTTTTAAAGAAAAGGTGCATTTCTACCCCAGAGGCATGGAGCACTTTGAAAAGAGGAATCGTACCTATTCTAAAGCCTGCTCTTCACACACAAATAAAAGAAGTTGGTATTGTCAGGGCATAAACATGCACTCTGTTTTGCAGACTCAAGTCAGGCAGAAAAGGTTTGTTTCTACAGCTATCAGAGAGAAGGTGGAGTGGCAGAGATCCAGCCCTCTATCCATACAACCTCTGATGTAAAACAAAAGTGCTGGGGCTTGTGTACATTTACAGCAGATAAAAAACCTGCCTGAGGAGGGGTGTCTGCATGGAAAGAAAGTTTGTTAGAGCAGATGTACCCCTGCCTTGCCGGTAACTCAGGATCCGCAGCCCTGTGGCCTCAGCACACCTCTGTTCAGCTCGTCCCTCTCACTCCTGACACTGCTGTGTCCTTGACTGACTTAGAGGTCTGCATCCACATATGTATTATTTTACAGTATCATGATTTTCAAGCAGAGCTCCTATTTAAGAAGGGAAGGGTCTGCCTCCTAATTTCCAAGGATACTTCAAAATAATTTTCATTTCTTCCTTCTTTGTCTTGCAGCACAGATCTGTATCTAAAAATGGGGCAATATTTGACCATTTCTTATAGAAAAGAGCAGATATCAGACTGACAGAGTAAAACAGTTCCTCTGCTGAGTTGTGTGCAAGAGCCAGACTATACCGGCCATACTGCCCATACTTCTATACCGGCCATACTTCCCATACTTCAAGAAACCCCTCAATTGCATGGACAAAGTTAGAAAAAACCTACACATTGGGGGGAAAAAAAATAATTCCTTGTCCTGCATTCCTCTGTCAGTAGATGGCTCTGCAAGCCATAGTGTTGCCCGCTTAACCATTGCGCCGTGGAGGCAGCTGGGGCTCAAGACGAGTGGGAGCCTGGCTGTGTGCCCTTCCTTCTGCAGTTCTTGCTTTCTGGCTGGGAAAAAATTGAGGTGGCCCAAAACCTGCAAAAAACCACGGGTTTTCTCTAACCCTTGTTCTTTCTGACATCTTTCCCACCCTGACCTTGTTCTTTTCTGACAGACATCCATCCCACCCTGTTCTCTCCGGAGGTCCAGCCCACGATGAGCACACGGTCGGTCAGTCGTACCCCATCTCGGCTCTTCTCCGATGCCTTTGGCTGAACTCCGGTGACATTAGCTGGGTGAGTACACCAGTACGACAGCTCCCGCAGCCCCAGCGGACCTGCGCAGGCAGCCCTGCAGCCCGGCCACCTCGCATACGTCGACACATGCTGCATCGCATCTCTGCCGGCAGCGGACAGAGTGAGCTGTGGTGTGCCATCAGGCACCGAACAGGTTAAGTCAGTAGCTGCCATCTAACATACTGCAGAAAATACGACTCAGAACAGAGTGTTTTATCATCTCGTTTCCACGCCTGATGCTGGAAGCCTCCAGAGGTCCAATCTGCTTGACTTTTTTTCCTCTCTCTGGCAACTCGGTTTCACTGGCGTTTCTCTCTTGTGACCGTGCACAGTCAAAAATTGCATTTTAGAGATAATACATTTAGGTTGGGGATGCAAGCCAATTTAAAAAGCACTCTTATGGAAATCTGAACAGCACAGGCTTGGAACAGTCAGGGAAAAGGTGCATCCTTTCCAGCTAGAGCCCTTTGCAGCACATTGCTATGGAGATAGCAGGAAGATTTGTCATGGGCGGCAAGACTGGGGAGCCTGGGGAGTTTAAATCATGTAAACAGATCATTACCTACACAGTAGCATCCAGGCTGGGCATAAGGGCTTGCAGCTTTACCTGCTATCTAAAAAGATGGGCTTGTTCTCTAAAATTCTGGTACTACACCTGTAACAGTATTTTGTGTCCTCTCCTTTACCACAGAGGATATGATTAAAAGAGGTCTCTGATGTTGCTCAGGTAGTCGATGACGCCATTTCTACACTGTCATGTACTGAAGAAGCACGGAATTTTTTTTCTCAGGTGGTTGAAACACATAGAACTGATCTGAAGGAGGTTGCCTCTGAACTGGTAGCATAGCCATGTCATCAGATCCAGGCTGAAAAGTCCACCCTTCCCACGCTGAGCCCCTTCAGAGACCTTCCCTCCCCAGGGGGCACATGTTGTTCTGCCTGTGCAGAGCAGTTCCACAGCTGGGACCTCACCTTAAACTGACACTACAAGACTGTCATCAATATTTTGCTGTTTTTAATTTTATTGCCTTTATTGCCTTTCCTCCCACTAGTTCCACTTTTCTATTTATTTTCCCTGTGTCTGAGTGCTTGCATTTATGAAGATCAAAGCCATGGAGAAGTGAAGTGAGAAGCTTTCCCACTTGAATTTCTTCAAAAGAAAATCCTTACTCTTGAGGTGCCAGAGAAGAAGCTTGCTTGGTGGCAGTGTTCCTCGTACCAAAAAGGGACACAAAGGCCACATCTGTACGAGTGCAATGTCCGGCCACTGGTGCTCCATTGCCAGTATGGTTATCTTGGTGGGACAGTCCTAGGCACAAATTTGGCCCTGGCTCTGTCCAAGCCATTCCCAGGGAGGATTCAGGACATAACCCAACACAGGGTCCATCCCTAGCCACAAACTGGATGCACCCACCCCTTTAAAGGGTAAAAGTGTAATAGGATGGATGTGGCCTTAGCACACCAGGCAACCTCAAGGTCAGAGAAAAGGCAAAGAAGAGTCTTATAAGACAAAACTGAAAGGGATGATGTTTCAAAATGGAAATCATAATGTTGTCTCGCAGCAATGCTGAGTTTTGTGTCCCTTGACACATTCCAGGCGAATCAAGGCAAGAGTGTGCTCATTTGGACAGACAGCGCTTTCCCGGCTGAAAGCCATTCCTTCAGGGAAGCTGGCACAGCCTGCCCAGCGCACAGAACATGCCACGCTTTGCCTATTGCCACCTGCCCAACACAGTCCAGCGTTCAGCAGGGTCAGCTTCTCCGGGGGGATGTCTCACAGGCACTGCGTAGCACGATTTGGAATGGAAACGTAAAGAGCTCCAGCTCACAAGAGTTGAAAAAATAGCTGCATCCATCTACAGAGTCTTTGCCCTGCTTTTCGACTCAGCCCCACGTCCTCACCGGAGCTGCAGCTCCCCAAACAGATCTGACTGCGCAGAACCTGTGTCCGTACCTTGGCTGGGCCGCGCTGCAGTACGAGCATCTTTGTGCAAACCCACCTTCGCGGACCAGCTCGGTGGAAATGTGAAGCTGTGAACTAGAGCAAGAAAGGCACCAGGTGCCTTCCCTTCTGTCCCACCTGCTCTGCTTTTGCAGGAGGCATGGTCACAGCGGGGTGACACAAGGGCAGCGTCAGGCACCATGGCTGCATCGGGCAGAGCTCGTGTGTCACGAGAGCCCAGATCGCAGGATACGTCCCAGGAGGTCCAACCCCTGAGTGCAGTTGTCATTTGGGCAAGTCGCCTGTGTCAGCAATCACCCAGGGGACTTCAATGGCTGCTCTGATTTCTAGCTTTTACCAAACAATTTGCAAAAGGCCCCAACGTCTCCTCTGGAGGAGCCCCGTAGCTCTGAAAGGGCTGCCCAAGCCATGTGCAACCTGCTGCCGCGGGGGCTGCCCGGGGCTGTCGGCACCCTGCAGTCCTTGACCTTTTTTCCTTATTTCCTCATCCCTGAGCACAGGGAAGGAGACATCCCTGCACCATTCGATCAGGCTGTGTAGGAGGAATAAGGCAGAGCTCAGCAACCCTGTAACTCAAACCAGGACAGCACTGCACAGTGCTAGGGCAGTGCTTTAGTGGATAGCAGCCTTAGAAAAGAACAGCAGTTCCTCCCTCCCCGTCCATCTCCTCGGCTGTCTCTCCACGTGTCCTCCAGTCACTCCTTTCCTCTTTCTCTGGCCCCTGTCTCCTTCCTCCTGAGCTGAGCTGCAAACCACTGGTTTGCCTTTGCTTTTTCAGGCTCCACGCTAGCACCATGGCCAAACCCAGCACTGGGCCCCATCTGCCCAGGCTCAGTCTTGTTAATCGAAAATAAAAGCAAACAGGAACTGGCCTCCTTGCTGAGTTTTATCATTACTCATTCAGCTTGGGCAGGATGGAACAGGATGAAGGTTGCACAAGGAAGATGCTTGATGCCATGTAAAGGGCCAACCTGGGGGGGGACTAAAAACTTTGGAGGACCTAAGGATGCCTTCATGACTCTTGGCAACAAGAAGGAGTCTTGCTCTCAGTATTGGGGCCTGGGGTGGCATACAAAGGCATCCCAAAAGTATCCCAGGCTGGGCTGACTCGTAAAGTCTCTCAGGCATTTTTGAATGAACGGTGTGTTTGATGACTAGGCTTTAACGTATTAATGCCTACTTTACCCTGCTGTGCAATGGGTTCCACCATTTTGGAATTATGATCTTTATTAGCCCCCAAGAGGTGTTTCGGAGCAGTCCTAAAGGATAATAGCCTATGTCTAAAAACTTTGACACAGCGATTTGTCTCAAGACCCTGACTGTGTTATCACTCAAGGGCTGAAATCTGTAATCAAAAGCTCAGCTGAGCCTCTACTTTCCTTAAGATATCTCCCTCCCTAAGCACCATCTTCACATCGGCCTGCTGGTACGTGGCAGCAGGGAATACAGCAGCTCCTTCATCGCTGAGCAGTACCAGCATACCCCTGCACGGCTGCAATTTTAAATTCTGATATGGAGAAGCAAAGGGCCTTCGGAGCTGCTTCTCTTAGCAGTAGAACCCCTGTCCCTATTTAACCAGTGACATTTACTCCTGGCAGTAGCCCCCAGCCTCAAATTAGCATCGGGATACCCTGAGTTGTGCACAACAAGGGCCCGTGGGGTGGAGGAGCAGAGGCAGGGGTGGTGGTGTGCAGGGCAGAGCTGGATTTCAGGTTTGTGCTTACGGCAACTCCTGCATGTGTTGGATGGTCGGAACAAGACGCATCTCGGAAAGACCCTCAGCAATGAGGGGAGTGATGTGGGTGGGGGATTTCTGGCTGTATGGCCATACGGGCTGGCTGCCCCTGAGTGTGGGAATGAAAGAAAAAAGCCACCTCTGAAAGAAATGTTTGTTCATCAATTCAGGTCTCATTCCCAGCCTTGTCTGCACCTATGTGCTCTGCCAGCCTCACAGTAATTTGAGGTGGGCCTGGCTAAGCCCCCTTGAAGGGTATGAAATTGGTCATTTGCTTTCCTACTAGCCCTCCTTCCCCTCTCAATGACCTCTATCATTGACCTTCTTCAAAATCCGACATCAAATTCAGAGGCTCTCCGTAATAAAATAACAAATACTAGAATCAGTATCAATTCTCCACATACCCATTGTATTGAACAGAGGCATTTGCCATGGTCTGTCTTGGCAACTCCTCCTCCCCTGAGCAGCCCTGAGATCACTGGGAATCTGGTTACTTTTACCTAAATGCTGCCAGGTATCTTGGATGCCTGATTCGCCTTCAAAAATTGCTCTGTTTCCAAAACAAAACTGTGCAGGATTTTGGTTTCGTTAATGTTGTTTGAGGTTTGCCTCCAATTCCACATGAAAACAACTCTGCAAATCCCAGCCTAATATTAAGGAAATCAGGCTTCCCTGTCTGTCCTGACATCGCCAGCCCTCTTACCTGCCCTCTGTCGTGTCTCTGGTTGCTGAGACATGGAGGGACCACTGTGCCAATTTTAGGGAACACTGTGCCCATTTTCCAGCAAAGCAAGAAGCAAGGTTGTAGGAAAGGACAACAAGGTCTTACACTAAGCCAAAGCCCAAGACTTTCCATATCCTTCTATTGCATTGCTCCCAGCAGCTTCCTTCCCTTCTTCTGTTAAAGACAAGATGATCTCTTCTTGAGGTCTCCCCACAGAGGGGCTGCTATAGGGCAGTAGCCCACATGTCAGAGCCTCACGGGGCGTGGGATAATCCAGGCCTACCAAAAGGAATAACCTGTGCAATGCCTAGTTAGCCTGAAAAGGTGCAGATAGCTCCAGGCAAAATAAAATATTTAGTTTCCTTAACTGGAAATTGGAGGGAGAGCTGCTAATTCCAGTACTGTTCAACTCTGCCACTAGTTTGAGGGCAAAAATAAATATCATTGCTGGTAAAAGGTGGGGATTGCAGAAAGGTTGGTGGGATGATCAGTAACTGCAGTGATAGAACAGTTGTACTATGGCCTGTATCTCTTCCAGCATAGGATGAATATCACTCCATGCAGTGGGATATACTGGGGAATGAGGGACACAGCCAGTGCCTATAGGCTGGCTATATCCTAGAAAAGGATTTGAGGGATTTAGGGGGATCATCTGTACCAGCTCGCGGTGCAACTTTGCAGCAAAAAGGACTGAGGCTGAAGAACAGATGGGAAATCTGTGCTTTAGTCAAACACAAGCTGTTGAACTCAACAGGAGGAGCTGGTTACATGTTATCATTCAGTGTCAAACAAGAAATCAAACTAGATGTTCCAACAGAATGTGAGTTTATGATTTGCCAAGGGTCACACATGATGTTTATCATAAAGAAGAAACTTGAAGACGTGTCTTTGAAGCCCCATGGCCAATGTCCATCCTCTGAATCTCTCTCCCTTATATGAGAAATATCAAACGGTTCTCATTCCTTTTCCCTTCCTTCCCCTCCCCTTTGATAAGGAGTGGGCTAACTGGGAAAATTATGGTTGTGTAAGGCTGCACCCAGTGCTGTCAGTGGGAAAGCTGCTTTCGAGCAGAAATTCTGATTACAGCACAACCTTGTTGTCCTGCTGTACCTTGTGCTCAATCCTACCTGGATCCTATAGCACCAATATTCTGCAGATCCCACTGCTGTGGGCACCCACTGTGATGTGAAACATGAGTCCAAGGACTTGCTCCAGAGGTTCTTCTCGTCCCTACTATAACTGCCCTGGGTTTCATATAGTTTGCTCCACCTCACTGCTCTACAGTAGTGGTGGGTCACCAGTTCAAAGGGGCTCAAAGCTAGGATTCGGTTTGGAAAAACATCAAAAAGGGTGACTGCTCCTGGCGTGCTGGCAGCACTTGTTAACTTGATGTCAGAGCTGCTACTCCAGAGACGTGGGAAGTGACACGCGGATCATCTGGGAAGCTTGGCAGTACTTTCACTGCAAGCGGTTCAGCTGTGCTCCTCGGGGAGAGAGTAGGAAGTGTCCTCATTTCCCCGGGAGCACGAGGCACAGTGTACTTTTAGCATGTGTGCATGAGAGCCATACCTTCACCTGGGTACTGGGACCAAAGGACATTTCCTTCCCTCTCACAGAACCACATCACAAGGGAGATATAGTAGTAATACTCAAGAGATCAAAGATGTTTTTTGCTGGAGGGCTGGGAAGAGAAGGGTTATAAGGTCCTTTCCCATCCAAGCCTTTGGGAACTCTGCTGGAGCTGCAGAGAGAGCCTCTGTGTCTCCACTGGCCAAGAGCTGAGGTGCCTAGGAGGGACGGGACGAGCTCCACGGAGGAGTGCTCTGGACAGGGTTGCGAGCAGGTTCCCTGTGGTGTGAGATGGAGCCTGAAGAGCAGCAGGGAAACTGGATGAGTCAGCAGGTTTGCCTCCTCAGTCATGGCTGCATTCAGGCTCTCAGCTGTAGGAAACTTCCCCCTTCCCATGTCTTTTCACACGCAGCTCTTCACAGCAAAGCCTGAACTAACGTCACCGCAAATGCAACGAAAGCCCAGAGAGTTGAGGTTCCCTGTGGCGCGACCTCCATGCTGACCTGCTCTGGTAGCCAAGGAAGGTCCATCCTCCTGGTTTGGACCGAGGATGGCATTTAGTCTCAGGAGAAGTGGGAGGAGGAATGAGGCAGGCTTCAGAGGGCTGTTTCTTGTATGGGACCTGCTGAATGCTCAATAATTTTGTTACAGATCCTGTAAAAGCAGATCTGCTTGATGAACCTGATAGGTAGAGGCCTGTATTCCCATTTCAAGGTAGCCGGAGTTGTTGTATGACTGTCGTTCCTCAGTGTGGCCTCAGCCATCCCCATCTTTGCTCCCAGACTGGAAGGACAGCCTAGCTGTTTCATTATTAACCCCCACCAGGGAAGATCCCACTTTGCCAAGACATCCTGTATGGCCATGAAGATTTCCCCAGACATTCAGATGCCCAACGCCTGCTGATTTCCATAGGGTTCACTGGCTAACATCGTTCTGGTGAGCTGGATTGAGGACACAGTTGCACAGCTGGCATATGCCTTCAGTGGGCTGCCTCTACAAGGGGCAGGCACGTCCCATTCCCCCTTCCCACCAGCTCCACATCCAACCTCTTGCTTGTGCCTGCGTGTGGCCATCACGCAGCTCTACAGCCTGTCCCATCGGTGAGTTAAGGTCTCCTGCACTTTAAGAGCTGCTCCAGCCCAAGCATGCTGACTTGAACAGCTCAAGTCATGAGTACTAGGATGGAAAACTCAAAATGAGTGGAGGTTTAGTGTGGTTTGAGGTTCCCCTATCTCTGGGCAGTATAGGTGTCCCTCAGGCTGCATGCACCCCCCTCAGAGTGGTGGTTTTTAGGTGAAATGATGAGGAAGCATCAGGTATAGTGATGATAGTGATTTTAGCCAGAGAGGAACACACTGCAGAGCTTGTGTGCAGGTAAAAGCAATGCTGCGGACAGGAGAAGGACATACATGCTCCCATGCTCTCCACGCCTGGGTAGAACCTGCCGTGACCATCCACCAACATGGGAAAGTTTGGGATCTTTCCCTTCTTATGACAATGTAGAAAGAGCAACTTCTGGATGCAGCTGAAAATAGGCTCCCACAACACCAGGTCAGGTTGGCTGCAGGTGAAAACCAGGCAGACCCTAAAGAAATGAAGAAAATCTCAGCAACGGGGAATGATGAGTAATGACTCTACCAAAGTGGCAAACTGGTAATATGGGGGATGTGGTCGGAGAAGCTGCTATGGGATGGCCTGAAGGACAGGGGAAAGAGAAAAGGAGACACTGCGGGAGAGACTGCAAAACTTGTGAGTGTGAAACAGAATCAAATGTCAGGAGAAACTACTGATGGGCAGCGTTCGAGGGGCAGCGGGTGGGGAGTAGCCAGGGGTAATAAGGTATATCCCATACTCTGCTAGTTTCCATCAGAATTTCCTAGGCACTGGGACACAATCATCACAAAACAGTTGACAAGCTGCCGGTCATCTTTTCTTGAGGGAAATCCAGTGCCGTGGAGTATGGGTGAGTCCTCCAGGACCAGCTGAAGGACCAACAGCCCAGATAAGCTGACAAAGGGCTTCTTCAAACTCACTCAGTCCCTTCAGCCTGTTACAGACCCAAGGCCAAGCTCAGATCTATGATGGTGGCGACACAAATGTCACCCAACGTTCTCCTCTACCACCTCTATTAGCTCATTGTGAACCTGAGCCATGGCTTTCATCTGACAGTGTCCTCCTGTGCACGGCAGAGTCTCGGCCTCAGGACGGGAAGCCTGCAGGGAGGGAAAGCCTGGAGCTGTAAGACCGGGCAGTGGTGGGGAGGGAAGGAAGAGATGTTTGCTGGACTACCCATTCCTCAGGGGAAGGGAGGTGTCTTCAGCCCAACGAGTCCCAGGACTGGGATGTGGAAATGATGGAATGACAGCACTGCTGGCAGATGTCCCGCTTGCCCGTCCCCAGGAGGATTATGAGAGATTTCCACTGCTCCGTGTGCCAGGGCAAGGTGGGACAAGCCAGTTGAGCCACTGGTGCCTGAAGGACACTGTGCCGGGGCCACCGCTGCAGCCATGCCCTCTGCCTGGGCACTAGCGAAGCTTTTGCTCTGTCTGGGCCAGCTCTTTGCTCCCTGAGCATTTTGTCCTCCAATACTGTCTTTCTCCCTCTCTCTATCACACACATTTTTGGCATCGCTGATGCTCATTCATTTTTAATGCTGAATACACTTTTCCTGCTCAAAGCCTTTCCTAAACATCAGCTAATGAAGCCTCCGCGCTCCCCTCAGAGACTGGCATCGGGCATGATTATCCCCGTGGCAGGGATTTGCCCAAGAGCATGAAACAGGTCAGCTCCAGCGTTGGACTTGAGCCCGGAGCCGGAGAGCCCCAGGGCTGTGCTCAGGCCAAACGTTTACTTCTGGAGCATCCCACCCCCTTTCCCCTGGGAAGGGCACACGCAAGTGGTGGGTAAGGCTTAGGGTACAAAGTGGCATGTACGCTTTGGGGCTGATTGCCTCTACGGGCTGAGCTCCACACCCAAACTGCCATAGCAGGTCTACAGCCATATACAATATAGGGGATAAGAAGGGTTGTCTTGTCTGTCTGTATCAAACTTGTCAGCTACAATTGCAGAGGTATTTTGTTCCCAGCAGAGACCATCAATCACCCGGTTTAAGGTTATAAACAGCAGTTCCTCGGTGAAGGATGTGTGATATTTGCCCCAAAGTCCATGTGTCTGAAAGGTAAATTCATTCACCAGTCTGCCCAGGTTCCCGTTGCCTTCACGTGCCTGGCCCAGGGAGCTTCCCAGAACCAGGAGCTATCTGCATTCCAGCACTAACCGCCTTCAGCTTTATTATTATTATTATTATTATTATTATTATTATTATTATGGTCTCCTGTATGTCTGCCTGTGGTTTCCTAGAAATGGCAAGTCGTTGAAGCATTGGAGGAAGAGCACACAGCGCAAGCAGAGCTGGAGGGGGCGGGGGAGCACCTCCGTGCAAAAATGTTTCCTACTTTCCAGGCATCAGCTTCGCTTGCAAGTGGCAGCTGGATCACATAAGACAAAACCGAAGAGTGGGAGCTGCTTTGATCTGCAGTGCGGAGCCGGTGCATCTCGCCACCGCAGCCCAGAGATTCCCAGGATGGCTGGGCACAGAGGGATGCCTGTGCCTGCAGGCTGCCTTACACATTCCCAGTCAGCCCTGTTGAAGGACACCTCACTCTTTATGTCAAGCTATTTCTTAATGTGTTTTCTTTCCTAGGTGGCATTTTGGGGAATATGCTAATGTCACAGTGTATGATAGGAAAGACATATGAAATACAGTGAAAGGCCCATAAAAAATGAAATGTGTGTATGCCTCACCCTCCCTCTTTTCTACTCACATTTTTCTTTCTTTGCATCCAGAGCAGACCAGCTACAGTAGGAGGAAAACCAGCCAGGAAGGCACTGGGCAGACAGCGGGCTGGGAACAAGCCATATCAAGTCGTTTGCCTAAGCCCCAAAAGCCCATGAGTTAGAGCGGCAGAATGCTTATTTCAGTGCCAGCATGACCCTATTAGAAGGTATTTTTAATCATCAGCAGCAGACCCAACCTGTCTTCTCCCCTCCAGGACAGGGTGGGCAGGGGCTGGCCGGTCCTGCCGCTCCTCGCCGCAGCCCCGTGCGCCTCTTGCTCTCCCCGGTGATGCCCACTTGCACCACCAAGGGACCGCATCCCCCAGTCCCACGAGGGGTGGCAGGGATGCTGCGTGTGTTTGCCATGGTCCTCCAGGAGCAGGACGGCTGTAACCATCGCTCCCAGTGCTGTCCCGCTGTTTTGCTTTCCAGGTCAGGAGGAGCAATCCTGCCCTGCACCCGAGGCCACAGGGATGTGTGCCAGGGCTTGGGCTGCTTGAAATCTTTCTGAATGGGGTGCTGTAGGGCAATATCAGCTCCGATGCTGGTGCTCTTAATCACTCCACAAGTCCTACCAGTGCCTTGAGTCACACAATTTATTTGGAGTGTCAGGAGAAATAATAACACATAAGGCTTTCTTTGGTAAGGCTTATATAAGCACTGCAATACCAGGAGATGCTGTAATGGGGAAGTGAAGACTCACAATCTCAGCTGGCTGAGAAAACTAAACACACAAACAAAAAGGTGCAGCAGATATTTAGTGTTTAGGTGATGTGTAATCATGCGGAGTTGTGTGTGCGCCTGGGGAAGTTAAAGGGGGGGTCTGTAGCATTGCTTTCCTAGACCATATGTTACCCCAGATTTGCCAGAGAAATGCAGCAGCATTCAGGAATGGACACGCTTGGAAGACAACATTTACTCCCTGAGACCTCATCTCACCCCGCAGAATTAAGCGTGATAATCCCAGGGTGATAATGGCAGTGATTTTTGCTTCATCACCTTCTTTGCTTCAGCCTTGCTTGGAGGGGAGTGGTTGTGTCACATCCTGACCTCAGCAAAGCAGGAACGCTTCTGTTCTCAGTCACAGCCATGGACACATTTTTCTAGGGTTTTTTTTCTCTTATTTTCATCTCTTCAGCCTGAGATTGCTCTTACTGCAATGAGTCACTGAGTGCATATATAAGAGAGAATACTTGGCTAAATGCACAAAGAAACATTAAAATGTGCCAGAAATCAATAGATTTACACCAGTTTTCACTCCTGCTGATTTCAGCATGTTCACCAAGCCAATTGAGTTTCTCCACTTTTTACATGAGCATCTACAAAATCAACACGTACAACCTACAAGCAAGTATATGGGAGCATGGTCCTGTGTCTCCACAATTTACCACCTTCCTGAAATTGTCCCTCTGTGAGTACAGAACAGATGTCCTCATTATACTTCTAATAAATTCATTGACCATCCAGTTTTGCATGCAGACACGCTGTAATTTTTTTAAAAAGGGACAGAATAAAACCAGAGGAAAGAACTAGTTACTAACAACACCCTCCAAAACTAGAGAGTGTGTGAAAAGTCAGAAGGCAAAGCAGAGATGTGAATCTGGTGCCTTGGAAAGTCTGCAAGCAGCTTTATGTGTAAGTCATATTTTACTGCCTTGTCCACTGTGTCATGAATCTCTCCCCAAATCTGCATGTAAAAATGCCACCGCTAAATTATTAGCTATTAATTATATGCTGCATTCAAGTGAAAATTACCATAATGTGCCACAGCATCCATAAATACAAGATCCAACAGGGGCAGAATGGCCTTTTGTTTCCCTCTGCAGAATTATATGCATGACCCAGTTTTTTCTAATACTGCAGCGGCAGGAGAGACATAGCATTGTTTGTTCAAAACAAAATGGGAGGGAGGAAGGGCTCTATTTTGCGATGTACAGTAAATAAACTCTTGCATTGCAGAATAAGACCAGAGAAAGGATGCTTGAATCTCTTGCTCAAGCCAGCAATATTTGCAGCGGCATCTCACAGTTAATTATAACATTTTCCTGAACTGTTTGCGGCCAATCTCAGAACCCAATTTCCATTTTTAAATACCCCTCTCCTATATACTGGGTCTCTTGCTTGCAATGCAGATTGGCTTGACCTGCTGGCTTGGGCGGAAGATGAAATCTGTGCGCCCCAGCTCCTGGTGCCTGTGGGGTTTGGAGGGGCTCGGAGCTCCCCGGGTGGAAATGGAAATGGAAATGAAGAGTGCTTAGGCTTGGGTGCCAGTGGAACATCAAAACTGGGAGGTGCGTGGTCCTCCCCCCAGACAAAGAAAACTCAGCCTTCAGACTGAGTGGTCATTGGGACGAGCGGTGCAAGACATGTCAGCCAGCTCTGGCTGGGGATGAAGATTTTGGTGGCTGAATTTTCACAGCTGAGAAACCCCCATCCTGGGCAGAGGTACATCAGTATGGGAGGTGGGGGAGAATCCAGTTTTCCTGGAGAAATAACAGTGCTGGTTTAAGGGCGACCTGGTGAAGGGAAAAGGGCAACGCAGTGATTACCTACCATGTCTATACAACCTCCCCCAAGAATCTAGGAAAGACTTAAGTGCAACATGAATTCTTAAGACACAGCCACAACGATGACATTACGCACAATGAACTCACAGCACAGAAACCTACTTATGTCCTCACACAGGTAATCTGGGAAGAGCAGATGGAAGGAAGGCAGCACTGGGAGGGCACACGGCTGTGCCTGGGATGGGGCCATGGCAGGACATGTGAGGAGGAGGTAGAAGAGGTTCTTCCCACCATCAAGAACAGTCAAAGCAAAGGATGTTATTTTAATTACGCGCAACTGGAAATGAGACAGGCAGAGACACAGTCCAGCAGGTCCCTAGGATGCTGGGGATAAGGTTTCAGCTCAGACGGACAAACAGCTACCAAAATCAGACTGGGACCACGAGGAGCCGGCTGGGAACTGGAGGGGAGAGTGATTTTGGGGAGAGCAATCACAAAGTGGCAGAATTCATTTTTCTCACAAACAGGGAGATGCAAGAGCAAGGGCAGAGGGACTCTGGACCCAAACCGGCTGATTTCGACACACGTGGGGAAGCCATGAGTAGCTCCTGGGGAAGCAGAAGGGCCAGCACAGCGGGGGAGAGCCCTAAAGGCGCCGGGTGGTTTATCCTGCCAGGAGGAAGGCAGAAGACATGACCATGGACCCCGACACCGGTGGTCCTTCTGCAAACCCAGGGCAGAGGGAGGTGGGAACCCCGGGAGCTCGTTACGTACTTGTAGCCAAAACCGCCTTATTGCGAAACCCTATGGGAAGGCATGAATGAGTTTCAGCTAACAAGGGTGGGAAAGCAACAGGAGGATCTATAAATACGTCAGAAGGAAAAGAAAGAGGAAAGAGAGTGACCGAGGGATGACTCAGAAAAGGCCAGTGCTGCGTTCACAGAAAAGGTTCCTCGTTGCCAGCTGATTCACTTTAATTACACGTTAATCAAACCAAGGAGCGGTGCAGAAAGAAACCGGCTGGAGACAGTTTAGGTGGGACGGAGGAGATGGAGTCAGCACAGGCGGAGGACAGTCCCGCAGGAGGTGAGCAGAGGAAGCAATTGCAATGCTTTTCCCAGCCACCCTGGGCTAGGAAAGGTCCTGAGGGGCAGAAACCAGCAGACACAATCTCTCTCTCTTTAAAAAGTGGGAATTATACACCAGGAGACTAACTTTGACCCTTGGAAAACTCCCAGAACAAATTATTAAACAAACAGTTGATACAAAGCCAGAGGAGAATATGGGGATAAGAAGAGAAGGTGAATTTGTCAGAAGTAAATTGCCCAAACCAAAGTAATGTTCAGCTTAGGTTCCCTCTTGGGCAGCTGAAATGTGCCGCGATTTAGGTAAAGCCTTTGAAATAGTCCCATCTGACATTTCACAAATTCTCTTAAATTAAGGAAATATGGGAAAGTGAATTTAGGAACGATTGAATAAAAGACACTTGGAGTCACTGCTGATGGTTTTCAGCCAGACAAGGAGAAGATTTTGAGCAGTGTCCTCCTGGATCAGGCATAAAGGTGCTTCTATTCAATATTTTCATTTTCTGACTTAAATGATGGCCTAGGGAATGCACTTCTAAAATATGCTGGACGACAAACACCTGGGAGGACCGGATGAGAATTGAAAATGAGCTCGAAAAATTGGACTAAAAGCCTGAATTGAACAAGATGAAATCCGATAAATAACAGCACAAACTACGACTCTTAGAGGAGTGTATCGAATGCACGGTACCCACCAGGGAGCTCTTACGAGGTGACGGTACGGCAGAAACGGAGGAGGTACTGCATGTCACAAAGGACAAGGATGAGAAATCTACTGTTGGGAAAACACCAACAGAAGAAGCAAATCTCTTTCCAGGATGCAATAACAAGACTGTTGTGTGTAAGCCAGAGGAGGTAATTATTCAACTTTCCTCTGTGCTGATAAGGTCTCAGTTGGACCAAGTCTCCTATTTAGGGTACACTTTGAAAAAGATGTTAATTGATTAAAAAAGATTAAGATATGAAAAAGTAGAAAGGTTGAAGGACTTAACTTTGTTTTGCCAGGAAGGAGAAGCTGTGATAAAAGCTGTAGGATACAGCCAACTGTTACAAAGAGCAGATATTAGAGTGTTGCAAGAGGAAATCACATTAAATTGCAACAGGGCAGCTGCTCCATCCCTGTTAACCATCTAGCTGCCTTTTTCTGTCTCTTTTTCCCCCAGCACACCCGCTTTGGGGTGCAGAGACCGGAGCAGCACAGTGCTCACCATTTGGGTGCACCGAGGTTGAACACAGCAGCAGAACGGTACCCGCTGCCCCGTTCTCCATCGCCCTCCTCGGTGCCCTCTCCTGCCTGGGCTTCCCAGGCTCTGGCAGGCTCAGCCTAGCGGGACTGACTCAACCAGTGGCACAGATTTTGGCACTGCTGAGCACAGAAGCGGGGACAAACAGCCAGGTCTCTTGAGGTGAATGAAGCAGGACGGGGGTCTGGAGCTGGATGGTCCAGTTTAAGCACCAGGTCACGGGTGTGCGGCCACCCTTGGAGTGGGTCTTGTAGCCCCCTGCCTCAGCCCTTCAGACTCTAAGCTGGGTTCAAGCTGTTGGATATGTATCAGTTGAAAATAAACCCAGCAATAATTAAAACACTGTGCAATGCCTTTCCCTTTGGGGGAAAAAAAAAAAGAAAATCTGTTTGTATTTTTGGCCTGGTTTTCCTAATTTTTTGCCACAGAAAACAATTCTCTTTAATGATGACTGTTCCACGTTCCCGCTCGTGTTCCTCGCTTTTGTTAATGTGAAGATTTAAATGCACCATTTAATACTGACATGGGCCAATGAGCTCATGGTTATGCTCGCACTCCCAGACTGCGAGAAGGATGCACGATTCTATGACAGGCAATTAAAAAACCTATGATAGGATCGTGGAATAAGAAGTAGATGATATATTAAAACAAGGAGCATGTTTAATTTATAAATCCAAGTTATTGCATGCTGTGAAGTGCTAGGGAGAGAAATGAATAAAGAAAGGACTTTGTAGTGTTTCTCGCTATTAAATATTATAAACAGCAATATATGTCTGGCTGTCAGAGCCTCCCGGCAGCTTTGCGTCTCAGGCAGCCCTCTTCCTCCCCTTCCCCTAGGGCAACTTGTTTCCTGTATTTCCAAATCCAATAAGAATTTTTGTTGCATTAGGCAAAAAACCTCTAACCTCATCATTAGGGACTCTTTGATGCTAGCGATGTGGCCCTGGGGCTGGGATGTAAAGTGGAATTATACAGTTTCTCTATTAAAATTCAGCCCCAGCAATTAAAATTTAATAATAAAGACCAGCTCAGCACCCAGATGCTGCAGGGATGAATTTCTTGGGTGTGCTCCTGTCCCACGTATGCCCAGTGCCATGGCCCGAGGCACTGCTCTCCTGGCAGTGGGCTGTCATGGGGGCCCTACTCCCCGTTTAATTTTCGGAGGGAAAGGGAGACATATATGGTGCAAAACACACAAATAATTGCGTGGATGGCAATTGCGTGGATGGCAATTGCGTGGATGGCAATTGCGTGGATGGCTCCATTCTTCCAAGAAGGCTTGATGCAGTAGGGTGCAGCCCTGGTGTGAAAACCCCTCCCAGGAGGGCTGTCAGGTCAGATTTTGGTCCTGGAGAAGTGCCTGAGCCCACCTCTCCCTCCGGATGGGAAGGCTGAGGCTTCTCCATGGGGCCACGCTCCGTATCAGCAGTACGTTATCCTCTGAAAAGCCATCCCTCCGGCCACAGCAGCTCTGGTGACAGAGGGATGCTACGAGGAACGTTAGCCTGGGATGACCAGAGCCCAGCGGCTTTGCTGAAGGGGGTCAGAGGAAATCCCGGAGAGAAGAAGTCAGGGCAAGACATCTCCAACCCACAGGGAGGGCTGGGAGAGGAAACGGTCCATTAGCAGCTCTCCGTCTGGGGGAATCAAAGAGCCTTTGTGCCTTGGTCTCTGTGTCCAGCTTTCTCAGCTTGTTTCCACCTCCCTGGGGACAATGCTCCAGCCTCTCACCTACTTCTTACGTCAATGCATTTCCCAGCAGATTTCCCCATCTGTTTATCATCTCTGGTGGTGAAGGATCTCACGGGGAGCTCTGCCTGCTCTGCATCTGCTCTTGTGACAGGCTCCGTTCTGTCTGCGAGGGATGAATGAGCAGCCCTGGGGCGGGGAAGTCCTGGGAGTAAATACTCGGGTCCGAGGAGGAAGGGACCTTTCTATGGCGAGGGTGAGACCTTGCACCACTGCCCTGGTAAGCTGGGGAAGAATGGGAGCTCCTTGTCAAAGGAGCCAAAGGGGTCTTTGTCTTCACCCACAGAAAAGAAATGGTATTTTCCCACATGTCTCGCTTCATATGGCCTTTTAAGATACTGTTGCTCCTTGGGTAATTAGCGGAGAACATTATTCTGCCTTGCCTCTACCAAATGCCACGACCATCTCCCAACACACTTGTCGGCCAAAGGACTTGCACACGGCAAAGGAAGATGACTAACAGATCCTGGGCCAAACATACTCCACACCAAACTGGCTCTGAGGGTCAGCTCAGCCCGGGGGGACCTGCGTAACGAGGGGAATAAACCATCAAGCAAGGACAGAGAAGTCCAGACCACCCGCTCCTTGCCACACACAAGTATGTGTCCCCTGCCTCCGCAAAATGGCTGCACAAACAAGATGTGTGTTGAGGGATATCTCACCCAGGCAGCCAAACGGACTCCCAAAGCCTGAAAGGACAGTTTCCCTTCCCTCCTGACAGTCCTCTGGCCACCGGAGGACACAGAAGCCCCTAACTCTTGAGTGTTTTGCAATGAAGCGCCGGCAGCAAAAGTCCTCTCTGATGTCCCCCACAAGTCCTCCCCTTGGCACTGGGTGGTGCAGAAGGTCTTCTTGTGAGACGTGGTTCTGCTGTTCTTGGTTATTTCACTGGCCTACATTGCATCATGGCCTGAGCTTCCAGCCATCACAAATTCCCAAATAAGTAGAACTCCCTAAGACACAGGTAGGTCCTGGAAAGGACTTTCCAAACCATTTTAAAGCAAAAATCCATCCGACTAGGGCAAGCCCACAAGGAACCTGATGGCTGGTCACTCTCTTTGACTTGATACTTCAAGGATATTTATGAACTTCAGCAAGGACAAATGCCAAGTCCGGCACCTGGGAAGGAATAACCCCCATGCTACAACACAGGCTGGGGTTGACTGGTGGAGGAACAGCTCTGCAGAAAAGGACCTGGGGGTCTTGGTGGACACCAGGTTGACCACGAGCCAGAAATGCATCGTTGCAGCAAAGAAGGCCAACAGCCCCTTGGGCTGCATTAGGCAGAGCGTTGCCAGCAGGTCGAGGGAGGGGATCCTCCCCCTCTGCTCAGCCCTGCTGACACCACGTCTGGATATTGCATCCAGTTTTCAGCCCCCAATACAAGAGGGACAGGGACACATGGGTGTGAGTCCAGTGAAGGGCCACCAAGATGGTCAGGGCACTGGAGCACATGGCCGAGGAGGGGAGGCTGAGGGTGCAGGGCTGGAGAAGAGAGCGCTCTGGTGGGGATCTGATAGTGACCTCCAGTACCTGCAGGGAGGATATGAAGATGATGAAGGCAAGCTCTACACAGTGGTGCATGAGGGGAGGACAACAGACACTGGGCATAAGCTGAAGCAAGGGAGGTTCAGACCAGATACGAGGAAAAATGTTCCCACTATGAGGACAGTTCAGCACTGGTACAGGACGCCCAGAGAGGCTGTGCTGCCTCCAAGCTCGGAGGTTTCCAAGACCCAATTGGGTAAACCCCTGACCAACCTGGTCTGACCCCTGAGCTGGCCCCGCACGAGCAAGAGGTTGGGCTGGAGACCTCCTACAGTCCCCACATGAGCTCTCCTGTGATCCACCAGTGCCCGAGAGCATCCTGCGCCCAAGACACAGCGTGCATCTGTGGCCGAGTCGGTGCCAAACGCTGCCCTTCCTATCTAGGAACAGGACTGCCGATTGCTTCTTCTCCCTTGCTGTGGGACCTCCACCAAACCCACAGCTACCAGATGGCCGAAAGCTGCCTCCCCCCCAGCACTAGCAGAGGCAGGGGGAAGCGGGGAGCCTCCCAGCGCTCTCCCAGGCATCCTTAACCACAACATATTGTTCTGGGCATCACACAATAGCCCCAGACGGAGCAGGACGTCGTGGGGGGGTGGGATTGACAGTCACGTCCTGGATGCTGCACGTCACCCCTAGGAACAAAGCCTTGCGGGAGAGGGCAGGGGGCTGTGCCCGTTACCCCTCCCTGCCTCGCGCGGGGCGCAGGAGGGTCGAGGAGTACAGCCCTCCTTTCTCTGTTGCAATCAGCATTTTGTGATCCAAACCCAGCGATCGTAAAAGTCCCCCACTCATCTGGTAACAATAATGAGCCGGGGAACAGCTCGTCCCTTGCCTGGCGTCACGTCACTCATGAGGCGATGTGGCCAGAAGTGAACCTCCCCGTGCTCCTGCTCTGAGTCTCTCCTCTTCCACTCCGGCTTGAGCGCAAGGTTAAGCCGGCGATGGAAACTGGAGGTCCGCAAGCGCTCCTGTTCCTGGGTCGAACTCCTCTCACTCCATGACCTCGAGACCTTAGCTCAACACAACCGCTATTCAGAAATTGTGCATAAAAAATGGGCTGCCCTTGGGTTTTGACTTTATATAGGGAGTCTTCTTCTGAGAGAGGACAATATGGGTTTTCTGCTAAAGGCATCACTGAATAGCTAAGGATGAGTAGTGGCTTATGGGGGCGGTTGGATGGATGGATGGATGGATGGATGGAGAGATGGACGGACAGATGGATGGATGGATGGATGGAGAGATGGACGGACGGATGGGTGGATGGATGGACAGTTGGATGGATATCTGCTGCCTGGGAGAAATGCATAGCCTGAGGCTTGAGACCAATGAACCGAACACAGTGGGAGGCTGCAGGACGGAGGCAGTAGCCAACTTTCCTAGGGGGCCCCGGAAAAGCAAGGAGAAAAGGAGAGTTGAACATTTCTCTGTGTACTTTGGATGGGGTGGTTGTTTATTGTTATATTATCTGCTTTCCTGTTTCCCTTGCCTCTCTTCCTTTCAGCGAAGCACTGTTTTGTTAAGTTTCTTTGTTCACAAGTGGGGAAGGATAGCTGGGAAGGGAAGCAGGGGAAGGATGGCTGTGGCATGGCAGTGGGGGAAGGAGAACAGAGGCAGAATGGTGGGGAAAGGCTTGTGGGGCAGGCTAGTCCCTTGAGTACCCAGGCCTGTTTGGCCAAATTTTCCCAGGTTTCTCACTGGAGATTAGTGATGTGTTTGTAAGGACCCTCAGAAATGAAAGGTTCCTTAATTGCCCTCTTGTTGCTGCCAGAAAGGTTGCATTTATTACAGCATTACCGCTAGACAGGGCAGCATCTAGAGCTTTTAGGGCTGTGCCCTGGCTCATTTTCAAGGACAACTTGCTCCATAGACACTTCAGAGCTTGAAGAGGAGGTTCCCAGAGGTGAAATGGAAAGAACTGGGCTGAGAGCGGGAACATGGTGGCTACACATCCAGCCCTGTGCTACATCTAACCAAGCTTATCTCATAGGCATGGCACCGGGCATCCCACCATCCCACCGCTACTCAAACAGCAAGTACCCTGCAGTGATGGGGCAGAGCTCAGGGTGAGGTGAGCTACAAGCAAAGCCTGGAGCAACCCCAGAATTCCCACGGCACCTCCCAGCCATCACCGTGCCATGGTGGTCATTCCCCAGCTGCTGTTGGGATTGTCCCAGCAACCTGCCAACATCTTTGCCCAGTGCCCCCAGTCTCAGGCCTTTCACCCCAGTTATCATTGTAGCCCCAAATGACCATCTCTGCTTTTTCTCTGATCCCATATAACTTGGGAATCGGCTCTGATGCAGCATTCGCACCCATAGTGTGCATCCTTCACCCACAGGCTGCCTGGGACCATCCTCCCACCCCTGCCCCGTTGCTCTCCCTTGCATCAGCTTTGGTGTTGCACAGCCTCCGCATACCCAAACTACTAATCTGGCATAAAAATAATGAGTGAGAAAAGGGAACAGGTTTCTGCTAAGTCACTGCTGAATCGGCCAGTGTGAGGGCTAAGACAGAGGGGAGGACAGGGGCTGGTGGCCTGGAGCTGCAGGAGAAGGGACAGGAATGAGACTTCCCTGGTCAGCAGTGGCAAACTCTTAGGTTGGTTCAAGCTGATGCGTTTGAGCCGTGGCTGAAGGTGATTTGAGCTCAGGGAGTGGGACTTATCCTCCCTTCTCCCTGTTATCCAGCCTGAGTATAACTGTGGTGGCAAATCACATCAAGCCCCGAGAAGGGGCGTTAATCTCTCCAGCAATAATCTGCACTAAAGATGCTCTCCTCCAGAGTAATTTCGCACCAGGGCTAATACTAAACTTCCTGAAGGAGGATTTGCACGCAGTAAAAATGTGCGAAGGCAGGAGAGTGCCAGACTGCAGGGAGTTTCCTGCAGGCTCTTCTTCCCTCCTAAATTGGTGCTTAAAGTAAGGCTTGAGCTCCCCTGCACTGGAAGTCTTGCTCCCCGGGTCTTCATCTCCACTGAAAGCTTTCCATGGCATAACCAGCTCCTTATACAACCCACCAAACTACTCTAATCAACATTAAGTCTATACATTAGTCTTTAAGCTATGTCTGCTTATGTGATGATTAAATAGGCAGAACTGATTCAAATCAGCCAAACTTGGGTGAGGCTTTTAAAGTTGCGCTAGGCTGTGGGAGCTCACGAAAGATGCAAAAATGGCTCCAAGCCCACGGTACCAAGGACATCCAGCCACCGCTTGGACCCCAGGCAGATGCTTACGGTCACATTAGGCTGCTCCGTGCACTCTGTCCACCACCAACCGCTCCGGGGAAAAGGCTGCCTCGCAGTGGGGAACACCCAGCGCTGCTGGGACTGATGTTGCACAAATCCCGGTGATTCAGAGACCCGACGTGTTCCCAGGCTCCGTCACCTACGTATGCTGTGAGTGATACGTTACTAATTTCCCTGGTGGTTTTCTCTGTATCGTCTGTGATTTCAGCCTCGTGTCCCCCCTGCTACAGTGTCTGCTGAGCCCTCCCCACCCAGGGGCTCCTCCACACCCATCATCATCCTCACAGATGCAGGGGAGGCTGTTTGCCTTCCTCACTGTCCTGGTTTCAGCCGGGATGGAGTTAACTGTCTTCCTAGTAGCTGGTACAGTGCTATGTTTTGAGTTCAGTATGTGAAGAATGTTGATAACACTGATGTTTTCAGTTGTTGCTCAGTAGTGTTTAGACTATAGTCAAGGATTTTCAGCTTCTCATGCCCAGCCAGGGCACCTGACCCAAACTGGCCAACGGTGTATTCCATACCATGGGACGTCCCATCTAGTTTAGGAACTGGGAAGGGGGGGGGGGCAGGTTTTTTCTTGGCCGCTCGGGGACTGGCTGGGTGTCGGTCGGCGGGTGGTGAGCAATTGCCCTGTGCATCATTTGTACATTTCAATCCTTTTATTACTTACTGTTGTCATTTTATTAGTGTTATCATTATCATTATTAGTTTCTTCTTTTCTGTTCTATTAAACCGTTCTTATCTCAACCCAGGAGTTTTACTTCTTTTCCTGATTTTCTCCCCCATCCCACTGGATGGGGGGGGAAGTGAGTGAGCGGCTGCGTGGTGCTTAGTTGCTGGCTGGGGTTAAACCACGACACTCACCCACTGCCATGCTGTGACCTGATATCTGGCGGAGCCTCTGAAAGGCTCTGGGATCTCGTTCCTGGCTGGCAGTAACCCACGTGGAGGGAGTCCTTGCCCCTCTTCAAGGACGCTGAGTTTTACATGTGTTTGTATTGCCTGGTCAGGCGTTACTTTAAGCTTTTTGCATCTCTTTGCAGTCACCCTTAGTGACTGCCCTGGATAACTCCGTATCCTGCGCAAACGCGTCAAACGTGATGCACAGTGCAGAGCTCCTCTGAGTTACTTCTCGCCCCGTCCATCCTCCCACCACGAACACTGTCATCTGGTGGCCGTAGCCCCCTTGGCACAGACACGTGCACAGCCCTGCGTGCCCTCAGCCCCGAGGCAACAGAACCGTGGGGTCCTCCTTACAACAGGGGGTTGGGAGGAGACCTGAAGCTGTGACTATAATTATCTACGAACGCTTGGTAATGAGGTCCGCCCCACTGGGTACAGCTGGGGTGGCTGAGCAAGGTCACTTGGGAAAAAACCCCAAGGCTGGCTTTGAGCTCTGGCTCAAGCAAAAAAAAGCGCGGTGCAGGGCCGAGCAAAACAAAGCCTGCTGCGATAGTGGTGGTGAGAGTTATTTGGTGGTTCATCTCCGTACCAGAAGGATTTAGGCTGGGTTAGGCAGTGGCTGCCCGCGCCGCTCCGATGGTTCTTCTGCAGGTGACACAAAGCGTAAAGCTGGCAGCATCACGTGCGCTGGGTAATCTGACACAAAAGGGACCTTGTGTCCACAGCTGACCCGAATCACAGATTTGCAGGGGGCTTGTTCGGTGTCTTTGTGTGATGTTGGACCTACATGAGTGCACAACCCTCCCGGGAAAGCAATTGGTTTTGGGAAACTCATACCGAGTTTTGCGGTGCTCTCCGAAAGCTCTGCAAACCACCCCGTCACCCTTGTCACCTCCCCATCCCACTCAGGCTGTGCTGGGCTCAAATGAGCAAGACAACACGTAGTCTTCTGCTTGGCACGAAGCTCTTGGCCTTGCTGCCAACTCTCTGATCATGGCTATACCACTTAATTCGCTGCTTTGATTTCTCCAGTGTAAGCTTAGGGACATAGCAAGGCTTTCAGACACACGTGTAAAAATGATCTTCATAGTTTTTCATTTGCAACTTCATGACCATCAAGATGCCCCGCCTGAGAGCAAGGCTCTGCTTTGTTCGGCACCATTCACGCCTCAGCCCCAGAGCACTTGCACCCAAGGAGCAGTAGGAAGGTGAATAAGGGCACTGTACGATGTGCCCAGAGTCATAGTGGTTTTGGCGAGGTTGACATGAGCCTCCAGGCTCTGAAATCTGGGCCTTGCTCCCCAGCTGAGCCAAAGGAGGTCCTGCAAAACAGGACTCCAAATAATCAAAGGGATAAACCCCCCCAAAAGAGGCATTAACTTTACATACATTCATTATTTGTCCTCTGAAAGGTGCAGACGTGACTGCTGGGCTTGCTCCACCTGCGCTGAACGCTGAAGCTTTCAGATGGAGATAAACTGTTCTGCTTTACAGCCCTTGTGTTACTGTACCGCTCTGGGGGCAGAAGGGAAGCTTCTTTACAGCGAGTCGCTGACCTGGAAAGGATTTGACACGCCAGCCCCGCGCGCCCCTCTCCCCTTTCTCGCCAGGGGCAAAGATGCAGCGCCAGCTGTGCTTCACATGCAGCCTCATCTCCCCACCTTACCTGCCGCTTATCTCACAGCCGTTACCCTGGACGCAGGGTTAAAGTCTTGTTTATGCACTTACCCCTTGCCATCAGCTGCTGAGCTTCTCCTTTCTTAAGGTCCTCTGGGAAAACAGGCTCTTCAGCTGTGCCTCAGCCTTTGCCAGAAGAGAGATGAGCTCAGGAGTGATGGTTGTCGGGAAAAAAGTGTCGAGAAATCTTCAGGATTCTGGAACCCGCGTGCAGAGGAAGAAATGCAGCAGACCCAATATGAGTGATAAAGCATACTTCACTTTACTTGCACGGATAGCTCATATTTATACAGTTTACGATAATCATGCCTACTAGTCCTAATATTATTGGTACATTGCTAATGTTTATTCATTACTAAAACACACCTACTTGTGGTTTGCAGCTATGTAGGTTCTGCAATTTTCTCATGGGAACTTTCTCAAAGTTGTCTATGAAACCTTGCCAAGGTCACAGTGGATGCAGTTACTTATCTCCTTCTTCAGCATCCAGGTGTTGCTTGTAAGGCCAGGCTCTTCTTATCTTCTTTTTTCCCAGCACACAAGGACACAGTATTTTGTAAATTTATACTTTGTTCCCACATAGCGGCTGGATTGCTCACATACCTTTGCCCAGCCAAGAAATCCCCAACAATTCCCCCTTTTTGTTTTTGAGCAATCCAGGCTTGCTTAATAACTTGGGATGCCATTTTTCCTTAACAAGCTGAACAAGGTAAAATTATTACAATAGCTAAAATCACAATAACTACAACAATGCCCATAATTCTTTGAGTTAACTTGTTACCCCTAATGACCCGAACCATGAGGACTATGAGGAAGATGAACTATTCATACATTCCTGTGTCATCTTGTTCTGCGAACTCAGCCCAGCAATCGGTAGGTGCCAGCTTTCTGTGGGCGTCCCCACAGAGGCAACGATGGCCTCACTGTACACCAGCCCGATGCTCTTCGGAAAATCCCGGTATTTATACGTTTGCAGAGGAACGGGTTTTAGCACACGTGGCCAGCGGGTGCCAAAAGTCCGCTTCGATTGCAATCTATGACGCATGCGCTTGCTGGCCAGGCGCGCTGCACGAGTCATAGCCATCTTGTTTATTGGTTCGTGGGCTTTATGATGCGGTTGTGGTGCGCAGAGAATCTTGACCTGTTATGTTAGCCAAAGTGACCTATACATTAGGTTTTGACTGAGGTGGTATTCATGTTGCCACATCATCTATGATGCTCCAGATGATGATGATCGTGCAAATTCAACAGGAGTCCGTTGTGGGCCTGTATCTGTGGAAACACAATCAACCTCGTTCCCAGGTTATTAATGGAAATAGTCCTTACCCCTAAGTTTGGCTTTAACTAACTTTTACGTTTACCCCACACTGTCTTCCCGTAATCACACTATGTTTCTCAAACACAGGGGAAGTTTCCAGCAGCTTTTTACAGAAGCCACCCCTGTAACCCCTCCCCGCTACCAAAATCTTGCCACACAAAACCAATACATTCCACCCCTCGCCTCTGTGCATCACATTTCCAAGAACTATCATTAAAATCTACATTCATCACACAAAATCTTCACTTACATCAACAAAAGAATTTCCCACACCAAAATCAAAATAATATCATCACAAAACTGACAAAAAGTGGACAATTTACACACAATCCACCCCTTGTCCCTTCACCACGATTACAACAACAAAAATTCCTCACTCATCAAGCAGCTCTTAACTCTCTAGCTGCGTTCAGTCCATGTTTTGCCCATTACATCTCTCAGTTACTATCCTTATCTTAAATTCCTCACACTGTCCGCATTCTCCTCATGCGCGGTGTAAAGCTTCCCTTCTTCCTGTATTCTTGGTGGTATTGTCATCTTTCTTAGCAGAAGCTGTACATTTGCTTTTAATGTGTCCATGTTTGCCACAGTTAAAACACTTGACCAAGGGTGTCTTACTGGCCTTGTGTTTCTTTGTAGCTCCCTGTGGAGCTGCATGTTTTCTTTCATGCCCTCGTTCATGTCATGGTGGTCGTAGATTGTCCTATGCAGTCTATAAAGAAACTGTGCGAAAGGTTCATTATGCTCCTGTTTCACCTGAGTAAAAGTATGGCTTTGCATATTGTCTGGTATGGTAAGAAAAGCTTGATATGCCAAGATCTGTGATGGGTGATGAACCTCAGTGATATGTTGTAACTGAGCGTTCCCTGATGTGAAGGGTTCAATACTCATCAGCATTTGTGTGGTTACTCCCCATAAGGGATCTGTTTGTTGTGGTGTTGTTTGTTCCCGATCACCGAACTTCTCCCACTGTCAGAAAAACACTAGCATTTTGGAGGGCTCTGAAACTAACAGTGCTATTTGTTTAACATCTTGAGGTATCAGCGTATCAGCAGAAAAAATGAATTGCAGTATTTGGTGAGCTAACGCAGATTTGATTCCGTACTGACTCACAGCATTCTTTAATTTTTCAATGACCTTCCAGTCAAATGCTTCCCATTTTTTCTGTCCATTTAATGTAATAACTGGGAATGTTTGGAGCATAGTCCTTTCTATAATGGCATCTTTTATTACTCCCCTCCAATGTCTCTGTTTCTCGTCCACAGCGGCTACTGCAGGCGACTCCGCGTCTATCGCGGGCGCAGTTGGTTTTACCGTCTCCGGTTCGGCGAGGCGGGATGGATGAACGGGCGCGGATGGTTCTGCCCGGGGGCCAGCCGCGGCAGCGCCAGGCGGTGGCCGCTCCATGGCCGGCGGACACGGGCCGCTGCAAGGCGGCGGAGGGGGGGGGGCGGAAAAGAAAGGGAGGAGGAAGCGCCGGAGGGGGTGCGGGTGACGGCTCAGCAGGCATAGGCTCAGGCAAAGGCTCAGGAGGCTTAGTCCGTTCTCCCGGCAAGGGCACCTGATTTCCCCAGTGGGGGGGTGTTTCCTCCTCTGCCACAGTCTCCAACCCCCGCAGCCGTTCTATTGCCACTGCCGCGAGATTTCTTTCTACCGTTTAACGCTGTTAATTATCTCCCGCCAAGGTTTCATCAGTTTTTTAGCTGATTTATCATCATCAATTACCAGATCCCATAATACATCTCCTAATTTCCTCCATTCCTCTTCGTCAAATAACAAATCAGGATTTTGAAAACACCCCTTGGTTCTCCCTGTTGCTACTAGTCCAGCTAGCTGTTTAACGCAACCATGATCTACCCCCCGCTTTTCTAAAAAGCTCTGTAATAAATCTAGGGCTACCTCGAAATTCATATCACCGTTATTCATAACATACGGTACCTCCTCCTGCGCTGAATAAGACCTCCTTGCAGCCCTCCAGCAGCCCGTACGGCGAACTTCAATCGGTTCAGGCGTCGGAGACGACACACCGCAGCACAGTGTTCGGTCGCTCTTGCCCGCCGGTCGCTGCTCCCGGCGCCGTTCCTTTACCTAATCTGCAGCACGGGTCCCTGTTCGGGCGCCAATTGTCGGGAAAAAAGTGTCGAGAAATCTTCAGGATTCTGGAACCCGCGTGCAGAGGAAGAAATGCAGCAGACCCAATATGAGTGATAAAGCATACTTCACTTTACTTGCACGGATAGCTCATATTTATACAGTTTACGATAATCATGCCTACTAGTCCTAATATTATTGGTACATTGCTAATGTTTATTCATTACTAAAACACACCTACTTGTGGTTTGCAGCTATGTAGGTTCTGCAATTTTCTCATGGGAACTTTCTCAAAGTTGTCTATGAAACCTTGCCAAGGTCACAGTGGATGCAGTTACTTATCTCCTTCTTCAGCATCCAGGTGTTGCTTGTAAGGCCAGGCTCTTCTTATCTTCTTTTTTCCCAGCACACAAGGACACAGTATTTTGTAAATTTATACTTTGTTCCCACATAGCGGCTGGATTGCTCACATACCTTTGCCCAGCCAAGAAATCCCCAACAGATGGTGACCAAACCTGCATCGAACGGTGCCGCGTTTCGTTTCCCACCTGCCACCTCCGGCTCCCCTGACATCCCGCAGGCTACCTCGGTAGGAAATCCATCCGTGATAACACACCTTCGTTAAGGAAATCTCTCTCCTTCACGATGTTTCTCGGTCAATGGAATCAAAATAATACATAAAAGCAACTTGCTGCTGGTGAAAAGTTTTAGGCAGGGACTGGATTCTCTACAGGGAGGCCCAGACTCATCTTGGCTCTGTAACGGAGAAAGTGATTTTGTTTTCCCCCAGCATAAGATGAGAAAAGCTCAGTTCATAAGGAGATGGCAGAAGTGCACTCTGTCCCCGTCTGGACAAAGGGCCACGGGGGAGCTGCTCTGTCTGCTGATCTGGAGGACATTCTCATGCTCTTTTTCGGTTGCCATCTCACACTGGAAGACCAACGTTTTCTCATCTCACCTCAACCACCCAAAAGACCTTCCTGCAGGCAATCCTGCATTTGCCATGGATCCTGCTAGAAACCACTGTGTTTATACATATATGTGTGTGTGTATATATATCTATCTATATTTTCCTGCTGGGAACATCTGCTTTTGGTAGACATTTCCCTTCCCAGTTTCCTGGAGATCATAAGGAGGGCCAGAAGAGCAAGAACTCTCACCCAAACTCTCCTTTCCCTCACCCGGGGAAGTTTATGGGCTTTGTTGGTTTAACTTCCCAATTTATGTTAATGCAAGCGATAACTGTGGTTTCGATATGAATTGGAGTTGTGACTTTTCCAATGCAGTGGCTACTTTCCCATAACAGCAACAGAACATAGAAATGTTCTGTTTCTACCGGATATGTGGAAGCGATTGTCCACGTACAGAGAGAATGAGAAAGTCCAAAAGTAAAATACATCTGCCCCGTTAGCCTGGCTTCTTTTATTGCAAAGAAGTGATGAGAAATCTCTTGCCAGCAAGCTTCTGGTTTCTACGGGGTGAAGCAAGTGATGGTTCTGTAGGGTATTCTTTAACATTTCCCCAAATACTTCTTTTGGCAAAATAATTCCTCCCATTTCATGAATGTGCTTTAAACAGCCTCAGATGACTAAGCAGGACCACTGGCTTTTCCTCGCAAGAGCGGAGAGCTTCCCGTTGAAGAGAAGATGGTTTCTGGTGGCAAAGCAGGTCAGTGGATGCTCCTCCGTCACTGACTCAGACTCCCACCACCGTCTTAGCGGAGACCCAGGGATCTCGGGTCAATATGAGCAGCGAGGTTCACCAACTCTGATTAAAAATACCCTCCCTCTTGTTTTTTTAACAGAGTTACCAGTTTGCTGACCTGCTTGATCCCGTGGGCCTGGATTTGCATGACTCACGGGGTGGCACAAGGGGGAAAAAGGAACTGAATGCACGGAGGCGAGGAGGAACTTCTTGAGCTGCTGCCGCCACCGAAAACACTTAACATGAAACTCTGACCTCAGTCAACTGCTTCCCTATTTTCCTTCCAAAGATCAAGAAAAGTGGACATGCAGCAAGTTGGACGCTAATAAACAATTTATGTGACAGCCAGTATGAACCAGTCTAGGCAACGTGACTGGTGTTTTTCATTACAAGGGCTGCAAGGGGGGGTGGGATGGGAGATTTACAGATCAGCCCACACATTTTTGGATAATCTGTGGACTGCCTTTAGGTTCTGTATAAATAATACTAATTAAAAGCGGATGTAACTAATTGGAATCCATTCCACGGCAGTAACATGATCCATCTTATTGCCAATCCCCTGAGTCACTCCGTCCTCTGGATGATTATTTTTCTGCTTTTCCCTAACACATTCTGAACACTGCCTTTCAGGCTGCCGATGGATCCAGCGTGGGTTGATGCTGCCGGGGCATTTCAAACCCTCTTCTAGCCCAGACACAACCAGCCCGGTTAGCTCTGCACCAGTGGGGCAAGACTTCTCCATTCACTCCTATTCTTCTCCCTATTTCATCAGAAAGCTGCGCATTTTAAAACTTAAAATCCCCTCCACCGTTCACAAGTCCGGTGTTGAGCCAGTGGCGTTATCACCTCTTATTTGCCCAATTTATTTCCAATTAAACGTAGCGATAGGCATCCCAGGTTTCCTTCTGGGCAGCCTTACTGGGTCTTGCTCTGCATCGTGATCTCTATTTGGGATGAGGCTCCCCTTCCTTGACCTCCTGGGAAGAGCACGTTGTTCCCGGGTTTGGTGGCCCCGGGGGGGGAAGGCAAAGCCCAAAGCAGGGCTCTGCGGCACTTGCACAGCAGCCCGGCCAGCTGTGGAGGGAGGAAGGTCCTCTCCCTGCACGTGTGAGACGGTTTGTCATGTCCCCTCCTGGGAACGGCAGTCCTGCCGCTGCCACCCCGGCTCTGGGAGGGAAGCTCTTCTCCAAGCTCATTCCCAGGCTCCTGAGGGTCGTTGCTGCCTTCCAGGATTAGATATGGAGAACGTACGGGGAGAAAAAGTCTGCCTCGGCTGGGAGAGGAGCCTTCTAGCTGGATTCAAACTTCCCTGAAGTCAGGGGGAGGCTTCTTGTGGGCTTCAGAAGGGTTTGGATGAAACCCACACTCCTGTAGAGCAAGAACGCCACTTTTTTTTTTTTTTTTTTTTTTCAGATTTTCTGTCACTCACGGGGCTTCTGTGCCGTTCGCTTTGGTGTGGCACTGAAACCCTCCCTTGTTTCACCTGCCTTCAGGATGCCTCCAGAAGGTGACTGTCGGTCAGTAGGGTTTTTGTGGGCTCTGGAAACCGGGTGTTCGAATGTTTTCCTCTACAGACAACCAGCAACGCAGAGAGTCATAGAATCCCTCGATCTGGTGCACTCGCAAACCCCGAAGGCCCCAACCCAGCCTCACCTGGGGCCTCCCCCACCCCTGCCCTGGTCTCCCGGTCGGACCCTGGACCCATGCTGAAACCTCATCTCTGTTTCTATCTCCTGGAAGAACATTGGCCTTCCCCAGCAGCCCTTCCAGCCCTGTCCACAGCCCCATCTCCCGTTCCTCCCTGGATAACCCCGGACCTGGATAACCCCGGACCTGGATAACCCAGAACCTGGACAACCCAGAACCTGGATAACCCAGGACCTGGACAACCCAGGACCTGGATAACCCAGGACCTGGATAATCCGGGACCTGAATAACCCAGGACCTGGACAACCCAAGACCTGGACAACCTGGGACCTGGACAACCTGGGACCTGGACAACCCGGGATCTGGACAACCCGGGACCTGGACAACCCGGGACCTGGACAACCCAGGACCTGGGTAACCCTGGACCTGGATAACCCGGGACCTGGATAACCCAAGACCTGGACAACCCAAGACCTGGATAACCTGGGACCTGGATAACCCGGGACCTGGATAACCCAAGACCTGGACAACCCAAGACCTGGATAACCTGGGACCTGGATAACCCGGGACCTGGATAACCTGGGACCTGCATAACCCGGGACCTGGATAACCCGGGACCTGGATAACCCCGGACCTGGATAACCCAAGACCTGGACAACCCAAGCCCTGGATAACCCGGGACCTGGATAACCCAGGACCTCTTCCCACCCCGCTCAGCACAAGGCTGAGATCGGAGCTGCCGCCCCCGGAGGCCGGGCGGAAGACCCCTTTTTCCGCGGGTGGAAGAAACACTTGACGTGGGGGGGGGTGGGGAGGGAAGCGGCCGGGTGCGCGGCGCTGCGCTGCGCGGATCCGGGCGGGGCGGGGCGGGGCGGGGCGCCCCGGCTTGCGCGGCACCGGGTGACGCCACAAAGGCCGCCCCGCCCCGCCCCGCCCCGCCCCACGTGCGCGCCGCCCCACGCCGCGCCGCGGCAGTGCGCAGCCGGCGGCCCCCGCAGGCAGGTGGGAGCGCGGCGGGCGGCAGGGCCCCCGCCCGGCCCCGGCCCCGGCCTCGGCCCCGGCCCCGCCGCCATGGGCGCCCGCCCCCCCACCGCTCCCCGCCGCCGGCCCCCGCCGGTCCCCCGCTCCGCCGCCGCGTAAGGGCAGCGCGGCTGGACGGGCAGAGCCTCGCCCGCGGCCCCGCTGAGCGGCGTGGGGTGGGGGGGGACACCCGGCTTCGGCCCCCGGCCGCCAGCATGGGGGCCGCAGCGGCGTGCCGGAGCTCCGCCGCCTTCCTCACGGTAAGTGTGGGTCGGGGGGGGGGGGTCCGTCCCTGCGCGCTCCGCGTAAGGTCCGCGGGGGCGTGGGTGGGTGGGGATGTGCTGCAGTGCGGGGCTGCCCGCCCGCCCCTCCTGCCTGGGGCGGGGAGGGTGGGACACGCACGGACTCGGACACGCGTGCCGCCTGGCTGGTGGCGGGGGGGGGGGCAGGGGGGTGCTTCGGGGGGCCGTGCGTGTATTTGGGTGTCCTGCTGCTCCCCTCTGCCTCCCGCGGGGGGTGCTGCCCGCCCCGGCCCCTGCACCCCCGAGCCTGGCGGGGTGCGATGTCCCCTGCTCCATCCTCTCCGTCGGAGGGTGGCATCCTGCCCGCAGGCTGTGCCCGCACCTGGGGGTCTGAGCGGATCCTCGCTTCTCCCCCCTGCCCCGCTCCCGAAGCTCCGCACTGGGCTGGGGTCTGTCTGTCCGTCCGTCCATCCATCCATCCATCCCTCCCAGCTGCTTTTCTTGGACAGGCAGCAAAACTCACTGCTGCTCATCAATGGCAGCCGCCCTGGCTTAGCACGGAAATGTTTTCCCGTGGGTTCGCCTCCAGGTTTACCTGCCCAGGTAGGGCCCTTCCCCGTCGGCGCTTTAGGGCTACATCCCGTCTTTTTTTAGGGGAGAGACGGTAATTCGGTGTGTCAGGCACATGCCGCAGCTGCTGCGGCTGGGTTGTGTAACCGAGGAGTCCACTTGCTCTTGAACTCAAGGTGGATCTTAGCAAGCTGGTGCTGGCTCGACGGGAATCCCAGTAAACAACAAAAAAAAATAATCTAAAGCTGGGAGAGCGTTAGCCGGGAAAGAGCCTCGTTGCTTTGAAGGCGAAGGGGAACCTCGCGCCGTGGCGGAGCAGCCGGGGTCCGTGCGCGGTGCTGGCTGGGTGCTCCCGAGCGAGCGCCGGTTTCCCACTGGGAGAACAGAGTGCTGCTGCACATCTGGGAGATGAGATGCTGATGGGGAGCTTGAGGTACGGAGCTCCAGCGGGGATCCTGGAGGTCAGTCGGGAATGGCAGGTTTAGAGGGAAGAGGGGCGGGGGGGAGGAGTGCTATCAAGGGGTAGGGAAATAAACCATGAATTTTGCAAAATGAAGCTGAGACTCTGAGCAAATGCACACGTATCGTGCTCGGGCACGCGTGTGCTCAACCTCTGCGTGTGCTCATCGTACGCGCGAACGAGCCGTAAGACAAAATTCCCGTTAGCTCGTGAGCTGGCAGGATGCTCCCGTGGCCGCTGGCCAGGGTTTCTTCATCCGACATCTTCATCTTCAAAATTTTGGGCAACTCCCTTTGGCGCCCCACAAGGAGTTAACGTCTTTCCAGCCTGATGGAAATACATTCAAATCAATAGTTGGTGGGTCTCTTACTGGTGCAGCAAACCCGAATCCACCCGGCCGCTTGGTTTTTGAGCGATAGCCGCTTGGCAGCGGTTGCGTAAGGCGGTGTTGGTTGTGGTTCGCCTCGCTTGGCGTGGGCTGTGGGCAGCCGCCAGCCGCCGCAAGGTAGTTCCCACCATCTCCCCCCATGCTCTCGCCTCGAACCGGCGTGATGTCTCCTCGCTTTGACTCGGGGGTTTTCGGGAGCCTGGGGGATTTCATCTGCTCGGACCAAAACCGTGGCTGCCGGGGATGCTTGCAAGCTCTGGTCGGTGCTGGCTGCAGGAGTAGCTGCTGGGTTTTCCTTCATGGGGACCAGATGTGCTGGTGCTGCTGTTTTGGCACGCTCGGCTGCCTGTGTTTCACGCTCCAGACGTAGTAAAGGGACTGCTGAGCAGGGTAAGCCCCGGACTCTCGGTTTCACAAACCCCAAACCAGCTGAAACAGCTGGTCACGTTGCAAGAAGCAGAAACTTGCTTCGCTCTTCGGTACTCTCCTCGCGGGCAACTTTTTTCAGAGTAACTTGATCCTTTTTACAGTGAGCGGGGCAGGAGATGGGCTCCTCCTGTCTGCAAAGTTACCATAAAACTTCCAGACCAGTTTATTTGTTTTTCTGGGTTTGTTTTATAATTTTATTTTTCTCCTTTAATGTCGCAAGCGACTTCCTGGTGCTGGTTGGCGGAGGGCGCAGCCGACCTTCGGGAAGGGCGGCGGGCTGCGCAGCCCTTCCCCGACCTGTGCCAAGGCATCGCCATGGAGCCAGCTGCCGTTTCGACCAAATTGTGCTGGTTTTGCTGGTTCCCAGAGTATCAATTTAGCACTGTCGATCCCTGTTTGCTTACAGCTCTCTGCTCCTGCTCTTCTCTACCGGGGTCAAGTGCCCTGCGTTTAGCTGGCTTTTGTCTTTCCTTCTTTTTTTTTTTTTTTTTAATTATTTTTAATTTTTTTAGGTTTATTGCTGCCTCCCCTGCAGGGCTGGCAGCAGGGCGGCACTGTCCACAACCCGAGATTATGACTGTCTCGAGGTGTCACCCCCTTTCAGGACACAAATGCCTGTTGATCCACCAACTTTCTGCTGGTGTTTTGACTCACTGGGCCACCGAATGAGTTTAGGTCCCAAACGAGCTGTTGTATTCCCAGCCTCATCCTCCGTGCATGTGCCCGGGAAGCTTGTGACCCCCTAAAAGCTATTTACCGTGCAGATTGCCCACGGGGTCTCTCCTGCAGCAGGCAGTTATTTAAGAGGATGATGGAGGCACAGCATAGACGTGACCATTGAGATGGAGTCATCAGGCTGGGTGGTGGTACGGCGGGTCATGCCCACGTCGGCGGCAGGCTCGAGGGTTTATTTGCAGCCAAGCGCGAAGGTCCCCTTGTCGGAGCCGTTTCCCCGATGTGGGGAGGTGAAAATGAGAGCGTTCCCCAGCCTGATCTGCTTTCCTCGTGCCGTAAAACCTCCACGTGTTGGAATAGGTGAAGGTGGCTGGGAAGTGCCTTTGCCCGTGCGGTGCAGGGCGTTGAGGCTGAGTTGGGGATGCTTTTTGGGATCGCGGCCGCCCCGTCCCGCTTGACCCTCTTGGCTTCAGTGTCGAGAGCTGCTCCTGCGTCGGGCATGGAGAGCAGCACCGAAACTGCTTGAAACCTCATCTGCTCTTTAGTGTCGTCTTGCACTGATTTTTTTTTTTTTGTTTTGTTTTGTTATCCTATCCACTTGCTTTGGTATTGGAGTAATAAACCAAACTTCAGTGGCTAAGCAGAGCTCACTTCATTACTCTGTTGCATTTGCCACTGAAACTGGGTGTATCAGCCAGAAAGGTCTAGTTTTGCTCACTGCTGGGCAGTCCTGAGGATGAGGGACCAAACCAGCAGACACCCCTTTTTTGTTGAAGATGTCCTCCTGCTCCCGGTGCTCTCTTTCAGAGATCTCAGTGATGCCAACCAAGAAACCTGAGCAGCTGGATATTTTTTTTAGGGACCAGAAGCGCCAATCTGAATAAATAGCAGATGCTCAACGCTGCTTAGCCTTCTCCCACTGGGACTTGCTGTTGTCCCTGAGCTTGGAAGTGCGTGTGCGCCTGAAGATTTGGAGATGTTCAAAAGCACCAGTGCCGCTTTGCTTGAGATGGGGTTTTAAAAAAAAATAAAAATAAAAATATAAAAACAAACCCCAAACCAAACCTGGTGCTGTTACAGTAGTGCAGGTCCCGCTGGCTGTGGTTACCCAGATGAGTGATGGAAAGATGCTGAAGATGGGAAAAAAAGGGAGAGCAGGATGCGACCCGTGGCGTGTGCTTGTAGCAGGGTTGTCCGTGGGTTTTCTGAGGTCTGGCTCGATGCAGCGGGGCGAAATCGGCATCTGAGGCGGCAGCAAGGCAGGAGAGCCGCTGCCTGTCCTGCCTCTCCCGATGCCCCGTCCCGCTCAGCGCCAGCGCGGGGAGAAGGATGAGTAACGCAGGTGACCCCCCCCCACGCAACCTCGAGAGGTCGGATCCTGCTGCATCTGGTTTGCTAATTCAGGGTTGCGTCATGAAGATTACGGGCGGGCGGCAGGTTTCCTTAAAGCCAGCTAAGCGCTTCGTTAAATCGTGTCTTAGGGGAGGGGAAAAATAAAATGCATCCTGTAAGCCTTTGCTGCCTGCCAGGGCAGCCCCGCTTTTTAATTTGACGTGCTGTAATTAGCCTGGCCGCTGCAAGATCCTTGTCAACTCCTGTGGGCTTGCCTGCTTCTGCCTGCTCTGTAATTGCTGCTTCAGGAGAGAAAAAAAAAAATAAAAAAATAAAAATTGAAGTGTTTTGTACAAATCCCAAGCCATAAATTATTTAGCAGGTGAAACAGAAATGTGCTGTGTGTTTCCAGGAAGCAAGAGACTGCACCAAAAATGATGCGGCGCGGCTTGCGGCTCTGCTGCGATGTGCCTTCTGCAGAGTCATGTTGTTGGGAGGCTTTTTTTTTTTTTTTTTTTTTTCCCTTCTGAATATATTCTTGCTGGCTGATAGCCCAGAGTAGGTAGCAGAGCAAGAGGCAAGGGCTTGTATAACACAGCCAAGTGATTTATGTGCCTGTGTGTGCAGCTGAAAAGCGTTAGGGTCTCTGGTCTTTTTACCTTCGGTGTAGGAAAGCACCTTTGGGAATTCAAGGTAACGTTGGCTCCTTCCTCTCTCCCCTCCTAACTCAGCCTGCGGCTGTTTGAAAATGTTTTTTTTTTCTGTTGCTTTACGTGCTGTATGAGGTTGTGTCAGCCTTTCTGTCGATATGCCTTTTGTTCTTGGCGTCTTATCTCTGCTGGCATAACTGACAGTAAATCCCTGGACCAGAGGTCCGGAGGAAGCAGAGGTCCTGCTGGGTAGATGGAGCTTCTCTTGGGAATGGAGCAGCCTCGATGCAAAGGAATTAAGTGAATAAAGCCCTGGGATTGGAACTAGGTAGAGATAAACACATTTGTAGTCATCATGTAGTGAAGCCCAGCTGGGTGCAGTTCAGTGTCTCAGAACTGGAGACCTTTTACCTGTATCTGATGCAATGAGGAACTGAGTTACAGCAGAGCTCCTCAAAGAGCTTAAAAACAGCTTTGGGTTTTCTCTCCTGTTGCTAATGCATCTGGTTTAAAGCGGGTTCAGATGTGGTTGGAGGCTCGGAGCAGAACATCCCTTGCGGTCTCGCCAAACCCTACGCTTGTGCAGGGTCATAAAAAATCCTGGAAGGGCAGAGGGGCTGAGAAATAGTCCAGTAACGGCTGCTGGCCCGGGTTTCATCCTGGTTTGCGTTATTTGGGTAACTATTTGAACAAGTGGGGATTATTAACAGAGGAGGAAAGTTTTACGGATCAGAGCTGTCACCTGCGTGTGTTTTTGGTTTTCTCGGCAAGCGCCCGGCTCGTGCTGGAGCCTCTCAGCCTTGAAATGCAAAGCTGCTCTGAATTCTCCTGGGGTGGCCAGGTAGCACGTACTGCTGAAACACAATTAGCAGTATTTACCGCCCTGGCAGGGTTGCAGTGTAAACGATGCTTAGTCTCGCCGAGAAGCGTGGTGTCAAATTTAAGGAATTATAATGGTAGCTGGCGATGCGTCTGGGGAGCGTGCTGCTGTCTGCGCCGGTTCTCCTCCACCTCGACCTCGCTGAGCTCCCACCCCTGGGTGTAGAAACATCTCCGTCGTCCCACGGCTCTGGGACATCCCTTGAGATTCCGCAAGGGATTGCTGGCGGAGAGGGCTCCGGTCGCGCACTGTTGTTGACTAATACTTTCCGCCTGTCTTCCAGCTGCTCGTGCTCCTCGGCACCGCCGAGGGTCAGTCGAAGCTGACCTCCGAGCAGAATGCCATCAGCCTCTCCCCTGGCAAGTACCGCCACTTCGACCGTGCCACCAACAAAGAGCTGATCTGCGACAAATGTCCCGCAGGAACCTACGTGTCTAAACATTGTACGAAGAGTACCTTAAGAGAGTGCAGCCCTTGTCCAGATGGGACCTTTACTAAGCACGAGAACGGCATAGAGCGGTGCCACCCTTGTAGAAAACCCTGTGAACTGCCAATGATTGAGAAAACTCATTGTACTGCCTTGACTGACCGCGAGTGCACTTGCCTGTCTGGTACGTTTCAGACGAACGATACCTGCGTCCCTTACACGGTGTGCCCGGTCGGCTGGGGCGTCCGCAAGAAAGGAACGGAGACGGAAGACGTTCGGTGCAAGCCGTGCCCTCGTGGTACCTTTTCTGATGTGCCTTCTAGTGTGATGAAGTGCAAAACATACACTGACTGCTTTGCAAAAAACATGGTGGTCATCAAGCCAGGGACGAAGGAGAGTGACAACATCTGTGGTTCTCCAGCGTCTCTTCCGAACACGTCTTTGACTTCGTCAAGCGCCGAAACGGGTGAAGAGCCCTACGAAGTTCCACCAACCGCTCATCTTCCCAAAGGTAATGTCCACCACTGAAACACTGGCGTGGTTTTGGTTGCGGGATTGCATTCCTGCCTCGGTCAGGGTTGGCTTTAGGCTGTTAAAGGGCCACCTGGTCTAAAGCGTGGCTGGTGCTTTTGCTTCTTGGCCAGAAGGCAGCTCCAGAGCGTATCAGGTTGCCCTCGCTTGTGTTAAACCACGTTTAACGACGTTTTCACCGAGTCTGTAGTCATGATTGGACTCCTGGCTGTCCTGCTGTTGGGACTGAAAGGACATCACGTTCCTCAGCCGCTTTTCCCATCTGTGTGTTGTGCTGGCACGAGTCTTTGCACATTTGTGGCAAACCCGAGCAGGTTGCAGCAGGAAAACCCCGGCAGGAGAGGAGCTTTGCTCCACCAGACTCCTTTCCTGAGGAATTCTCTGCTTTTCTGCCCATGCTTTCCCTGCTGCGTTTTGCCCCGTACTGTGCCAGTATATCGACTTGAATGGGAACTGTTGCCAAAACAGCCCTCCGGGAGGCTAGGCTGTGCTGTAAATTTTTTCTTTAACCTCTAAGATTTCTATTAGTTATCACTGGTGGGGAGAACCGGGTTGAATTCCCCATTCTCTCGTTTAATCGGAAATGATACATCATCACAGTCTTTATGGAGATGTTTTAGCCATGGCTGGTTGCAGTGGTGCTGTGGGACCCCATTTGAGGTGGTGCTCAGCACTGCCTGGGAAGCAGCCTCCTTACAGTATCTCAAATGGGGCATTTTATTAAAAAAAAAAAAAAAAAGCAACTTCTGGTGGCCTGTACACCTGAGCTGGTGAATGCAATAGCAGGGAGGCGCTGACAGTGGTAGAGTCCCAGTGCTTCTCTGTTGTTAGGTCTCAGAGCTTGATATGCCGCTGGTGTGTCATTGGGAGAGGACAGGAGGGTGTTCCCTGAACTTTGACATCAACTGTAGACAATTAGGTAAAAGTTAAAGCATTTTCCCTGTTTGTATCCTGGTCAGAGCGTTTTGGGTAACAACGCCAGAGGCAAAATCAGGTTACCGATGGTTACACCCACTCTCCGGCCCAACTGGGATGAGACATGATCTTCAAAAGATGAGTTTCCAAAGTAAGCTCTAGTTTTTGCCACAACATTCCTTCCGCTTCTCACCAGGCTTTGGTCATGCATCTGGCTGGGACCTGAGAGCTGTTGGTTGATAAGAAAACTCAAAAAAGATGGAAAGTAGCTCTAAGGGGGGAGTTTGATCGATTCTGTTGCTTCAGAAACCTGTTTTGTAGTTGATGCATTCACAGCTGCTTGCGGTTCATAAACCTAAGAAACTCCTAAACCAACTCCCTCAAAGTTGCAGGTTTTCTGAGAAACACTGAACATGGGACAAACACAAATTGACAACATGCCTTTGTTAACTCATTTTTTTTAATGAGCTGCCACTAGTCTTAACCACCAGGGGTCAATTTTACCTTGAACCTACCTCTGTAACCGTACCCATCTGTTCCCGGAGCCAAACCTCAACTTCACCCCTTCCCTTTCTCGCTGCCTGGCGTTGGGTTTCTGTCTGCTGGCCAAGCAGACGCTCGGGCAGGTCTTAGACCGCGATGTGATGCCGTATCGCGTCTCTGGTGCCGTGACACTGAACTCTCCTCTCCTTTCGCAGGTCTGAACTCTTCAGTTCCCGATTTTGTCCCCTCTCCAGCGCCACGCGCGTCCAGTGGCATGGCGGAGCCGGCAGGCTACTACAACGAAACCTCAACCAACGAGACCGACGGTGCCGCTGGGACCCTTGCGGGCCCCGGTGCCACCGGCCAGGCGCAGAGCTACCGGCACAAGCAGACCAGCCAAGCGCTGGAGAAGCAACCGTCGCTGGAGATTGTGGGGGGTGAGAAGTCCAGCGTCCCATACAGGCCCCCCCGGCGAGGTCCGCAGAACGTCCACCAGCACTTCGACATCAACGAACACTTGCCGTGGATGATCGTCCTCTTCCTGCTGCTGGTCCTGGTGGTTATCGTCGTCTGCAGCGTCAGAAAGAGCTCACGGACTCTGAAGAAGGGACCCAGGCAAGACCCCAGTGCCATTGTGGAAAAAGCTATTATGAAAAAGTCCACCACCCCCACGCAGAACAGGGAGAAGTGGATCTATTACTGCAACGGGCACGGTGAGCAGTAGCGACTGGGGGCTGCGGGGGGTCGTGTCCTCTCCGCCGTCCCCTGCGGTGCTTTGGAGGGGCCACCCCCACGTCCAGTGACCGGTTGCTTTTCTGACTTGCTGGGTCTTGTAGCGAGGACAGAGCCCATATACTGGTTCCTCAGATGATTCTTCAGCCTTGGCTTCTCCCCTTTCTTGTTCCCGTGGTGCGTCCCTGCTCCTGAAGGAAGGGTTAATGGAGGGCATGTCACCTGCTTGCCCCAGCTCCTCTCTTTCTCCTTCCCACCCATCCTTGGTAGAAGGATCTTGAATCAAGGCTCCTTTTTCTTTTTTTCCTTCCCTTTCCACTTTTCTTCTGTTTCGCGCTCCTTATTTTCGCCGTGACTCAGGCGTGGGTCTGGTTGTCTTTCATGTCGTCCTTTCCCTCACCCCATCTGTTTCTGGGAGGCTGAGTCGTCCCCCGCCTCTTGGCAGCACCTCAATTTCAGGTTCTTAGCCCTAAATCCTGACTGCTGGCTTATGTCCCCAGCCCTTCGCCCACGCTGGAGCTGGGAAAGTTGTCCTTAAAGGCTGTGTCGTGGAGGTGTGCAGCTCCATGAATGTCGCAAGGTCTTCCTGGAGGCTCTGCTTTGTAGTTTTTTCTGTTCTTTCGGTGGATAACTTGCTGTCAGCTTTCTGATGAGACTTTCAAGATGACCCGTTGTGGTCATTAAATTGAAATTTGTAAAAATCAATGGTAAATTAATGGTGGCATGAACGTGAGCGTTGAGCAGCCACGATCTCCCTAGGAGGATGCATGGTTCTTCTTCTGCAAAGCTACAGTGGCAATTTCGACCCCCCTTATCCTGTGCAGACAGCACTGACAAGTCCTTGCTTTGGATTGAGGTGGCTCAACCTTAAACATCCATTCACAGTTAACCTTTAGAAAAGCACATTTAACAAGGCGGGGCCAAACAAAGAATGGATTGAAAAAAGATTGGAAGGTTTAAGAGAGATCAGTGCTTGATGAAAGTCATCCTTGAGTGCTTAAGTACAAAGCAAAGAAGGCTTTGAGTAGGGTGTCTTCTGTTATGTACTCCCTTCTCCTTCCTGCTGATAATAGACCTACACTTTGTTTGCCTTCCTTAATGCATTTACAGAACCAGTAAGGTGGTGTTGGAATTAGTTTTGTGCCTTCGCTTGTGTTTGTGCTACTTATCAGTTTCCTTTTAACTCTTTTTGAATTCTCAGGGTGTGGTTTCTGGAGCTTTTTTCCGTTTGTGGGAACTTTTTCCAATAACCCCTGCACTCCGTTGTCCCTAAAATCTGTGGTACCCAAAGCGTGGTCCTTGTGCCTGTGGTGAGTGATCTGCAATGGGGCTGCAGAACCTTATTAGACATCCTTATTTATGGGGACTACCAGAAATACTACATGGTTTTGGCCGTGGTTCATTGGCCAAAAGCGGCTGGTTGTTACTAGTAGTAACTTTTTTCCCCCCCAAGACCTTAATTACCAGCTGGTTGAATTTCTGACTCTTACCTGCTTTTTGAAGCATCTCAGAGCAGGGGCTGAGTTTGTAGAGGGCAGGGAATGCTCGAATGCAGGGACCGGACCCAGTTGCTTTGAGCGGGTGCAGCTCTGATTTACAACCTGGTGTTTCAGACCCCGTCCTGAAATACCTGCGCTGCAGCTGGCCCTTCTGGAGACCATCTTAGAGCTGCCTCTGTGGGCAGTGCTGGGGGTTTTGTCAGTAGGCGTGATTCAGGTTAAAGAAACCGTGCAGGTAAGAGAAGATGATTGATACGTGGTGAGCAACGAGGCTATGTTAGCCCGCTGAGGTATAACCAAAGGTAGTGCATCAAATTCACAAGATATTTAAGTTTTCCCCTTGTCTTGGGAAATAAGCTGGGCGTAACAGCAAAACCACACTTAGGTGATGAGCTGGCCCAGTATCTGATCAAGCCTTTCAGGTCTGGAGGCGAATTGCCCCATTACTCTGGGTTCCTGGCTGGGCAGTTTGGCACATCCCTCCCCGTCGTTCTTGCAATAGTCACGCTGGTTCCGTGTTGGCATGGGTGGCTTCGTGACTTCCTCCTGCTACGGAATGTCCTCAGTTGAACTTTCTGCAATGAAGGCAGACAGACGAGCGCAAACCAATTAATGCTTTGTCTTGCTTTTAGTACAGCTCTGGTGTTGCCTGAATTGCGTTGTGTTAGCTGGAAGGGCCCCGCTCATTAGCTCTTGGTGGTGGTGCTCTGTCATGTCAGATAAGGAAAGTGTTCTCCTCTGTGGTGGTGTATAAATCCCTCTTTGGTTTTCCTATTGAAACATTTGGCTCTTAAGACTGTTTACTTGAAACTAGAGAAGATGTAGTGCCGTGGAGGAATTGACCTTTTATTTAATAACTGGCCGTACAGCTAAGGTGTACTGCAGAGCTGCAGCGTCACGGCTTAGCTTTCTGCTGCTCCGGCAGTGTTTGTACCCAAATCACACTTCATCCTGAAGCAGCCTTTCAGATAAGGGTGAATATAGCCAGGAACAAACGTCAGGCTGTTGCAGAGAGGAAATCTTTCCCTTCCCGTGCTGCTAGCGCAGATCCCTCCGTGGTAGGCAGCCAGAGCAAAGCCCCTGTAGATGTGAGGACCACAGCTGCTCCCGAGGTCTTCAGGTGCCAGCCTGGTTTGTGGTTGCGCTACGGGTGCGGAGGGCAAAGCAATTAGGTTTAAATCATCTTCTGGGGCTGGGGGTGAAGCCCCAGGGTCTGGTGCTGGCGGTGCACCCACATCCCTATGACCTCCCCACCTATATGTTGGCTGGTCGCACCAACGAGGGGCTGGGGCGCATTTATTGCCGGGGCAAAGCCCGTGTACGTAGCCGTTGCGCACAGTCTCCCCTTTCTTCCTTCTACTTTATCGCCTCCTCCCTCCTAATCCTTTCAGTAAACAGCTTTAACCTTTGAAAGGGAAGACTGAGCCTGGCGTAGGCGCAGCAGCCGCTGCTCGGAGGAGCCGTGCTTGGGCGGCTGCCCTCGCCCCGGCACGCTTCGAGCCTCCCCATGGCACCAGATGGACAACCAAGGCTTTGCCCGTTTGGAGGATTTTATTGCTGATTGATCGCTTCGAGCCCGTCGGTTCTGGGGGAAGCGTGGTCAGGGTGGCACTAGCACCGCTCGGTGCTGGGGCAAAGACATCTCGCTGTGGTTGGGCTCCTTCCCAAAAGAGGAAGATTTGGGGGTGAAAGCAGTGGCTCAAACTCTTGCCTAGTGCCCAAAGGCCCTTGATATACTGAATTGCTTAAATAGTCGAGATAGGCATGCGATCCTGAACAGGGGTTGTTGTAATAGGGTGTGTCACTGTCCTCATCTCCCCGTGAGCTGGTGTCTTTGCCCTGTGCTCTCTCTGGTCCTAATATATGCCTTAAATAACAACCCAAACCTAAAAATAGCAGTAGCTTGGGAGGCTGGTGTTAAAACTAGACCCATGTCCTTAACGTGGACGTGTTCCAGCCAAGACGGCAAATGCTGATGATTCTCGCTGGATTAAATAGTTCGGATGTCTGGGAAGAGCTTGCGATGAGTAACTGCCTGAGTTAGCAGCCAGCCTACCTCCACGTCTGTCCTTGTGTCCGTCCCCGCGACCCCCGTCTCCCAAGAGCCCCTAGGTCTCATCTATGCAAGACTGAGAAGGTAGAGCAACACCAACGGCGCAGCCGTGGTTGGAGAAGCTGGACCTCTTTCTCCTTCAGCTGGCTCTTACAGAGTAGCCCTGCAGATGGGAATCCAAAGGGGAAAAGCAGTTTGCCAAAGATTTCCAAAGAAATTATCAGCGTGGTGCCTGAACGCCATGGGTACTGGGCTGATAGTGCTCTGTGGTTTTAACCTTATATGAATGGCTACTTTATTTTAAAAGATAGCCCATGTACTGGAAACATTTTCTTCTGAACAACCCCTTTATTTTAGAAAATACCCATTTCCTTTCTTCGGCTGCCTCTAAAGGCAAGGAATTGAGCTTGCAGAAACCTTGCAATAAAAATTAAGAATTGAAGCCTGTCTCTTGAATGTCTTGGAAGTGCCAAATTTGGCATCAGTCTATGCCAAACATGAAGACGGGCTTGAAATCTTCTTACAGAAATTGCTGATAGTGTGGCCTTTGACTTTCACCCATTGAGTAGCAGAGGATGAAAGGCAAAGACTGTGTAAAATGTTATGGTTTTGGGTAAAACCTATGTATAGAAGAAGCTGCCTGAAATGATGTGCTAAGAGGCAAGAAGAGAGTTCGGTGATTTTTTTTTTTTTTTCCGAAGTTGAAAGACTGAAGAACAGATCTTGGCAGCACTGGCCTGGCATGAGGTGGCACTTCCCTTTTATTTTTCTTCAAGTCTTGTAATTGCATATTATTGCAGTGGGTGGTGAGAATGAAGCCAGGAAGCCTCTGGTTAAATAATCAGAAAAATAAACTGTTCTGCAAAAGCTGTTTGCAGCCAAGACAGAGCTGAGGCTTGACTGCAGGTAGAAGAACGTGTACTGAAATGGCTCAAGATCAGAGTGGGGAGTTGAGGGGTGATGCTGGAAAGATGGGGAGCGTCAGGATTTGGGTGTCTTGGTTGCTCATGTGTTGGGATGCCCAGTTTTCAGCACGCTGGGAGCCAGGATCTTCTTGGTTGGCAGTTCCTAGGGTATAGTCCTTGGCTTACAGCTTGGTGGTCGTAGGACCAGGGCTAGGCTTAAGGCTGGTCTGCTCCCAAGGAGGTCATTGAGGGTGTTGACAAGGGACCACATCCTTGTACCTCGGAGAGCCTGATGCTGCGCTGCAGCTCTGAAGCATCCCCATGTGAATATAACCCATGGGTGCGTTGGCAGTCTGCATCGGGACGCCTGGGTCATCGCAGGCTTGTCTTCGTGTGGGATCAGATACTCATTTATGGTTAGTGTTGGAAGATGCTTATCAGAGTAAAATTAACTGAATCTTTTTCTTTTAAAGAGACGGCAGCACATTGACTAAAAAAGCCCACACGTAACCGTAATCTTTCCTATAGATCCATCACCTAACGAAAGGAAGCAAGTGTATGGCAACAACCCAGCAGGGGATATTCTTCCTCAAGCCTGTTGTCGCTCCCTATTCAAATGCTATGCTAAATAAGGAAACCCAGTTGCAGGGATGGCACTCGCAGGTCTACGGGGTGACTCTGGATGCTACTTTAGGACCCCTTCTTCGTGCTTGTATGGGTAGATGAGCTGAAAGCCATCTAGCGTAGTGGTTTTGTTTTGTAGAGGTAGTTTTCCCTTCGATCAGCTTCTGGATGGGTCGCAGCGTGGTGGTGGGAGCATCACCCTGGGAGGCAGGGTGAGGATGGAGGAGCTGCTGTGGAAATGCCCCCCCCGGGGATTCTGTCTCTTTTGCACATCTGCAGAACGCGGGGAGGAGCGATGGGGTTAAAAGCTTCACCAGTCTCAAACTGGGGTGGCCTCAAGATTTTGTGCCCAGACCACAGGTAGGGCGGAGACGGCCAGCGGCATCTCATGAGAGCACGTCTGCCCGTTGCTGCTAACAGAATTTGGTAATTGCGGTTCTGCCTGGAGAGGAGCAGCCCTGGGCTTGTGTGCAAACCCTAATATGACTCTGGCAGGCAGAGCATGAGATGAGGGATTAATGTCTGTCTACCTGCCAAAGCGGAGAGGCAGAAGATGTTTGGTTTTGGCTTTTTTTTTTTTTTTTAAAGCAATCTCTCTTCTGGCATCATCAGCTTAATGATCTGCAGATGACTGCTGGTCCTCCAATGTCAGCCTGCAAAGTGAAACCCAGGCAGAAAGGGAGCTTGTTAAATTAGAAGGGGCGGGTATGTGCCGGGTGCCATGAGGCATATGGATGCTGTAGTACCGCTGAGCCTTAAAACAGGAATGTTCCCTCACTGGAGCTTGGTCGGCTGTGTGGGAGCTCTGTGTTTCGTCCTATGTTTGCTCTAAAATGGGCACGATGCTCCAATTCGGGGTGGGATGAAGCAACTGTTCATCTGCAGCGCAAACCTCGGCCAGGGGAGCTTTGGGGTGATGTTTGACAAGTTCGAAACACCATCTTCCTCAAACTACGCGACTTAAAACTTTGCTCAGGTTTGCCCCAAACTCGTTCTTCACCTTTTGGGAAGCTGCATGGTTTCCAAAGGACCTATGCAGGAGCTGACTAAAGCTTCACGGAGAAAGGGAGCTTTCGAAAACGCAAACAAGGGACGCTGCCGTTCTGCTTAGAGAGGAGGAAACCTAATCATGTGCAAGTTTATCATATCTTCCTCCTCAGCCTTATTGCATTAACAGGCCTGAAGACCGGTGCTTGATCACTTTTAATGTGTGTTGGTACAGGGGCCGTCTATCCGCAACGTGTGCAGGGCTGTGCGGAGCTGCCCTGGGAAGCTGGTATGTTTGCTCCTGAATCTGCTTGGAAAAAAACCCCAAACCTGAACTATTGCATGGTCAAAATTCCTGGGTGGCCCCTGGATTAATTTAATAAGGGATTGGGATTTGTGCCTGCCTGTTAAGGTGTAGGGCTGAGTGTCAGAGGCAGGGCAGCTCTGCGGGGAAAGGAGGGTTGTCCTTGTAGAAAAACAGACCGAGCCCAGGGGTTTTTTTTGCCAAAAACCCAGCACCGGTTTCTGCACCGGGAGGGCTGTGATTTCTCACATCAGTAAGGCTCTCACACATAACTCCTCGAATAACAAGGCAGATTTTTTTCCCTCGCTCGCCAAGGCTTTGTCTGGGGGGAAGAAAAATGCGGGAGGCGAATTTAATCCTCGGGTTGGCATCTGCGGATGTCTGGATATTTATATGGCTCTGGCCACGGCAGTGTGCTTGCTCAGGGTTACCAGCTGTCCGAGAGGGTTATAATGAAGATTAACTGTGCAAAAGCTGTTTAAAATTTAATAATTACATAAAATACTTATGCTGGCCGTTCCCTTTTAAACCAAAGGAAGAGCAAGTGCTTTCTGCAGGTCCCCAGTGCCAGTGTAGGGAGACACACTGGAAGAGCATCCCGTGGTGGTGGGCAGGAGCTCGCGGGGGTCCCGGGAGGGTTGGACCAAAGGTGCTGTTATAGAGGTGACTTCCACGTGGTGGGAAGGGAGGTCTTGTCTCATGCTGACCCTCGAGTTCCAGGGTCTGAAAAATGTTCGTAACAGCATGTGGCTGATCACAGACCTTCCTTGACTGCCTGGTTTGGTTATTTTCCAGAGAGCGTGTGGGAAGTGTTTGTCATGAGACCCTTTCCTGCCCTGCAAGATTTTATTTTTTTATACTTTTTTTTTTTAATTAAAAATCACCATTTAGTGGTTTGTTGCCCCAACAGCACTTGCTGAGGATGTGAAACACTGGCTCCTGGGGGGGGTCTGATACCAGCAGTGTCCTCCATGGGAAAACTAGCAAATTGCTAACAAGTCTTCATGAGTGTGTCCTTTCTTCCTGTCCAGACAAAGGCTCTTGTTAGAATGGTTTGGGTTGGAAGGGACCTTCAAAGATCATCTAGTCCAGCCCCCCTGCCATGGGTGCGGACATCTTTCATTATATCAGATTGCTCAGAGCCCCATCCAGCCTGGCCTTGAACACTGCCAGGGATGGGGCAGCCACAACTTCTCTGGGCAACCTGTTCCAGCGTCTCACCATCCTCACAGGAGAGAATTTCTTCCTTATGTCCAATCTAAATCTACCCTCTTTCAGTTTAAAACTGTTGCCCCTTGTCCTGGTAAAATGTCTCTCCCCATCTTTCTTATAAGCCCCCTTTAGGTACTGGAAGGCTGCTGCAAGGTGTCCCTGGAGCCTTCACTTCTCCAGGCTGAACAACCCCCACTCTCCCAGCCTTTCCTCACAGGAGAGGTGTTCCATCCTTTTGATCATCTTTGTGGCCTCCTCTGGACCTTCTCCAACAGGTCCATGTCTTTCCCGTGCTGAGGACCCCAGAGCTGAACACAGTACTCCAACTGGGGTCTCACCAGAGTGGAGTAGAGGGGCAGAATCACTTCCCTCGACCTGCTGGACACCCTTCTTGTTCTGCAGCCCAGGATACGGTTGGCTTTCTGAGCTGCAAGCACACGTTGTGGACTCATGTCCAATTTTACATCTACCAGTACCCTCAAGCCCTTCTCCGCAAGGCTGCTCTCAATCCATTCATCCCCCAGCCTGAGCTGATACTGGTGGTTGCCCTGACCCAGGTGCAGGACCTTGTGCATCTTCCAAACCTCCTCGTTTAGGACCTAAAATATATTGGGGGACGGGACGGGACGGGACTTGAGTTTCCTCCCTTTTTTTGGTGGAGGTTGGTGAAATTTTCACGTTTTGGAAAGGTGTTTGTCAGGGATTTGGGATTTCCAAGTCCTGGTTTGGCCAAGCCATGGTGTCTCGTCAACTGGAGTTTGGATGTGCTGCATCCTGGCTTGCTTGTACGTGCAGGCTCTCGGTGTGCGCTCAGAGGTAAAAATAGGCTGCTGTGGCTGTGTTTCGCATGAGTCAGGAGGATATTTGGAGGAGGTAGGTGGGCTGAGCTCAGGAACAGTGCTGGGTTTGCAGTGATTCGGAGCTTTTATCTGAATGTAGGGGAGGGTTGGGCTGCGTCGCCACCGTTCCCCTGTCTGACTTGCGTGTGCCCTTGGGCTCTGCTTTCCACCCGTGATCCTCCATCCTCAAGGTCCGTGCAAGTGTCAAAATCCAGCCAGCTTGTCATGGTCAGGATTTGTCACTGCATGCGGTGTACAGATTAATATTGCCCATCTCTGGGATACCTGTGTGAGTAGGTAGGTGGTGAAAGCTCCAGCTGCTCCAGCTCAGATTGGTATGGGATGGTGGAAGTCAGTTGCTGCGGGTGTTGTGGGTGGACTGGTGGGACCCGTCCCTGCTGATGAAAGGCTGGAGCATGGAGTCTCCTGAAATCCAGCTTTTCTGAAAATGCATGAAGCTGGCTCTGGAACCCTGGGCAGATGAGCTGCTCACTAGATGAGACCGTGTGTGCCACAAGTCCTGGAGGATCTCCTGAGCTTTACTTCCCAGCTGTATGCCTGTAGGACTTGAACTGATGTTGTATTACTCTGTTTCTCTGTTCTGTGTCCCTTCGTTATTAGTGGGATGGGAGGACACATGGGCTGGGAGGGCTGTGTAGACTTGAGCATGAAATTTCTCCCTAACAGGCGGCAGCTTCTCAGCGCGCGCTCTTCTGAAAAGTACCAGATGACTTTTGGTTTGAGCTCTGGAAATGAAAACGATGGCAGCTTTTTGTTTGTGAGAGGGTGGGGAGAGGAAGGAACTGAAGCTCCGCTGTGGCTAGGCTGTGGTTAGACTTTACCGTTACTTGCTGCCAGGTGCTTGGGTGTAGGCTTCTGGTAGGGTAGCTTGTCCACTCCTCTTGAGTTTGCTTGAAGATGTGAAAAAGTAACGGCGGAGAAGAGAATCGGTCTCTTGCAGGTATTGTACATCAGCGTGCCGGCACCGCTGGTCATGGCCCCGTGCCACGCTGGCCCCTTGCCTGCTTGAGGCCAAACGATTGCTGAAGAGTCGAGTTCGTGTCCAACCTGTAGATAGCAGGGGTGCAGGAGACGAGGGAGTCTTGTCCAGACCAAGCTTGAGAGAGTCATTAAAGCTCAGCCGAGTCCCATGTGCTTGTGTGATGACCACCTTGGTGACGTTCGTGAGCAGAAGGAGTGACTGCTCTGTCTACACCAAACTGTGTACCGCAGTGAGGCGAGAGACGTCCAAAGGAGCTGGAAATGGGTGGGCAAAATCTTGAACCAGATTCGAAATAAGCAAATGGAAATCACTGAAATTAACTGAAATGGTGTTTATGGGGAAGCTTGGGGCAGAGGTGAGCAGTAGGCTTGGAGGCGAGAGACCAGTCTGTAGACCTGCCCTGCCTCTCCAGGAAGGTCCTCCCTTCAGCTCAACATCTTTGTAGATGAGCTGGACATGCCATCAGCAGTGCTGTTGGCTTGTGCCGCTCGACAGGCGTCTGTCCGTCTCTGGACTTGTCTCCATTTGTCTCAGTTTGCTCTGGCTGTAGACGTGCCTGGTTGTGCCCATGTTCCCATGCGTGCACATCCACCCTTGGGCTTTGCCTGTGCACGACACGTCGGTCTTGTCCTGGCTTGAAGGGGAGTTCTTCATTGCTCCGGGGTTATCACCGCCTTAAAACGTTAGGCGGTTACGTGGAGTAGCCCATCACAACATTTAGCGATTTTTAGATGTCGATCATTGCGCGTATCGTTGCGATGTTTAGATAATGGCAATTGAAATGCCACCTGCCCCGGTACCCAAGACACGCGTGGATGCCCTGGGTCCTTCACGCACTGTCGTTGCCTGCTCCGGGATGGCCCTGCTGGATGCACCCGTGGGGCTGCTCTTTCATCCCAGCGTCTGAAACAAGCAGAGCTGGGTGATGGACGGTGATGGTCCCTGATGGTGATGATGGAGAGGGCGGTGGTGCCTCCTGCGTTAGCAGCAGGGTGGTGGCAGCTCTCCCCGAGCCGTTCCCATGCCCCGTGCTAAAAAACGGAGGGCGGCTCGGGCTGTTCTCTGGTATTTGCAAGCTCAGAGCAGCTTTAGCATCACGCCGACATGGCTGTGACCGGCCTCGCACGGGAAGTGTGAAATGGGCGGGTTAAAGCACCGTCCCCGCTGAGCTCAGCCGTTTCGCTGGGGATTGCTGGGGTCTGGTGGGCTTTGAGCGTCATCTCCAGCCTCGGCGTGCGGATGAGCGCGGTGGGAGAAGGTCCACGCGGTTCGGTGCGCGGGGAGGACCCAGGACCTAAGGTGGAGCTGGGTTTTTTTGCTCCTTGCGCTCTGGTGGGCACCTTCCCATCCCAACGGGACGCTCCAGCACTATTACTGCTCTGCAGAGTAACTTGTAGGGCTTCTGGAAATATGGAAATAGTAGGACTGTAAGCTCATTATAAGCATTAACATTTTATTTTAGTTTTGAACAAGTGAATTAAGTTACTGTAAATGGCTTGAGCAGTAATACTTGGCAGCGTGCAGCCACAACTTGTCATGTAATGGTTTTAATCTTATTTTTCAAGAACAGAGGGAGCAGTAGTTTTCTGACTGACTGGAGCCAAATCTGCGCTCATGTCTGTGTCTCTTCCATATCTCTCTGGGGTTTTGTTTGCACAATATTGTGGTGGATGTAGCGAACATATGGGGCTTAAATTCATTTAATAGTTGCAAGAAAATGAGTTTAAGGTTCTTATAGTATTAAGGTAGACATTTCCAAATTCGTTTTTAATGGAACATTTGTTCTCCAAAGATTATTACGCGCCATTAAGTCCTCTGCTGCGTGGTGTGTTCTCGTGCCCTGGGATATTATTGCCAAGGGATATAAACATGTTTATGGGGCCACTTTATTGAACGGTGAGATTAAATATACTAAACTTGAAAATGTCAGTAGGAGCATGAGTGCTTTGTGTCATAAATCTTGTGAGAACATCAGGACGTAAATGTCGTGCCACCATGTAAAACGGGTGCGAATCAAGTTGCGATCAGCTGAAAACATTTCTCAGCAGTACAGCAGCTGTAAATACTAGGATTTATCAGCATTAAATACGTAGATAGGAGTAGGCAGTATATGGGTTTTTCCTTCCCTGGGAGGCCTAGATGTGCTATGTGGGGGTCATAAAACAGCAAATTATGTTTTAATGCTTCTGTATGACTGATGTGCGTGGGAGTGGGTGTGGGCAAAGCTTTGACCCAGCTGTAATGCTTTGTCTCACTGCAGGGCAGTGCTGCCGGGGGCACTCGACTCTGCTCATTTTATATATATGTGTGTGTGTGTATATATATAAAAATGGGCAGCATTATCTATATATCTATACATATCGCTCAACCCAGGAAAAAATAATAATCCCCGAATACGAGAGTAGAAAAAGCTCTGCAAGATTTATGCACTGATGTAATGACTTATGCACTACATATATCTCAGTGCATAAGTCTTTATCTATATATATCTATATATAGTAGGTAGTACCAGACCTGCTCATCCCTCTTTGCATTGCTGTCATTACCTTGGTGCATAAGCCTTGCAGAGCTTTTTCTACCATGGTATTCAGGGATTTTTTTAAATTTTTTTTTTTCCCCTCGTTTGAGTGATAGAATTGTCAGCTGCATAAACCTGGCGTTTTGCTGCTTTTATGCCAAAAGCAGTTGAGTTGCTGATTTAAAGAATCAGATTCCAAACACAAGTTGGCTTTTGGGCTTCTTACCAACACAGGTGTGTGATATCCAAAGGTGCAGGGCTTGGCTGCCGGCGTGATTCAGACTGCCTGTCCTTCCTGCGCAGGACCGCCAGCCAGCCTGGATGCAAAAGCATCAAGGGCGAGGAATTTGGGATTTGCCTGGAAGCCTGCAGGCAACCTGTGTCACCTTGAGCTGAGGACAGCTGGGCCTTCGTCTGAGTAACAGGAACAGTTAACAAGACCAGGCTTAATTCCTGCTACTGTGTTGAAATGCAACGGGCGATAGCATCTATTTATGTGCCTCAGATAATTAACCTCATCATAAATCTCAATAGCATGTTCGCAGCCTTTTCTTATTCCTTAATGCTGGGGAACATTGTCGTTGTCTTGGGCTTATTTTGAATAATGAAGGCAGCTTCCCCACCCCTTTTTTCTTTTCCCCCTCATTCCTGAACCTCTCCCTGGTTAAAACCAAGCCCTGCGGTTGGTTTGGTTTTTGGGGGGCTGCATCCCCCGCGCTGGGCTGGTGGGCTGAGCTTTTACGGTAGAGAGAAACCCCGACCCTTGCATCTCCATGTGAGATAGCACACGCGCGTCGCCGTAAATCCGCCGGGGAGGGCGGTTTGGTGATTTCGGTGGGAGGAAGGTAGGGGTATGCAAAATGCGGTTTGTGCTTTGGTGTTTCTGCTGTAGAGCAGGTCAAACACCGGCTGCAGATGCTCTGAGCACCATGGGGTCATGGCTACATTATCTAGCTCAGAAGTGAAAACTAAAGTCTATATATAGCAGGTCTTGATAAGCTTGCTTTAATAGTGAGGATTTGGGTCAAAAATAACTCTGAGGCTCTGTAGTTTTTTTACATATATATATATATATCTATGTGTGTGTGTGTGTATATATAAAATCTGTATCATATATAGATATATAGAAATATGTATAAACACATACGCACATATATAAAAATGTCAAGGTGTATATATGTACACACATAAAATATCTATATCGTAGATATATAAAAATATCTATATCATATATCTGTGTATATATACACACACACGTATATATTAAAGAGATATAAATATATATAAGGATATATTGGTTTTATATATATAGAGAGAGAGTTATTGATATATCTATATCAGGCTGTATAGTTTATATATTAATTTAGATATATATATGTATGTATATATCTATTTGGCTATATCAGGGCTGTGACCTGAAGGTGCAGTTGTGAGGTCTGGTCTAAACTGTGTTAGAAATTGTTAAATTTTAGGCCAGCAGGAAAGGCCCTGTGGCTACGATACTCCTCCATAAGCAGCTATTTTTGCTGACACGGCTGTCGTGCCTGCCGAGGGAAGGAGAAGTAGTCCCCGTAGTGACAGAGGCACGCTGGCTCGCGAGGAAAGCCAAGGTATGCTTACCTCGCTTATCTCTGCACCTCACCTATGCTGACCCTTCATGTGGTGGTTTATAACAAGGCGGTGTTCAGCTTGATAAAACAAGGTTAATTAGCCGTTATGGAAGAGGTGTGGCTTTATTGGAAGGTTTAACTCCTGATGGCTTAGTAGCCACGAGGATGAACGTGCTTTTTGCATTTGTCCCAAAGCTGAAGGGAGGAAGCCCTTGCTGTCTTGAACCAACATGTCTCACGGGCTTTTCTGGGGGAAGCTCTGCCTTTTTGCTCTTCAGGTCCCTCCCCAGATCTTCATCCACCCAGCGCTCCCCTGGTGCAGGGTCTCCCGTCCTGTAACGGAGTCGTCCCACCCGTCTGCACTGGAAGCGGCTCGAAATGCCATCGTAGCTGCCGTAGGTGCTCTGTTATGGAAATACTCATCTTGATAGATGTGCTTTGGTGACTCACCTCTTAATCCAGCTCCTGTTCAAAGCGGTGGCTGCGATGCAGGTGTACGGGCGAGCGCGGTGCCATCTCCCATGTTCCTGCAGCCGTGCGGTGGCTGAGTACCAGGTTTTTTCCTGTGCCAAAGAGCGCAGGAAATTTTACAGTTAAATTAACGTGGTTCGTTTTAGAGCGCGTGTGCCTCCACTGGAGCAACCTACGGGTCTATCACCCTTTATTTGCATGGCGGGTGTTGAGCACGTTATGGGTGCTGGTTGTCTGTGGAGCTCCTTGCAGCCTGGACTCATGAAAGGTCTTGATGATGTTGATGATGTTGATGTTGATGTTGATGTTGATGATGATGATGATGATGATGATGATGATGATGTTGATGATGATGATGATGATGATGATGTCTCCAAACAAAGACCAACCAAAGAAAAGCAAAGCACGGCTGTTTGGGCATGGGGGAGAAGCTTTGCTAATCCTTCTCCCCGCAGCCCCAGGAGGTTGCCGACCCCCGTGCCTCACCTGTAGCTCTTCTGCCCCGCAGGCATCGACATCCTGAAGCTGGTGGCGGCCCAGGTGGGGAGCCAGTGGAAGGACATCTACCAGTTCCTGTGCAACGCCAGCGAGCGCGAGGTGGCGGCCTTCTCCAACGGCTACGCCGCCGACCACGAGCGCGCCTACGCCGCCTTGCAGCACTGGACCATCCGCGGGCCCGAGGCCAGCCTGGCCCAGCTCATCAGCGCCCTGCGCCAGCACCGCCGCAACGACGTGGTGGAGAAGATCCGAGGCCTGATGGAGGACACCACGCCGGTAACGACGGGCTGGGCTCGGCGCGCTCTCGGCCGACGCGGCGCGCGTCTTGGCAGGTTGTGGCCTCAAGCTTAGCGAATAGCCCAATGGTTGGACTCCGTCTCCCCCTCCTCGGAGCTCCGCAGGGGCTTATAGTTAAGCTTTACGTTGCTTTCGAGCAAAGCTTGGCCACGGTTTGCTCAAAACTTTATCGAAGTTTTGGCAAGCTCTTGAGTCCCGCATGTTGTGGTTTGCACGTTATCTCTGAGGGTCACCGGGAGGAGCTGGTACTTGAGCCCTCGTGCTGGGGACGTGGAGGGAAAAACATCTCCCTTTAAACTTGCTCTTAAATGCTATAACTAAATGCCCAGGACTTTGAGAAGGGCCAAGCACCCTTGAGCACTAAATGTTGCCGTTGTGGAGTAGAGAGTTGCTTCCTCCAAGGTGGTGGCTGGTGGCATGGGGGAGCCAATGCGTGCTGTCCTCCAGAGTTTTTGCCCTTCTTTGGCAGCTCTGGCCTTAAAACAACCTGTCCCATGTTTTGGGAGAAGAAATTGGTGCAGAATATCCTGCAGTAGGGTCTTGGCCAGCTGTAAGTCGTCAGGAGGTGCCTCGGTGACCTTTGCAGTTTGTTTTGGCTACCCCTGCCTTACCTGTCAGTGTGCTTTTGGATTTTTTGGCTCTGATAGTTCAGTGGTCTTCTGGAAGCATTCATAAAGGTGATAAATGAGGCTTCTTCTGAATGTGGAAGCCAGTGGGACAACACATGGATGGAGGTGTGGGCGGTCGAGGGAGGGCTCTTCCCCCTAAACCAGTTGGTGACCCAGACCCAAAAGGGAACGGGTGGATGCCTGCAAACCTCTCTGGGCACTTGGTGGGGGCCTGGCAAGGTGGACCTTTGTGTATAGTAAAGCCTGTGGGGCAGGGTGCTTGTCATGGCAGGGGATTCCCAAATCCTGTTTTGACCGTCCCAAACTTGCCCCTGTAAGAGGGACCGTGGTCTCTTCACCATGTTGCGTATCCTGTGTGGCTTCATTTAGTGTAACAAACATCTTGGTCCCTCATAACCATGGTGTGAAATCCCACATGGTGTTAGCAAGAGTCCTGGGCTTGTGTTTTTGAGAGACCCTGAGTCAGGTGCCTGCCAAGCATTGCCCCGTGCATCCTGCCCAAATTTTGGATAGGTTTCCTTTGCCAGCTGCCTGATCGCTCCTGCTCCCATTCAGTGGCTGTTTTCTTCCTTCCAGCTCCTGGTAATTAAGCAGCACGTAGCTTTCTCATTTCCTACCATGCTCCAAGATATTTTTTTTTATATATCAGAGATGGAAAAAATGAAATTAAAAGCCTGAGGCAAACCTATGGTTAGGAGAAGAAGAGGCAGAGAAAATTGTCGTTTTGCACTTGTGAATTAAAGTTTCCAGTATGTGCGGTGTACCCAGAAGGACACGTTGTCCTTTTGCTCTCCTGGAGCAGGTAGGACCCTCTCTCCTCCTAGTTACTGCTTTGACTTTGAGTACTACAGCAAAGCGTTGGGCTAGGACATCAGATAAAATGTGGGGCTTGTTCATCAACGCCTTGGGCTGTGCAGTGCTCAACGCTCCTGAGCGTTGTGCTGTTTCGGCCAAGGCTATCAGGCGGTGCTTCTCAAACAGCACAAAAATGCAGGTGGTGGCTCCAGGAACAGGGTTTATTGGGTGACTTGTCGGGCTGGTGGACTCCCAATGATGGAGTAACCACGAGCTGTTGGCTTGCGTATGCCCATAACTCTGAAAATGCAGCAAGCGGATGCTCCAGAGAATGGGCAGATCCAAATCTCATGGATAATTGTATGCAAGTTGTCTTGACTTGTGACCAGCTCTCCTGCAAGACATTTCTCTTTGGTTTTTTAGAGCAGTGTGTTGTGTTCCCCAGCATCCAGCAGCACTGGGAGCCTGGTGGTCCCCTGTGGCTTTCACTTGTTTTCCTAGAAATTGGTAAAATTGGGTCACTGACCTTTTGAGCAGGTGGCTCAGGTGGGTCCACATGAGAAATGGGGCTCATTTCAGCAAAGGAGGTGTTCTTAAAAATTCACCCGAGCTGGCATATCCTCCTCCCCCATGTACGTGATCAGGCTTTTTCAGATGAGCATCCCCCATGATCAACCTTGGGTGTTGGCCATTCCTCTGCCCTGAAGGTCCTGGACCGGTTGCTGTGCTGAAGCAGCACGTGGGATGTCAAAACTCAAAAGCACCCCAGGGTGCAGGTTCAGCACGGCAGCACATTGTGTTTCTGCAAGGTATTACCTGCCGTAACCTGTCTACCTCCTCTCCCTGTACTGGCTCCCACACCGTGGATGCCGGCGGTGATGGAACAGCCCTGGGAGGGATGCAGAAAGCTGTGGGAAGCAGCTTGTGCAAGGAAGACCAAACCCCTGGAGCCTCGTGCCGGTGGCGGAGCTGCATCGCAGCGGTCCAGACCGCAAGCAGACAGGGGAACCGATTGCTCAATGCTGGGAGCAGGCAAATCTGCTGGTTGGAAAGCCTTTAATTAGAGCTAATTCAAGTTTGACTCTCGGTGATTTGTCTGTCCAAGCGCAGACAAATCGAGGCAGTTTCCCTCCGTACCAAACTGGTTTGATCTGAAGGAGCGGGTCACCCCGCTGGTGACAGGCGTGGGTGCTGCGCTGCACCTCTCCAGCATCCAGCCCTGCAGAAATGGTCTTGAGGGGGGAAAAAAAAAAAACCAAACAACCAACAAAAAAACCCCAACCTAACCAAAAAACACCCCCCCAAAAAATAATAAAAAGAGGTTTTTGTGCTGTGGAGGGAGTGAGGACTGTCAAGCAATGCAAATGCATGCATCCTCCCTACAGCTAATGGCATGATGCCCTTGGGGTGACCCGAGCCAGCGGTGAGCCTCTAATGCGTGCCAGCGTGTCCTCGATGAGCCCGGGAGGGATTCACGGGTGGCTTGTGCTGTCCGTGACGCCTTTGGCCCTGCCTGACATCCCTGGGTGCAAAAGGGGGGTTCCCCATCTCTTCCCACGGTCCTGTGTCATAAGAAAGCACCAACACCCCCAACTCATAAGTAAAAATTGTATTATTGAATGACGTAGCTCTCTTGACGGCAAATCGGTACCTTAAACCTAGCCAGCCTCCCTTCACCATCCCACCAGCTATTGTATTCTTGTCCCAAATCCTTTATCCGGCATCTGGCTTCAGCCTGTGAAACCTGAAAGCTGCTCTTTCTTGTAGTGCCCCGTTCCCTCAGCAGCCTTGCGAGCTCCGAAATCCAAATATTTACAACCCCCGATAGGAACAGGAGAATTAATGGGAGTCTCTGGAGCGTTACGGTATGTGGCAGGAACATTTTCCTTCGGGTAGGGAACAGCTCCACTGAAGACTCGCCGGCTTTTTTAGCTGCGGGAGATTATGCTGGTTTTGCATCGTGCTGAATGAATTTAGGTTAAAACGAGATTAGCCCTCTGAATCGCTTTGCTAGCGTTTTTTTGCAGCTGATCCAGAAAATATGGAGGGTGCAGCAGCTCTGGGAAGGTTTTTTGGGGTGCGTTTAACTCGCAGGGCTCCTGTTAAAGGTTGGCCCCGGCCGTGAATGCTTCTCCAGCTTGAGGTTTGCAGAATTTCTCCCCTTGCAGGCAGGCTTGCCGGGCAGCGGCATGCGAGCCCGGGCACTGTTTAGCGAGCAGAGGCACACCCTAAATTAGTGGTGCTGACAACAACAAAAATAGGGGATAGAGGCGGGGGGAGAAAGGGAGAGGTTTTCCACTGCTGTCCCAGCAAATTGCAATTCCCCGTTTTGGGTTTTAAATTGGAAAAATTTCAGTGTAGCGCAGGCACTGGGTAATGGGATTTTTTTGGGGTGCCTAACAGCATTTTGCAGATACCAAGGGGTGTCAGTGCTCGCCTGGGCTGGCCTGGGGCATTGCTGGCACAGCTGGCCACCTTGGCTACCGTGAGCAATGCTTTGAGCTCTTATCTCCTTATTTATGGCTCTGCTGGCCTCAGCTGAAATATTTCAGGGAATGGATGGAGGGGAAGCAGACAGCCTTGCTCAGGGCGTTCAGCAGCGCAGCCTCAGCAAAGCTTAGAAAAAATAATAAATTAATAAGGGAGATGTTGCAAATGGAGAGGGGCAGGCTGCAGCCCCAAGCCCAACGAGATTTAGGTCCGTGGCTAATTGCATGCTGCGGATAATCCCATGAATCAGCAGATATCTCAGGGCTGGGTGTGGTGTGAGGTTAAACTGTGGGATTTTCAGGGGGTGCCAGAAGGGAAGAGGATGTGAAAGCAGCCCCGTGTCGAGGCATGTGGCTGTGGCAGCGCTTTGTGGCTTCTTTTATTCCTCTTTTGCAGGTCAAAACCCAGGGGTGAGGGGGCAGAGCCTGGAGCAGCGTTCCCCAAATCTAGTCCCCAAGAGCTCCTGCCCATCCCCTGGGTTTCCTCTTTTGGCAAAGCAGAACCGGGCTGGACCCAGTAATTAGTAATTAACTTTGTGCTGCGTTAACCTCGCGTGTCAGCGGTGGAGCGAGGGTGAAGTTGTTGGATGGGTTACCCAGCTGAGGGGCTGTGGTCCGAGGGCTGGGAAGTGCCCAGGCAGCTAGGAAAAAAACCAAAATTGCGTGCAGTTTTTCCTTCTGGACTTGCATCAGGTTTTATTTGAGGCACAAAGCTGTGGGATAAAGTGGCCAGGGCCCTGCGGAAGGGGTAAGGCTGGTTGGGTTTTGCTGGCGTGGGCATCGCTGTTTTCCTTCAGGCTTACTCTAAACCATGAGTTGATTTTTCAGCAAACTGAGGTTGGGTTTGAACCAGGCTGGAGAATGTGCGATACACAAAGGTTTAATAATTTATAATTTTAAGTAATACAAATATAAATAATATAAACACAAAAATACAAACTTTATAGGAGATGCAGTTATATTTGAGGTTTCCCTGCTGTGGTAGCCACATCTCCTTGGGTCTGTGTATTTGCAGTATAATGGGCTTGGGAGTGTAAGATGAAACTAGAAGATGGCAAGGTCATAACAAGCCGAACTCGGCACTGACTTATTCAACCTCTAATTGAGTTTGAAAACCCTTCGTCACGGCTTCATCGACTCTTCATCATGGTTTGAGTTGAAAAAGTGGGTGGGCAAATCCATAGAAAGGAGAAGCCACCAGGAGCTCTCATGGAGACACCACCTTCAGCTTGGAGAAGCACTTGGCCCATGAATGGCCGGGGCCAGTGGGGAAGAGCTGCTTCCTCCATGGAGGGCTGCATTTTGGTCTTGGCGTCTAAACCCTCCCCAGACCCGGCGTTGCCTGTCCTGGGTCACGTCAGGCTTGACGTGAGTAGCATTTCTGCAGGGCTGCCTTGTGTTGAGGGACGCCGGCTCCACCGCAGAGGTGATGTCGGGTGCTCTTCTGAAACCTGGCCAGGGAGGTGAAGGACACGGAGAGGACATTTGGGCTCTTCCCCACCCCAGGGTGCTGAGCACCCTCGTGCCCTTCCCATCCTGGCGAAGGGCTTGCCTTCTGCTTTGCAGCGCCTGCGCCCCGTCGCCGCATCTCTCTGCCACCCCGATGAGACCTTGTGGCCCGCCCGGTGGTGTTTCACCTTCCGAGGTCTGGTCTGCCCCGAAGGTAGACCCCCAAACACCACGTGCACCATGAAGCCGCTCGTCTGAGCGGATCCCCCCTGCGCCCGTGGGGACCGCAGCGAGAGCATCTCTCGCTGCATCTGCGGCATCGCCCGCGTGGGGCTGCCGCCCAGCCCACCCTGCCCCGTGTGCTGGGGTTTCTCCTCCTACATCCCCTACGGAGGCATAACAGACCTGGGAATAGGGCTGGTGTCAGCTGGGTGTCATCTTTTGGCAGGGAATCCGGGAAACGGCCGCCTCGGTGCTAAATTTATCCCCCCCCCCCCACATCCCAGGAGGGTGCACAGCCACCCTCGGCAGCAGCAAACCTGCCACCGGCTTTTATTACCACCTGCAGGAGGAATTACAGGGAAGCGTTGCCCAAGGGAGGGGTTGTTTTTTTTTTTTAGTGCCTACGACTGCTCCTTCCTAACATTAGCACAGCAGCCGCAGTTTCTGTTTGTCCCAGTCGAGCTTTTATTGCGGTACAGTAAAACAAAGGCAGAAAATGGGACAAACCAGTTCAAGCAGAGCTGTTGGGAGCAGCTGTGAAAAGAAAACAAAGCCAAGCCTATGTCATCTTCTGCACCCACCCCCTTCTGTCCCCTTTTCTTCCTTTTAGGAAGGACCTTCAGATACCCTGAGCTGCTTAGAGCATCCTCCCAGAGGCACTGGGATCCAAGAGGATGTTGGTGCTTGAGCCACATCCTAAAGGGCTGGAAGTACACAGGAGCTTTTCGGATTTTTTTTTTTTTTTTTTTTTTTGGCATTGCAAATCTCTTGCTGCAGTGCTTAGGAAAAAAAAAAAAAGAAAATTGGCAGAGTGCCCCGGTACGACTGACCGGTCGCAGGAGGCTGCTGACGCGTCAAAGCCGCCGCGGCGCCTTCGGTTTTCAGGCAGGACCGTGCGTCTAACAGTCTCCCATGTGTTTGTCTGTGCAGGTGCAAATGCAGCCTCAGTGGCAAGCGCAGGACCCCTGCAACGATGACGGAAAGGTGAGAAATGCGGTGGCTCTGCAAAGGCAAAAGAGCTTCAGAGGGTTGGTTTGGGTTTGTTTTTTTTTTTTTCTTCCAGTCAGAGCTCGGTTTTGCTCGAGCGCTGCCGTTCTTAAAAACAGGAGCGGCCAAGGTGGTTTTGAGCAAGTGAGTCACGGCGTGGACTATGAATGGTGTATTTTTACACCTATTCCACAGGCTTCACCTCGCAACAACCTTTTGCTTTCCCCGGCCTCTCAAAACCCTCGTTCCCACTCGCTTTCTTCCCGCGGTTTAAACATTAACACTCATCCAAGCATCCTGTTTGCTTTGCCTCAAGCTTGCAACCGTTCAGCTATTTGGAAAGCTTTGGGCTCCCGGGATGCCTACAGTCAAATAACCTCAGCTGCTTTAGCAGCTGTTTAATTAAACTCTAAATGACTTGCTTCTGGGAAGGGTTTTTCCCCTCTGCTGGGAAGGCAGAGCTGGGGCAGCCGGCTGCTCCGTGCCCTCCCTGTAATTGTTCCTTGGCCGTCGGGCTCCTTTTTGGAAATCAGGAGGTGGGTTTGTGGCTGGATATTAAATAGATGAGTTGCACGAGGAAAAACTAACCCCTAAAGCGTGTTTGTTATTTTTTTAAAGGGGAAATCGGAGCATGTTGCAATTTGGAAAGTGGCCAGCCGCTGTTCTGGTCCTTCCCTTGCTTTTCCCCAATAGGCAATAGGCTGATTCTTGTTGATGAGCTGTACTGGAAAGGGAGTTTCAGAGGAGAAGGCAGATTCTTTTAATTAAAAATTAAAGCTGACTTTTATTTTTAACATGCCTATTGCGTAACATGCTGAGCTAGAACAAATCGTCCCCTGTTTATTTTCAATGGGGAAGAAAAAAAAAAACCACCCAAAACTTTTATTCTACCAGGGACAGGCTTCAATGTTAATTTAATGTGAACTAATGGGCGTCTCAGCAGACATGTGATTTGTGGGTGGCAAATTCCTCGACACGGATGAGGAATGCGCAGGCACATCCATGCTGGCGCGGAGGTGGCTCAGCAGCTCCCTGTCCCACAGCCTTTAATCCAAATTTTGCATTTTAATCCCTGGGTAGTAAGTAAAAGCGTGTTAGCAGGAATAGCCTGGTCTTCCCTCTGTAGAAGGAGAAAACAGGGTTGTGAAATGCTGTTGGGAGAGTGGGTTGCACGTGGACAAGCCTCGCAATTCTGCTCTGTGGCAGGTCAAGCAGGGATGAGGGGTTTGGGAAGATGTTAAATATTAGATGGTCCTTAAAGCGACTTGCTTGGGGGGGACCTGGTGACCTGCAGAGGTGTGCGAGCTGCTAGGCAGGGATGTGGGGATGCTGCCCTGAGCCTCTCATCCCTGCAGGGAATGGGAACCAGAAATGCTCTGCTTGAGATTTGCACACCAAGGGGATGCTGAGAGGTGGAGGAGGGTGGATAATGTTGGCTGCTACCATGGGGGTAGGAAGGAGATGCAAGAAGGAAGATGCAGAGCACGGTCAAATTAGGAAATAGGTTTACGCCGGCTTCCCAGCACAGCATGTCCCAGCAGTGCTTGCTGTTCCCTGTGTCTTCGGGACCGCGGAGCCAAACGCTTGCCCTTGGCTCGCATCAGGGTAGCAAAAAGCAAAAGCACTTGGGTGACGCTGTGGTCAATGCCAGCCCCTGCTTGTCCTTCCCAGTCCTGAACTTGGAGCCGCGTGGGATGGATTTTCTGCATCATGCTTTAATGGGGTGCTCGTGAGGGCAAATAAATCATTAACTCAAAACGTTACCAGCGTAGCTGGTCACAGGAGTGTGCTGCAGTGGAGATCCCCGAGGGGTCTCGCAGCTCTCTCCCTGAAGCCTCGGCACTGGTTGGAGGCATGGAGCTGGGCTGTGCCTTGCTTTTAGCAAACAATAGCTATGGAGCAGGTTTCCTGGGGGAGCTTACCTGCTTGGGCATCATCACCTGTTGCCCCCAAGAGCTGCTCTTTGGGCTCTAATAAACCCAGAGCGAGAAGGAAAACCAAGTTAAAATGCTCTGCTGCGGTTGCATGCACCGTCCTGGTGCTGCGGTTGCTCCTACCAAGAGCGCGGGTTGCGTTACCCCTCCTGCCCGTTGAGTGCCGACGTGCCAAACGCCAGCACTGATGCCCCCCCCGGTTACCCCCGGTGCCCGTTCTGGGTCAGCAGGTCCCCTGGGAGCAGGAGGCCACCCAAATGCAGGGACCACTTGCCAAGGGTGGGCTGGGGTGTGTTGAAAGCCGGGATGCAGGCGGTTTTGAGTGCGAGCTCATGGCGTAGCATCCCTCTGAGCTAATTTTCCCTCTCTTTCTTTCCCCCGAAGCTGGAAGCTGACAGACTGGCGCTGCCGGTGAGCCCCAGCCCGCTCAGCCCCGCGCCCAGCCCCAGCCCCAAGCCCCCCGAGGCGGCCGTCCTCACCGTGGAGCCCTCGCCTTCGGAGAAGAAATGCTTCTTCGTCGACGAAGCAGAGCCCCTCCTGCGGTGCGACTCGACCTCCAGCGGCTCCTCCGCGCTCAGCCGGACAGGCTCTTTTATTACCAAAGGTACCAAAAAATCAGCCTGGGCCGGGGGGGGGGGGGAGCGGGAGGACCAAAGGGATGCCACGGTGTGTCCCCTGCGGTCAGCACACGTGGCAGAGCTGCCCATCGTGATACCGTTAAAGTAAATAACTGGGAAAACTGGCTCTCCGGGATATGTTTATCACATCCTCATTCCAGACCAGCATATCCTGTTAGCAAAGATGATACAGATTTGAGACGGGAAAACACTTTTAAACGCTTTTAACTCTTTGAAGTGCTGCCAGAGAAGTTGTAGCATCCCTGGATGTTTGAGGGGGTTTCTCCTGAATTTTGGCTGTTGCGTTGGCCTGTATGTTACTGCACGAGATGAACCAGAAAAATGTCATTCCAAGATTGAATTTTTTTTTTTTTCCACCCTTGGTCCTGCTTGCTGCAGCATGTGACTTGAGATCTAACTCACCGTTAGTCGCCCCCCTTTTTTGAGGGGGTTTAATTTACTGCATTTAAGTTGCTGCATTTAATCTTCTTTAACTTCTGATGAAGGTGAAACACTGAGCTCAGTCAACCTACCAAATTTATACTTGGGTGCGGAAATGAAGCTGACCCAATGAAAACATCTCAAAAGAGCAGAATTCAGCTTTTTTGGCTCCCCTCCTGCCTTCACTTTTCCACATTGGCCATTCAGCATTTATAAATGCTGTATTTGCTCTAGCGGGATCCTGAATTAGGTGCCTCAGCAGCGCTGGCTTCTCCATTTTCTCCCCACCCCATCGCTCATCACCCTCCATCTTTTCCCTCGATTCTCCTGGTGGTGTGTCCCTCTCAGAGGTGGCACCAGGGGATGGACCGAGCTCTCTAAGGAGAGCAAGCCCTGGTTAGCAGAGGTTTCCTGAGGGGTTTCTTGACCACCTTCTCCTTTCCTCCTGCAGAAAAGAAGGACACCGTCCTGCGCCAGGTGCGTTTGGACCCGTGCGACCTGCAGCCCATCTTCGACGACATGCTGCACATCCTCAACCCCGAGGAGCTCCACGTGATAGAGGAGATCCCGCAGGCTGAAGACAAGCTGGACAGGCTATTTGAGATCGCTGGAGTCAAGAGCCAGGAAGCCAGCCAGACCCTCCTGGACTCTGTCTATAGCCACCTTCCCGACTTACTGTAGGCACTGGGTCACCACGCACTCTCCGAATATCTGCTAGAGCTAGCTTGGCACTCGTTAAGATGACCGACAATATGCAGGCAGGTTTTGTTGTAGATTATATGGCCAGTATTTTCGTTGAGGTGTCCTTGGTTTCTGGAGGGGGGGCAGTTTGCCAGTGTTGCACCCCTCCACCTTAACTCTATTGCTCAGTCCAAGTCTTTGCACCCTCTGCCCCTTTCCCGAGCATCTCTTCTCCTTGTTCTCATTCCAATCAGATCAGTCGATGCACTTTAAAAAAAAAAAAAAAAAATAAAAAAAAAATGCAGTTAACGAACTAAAAGACCACAAATCTGGTGTAACTTAACACATCAAATCGGGGATTGCTCTGTAACCCACATCTTCTGTCAAAGCTGTCGCTCGGAGTGACCGTCTCCCACCACTTCCCTTCGCCTCGGAGCGGTGAATGGCAAAAACACGCAAAAAAAAACCCCAATCGTTGCTGGTTACCGTCTCTTAAAGCAGCTAAGCTTCCCACTCGAGCTGACTTTTTTTTTTAATGTACTATTGTATAGCTCATATCCATTGCTGAGATTTTACTAGCACGGTTATTTATTGTATGGTTTTCACCCGGACAATGCATCGCGCTCCTATAAGCTAAAGCAGAAGCGCTTGAAACGCAAAGAAAAGGGTCAGTCCCACCAACCTTCGAGGTGATGAAAAGGTCCTTTGCCTTCAGTCGAATGTAAGGAGTTATGTTGCCTTGCCGCTTGTGGGAACGGCGGGGGCCCCGAAGGGAGCCGGTGCTGGACGTGGGGAGGTGAAGGCGGCCACCGGTGGTCCTGCTCTCCTCGTGGTGTAAGACTTAAACCAAGCTATGCTTTTACACTCGTGTCTCTTGTTTTTTATACAGACGTGGCCGATAGGTTCTCCAAAGACCTTGCCCGGTCTTAATAGTCTCTTCAAATCACACTTCACTTTTTATTAAAAGAAAAGAGGTTGGGGGGTGGGGGAAAAAAAGCTGCATCGTAAGAAGTCTGTCTGATTATATTTGCAACTATTATGCTCCCGTAATGAACAGTCTGTACTACGCTCAATTTGAAGAAATCATGATACGAGGGTGGCGTGTGCCGGCCCGTGGGAAGGGGTGGGAGTGGGGGAAGAGGGGAACGAATTGAAAAATTGCCTTCCAGTGTACTAATTTATTAATAAATACTAGGTGTTTGTTACTTGACATGATTCTGCATTAACCTCCTTAACGCCTGCCTCTGCTCGGGGACACCTGGGTTGGAGCAGGGGCTGCTCAGGGTGCCCGTGGCGGGGTGAAGAGGGAGATTTGGGGGTTTGGGGGTGGCGAGGGGGTTGTTTTCTGTAGCCCTGAGGCTAAAATGTGATTGCTTTCCATTGACAGCACTGCCTCGAGTCCCCACGGTCGCTGCTGGAGCTCTCTGCAGCCGGGGGGGGATGCTGCCCTGTGGGGCAGGTCCCCACACGGAGCCAGGGTGGGGGACGGGTGTTAATCCCTGTAGCCGTGAGCAGATCAGATGGCTGGTGGGGCTTCCAGGGTTGGTTTTTGCAAGCTCTCAAAGGCTTTGCAAGCATTTTGAGGGGGCTGAAGTATTAATTTTCCAGGACGCAGCTGCTGTGCTGAGTCACTCCTGAGCGAAGGTCTTGCAGTCACAGCATTTCTCTTGCCCTGTTACATGACCAATGTCCTTAAAATCTCTACTTCCAAATAACTCATCCCTTGTTATTCTGTCTACAAATGGAAACCTTAATGGGACAAATGCTTCTGGTTTATTACACTGTCATTTCGTATACTTAGCTCCAGAGTGTTTTCTGTTAACTAGGGTACTGTGTTTTCCTTCTGGCTGGCACTGAAAATTGCTGTTACAGGACTATATGTAGGTACAGGATTAAAACTTTTCAACACACGGACAGGTGAAATACAGCGCAAAATAGCAAGAGCCTTTATTGGGAGCGCTGGGGTGGGGTTTTTCCCTCACTGGCAATGAAGCATTGAGCTTTTGGTGGCTGCAATATGTCTTCAAAGCATCACGAAGAAATAGCGAGCGTGGCTGGTGTGCCTGCCGTACACCAGGTTGCTAAAAGCAGTAATTTGAGGTGGAGCCTAATGCCACCTTGTTGGCAAGCGGGTTTTTTTTTTTTAATGTCTGTGTTGGGAGCGGCGGTGGTTGCTGTCGATATGCCTGGGCAAGAATGGACAAGGGGAGGGAAGGCGTGCAATCGTGGGCTCAATCAATAGCTTAGGGCAAGCACAAACCACCAGCTTTAAATTATCCTTAGCAGGCTCTCGGAGTGAGTCTAGCTGGGCAATTGGGGATTTGTCCTTTTCTGGTGGTCCAGGTTCTCCCAGGTAAACCCATGGGTGGAAGCACCAGAGCCATCGTGCCACCCTCCCAGGGCACCGCCGGCCCCATCCCGCAGCTCCGCTTCCCATCCCGGCAGCCACTCGTGTTTTCTGATGGGGTTTGAAGGTAAAGCAAAAAAAAAAGTCCTGGAAAGAGGATTTAGCAGCCAGCTGAAGAAATGCCTCGGCGTGGGCATGTCATGGAGGTGCCTTGTGCCTCCTCAGCATCTCCTGGCCAAGGAAGCTGTAAAAGTGGGCGCAGGTGGGTGCCTGGGCTGTCGGGGTGTATTTAACTCATCTTGGTGACAGGCGACAGGGCAGGCCAGGATTTGGGCAATCCTCAGCTCCATCTGTGCTGTGGATGCTTCCAGCATCGCTCCCTCCTTTGCTCGTGCCTGGATGTTGGTCTTGTCCCTGGCTCCATCGTCTCCTATTTCTGAGCTGTGCCCTCTAAGCAGCCCTTTGCTGTTTGCGTATGTGTGTGCAATATATTCATTTATTATATGTATTTAATGTATACTACATAAATATTTTTCTATATTATGTTATTTATATATTTACACATTTAAAATTATTTTAGTATGTCTTTATCTATGTGCATTATATATATATATATATAAATATTCTATGTATCTGGGGGTGTGCAGGGGAAATGTCTGAGAGCAGCTGAGCCACACGTAGAGGCAGGGTATTTCCTGGCAGCGTGGGAGGTGTGAGGAGCCACAAACCCTGTGCCCCCACCCTTCCTCTGAGCCACCTCTTTTATACCTTAAGAAAATAAAGCAGGCAGGTAGGATCCATGGGTTCATGGCAAGGAGGCATAACTGCACAGCAGGGAGAGACTGTCCTTGTCCTCGTACGTGGCTTATTTGGGGCATCGTGGGCAATGCACAAACCTTGCATGCTGCAAGACCAGTTCTGGTGTGCAACTCGAATGGGTGAAGTTTTTGGCTAAATGGGTTTAGCAAGGTAAAGCTGCGAATACAAAGACCTTTATAAATACATAATAGTATGCATAAAAACGTATTTTGCATTTTATGCAAAGTATGCATTAAAAACGTACTCAAGGGTGCATTGTAGGCGAGAGGCGGGGGTTTAAAATGCACAGTTTTGCTTTGTCCCTTGCTTGGCCTCGGTCAGTCGCAGTGTTTGCTCCTTGTGTGCTGTCTTCCACCTGGGGACACCAGGAGGAGGGGAGATTTGGGTGCTGGGGTGGCAGTCCTGGATGGCAGAGCCTGTGAAACCAGAGGGGACAGAAGGGAAGACGAGTGCAGCCGTGCTCCCCTCCTCTACCTGCTGCGGGCATCTGGCATCAGAGCAGAGACCAGCGTTTTTCGTGTAGGTCACACGAAAGATCAGCCGCTCCAGTCCTGCTTGCTGTGGGCTTGGACGTGAGGTGTGAAAATTGCATCTTCCCCCAAGGTCACAGTGTTTGCTGGGACAAAACCCTCCCGAGATGCCTCTAGCGTGGCCTGGCATCCTCAGGACTGGATGGCTCTGCTGTTCCAGAGTCTTTTAATTCCTCCAGTGCAAATGAGGTTCGGAATTTTTTTTTTTATTCTCTTTTTTTTTTTTTTTTCCCCATGAATTGCAGGTGCTCCCTGCAGAAGAACAAAGCATCTGGTGCACTTTCCTCCTACCCCAGCCTAATTGGATTTTATCCTAATGGGGAATTAATTGCAACCCTCCGGCTGTGATTGCTTGCATCCCCGGTTGGAAAAGCACCCGGGGTCTTCTGGGAGGTTATTCAGCCCTCCAGCTCCTTTTACATCAGCTAATTGTCGGTGAATTGCAACACAGTCTCTGCGGAGGAGGAATCCGCGCAGCCTTCGTGCGAATAACCTGCGGGGAGATGGGTGGCGATGCCACCCGAGGATGCCCCGTGGGGTCGGCGTGGGATGCAGGGGATATTGGGGGGGCCCATCCCCATCCCCGGGGTTGCAGGGATGGGATGGAGGCAGGTCGGCACAGGGACGGCTCACACCCAAATCCTCCTCTAGCGTCGCTTGGCTGCGAGCTTTTAAGTCACGAAGGCTTTTGCAGCTGGTTTCCTTCTCTTGGACTTTGCTCCCGTGAGTACCGCGACAGGGAAGTTTCCAGGGCAACTGGTAGGAAATGGGAAGATGGAGGAGAAATAAGAGGAGCCGTCATTTACGTGTTCATCGAGTACGCGTCTAGCGGTGGCAGCCCCTGACGTGTTTATCAAACCAGCCTTTAGGACACAGCTGCTTCTTCACTGTGTGAGCATTTGAGGTTTACACTTTCCTTCCTACTGCTGTAATTTAATTTTCCCTTCCAGCTTCCCTCCCTTTCTCAAGCATTTTCTTAACCAATATAATCCAGAAAAAAGGGGAACCCCCCCAAAAAAATTAAACCAGAAGCATCTGAAAAACATTGGATCAGCTGTTGATGAAGATGCTGGCCAGGAACTCGGGCAGTGACTTTGTGGGATTTCCTAAATTTGCATCAACCTTTCTGCAGGTTTAGGTGCTGTTACAACCAGGTGAGGTTCTCATCTCTGTTCTTTAGGTGCCTAAAATGCTCTTGGAGTATCTGACTCTGAAGTCAATTAAGTGATGTTAGAGATGTTCCTCTCTCTGCTTCTCAGATTTGCTTTGGCTGTGTGATTAACCCACAGTAGTGATCTAATTCAAAGTCAGAATCTAGTCTTTCCTCTGATATTTTTTGAGAGGAAAAACATTTGTAAGTTTATAAAATGTTGCAACCCTGCGAGTTTTTTCTTTTTAATTTTTTTAAAATTTCTTTTTAATTTTCCTTTATTGCCTTTTTTTTTTTTTCCCCCCCTTCTTATTTTCCCTATGCTAGAGAAGGAAATCTTTCACTTAGGGCATGACCGAAATCTTGCTAACTCCCACAAAAACTCACAGTGGGTAATTTACAGACACAAATGCAAAATTATGGCATTTTCCCTTTGGGTTTTTCTTCCCTGGATACGCATCAGTCCCGAACCTGGGGACCTCACCCTGGGAATGGCTGGGAAAGGTGTGGAGGTGAAGAGCAGCCTTAGGATTGACCTTTTTTAGTCCTAACATTGGGAGTAAACTGCCCGGCACAGGCAGGAGCAACTTGGTCAGTGGGAGCACGTCTTGATGGGGAGCTGAGCCAGGCAGGGCTCCTGCCCAAATTTTTGTATAAAAAATGGGTGGTTAAACCACAGGGGTGGATGGGGGAGATGTACATTTAGGTCCTCCTTAGCCCAAGGCAGGTGACTCAAAAATGTCCATGCCAGGCGTCTTCTTGTTTTCCTCTGGCAATCTTCTACCCTTGCAGGTCCATGGATCCACCTTCAGCGCCAGGAGGGGAAAATGTCCTTTTTATTGTTGGAAACGTCATTCCTCGGCTCAAAACTCATCCCTAACCTCAAAACACGTTGGGTCCAAGATGAAAGACTTCTGTTTCACTGTAAAAATCAGGCATGTTGTCTTGTTTTCTTCCCTTCCTCTTCAGTAGTAGGTTTGGAGGGGGTTGAGGTTGTCCATCAGGACTTTGGCGTCGTTATTAAACTGTATGGAGGCCCTAAGTTGAAACAAGAGAGGTGAGTGTAAGAAGAAACTTTTCCACCCTGAGGACAGTGGAGCAGGTCAAAGGAAGAAGTTGTGACCAGATAAAGCCATGAGCAACTTGGTCTGACCCCAGAGCTGGCCCTGCTTGAGCAGGAGGTTGGGCTGGAGACCCATGAGGTCCTTTCCAATCCCAGTTATCTATGGTCCTGTAAGTCACAGCGCAAACGTAACGTAAAAGTAATGAAGCTTTTTTATTATTATTATTTAAAATTATTTGACTCTTGAGCATTACTACGAGGCAGCAGAAAGCATTTGCACCTTCCTTGAAGACAGCTTTCTCTGGATTCCTACCTACCTACCAGCTTGGACATCAGCAGTGAGCTTGTGTTTCTTTCAAAGGGCTTCACTGTGTGACTGATTTTTATCCAGAGTGCTCTGCTAAATATCAGGATGATATTTTGCTGGGATCCCAATAGCACAAAAGGTGCAACCCAAACCTAGTAGCTGCCTTGGGCTTTCCCCAAAACTGTCTGGATCCTCTGGGCAGCAAAATGGCTGTACACCTTGAGCAGAGCACCGGCATGTGAGATTTGTGCCCTGCAGAATAAAAGCAATTTCCAATTAAGCAGTTAATGGGATTTAGGAAGAGGTGAGCAGCTCTATCTGAGAGGGGTGTTTCTGGAAGGCGTTTTCCAAAGCGGTAGTTTCACAACACAGTGACTGAGATGGCAAAACCAGCCGAAGGACATCCTGCTCCTGGGTGTACCGCTCCACCTCCGTGGTGTGGTCCACCTCCGCGGTGTGGTCCACCTCCGCGGTGCCAAGAGAAGCTGTGTGGGTACCCTGGAACAGCCTGGACTAGACCATGGAGCCGCAGGTGGAATAAGTGGTGGCGAAGCTGGTGTAAACCCATAAAGCAGCTCCATCTCTAGGTCAAGGTTTACTCATCCTTCAGCATCATTGGATAATTTAGAACCGTAACATTAACTGAAGCTGGGAGGGACCTTTTAAAATCACCTAGTGCAGCCCCCTTTTCAATGCAGGGACAGCTTCAAAACTGAATCTACTCTTAGACTGAGATCAGGTTGCTCAAGGCTGTGCTCAGTTGAGTTTTGAGCATCTCAAGGGGTGGAGACCCCACATCTTCTCTAGGCAACCAGCCACAGAAAAGGCAGATTTTTCTTTTTTTTCTCCATTTTTGCTATGAGAGAACCAGGTTTATGTATCCCAGCACATGAAACAGTCTCAGGGAAGGGTCCCCTGCATGAAACTCAGTGTTGTTGGAGCGGCCCTGGGCACAGCCTGGGCTTCCCAGGAATTCCCAGGCACGGCGCTGGAGCTCTGTCTGGCCATAGACCACTCCTGACCAGCAGCCTGAATGTGGCCACCCCGTCTAGGATGACTAAAAGAGTCAACTGGTGTGGACGTGGCCAGATCGTGCCAGCTGGCCTTCTTTTGGACCCCGTGGAGCACCGTTTTGCCATCTCACACAGTCTGTTAGGTGCGGATTTGTGGCGATACTCCACACGCATACGGTGAAGGTTTGCTCCCCCTCCGCCCCTTGCCCAGCTGAAGACCCCAGCCGCCTTCTTGCCCCAGTTCTCCTTTCCACCACACCTTTGGCTGAGCCAGTTTAAGGCTCTAAAACCGCAGATGACTGCCTGCTTGCTTGCTGGCGTGGTTGGGAGCTGAGGGACCTGGGGGGACAGTGGAGGACCTGCCTGTTTTGGCAGCTGTGGGTATTTCTGGCACGGCTGTTGCCTCATACCGCAAGCCCTTGAGCTTTGCAGTGCTCAGCAGAGACGGGCCAACACACCCTGATATCTCTGTCCTCCTGCTACCCCGTTTCTGCTCCAAGCCCTCAGGAACCCTTGGCAGCAACACCAGCTTCACCTGTCTGCTCCCTTCCCACGACAGATGAGATTAACTTCGCCTTAATTTAATTTGAAGGGAATGAGTTACTCATCAAGCATGCTAGTCTCAAAATACATTTCTGGGCACAGGAGCTTTTGCCAGGACCTGTCAGGCTCAGCGGGAAACAGGACTCTGGGCAGGACATTAATCTGCCTGACTTTGTTTCTGGCAGCTCAGATCTTTCCAGACTAATACTTGGCAAGGATTAGATTGATTAAATCATTGATCTTCCAGGGTGCTTCAGTGGGCTGATGAGTGCTTTGCACGGTAACTGCTTCTCTTTTGCTGATAATATTAATTTATTATAAGAATAACTAGTTGTCTTACAGCTCTCCCAGTGAGCGGAGCGCTGGGTACCTTACAGCAGAGGCTGGCAGCTTGATTGTCATTTTACAGGTGGGGAAACTAAAGGATGGAGATGAAACTCCCCACCAGCAAACCAAGAAGAAAAAAAAAAAAACAGGGTGAAATTCAGAGAAAAGTGTCACCCCATCAGACCCCACACCAGCCTCCCTTGAGGAACATATGGGTAAGGCTTACAGTTTGAAGAGCCGAGCCCCAGCAAACTGGGAGCGTTGGAGGCAGTGTTCCCAACCACGCTTTCCGTTAATTAATATTCCCTTTAAAGTAGTTTTCAAGCTGGAAATAAATCCCTGGCTATGCTGGCTCCCTAGTTAGATGTCTGCCTTCGTCTTGCCCCCACCATGCCACATGCAGCTGGGATGAAGGTGCAGCTCCGGAGCTGAGCCAATGGTCCTGTCCTCCATCCTCTACCTCCTTCTCCCCAGAGAAAACCACTCGCTCCTGCCTTTTGCCCTGGCCCGTCCCGTCTCCTCGGAGTGGGGATGCTTCCTCACCCTGCCCTGCGCAAGGCCATGGGGTGATGCCCATACAGCTGTTGACGGGAGAAAGACCCGAAATCGGTGAGCAGAGCTCTTGGCTTTGCAAGTGAAGTGGTTCCATGTGTGGGGGGGATTCATACCCAGAAATTACAGCTGGCCACGAGCAGTGAAAACCTTCCCAACAGGTTCCCCCAAGGGAGAAAAGGGAATTAAAGCTTTTGAAATGCAATGTAGCAAATAAAGATTTCAGCTGGGTAATAGCCAGCTCTTTTTTCATCTTTGTGTTTCTTTCTCTTCCTTTCTCCAGGACCTCCCTGCCCTGCATCTGGCCATCATTTCTGCAGTGGAAGGATGGGGGAGCAGGGACTGGTGCTCTGCCAGCCTTCAGGATGGGGGGCACCTCCAAACCCCCCTGCAAGGAAGGAGCACCCCCTGCCTTCCACCCCTGGATGGGCCTTGCCAGCTGGTTGGCAACCTGTGAGTTGACCTGGGCTAAAATCAGGCTGGGAACCATCTGAAAAATTCAAGTCTGGACAGGGAAGATGAATTAACCTGCCCACATGAGGTGAGACCACCTAGAGGAGGTGTGAGGACAGGGCATCAACCCTTTCCCCCACCCCTGCTGTTGCCATCTTATAAAATTTCCTTTTTAAAAATTACATTTAATCTTGAAACAGCTTTCCTTTTTTTTTTTTTTTTTTCCCTCACCTCTGCTTTTATCTGCTGTAATAGCTGGGAAGTTTTCTCTAATTAAATGTCTCCATGGACAGATAATCCTGTTTTGCTCTAGTGTCAGTATGGTCCTTTAGCTAAATTAAATATTTTCCCTGCGTGATGTTTATCCTTCCCTGCCTGCCCCTTGGCTCCCTCTTGGAAGTATTTGAAGACCATGATCCATTTCCTCTCTTTTCTTTCTTCTTCTGGGCTTGGGAAGTCAGATTTTCTCAGGGTTTTGACTCATACCTGGTCATTTAAGGGGTTCCCATCCTCAAGCATCTGCTCTTCTTCTCTGGATGTTTTCACCCCTGTAGCAGAGGTGGGAAGAAGGAGGCAGGCATCTCCCCACCTGCCACAGCTGAAACCACAAGCCAGATCCTCTTTTCCTTGGGTGAACAAGTCCATCCTTCCCCGTCAGACCCCCTTCAGCTCAGCCCAGCTGTGGTGTGGGAAATCAGGGCTGTGACCAGGGTTGCTGCTGCTCCAGACTTCAGGGTCATCCTCGGTACATCCAATGCTCGGGGAAACCCATGTGCCATCAGCATATGTCGCTAATGAAAGGTGAAGTAACATCCATCTCTGCACTAACCTCAAGGATCTTCTTGCAGCTTCCCTCCAGATTTCCTCCCTGCTTTTGCCTGGCTTGGGGCAATGGATGGCAATTTAAGAAGTTAAATGTTTGTTGAGTGCCTGCCCCTGTTTTAGGGCTGTGCTTGTATTCATCTGGAGCTCCACATTCCTGCATGGTGTGGTGGGTCTTTCTCCTTGCTTTCTCCTATTTGATGAGCTCGACTCCTGGCTGGTCCCCGTCCCATTGTGGACATCCAAGGGAGGGCCCTCGCTGCTGGGAAACCCTGCTTACTTTAATTCTTTGCAGTCTTGTTGTTTATTCCTAATATCCTTGAGATGGTGAATAAACTCAACAGCACCAGGGCCAGCCAGTATGGTGTGACCCCCAGCCGAAACATGAACTCTCATCCTCTTGCATGGGGTGACCCTGTCCAAATTCCCCCCAGGGACAAGGTGATGTCCCTGTCCTCCCGTCCCGAGCAGTGCACAGGAGATTTTTGGGAGGGTGTGAGCTCTCCTGGGCCAAAACCATGGCAGGGATGGTCCTCACGCTGGTGGCATTTGCAACCAAGCTCTGGTGATGTTCCGTTTGTAATCTTTGCCTGTTTGAAATCAGGAGTCTTCATCATGGCCCTGCCTTTGTTTATGCTTTCACTTCACTTCCATCAACTGCCTCGTCTGGACTAATTCAGCCTTCCTCTCCTCTAACTTCTCATGATTGTGATAAATAATTTATGTAATAGGCTGAGTCAGGATTTGTTGCCCAGTATAAAGCACACAGGCTTCTGCAAAACACATCTTAGTCTTGCTGTTAGCCTAGAACTACGGCCACTAATATAATAAACACGTAATAGTTCTGGCTCTTCTCCCTCCTATGGTGACATAAATTTGGGGTGACACTTGCTCGGTAACTGCAGCTACTCAGTTGTGCCATGAGCGTGCGGGATGAAGTGCCAAAGAGACAAACTTACAAGATTTTCTGGATCTGGCAGGGAAACAAAAGCTGGTCCAGCAGGGACCAAATCCTGGCAGGTCACCAGTAGATGTAATCTTTGAACTCATGCGTGTGGGCACGTGCTATGGAAGAATGTCAGCGTGCACCTAGGATACCCGAGCAATTCCACACTGTGAGGAAAAAAAAAAAAAGCTGTTTTGATGGGAAAAATAAAAGTAACCTGGATTTTCTGCACCTCACACTAAATGTCCCCCTTTTCTTTAACTGTCCTTTCCCACTCCCTTTGTTTCGCTCCGCTTCCCCCTGTCCTACAGCTGCATCCCTGGAAGACCTCAGCGTGGAAGGATGTGGCATGGGAAGGGCTGGGGAGGCTGTTTTCCTGCATCCACCCCCAAGGCAATGCACTCCTGTACCTGATCCCTGTGGATGAATAATGCCAACAGTGCTTTTCTGCCGTGGATGGCCATGCGGGGCTCAGTGTGAGCCTGACATCCCGAGCCACAGGTGCTCTGGCCTATTCAGGACCCCTCCGGAGGAACCAGACTAGGACGACATGCCAGATTTTAAATGAATACATGTGTATCTGTGGAAGAGGCAGTGCTACAGCACCTGGCTTGCATCCTAAAATAGCATTCAGCTTCACTGATTTTGGCATGCTTGCCCCAGTGCATAAGAGCCACAGGGGACTCGACCCTCCAGATTGGGGTTTGGGTGTCTGAAGGGGTGAAAATACCTCCCCTGAGGGCAACAAACCCTTCCTTTGGCGTTAACACCTCTAATGCTGCCCTGGCACTTGGTGCTACCCCCAGGCTGGGGCTGGGTCCCTAGGCCAGGTCCCAGCTCTCTTCTCAAGTGTCACCCACTGGGGTCTCAATATGATGCCCACCGAACCGTGTTTCAAACTCTGTGTTTCCCAATCAGACTTCTTGGTTAGTCACTGTAAAAATCCAGCACTGCCATTACATGGCAAACTTGCGCTCAGTGGCGATGGACGGACCCAGGGAAACTGCACGATGGACAAGTCACCCGAAATAACCCCTCATTTGTCTGGACTCCCAGCAGCTCCTGGAAAACAAACTGGGCGATTAACACTGCGACATCAACGCACGCTGACGCAGCACTGCTAATTATAGAGCCGAGGCTCGAGCAAGCGCTGCACAATTAGCATTTCTTAGAGGAGGCTGCTCGGCTGGCCCCAACCCTCCTCCAGGCTGAAGGTGACAGCACGGTGCCCACCAAGAGCTGCCCTGCCGCGGTGGCAGTCCCACGGCGAGTAGCACAGATTTACGCCCTGCTGCTCCAAGGGTGGTGTTTGGGCTCAAAGTATCGGAGCGATACGTTGCACGTGGTTTTCGGAGGAAGACCAGATACTCCCCGCTGGTAGCTCCAGTGGGAGGGAGGGAAGTGGCGAGACCGTGACATTAAGGCTTGCAGCGCCTGTCCTTTGCGTTATTCATTTGCATTGTTCCCCGAGGCTCTGTTAAAAAGCACAAGGTGTAATTTTTCAGTACTGAAATGCCGGTGTCTTACCACCATCCATCTCTAAATGTGCAGCCATTTCCTTCCAGAGGAGACATTTTTCTGAAGATAAAAAGAAATGTGTGTTTTGACCAGAGTAAGCAGCTGTTTGCCTGTGCTTGCCAGTTTTTGGAGCATTTGGCAAGCTGACATTACCACGTTAGAATCCTATTTAATGTAATCCTCACTGCAGCGCCCCATAGACCTCCCCATCCTCCAGCTCTGGGAAACCTCCATGACCAGCACCACTAAAGTACCCGAAATTCTTCATTAAAGGCCACGGATGGTCCCTGTGCCCCAACACATGATGCCCAACGCTGCTGCAACCGGTGCCAGCCTGGGCACCAATTCCAGGCTGGAGTTTGAGGAGATTAAGTGGCCCATTTTTAGTAGGGCCTGTTAAGATAGGACAAGGGGTAATGGTTTTAAAGTAAAAGAAGGTAGATTCAGACTAGATAGAAGGAAGAAGATTTTTACAATGAGGGTGGTGAAACACTGGAACTGTTGCCCGGAGAGGTGGTGGATGCCCCATCCCTGGAAACATTCAAGGCCAGGTTGGACGGGGCTCTGAGCAACCTGATCTAGTTGAAGATGTCCCTGTCCATGGAAGGGAGGGTTAGACTAGATGACCTCTGAAGGTTTCTTCCAACCCAAACTAATCTATGATTCCTGATCAAAGGGTTGAGTGGGACTTGCAGGATCTCCTCGTGGACTGTAGGTGCCCAAGTCCCATGCCAAGGACCTGCACCCACTATCAGCTGGGGAGGTGGCGCAGGTGAAGTACCATCAAGCCCCATGCGGCTCTCCTGGGACACGTGGTGGTTGGAAGATCATCCATCCCCATCACCGCAGTGAGCAGGCTCCCCACCGTCCCCCAGCTTGCAGACCTGGGTCCCCAGTTTCGGATAAGCTCAATGCCCAGCACATCACTGCATTGCATCCCACCCCAGCACATTTTTCCACTGCTTCCATCCCAGGGACTCTCAGCAGCACTGGAGCTGGTTAATGGGTCCGACCGAAGAGTTTGATATTTAACTTGATTCCACAGCCAGGCGGAGGCGGGAGAGGTGACCCAACAAGGTCTTGTCCTATTTCAGCCAGGAAAATCACGTCCTGTTCTTTCGGCAGGAAAAAAACTTGGCCACAAACACATTGCATCTTGTTGTGCACTGGAAGCATCTGTTCCTCACCCAGGCTGGTGTCACCTCTTCTGATCCCTACGACAACGGGCTAAAAGCTGGCACAAACCCACCGGCACAGCATCATACGGATGCACATAACTGCCCGGGCTGCTGGCAATTTTAAAGGGTGGCCCACATGGTGCTCGCAACTTAAAAAGAGCCTGCCTTGCACCTGGGATTGGGTTGCTCCATCTCATCCCAGCCACGGTTTTGGGTTTGTGCCTGCCTGCATGTGTGATTGCACATTCCCATCACAACTGGTTTAATGAATCTGAGCAAACGAGCACAAAAAACATCAAGCCGTACTGATTTTATGCCACTGCCAGATTTTGCACTCAGCTTGGGTAGTGGGAGCCAGGGAGATAAAATACAGCTCATTTTGTTGATGTCAGTGAGGTTTAAAATTTGAGACAAATTAATTGCATCTGTATTTTTTGATTGGTGAAGGCAATTTCATGAAGCATTTGTTAAAGATGCCACTTAAAGAGGAATTTCCTAACTGCAGAAGTTAATAACTTTAAAACTGCTGCTCAGGCTCCCTGCAAATGGGGCTGCTTTGTGCTGCAAATCTCTTTGAGGCTCATAATTCAATCCTATTTAGAAATTTCTTAGATTTAGAGCAATGAATATTTAAATACTACCAGTTGAAACATTTTCAATTTTGAGATCATTTCAAAGCCAGGAGAATTTATAGCATTCGGGCTACTCCGCAACGCTTTAGCGTCTGAATTTATCCGAACTGTAACTTCATCTTAAGCAGCTTAAACAGCTATAAAGGGTTAGAGTAGTTTAAAGAGTTAGGGTAGTTTAAGCAGAATATCATGTTTTCGGGGCTTTGGTTAAAGAAATAGGAGTTCACAGGCTGTCAAGCCCAGCAGCTCCAGGTGAAGGACCTGACAAACACTGCTGGAAAAACTGTCTGAAGCACTCGGCATGTTCTCTGCTTTCAAACCTCGTCTGCTTTATTTTTAATAACAAAAAAAAAAAGAAAAAGGAAATGAAACAAGTAGGTTGAGCATCCACACAAAATGCAGAATAAAGGCAAAATGTTTGGGAAATCCTGTGAAGGTGGATTTGCTCTGACAACAGGCTTGTTACTGCTCCCTGTATTTGACATTCTTCAGTACAAACCACTTCAAAACACAGTAACACTCCGAAAAGTGGCAATGAAAAAGACACATGAGCTTTGCCGTGCTCATGTTTAGCCCCTTCGATGTCAGATACATGCAAATTAAAAATTGAAGGATGGAGCTTTTAAAAACTCTTTTGCGAGCCCAAGCCAGTTCTGCACAAACATTTGGCCAGGATGATTATTTAGGATAGCAAAGGAGACAAGGGGAAAAGGAGGGCTTTTTTTGTAAGACATATTTATGCTGGTCCTAGCCATAGAAAAAAGCCTCTGTGTACCATTATAATTTATTCCTCTTGACTAAAAGCTGTGCATATTCCAGTACAGTTGCTCCATCTGTGCTGTTAATGCTGGACTGTGCAAAAAACAATTCAGGGTTTATTGGATGCAAGAGGCAGCTGAGGCAGAGGGAAGACACCTTAGTTTGGTATAACGCAGATGGATGAACGTTCTGTTTCCAGGTGTTTCTCCAACTGGACTGGCATAAGGACAGCATCTGCGCTGGCACAAGCCACCCACGCCTGTGCTACAAAAGCAAGGTGAGAAAAAGTGTAAGTAACTGAGGTGAGCCTGCAAAGGCTCTGCCCGGGGCTGTCTCTGCTGCAGCTTCTTTGCATCAGTTGAAGGGGTTATAAGAACAGGACAGGGCTGCTGTACTGGGTCACCCGCACGTCCCAGTCACCCACCGTCCTGTCCTTGACGCTCACCAGAAGCAGATGTCTGGGAAAGGCATAATAACAGGTAATGACATTTCCTCTGCAAACTCTCCTCTCTCTGGCCATTTATTTGTGGCTTGGGGAGTGCCCCCAGCAGCTGGGGTCTCTGCGTGCTGGGTGACCCCCCAGGGGTTTCTCTCCCCTGACCATCCCGTGCTCCTTCGGAGAGAGCAGGACCGCCCTTTGCCACCCAAAGCTTCCTTGCCAGACTTTGTACCAAACACTGGCTGATTTGTTTGTTTTGAGCCTGGTAACCTCAGTTGGTGCCCTGTCCTGGTTTTGGCTGGGATAGAGTTAATTTTCTTCCTAGTAGCTGCTGTAGTGCTATCTATTTCATTAATTAATTATTTTAAATTTTATTTTTCATTGGATGAAGCAGTGAACAGCCTGTCCTCTTTCAATTTCATAAGCCTCATCATGCTTCCCCTCCAGCCATGTCTTTTCAAAGACAAGGAACCCTGACCTTCTCATTGCAGGAGCTGTTTGATCTTCCCTGCGTCCCTTCTTCGAACTTCTCCCCTTCTGCCTGTGGTGAGCTGTGATACCAGATGAGGCAGGACCACATCCACATCAGGATTATACCCTGACAACATTATTTCTGCAGGAGAAAGTGCCAGCCTTGACCAAATGTCACCTCTGAGGCTATTGCCAGGGACTTCATCAGGGATGGGATATTTAGCATCACCATGGTTGAATCCAGGTAATCACTCAACTGGAAAAATAACTCAGGTGCTGTGTAATGAGATCTGACAGAAACGTAGCAGTAAATGATTCAATTACTCAGCTTATTTCGGTGATGGTGCCAGGATGGATGCAGAGGTGCTGGGTCCCTCCAGCTGACAGCAGCATGCTCCCGTAGCCCAGCAGCAAGCCTGGAGCAAGGCTGTGGCTTGTGGCCTCCCACCTCATCATAAATATACTAGAGAATTGAATTATACTATATAGAGTGAGTATACTAAAAGTATAGCTGGTATGTATGTATATATACACTGAAATATTCCATACACTGAAATATTCCAAACACTGAGGCCCCCAGTAGTCCTATTTCTCCTTTAGTCACCTTCCTCAGCCCCATTTCCCATCTCCTCACACCCAAACTGCTCCTATCTCATTCCATTTTGTCTCCGTACCCTCTTAAATACCTTTTTTTCAGCTGGGAGCCAGCAATATCCTCTCTGTCCATGAGTATGATATTCCCACCAGGTCTTACTTTTCTAGTTCCTTTGGAGACACGTGCAAAAGACCTGTTTTTCAGAGCACTCAATATTTCCCAGGAATTGGGTTTCTTCAACAAGCGGCAAGTATGTGTTGTCCTCAAAACCATCCAGCCCTTGCTTTAATACTGGCTGTCCTGGGACCCATTTCTACATCACTTTGGGCTCTGGGTTAGGGATAGAACACCAGGATGCCCTGATCTGGCAGGATTTTCTACTCCCTCCGAATTTGGCAAGTGTCAGATCCCCTTCTTTCCTAAAGCTCTTCACAAGGAAACTGCTTGTATATTGTATCGAAGAGGAGCATAACGTCTGCATCAGCGGCATTAGGATTTTCCTTCATCGCCCAGGATTTCTGGCTTTGTGAACCAGCTCCCGGGGTAAGCCACTGAAAAACTTCCCACCTGACGTAAGGCACTAGCCGATTTCATCATCCCGAAAGCTTTCCAGGAAGCCCTGAGTCAGGAGTTCATGTTCCTCTTCTCTCACCCAGCCCATTTCCCAGACCTTCCCAGCAGTGGTCAGGCTTGGGGCTGGAGACGTCATCACAGAAATGGGCCGGAAAAAGCATGATTTGGGGGGGGGATTCCTTATCACGGGTCTTTCTTCTGTGGTTTTGCAAGCAGATCACCTCCAGCTCGGCTGGAGCTCTTCCCAGCGTCTTTTTGAAGGGTTTTCGCCCTCTGGAGGCTAACGTTAGGAAAGCAAATGCAAGAGAAAAAAAAAAAAAGAAAAATGGCTCAAATCTTACGTTTGCAGAAATGCAGCCCCCATGAGAATAAACCTGCAAAGAGCTACTGGGCTTCAAAGTGCTTCTCCTGAAAAGCTGATCATGGGCGAGGACAACTCTTGCATGGCACTGAAAGCTTCAGCGGGACCCAGAGGCATTGCGCTCAGCCTCAGCCTTCCCATTCCTGCTTGCAACAGCACTGAAAAATGTCCAGGTACTGTTGAATCATGCTGCCTTGACAATTCCAGATAAGCCCTGCTGTTCTTGTTCATTTTACAATGATTTTATTCCCCTTTTTTTTTCCTTCTCCCATCTTTGCCATAGGTTGTGCATTATAAAGGACTACACAGAGGCTAAAATGCACATGACATTTCTAAATTTTCAAAATGAAATGTTTGGATATCCTTTGAAATTCCCATAGTTTGTTCTGATCAGACATAGCTCCTTTCATTTGCCTGCAATTAGAACTGGGGGAGAAAAATAGTTGGTTTTTTTCCTTGATGCAAAATACTGGGAGGGAAAGGGTGACACTGAAAACCTGAGCTCAGGTTTGGTTTGCACTGGGCTTGGTCTAGCAGCATCTACATATCTGTCTGATTTTTTCCCCTGTGTCTTTCTGAAGTGACTCGGTCCCAGTTCCCTGGAGACCCCGATAGCCTATGAGGTCCTTCTGTTCCTCTGGATTTTTCTTGCCACCCTCTAGTACATCCTCTGTCGAGCTAACACACAGCTCAGCCTCGTGAGTCTCAGGAGGAACACAAAAACTGCTGTGCATGGAGGCACGATGCCAAGAACATGCCCGATGAAGGCCGTTTACCAGGCGTGGGTGATGTGATTCAGTGAGCTGGAGGCAGAGATGCAGAACGTCCCCTCCCGACCAATGCTCCCACGCAGGACACACTGTATTTTGTGTTTGCTCTCTTCCAGCCAGGCCAGGTCCTTGCACGTCTGCCAAAACGACAGCTTGAAGCCAGATGTGTGAAAGATAGCTAGCACCTAGCTTCTGCCAGTGGCATAAACACCCATGGGTGCTGACAAAGGTTAGGAGCCTACATAAGAATGATGTTCCTAAACATCTTTGTGGACCTGGATCTTGTTTCCAGAACACAAAGCACATAACAAATGTGAGGATGATTAGATTTCCATAGTCTCAGAAACATTCACCCACTGCTTTTTACACCTACTGTCCATTTATCTGTAAGGTAAGAAGTTGCCCACCTGTGATCTTTACACCTCAAAAGCTCAAAAAATTCCCATATTCTGCCAATATGTCACAGGTCTACATCACCACTCATGGTTGGAAGAGAAGATGTGCAACACCATGAAGCAGCCAAGTGTCCCACTCTTGTCCTGTCCAGCTCCATACCCAATCTCGATGAGATGTCCACCTCCACCTCCACGACATTCAACACTTCTGCATGGGGTCAGCTCCCTCCCACAGGGCTGCCAAAGGGAAAGGCACAAGCCTTTTCCAAGGGGAAAACCAGAGATTGTGGGAAATCAAAGTCTAGACAGGAGAGGGATTATAAGGAAAACCTAGATGGGATTGGCCACATTCTTGGTCCTTGACCCAGAGAAGTGATGAAGGTTTACCCAGTGCCACCTGTCCAGTCCTACAGACAAGGACTGGGTTGGCCTTCAGCTTCTCTGTGGGGCTCATTTGACTTCCCATCCCTGAGCTTGTCAAGGTCCCACTGGTCACTCAGTCATCCACACGCTGCTCTGGGCCAATAGCTCAGCAGCTGTCCAGGGCCACAACCGGCCACCACGGTTCCTTGGTGCCAACACCAGCAAGCTTGGGCAGGACTCAGTTCAACAAGCTTTGATGTTTCTTGGTCCCTCAGCAACTGAACCCCCAGCTGTGAGTTCAACATCCTGGATCTTCATACAAGACTTGAAGGGATGTCTGTTTACCTCCAAGAGTGACTCTTCCCACGCTTGGATAGGTCTGAACTTGGGAAAAAGCCTTCTACAAGGCTAACCGAAAGGAAAAGAAAAACCAATTCACTTGCAGCTCCCTCTATCTCCATAAAAAAGCAATACCATTTCTTACTGTGCTCTGTTGGAGAACCACATGCATTCATGAGACTCCAGGGGAACTCATCACCATTGTAGCCAGGTGGCAGTGGCAGGTAGCTCCTCCATGGGACCTCTTTTGGTGTGTAAGCAACTATTTCGTGTAAGGAAGTGTGCTACTTAGTTGGGTTTGCTCTCAGTGATTCCCAGTACGAGAACTGTGGGAAGACATGTGGGGACAGGAACCTGGACGTAGAAGCAGGTTGCTCTGTCCTGATTCCCATTTTAGGGGGTTTGGGGGTGATTTTGACAGGATGGCTCCCTGGGCATGGCACTGGTTGTGGGTAAGGCCTGAGAAAAGAGATTTTCCCCTTTTTTTCAGGGATATTATATAGTGTCAATGAACCAAGTTACATTTTAGCAAAAGAGGAGGACCTGTCACCACGCGGCAGAGGGACAAAGCTGGGACAGGAGACACTTGTCACAAAACCCCTACCAGTTCTGGGTACCACCAGAGTAGGGAGCAGGACAACATCAGTTAAACCTAACTATTGCAATACCTGTGCAGCCCAGCACCTCCTGATGTGAGCAATACCATTCCCAGCTCCCGTAGGCAGTAAATTACTTAATAATTTAATACTGTGCTCTACAATAGAGGTAAATATGTTTTGGTGGAGGAGTGGAGGTAAATGCATTTCAGTGGTGGAGTACATCTGATGTGTGCTGAAGTTATCAAATCGAAGCAGAAGCCAGAAGGGCACTTTCATAGCGTGTGGTGAGAGGGGTACAGTCACAGGGCTGTGATCATTACTGCAGATTTGGGGTTGGCTTTGTCAGTGTTTTACAGGGAACCCAGGAAGGCGCCAGCAATGTTTTGAATTCTGTCTGCGAGGCCGGGATTTGTACAGCTGAGCAAGTTTTAATGTGATGTTTTCCAAGGCAATAGATGTGGAAGCCCGAAGTGCCACTATTACAAAACTCCAGTCCAAGCAGAGGCACATTTTAAATAAGCAATAAAGATGCAAGAGCAAGTCACTACCAAATAGCAATTCCACTGAAAGATCACAAAGCCATGACCAGGCACAACACGATTTTTTATGCATATTAAAGTAATTGGAAAGTTGCCTTGTGCTTGCTTCTCATCTTATTAAAGGACCTGCTGCTATGAGGACATGTGGGGTCATTTTTTGATGGTGCTAGCACTCTGCACAATTTCTTGGCTGAGTTTCACAGTGTGCCAGTAAACAGTTACCAGCTTGTTTACTGGAAAAGCAAGGAAAAGCCTTGTACAGTCCACCAACTATTAGCTGCTGCTGTTTTTTTCATGTGGGCATCGGTGATGCAGCCAGGAGCAGCCTGAGGAGTACCAAGAAGGATTACAGAGCCCTGGGAGCAGCGGTGAGGGACTCTGGAGCGCAGGTAGTTTTTTCATCAGTCCTCCCAGTCAGAGCAGGGGTTTGAAAGGGCCAGTCAAATCTGGCAAATCAATGAATGGCTACAGGACTGGTGCCACAGCCGGGGGTTCGGCTACTTAAACCACGGGACTCACTTTGAGAAATCTGGTCTCCTGGGGGCTGACGGGGTCCATCTGTCAGAGGAGGGAAGGAGCATCTTCGGTCATAGGCTTGGCAAGCTGCTGAAGGGGGCTTTACACTCAAGTTGCTGGAGGAGGGGAACCTCAATCCATCCCACTCCTGCCAGTTTGATGCCAGTGCCAGCAATAGATGCCCAGAGCCTGGAGAGGGATCACAGGTCAGCAGGAGAGCACCTGAAGAGCAGCACAGAGGAATTCCAGCCACTCCAGCCAGTAAGTCAGCTGCATCGGGGGCCCAACTTCAATGCCTCTATGCAAACGCACGTAGCACGGGGAATAAACAAGAGGAGTTAGAGACGTGCACACACCTGCAGGGCTATGATTTCAGACCTTCTTTACAAGATGATTTAATGTACTTACACATTATTTTGCACTTGGATAAGCAGATCAGCAGCCAAGACTGGAAATAACAATAAGGTCTGCAATCACCTTACCATCCACCTCGGTCAGCACTGCTATGAGGAACAAGGAAACGAAGGAGTCCACACACATGGCTGAGTATCTGCAGCTTTAGCATGTTTCCTCATGCCTGATGTGCACATGTCATATTAGCAAAATGTGAAAATTTGACTCAGCTTGGCTGACACTGGACATGAATTGCAGCCCTAGCAAGTAAAACAAACCCATAAGTCATTCTCCAGCCAAGCTGCCAAGAGGCTCTTCAATACCTGGGCAGAATTCTGTGGGTGCCACACTGCCAGACTGTGTCCGCAGCCCACCACTAATAAGGAAAAATCATCGCAGTTGAGCTCTCCTTTAGTTCATCTCAGCCTACATGGAGAGCTAATCCTGCAGACAAATTCTCAGCTGGCCCAGCTGCAGGAGGAAGAAAGGGAAGCTCATTTTAGAAAAAGCAGCACAATTTTGCCTTGCTCAGCCTGCAGTTCCTCACAAGGCAGAATTGCACCACCTCACCGTGACCCCAAGGGGTTACACCAGCAACACAGACATGCCACGCAACGTCCAACACATTTCGGAAAGCAGCTGGTACTTCTACTTAGTCCCAAAACCCAACTTTTGCCATGCTCATGCTGAGCACTGTGTTGTGCCTGGTCGCATCATCACCTGCTGGGTAAGCAGACAGGTATCTCTGAAGTCAACCATTGCTTGTGAGTTACTAACTCAAAACCCAGCCTTTCTTTCTCAGCTGGGCAGCTCTTTGCCTGTACAAGGATAAGAGGAATCAGGTCTGTGTAAGAAGTGAAATCCAAAACCAGGAGGACAAAACGATGTTTTTTCCCCATTTCTAAGCTGGCTCTGACCCATCACTATTTTCCGGCTCAGTCCCTATGCGTCAGCTGGGAAAGCTGTGAAGGCGGCTGTCTTCACCTCTGCTGGGGCATCACAGCTAACCCAGCTGCCATCACCCCTTGGCTGGGAGCTGCAAAAGTCAATACAGTTGGACAGATGAGGGTTTTTTGTGAATTTTTTACCTATACCTGCCACCCCGCATAGCATCTGTGCATCCCATGTGTGCTGTTTGCCTGTCTCATGAATGGTGCGTATGTGGTACATAACACCACTTGCAGCAAGAACAGGGACGGGGGAAAGTGGCATAAGGAGGGTAGAAAGAAAAGGAAAATATGAAAGAAACTATGAAAGACAGGAGAAATAAAAAAGAACCTCTGTAGAAAGCTACGGCAGAGATCAGCAAGACAATGGCACATCTCCCTCTGGGTTCATTAACCACTAATAGGATTTATGAGAAGAATCTGTCACACTCTTAGGAGTATTTAGAAAAATGAAAAAATAATCTGGAAAGCATCTTACACCCTATAAACATCTATCCTGTCTAATGAACACTTTATGCTTGTTAACAGCGGAGGAAGTAAAAGGAGCCAGGAAGAAGTCGAGCAGGGTCCAGTTTGCGATGAAGCCCCTGAGGTGTGTAAGGACCAGGTATTTAGGTGCCCCGAGCGTCTGGTCTGGCCTCCAACCACCACTCAGTGGCTGTTGATGTCCCACATGTTGCACCTGGAGCCCATACGTATGTCTCCGATGCCCACGAGCACCTCAGTGATGCTTGAGGCCTTCAGCAAAGCAAAGCAATGGAGCTTCCATGGGCTTCTCGGTACGGGTGCTGCAACCTGATGCCACGACCTGAATGGACCAAAATCCTCCACCGTAGCAGGGACAGTCCAAAATGGCTTCTGGGAACCTGGGAAATGCTCGGCCTTGCTTGGGGAGAGAAATGCCAGGCAATGACGTACCCAAAAGCAACTGTACCCCCAAAGCCAGGACTAGGGACACTGAGGCGATGCCTGTTGCGCTCCCGTCTCCCCCACAGAGCTGACCTTCTCGAGGACTTTTTCATTTCTTCTGGGCTTTAGGAGCCCTAAGTGCAAACCAATTAAGCAATGCCTGAGGCAATTCCAAGGCCCTGAGCAAAACCACCCTGATAATCCTCAGCTTTCAACACAAGGTGGCAGGCTGTCCCCAAGGTGGGGAGCAACCGAGGCAGCCCGAGTGGCCAGAAATGGCCTTTTGTCACCACAGAAAGGAAAATCCTGCTCCTTCTTGTCACTTCTTAGAGGAGGGACGAAGGTCACAAGGTTTCTGTGGAACTTGTAGTGACTCAGGGAGAGCTGTGCGTAGTGAATGAAGGCTCACCGCTGTGAAACGCTGCCTCCGAGCCTGAGCTCTCGTCCAAAATAACGTACCAGCCCGGGAGGAAGGTGGCTGAGGGGTACCCGCCGCCTGGTTGTGGTGATGGTGGGATGCTGCTGTGGATGCGTCTCCCCACCTGGAAATTAGGTACTGGCAGCACCCTCAGCGCACCCCGTTTAGTGGTTTGGCTAGCAGGACTTGTGGCCAGAGTGGAGAGGGCAGAGCTGAGGGCTGCTTCCCATCACCTGGGCTTGTGTCGCCCACCGGGACTTGTCTGGTGGCCACTGGGCTGTGTCTAAGCCTGGTTACCTCACTAAGCCTGACCCTGATCCTGATCCTGATCCTGACCCTGACCTGCAGGCTGACTTTGCAGCTTGATCTCAGCCCTGCCTCGTCACCTCAACTTGCCCGAGGACCTGGATTCTCGATTGAACCTGGCCACCATCTCCGGACCTGCAGCAAACCTGCACCAGCCGTTTTGGTAAGGGAGAAGGGAGAGCTAGGGAGATGCCTTCGAAGGACTCTGGCCAGTGCAGACATAGCCCCAGCCCAGCTGCCCAGGGTTACCCCAGGGGTTCACATCCCTATGGGGGGCTGCTGGGGACATCTACCTGGTCCCCACCAGCCACTGGTGGAGGAACGCAGCACCCACATGGAGCACAGGGCTTCCTGCAGAGCAGAAGCTTCCCATGGCTCATGGGGGTCCTTGCCCCGAAGTTTATTCACAGGGCGATTTACATTATATTGCAAAGAGCGACTACGCACAGTGGGACTCTGGAAAGAGCAGTCTAATCCATCAGGTCTCACATCTACGGTAGGTGCTGGCACTAGGTGACCGGTGTGCTGCCTGTGACACCAGTGTCAGAGCCTGAACACACCACACGAATGGTCTGAAGCTCTGCCTTCCCCTTGCCCAGCTGAGAGCATCCCCAGTTCATCAAGCCGATTTGCATACAGCTCTGTATGAAGTCATTAAGAAGTGCTAGATGCAAGAGCGAAACTGGATGAAAGCTTCACTGGTGGGAACAATCCAAGGAAATCCCAGTGCTCGAGCTCCAGTTTGCCTCAACAGAGGGGAATTCAATTAAGGGCTGATTTGATTTGTGTGGCTCCGAGAAAAACCAGCTGACTGGGTGTAGGACATATTTTTGGCTTTGAATCAGCCATAAATACCAAGGGTTGTTTGAAGCAGACTGGAACAAACATGCTGGACCAAGCCCATCTCTGGCTGCCAGCTGGGGACTCAGGGTGGGCAGCAGAGGAGGCAGAATTTCCCCTCACTTATGGAGAGCTGCTGTGTAACTGCTCGCAGGGGTTGCCTTCTCCACACCCCCCTCTCTAGGACGAGACTCTGCAGATTTTGGCGGTGCTGGACCTGTCCTTCCCTCCCGTGCAGCTTGCTCATGCCCTCCAGCCACTGCACAGCACCACATTGTGAGTCCTCAGACACCCGCACACTAGAAATGCACCTTCTCACTTCAAGAGCTTTTGATCTCGCAATTGCCTCCCTGGGGACGCTGAGATAAGGACAGCAACCAGTTACGATCCAGCTTTGCAGAAGTGATTAGGTATCCTGTGTTACTCATTATCTTCCTGTTATCATTTTCTTTTCTTCCTTTGAAAAACCACTGTTTGTTAAATCAACTGATTCATCCTTTGCCAACGCACCGGAGGAGCAGTGCCCAGTTTGGTTTCCTTCTCCCAGGTTGCTGGCTGGGGGGACTCAAGATGGGTGGCTTCTTAGTGATCCCCCACATCTGAGCCCACCTCTGGTGGGTACCTATTAAATCCTATTAACTGCTGCTACCCTAAAGCCTGGGGGAACTCACCCTCCCTGTGAGTGCAGAGGGAATTTTAGCTCTTGCAAGCCAAGAGCTGCTGCACTAGTAAAATTAATGAGAACCTTGCTCCCGAAATACCCGCACGCAGCTGTGCTGCTGCATAAACACAGGCCAGCTCGTGCAATTCCCACGGGACCTCGTCTGTCCCCAGGGTCCCTCTGTGCCTGAAGGTGCTCATGGACTTGCAGCACCAGGCAAGCTCCAGTTGCTGCTCACGTTGGGAGCAGAAAAGCTACGCTGAGCTGCCCGCAGCTCCCCAGAAGCTACGTCCACGGAGCAGGATGAGGCCTGGAGGCACAGCCAGAGCTGCTGCTTGATGGCTCCAAAAACCACAGGGCAAATGGAGCAGCCCTGGGTAGCAGGGAGCAAGCACCTCTCAAAGACTAGTTTTAACAAGATGTTCATTAATTCCCCTAATACTTCACACGTGCACAGGGAGTTAGAGGGTCCTTCTTGAAGAAAAATTCATTTGCAGTACAAAGCAGTCCCTTGGGCTGACAACACAGAGAGTTTTTTTATTTGCTCAGAAAGCAAAATGGAATTGCACAGCTCCGAAAGGGAGCAATGAACTGATTTAAAAGGATTTGTCCTTCACATCTGAAGAAAGTCATTGGTGCTGTGCCTGAGGTCACATGAGAAGTGTCTATGTGAAACTCTTGCTTGTCTGCATAAAACAAGGCCTTCTTGGTAGGACTGGGCAAAATTCCTCTCTAAATAAAATATTTAACTGGGGAGTATACAAATTTTCTGCTGAAACAGCTCAAACAGAAAGATTCCTGCAGGTAAGGTGAGTTGGCTTTTTTTTCCTCTCCTCTATATGAGGAGAACAAAGCTGATCATCTCTTCCCCTCACACTCTTAGCTCTGTCCTCTCCTTGTCCCCTGCCCTGTGGCATCTCAAGTGCTCAACCAGTTCCTCCATCTGCCGCTTTGCTTCATCCTGCTACATTGGCTGCAAACCAGCCCAGCAAACAAACATCCACAAGGTCTCCTGCCCGCTCGGTGAGCTGGATCAGCTGCCCCATCAGGGGATCTGCCCGGGAGGCAGGCAAGAGGAGGAGGCAGGCAGCAAGACCAGCCGTGCTCGCTTACAGCAGGGGCGAGCTGCTAGGACAGCCCTCCACATAGTCCTGCTGGAGCATTTTGCCAGCTAAAAGTTATTCTTAAAATTGGGGATGGGGTCCAGGAAGCACCAAGCGGTGATTGCGCTATTCGGAAGAGCTGTGTCCTCCAAAGGCTTTAAATATTGTTGCTAGCTTAGTGCTCCATGTCTTAGTTCCCCCAAACAGAAAGGGTGCCAAAGGCTGGCTGGAGTTGCCTGGGCAAATTTTGAGTCTGGTACAAAACTCTCAGGATTTCTGTAGTAATTCTAACATAAAAGTGGACAGACAGGCTATCGCTAGCCAACTACAGCAAAAGCTAAACCTATCTTTTTCAATACTTGGCAAAGACTGCATTTAATACTAAGTAAATACTGCATTCTTGGAACCATTTACCTTTAAAATGAGCAGGCTGGATGAAAGACTTCCCTGGCTCTCCCAACCGCATAAAAAGGAAAGATTTATTTTCTTGCTTGGCTGTGCAATGCTGGTGGACAGCCATACTTCAAGTTTTCCTTCCTGCTTCTATCATGTCTGCTTATCAGAAAGTATCACCTGTTTACCCAAGATAAGACAAACAGAGTTTCCTCATCTGAGACCTCTCGGAGACATCCTACGAGCATCCTTTGTAGTCTGAACCGGACAACCTGCAACCAACAGCCCCATGAGCATGCAGCTCAGGCTGGTCAGATTTGCCGGTGTTCTGAGCTAGATTAATGTGTGTTTTTAAGCAGAACCAATGTGAACGCTGGGCTGTGCTCCACAGGGAGCATCTGAGCAACTTTAAAGCTTTGAAACAGAGGGAGAAAGCAAAAGCTGCTCTTCCCAGAAAGCAGTAGGGACTGGCGCCTGTCCCATCTGACCTTGATTTTTTGGCCATGGGAATGGACGTTGTGGCCATGTGTACGCAGATTGGTGTTGCCTCATGGCCCCTTGCCATTGGATGTGACTAAGTGGGTAAGCATGGGCTGGTATTGGCGTGCAGTCCTTGGCGGGACTAAAACTCACCAGCAGCAAGCAGCTCTGGTCTGTGTTGGCTAGTGGGAAGGGGAATGATGCTTTTCTTTTGGGAAACATCCTGCAACAGCATCAGTGGAGAGGGTCCCACAGCGACCACAGCCACATCTACCCCAGGAGCACAAGCCCCATGCAATCAGTGTGGCCAGAGGGATGCATCTGATGAAATCTGCGCTCAAGGCGCTTGCCCACACAGCTCCCAAGGTCATGCCTACACACCAGCACCCTCTGCCATGTGTGTCAGCAGCACCACGTCATATTGTCCCCTGCCTCATGGTGCTGGGACCACGAGGATGGTGGATTTGGATGAGCCAGCAGTGTGCTGAGCCAGCTACTGTACGAGGGATGTGGGGAAAGGAGACAGGATACAAAACAGGGGATGTGCCACATCCATCCAGCAAAGCCCCCCCATGCCACATCTCTTTCACCGGCTGCCAGCAGCACTGTCTCACCCCCTGGAAGACCCCCCGAGGTGTGTCAGGTGAGAGCACGTGTTCTTCCCCATTCCTTGCAGGGGTTAGGATAGGGCCAGTGTTTTCAAGTGTAGGCTAATCCCATGAAATTTGTCTCGCCAGCTTCCCTTCTGTAACAGGAAGGATAGCAGGCAAACAATAATTGCAGGAAATGTACAACTGATCCAGGCAAAGGTAGAAGGTTTGTTCCGGATCAGCCTTATGTGCAGATGGGAACCAGGAGAAAAGTCAGTGCTGAAAGCTTGTGGGTCTTCTTCATGGACTTTGTTTTTTTAACTGAGAAATAATATTTTCTCACAAATGAAGTCTTGTGGAAATGTGTCTAACTCCACAAAACTACGAATGAGACACTGACAGGGTTACATGCCAGCCTGCTTTCTCACTGCCTGTGAGCCCTAGCCACAATCAGTGATGCCTCCAGGGAAACTGCCCAGCAGAGCTCTCCCATGCTGAGGGTCCTAGGGTGTCTCAGAGCCCTGCTAGGGAGCCAAGGCATCTTAGACACCTCTTGGACACCTGGGATACCCAACAAGCAACAAGAACTACTTCTGGTTCCCAAGAACAACACCTTGGCCCAGGGCAATTTTCTCCCAGTGCTAAGTTCTGTAAAACTTGAGTATTCACTGATTTGGCTGACAACTAGCAAAGAAGAGAGGAACCATCACCACCCATGGATAAGCCTCTGTTTCAGTCCCAGTATCATTTATCAGATAATTAAAATGAAGTATTTTGTTTATTTCAAAATATTTTTTCCTGTATTTCCTTCTCCTAGAGACCCTATTAGAGATTCTCATTTAAGGTCCCAGAGTAGGATGTATGTTTTACAGTATGTAATGAATCTGAGCTGGAGGGAAAGTCCAGCTTTCCACCATCTCTAACCTCAGCTATGTTCAGCCTCCATTCCCCAGCCCCTCAGACAGATTGGACACTCCAAAAATTGGACTGGGGTAGAGCCTGTGATGCATCAGCCCTTCTGTAAGGATCAGCATGTCCAGTGACCTGGGACCTGAGGAGGAAGAGTCCTGGAGGAGGGGCTCTACCTGCCAGTCCACAGGTCTGGTCCTCCTCTCCATCCACCCTGGCAAACAGAGGATTTACACTGGTGCCAATGAAAATATGTCAGTGCAAAACTGGTGTGAGAGGAAATTCAAGCTGAATATTTGCTGTCCTTTCTGTTCAGCTGGGACCAGTGAGAAGGTCAAACCCATGCCCAAAGTCAGCTGAGCTTGCTGAATGCCACCCTAACCTAAGATCAGGGTTTATTTTCATGTACACAGTCCACTGTTGATATTTCTTCTCCATTTTTGTGCCAACCATTAAGAAAGAACCACCTTTGAGCTGCAGTAATAAAAGGGCCAGGTGTGCTGGTTAATAAACAAACATCTTTTTAATCCATAAATGGCATTTTCAGGATGTGTTAACCTGATAGTTCGGTATTGCCCTGTCCCATGTTCCCCTTTCTCTGTTGGAGGGGTTTTGGGATGTGCAGCAAGAGTTTTCTCTCCAGATCTGTTCTACAGGTGATGTGTCTGTACTGGGCCACAATCCCACAGGGTTCCCAGTCATTTCTAGAGGTGAGATCTGAAAGGTTACTGGGAGAAAACAAGTCTGGAAGAAATCACAAGAGGCACACACACCCCAAGATGTTTGGCTTGGCCAGGGACAGCCTGTAATCCTCATCAATACCTCCCTACGTGGATGATGTCTGGACCTGGTCCAGGCTGAACTCCTCAGGAAGGGACTCTCGGAAACCTGCAAAGCTGAACACAGATCTACCCAAGCAAGTACTGAGCAGACGGAAGTATCTATAGGCTTAGGCAATGGCTGATCAGGACTTTCAGAGTATTTAAGAAGGGTATAGATAATGGACGCAGGACTTGGCACCTGAAGTGGCAATTAAGTACTCACATCCCTACGGGCGCTTAGTTTTGGCTAGGGTGTTGTCTACTTTGAAAAACACAGGGACTTTCCAGCAAAAAACTGTTGTTATACACAGCACCTCACACCCATACCTGTTTTACTTCAGAAATACCAACACGATGCAGTCTCAGCACATCCGAGAGATGTGAATGAGGCCGTGCCACTATGCTTATCTCGCCCAAACCCTTTCAGGTTCAGTTTGCAGTTGCTCAGCAACACCTGCATCAGTTCTGCATGGGTGGCAAAGATGCCGAGCTTAGCCTAAGGGATCAGACCAGTGCGACTGCATACCACAGAGGCATTTTTGGTCGTGGCAAATGAGAGAGCTCAGGGGCCAAACAAAAGCCAAACTTTGGTCTCAGATCTGGGGAACCGAGTTGCAAATCAAGGTTGTGTCTGGCATTTGACCCCTTTAGCATCTACCCCTTTGGCCTCTAACACTGACGTGAGTGTTTTCCTTGTTAAGAAATTATTTTTTTTGGCTGCTCACATCTGTCTTGCTCTATTAATCTCTCTCCTCTTTTTTCTTTCTTTCTCAACACAGAAAGCACAGCAAACTGAAGCCATTAGCACAACCTGGGCCCCCAAACAGGGGAAAACCCTCTAAGTGAAGCTGCTGAGAGAAGGATCCCATATCTAGCAAGGCATAAGAGATTTGGTACTCAAATACCACCATGTTCTACAGCATTTCAACCTTGCTTCAGCTGGATCTGAGCCCCAAGGCAACCAGTCCTCCTTGTGTGTAATGGCAAGCCTGGAGACCAAACCGAGGGCAAAGTATTATGGTAGGAACAGATGCTCAGAAGTGAGGTGGTGCCTCTTTCTTCACGTTGGGTCTAGGCATTTTTGCAATATAACTTTACACACTGAAATACTCCCAGTAGTCATTCCCTATGGAATCAGATGTTTAAGGACAAGTGTCACAGCCCTGAGGGCACTGACAGGGTTTGCAAGCTCTTTGCTCCTCTCTTGGAGGTTTGCTTGCTTCTACGGAAGGTCAGCTCTGCCACGGTGCAGCTGTGTAACCAGGGATCAGACTGCTGTGAAGAGAGCAAAGGTGTGAGAACAAGCTCAGAGACATCTCGTTGGGGACCGCACCTTGGCTCAGGAGCCACATTTAAGTTTTGCCCTTGGTCCTTGGCAAAGCCACGTTGTGGATCTATGTGTGCCCACCCTTGTACCTTGCTAATCCAAATACCGACTTGCTGACACGACCTCCCGGCTTTACCTTGGACCTGTGCCTTTGCTATGGGCTCATTTGGGGATGGGGCTGTGGCTGAACGCAGTCCCCATCATCAGACCTGCTCTGTTTTCCTTGTTCAGGTGCCCATCACTGAGGGTGCTGCTCTGCCAGCTTCTTCTGCTCCCTGGCACTGGATTTCTCCTGCCCCTGTGGATTAAGTGTCCACCCAGGCAGTTGTCAGCCAAGTCCTAAGTCCCTCAGCAGGTGCCTTTCCACTGGTTTTCCTGGGAATTTGTCAGTCCTTGGAAACATGCTATTGCAAGTCAAGCAGAAGCTGTGCTGGAGACTTCCATGCCGATGGAAAGCACTTGAAGGTTCAGGGTAATGTGTTATCCAGCATTTGGGATATCTGTTGGCGGTTCCAATCTGCAAGAGAATTCAGTTCCTTATGGCCCATCTATCTTGAATAAAAAGCACCTATTGGACTGATGAACATCATGGATCAGGCACAGAGCAGAGACACTTGGAGGAAGTCTAACCAACCACCACGAGAACGTGATAGCGCAAAAATTCTACCAGGTGGTGGATGAGAGGGGGATGCTTTTGGGAGGGGTGGGGGTGGCATTTGTCAACATTCCCCTGATAAGCAACTAAATTGTGCCAGAGTCCTTCCACTCTACCCAGAAAACAAACTGTACCCTTCCTTAGTGCTGTTACAGGGCAGAGTTTCCCTATTTTGCAAAGCTATAAGCAAACAAGGAAGTCTCTATTAGAAGATGGGAATTCAGGTGAACCACCTCTCCCCTTCCAGTAATAATGACAAAAGCCTGCTTAAGTTGTCCTCTACGGGAGCCAGGGTGCCTCTCCCCACTGCCCTGGCTCCAAGGTCATCGCTGTGTCTCACACCTCGTACACTGGCCTTGGCTGGTCTCTCCAGAGTCCTCAGGGTGCCGGAACATTTGGGACCCTTCAGCAACCTCCCACCTGCTTAGCACAGAACTGTAAAAAAATAAAGTTGTCTTACGAACCATAGAAGTAATGATTTTTTTCCACAGCTTTATATCCAACACCTTCTACTGCAATATCGTGGAGTCCCACCACATTCCCTAAAATACTCACTGTAACAATACTCAAGCCACCACACCTGCCCTAGACCCTACTGTAGTCCTTCTGTGTCCTCTCTATGCCTCTGTTCCCAACTCTCTCCTGTATTTCCAACAGATTTATCCCTTACCTCCCCATAGTGCCCCCCAATTCATTTCTATACTCTCCCTCCCTTCCTAATACCATCAGCCAGCTCATGTGTCTCCTGCCTGGCTCAGCCTGGCTGCTGGCCTGACAAAAGTCTTCACCATATAGTCAGCAACCACTTAATTGGCATTTGAATAGCTGGACGTGTTTTCCAGCTGCTAAGTAGCCAAGCAAAACATACTTGTCTTTTAGGTATTTGTCATTTAGCCCAGCCTCTGACATGTAGATATTTATTACCATTGAGATTACAAGAAATGGCAATATCTCTGTCCTTTAGAGAAACGGTGTGATCAGCCTAAAAGGTGTTAGGGAAAGAATTAACAAACATTGCAAAACACAAAGCATACTCATGGCTGAAAAAAACCCCCTTCCTCAAATTAGTTTGCTTCTCCCAATACACATGGGGTTGTCTTTTAAAAATTGCTGTGGATGTTTGTCCAGGGGACCTTTGTGGCAACGTTGTCTTCTCTCCAACAGCAGAAAGTGTGGTCCTTGTCCCAGAGCAAAGAAGAGTTTGATTTAATAAAAAAATAGGCCTTGGAGCTGGACCTGTGGGTCAGAGGGAACATATGGTGGTAAAGACGTCTCATTCATGTCTCCAAAGGAGAAAAAAGATCAGATTCACACAGGAAAAGTGCCTTTCACAGGGAATTGTACCAAATACAAAGGTTTCTGTATAGACAGAAATTTCTGTTTTGCCTAGTCATTTTCTATGCAAAAGAGGAAATGGCTTGCTCAATGAATGGACTATATATACATGGACTCTCTGAAGCTGGAATTCATAAATCCTTTTTGCATTTGCCTTTCTTTGGGCTCAATTACCTCTAGTCATCCATGCGGTGAATCCACAGCTCTCATGGAGGGATCTGACCTTTGCTGTCTCATGCCTGCTCAGGATTTGCAGTGAGCTGATGGACATTTAGGCCAGAAGGGTGACTGGGAAGCAGCTGTATGACCAGAATGCTCTTTACCAGTAACCAGCATGATGCATAAACATGTACTGACTGGGTCGAAAGGTCTCTTTTCATTGGAAAGGATATGCAAATCCATGAACTAAATATACGTGCAACCCACTGACATGTACTTCAGCCAGCACGCATTAAACGTGAATCAGTAGCAGTTGTACAGCCCCTATTCTTTCACCTTGGAGCCTCCACAGATAGCAGATCCCTTCTTCTTCACCTTCGTAAGCACGGAAAACACTTTGGAGGACCTGCCCAAGGTATTGTACATTAATATCATATATGACATTTGCTGTCAGAGCAAGGATTTTAAATCCACATCTTCTAGGCAAGTTTATTATCCTAACGCCTACCTACATAAGGCTTCCTCTCTCTTGTAAATAAATTGAGTACTAAGTAAATAGAATACTAAGTGAAAGGAGCATGAGAACATAAGAAAAGGCAGTATACATACAGTCCATCTCTCCACTTCTGTGCCTGTCATGGGGACAAGATGAGAAGAAAAGGTCCTGGAGCTTTTTCCTTATAGTCTCCCCATGCCCCAGGAGAAGAATACCATTTTTTTAATCACAATCTAACACATCAACTTCCCCACCATGTTGGACTATGTGCCACGTTGACCAGACTTCAAAAGAAAGGTCTTGGCCCTGAAAGCAATCCCAGCTGAATTCTTCATGTGCGTGAGGTCACTCCCATACCAGTCTGTGCACTACTGGAGCTTTGACTCTTCAGGAGTTCCCATTCTTGTTCTGCCTAAATCCTGCAGGTTCTGCTTGATTCCAGCTCCAGGAGATATCCTCTTCCCTCTCTCCCCACCTGGGTTCTGGCCACCTCACTGATGGCACCACCTGGATGATGTCAACATTCTTCCATCTCCTTCTCCTGGTGTCTGTCTCGCCTGAGCATTGTCCTAGCTTGTCCCTTTGACACACCAGGACCATTCCTTGTGTCCTTGTCCTGTCCCATCTGTATATCTTCAGCTACTACTTGTCCTGCTCTTTGGAGCAGGAGCTCTGGGTCCATACACCTTCAACACAAAGGCATCCTTCTGACTGCTGGGCTTCTCTGTGTTGTTACTATTACTTCTATTAATAACCTTTATGCAATAATAATACATAATTGCAATAATAAGTGGGAATTCCACAGCACACTGCATTGTACGGAGCCCTCAAGCCCCATGTTTTGTAGAATACAGCTTTGCAGAGCTCTCCACACCCAAACCCCTCAGGTGATCACTTCTGTTTGGTAGTGCACCATTAAAAAGCATTTCCCTCTTTGTTCATTGTCAGAAGAAAGTACGGGAAAACAGGCCATTGCCTGGAATGGTCCATTTTAAATGGGGCCCAGCTAACCTGAAGGAAGCTGCCTGAAGTTTCAGAAAGGGATGGGTGGGTTGTGATTTGTGGATAGGGACTCAAAAATCCCTGGAGGAATTGCTGCGTGTTTTCTGTTAGGGGAAATCCAACAATCGCATGAACACAAAGGCGACCAGTTACAGGCGTTTTCCACTTCCTCTATTGGTTTTCACAAGGGCTCAATGAGTTCTCCATCGTTCTGCCGAAGTCCCTACTTTGGCCTGGGTTTCTGCCCTGGGATTTCCCATCAGCAATGAAGGCCCTTGGTTGCCTATTGTCAATACTGTTTTTAGCACACGAAGCTTTATATAACCCCAGACAAAACATATTGTTGAAACCACAGTCCAGTAAAGCACCCAGATCTCTAATTTAATAATAGAAGAGCTTCAGCAAGTCTAAAGTCTGAAAGAGCAGGTCCTGTATTAGGGATGCCAAATAGCTGTATCTCTGTCTAAGCCCACTAATGAAAAATGAAGCACCTCATGTAGGAAAGCAGCCACCTGTGATACGAATGTGTCAAGTATTAGCGAATCGCATGGAAGTTTGCATGTATGGTTGATTGCTGGGATTAATAAAATATGGCCTTTGCTTTTAAATTAGATTTGTCTGGCTTCAGTTTCCCACATTTGCTTTTTCTGTGGTTTTTCTCTAGAAAATTAAATAGCCATTTAGCATTTTGTGCTTTCTCAACAAAATGATTACATTACACATTATTGTAGTTATAATTCTCCTATGATGAAATTCATAAAATGTGGTCATTAGCCTAAAAAAATACAACATAAACCCAAGTCACTTAAACCTAAAAAGAAACCCATAAAGCTGGGCAGTGGCAGTGTACAACTGAAGTACTTCAAATACCTGAATTAATGAATTCCTGGTGCTTCAGGAAAAAAAGCAATCTTCAGGGACCTTATTCATGCAGATAAATAGTTTCAGTTGTCCGCTGGCTGCAGTGAGACAGTCCAGAGCATGTCGCTCCTTTTGGTATGAAACCATGCAGCCTTCAGCACTCCTGGCAGTTCTAAATATATTACTTAAGTCAGATGTATAATGAGACATTTCATTACTTCCTTCCTTCTCAGCACATTACAACAAAGTGAATCAGGATTTGCTGTCCCTGTTAGGAGAAAAGGTTAATTCTTTGCTCTCTGCCAGGATCACCAGGACAACAGAGATATCTCTTTGCTGTCCCTGTGCACATCAGAGCAGTGCAGTTCACTTGATGGTCATGACACTCCTTGACGACAGGACAGGCTTGTGAGATACCTGCTACATCGCCCTTCTAGTGACCCATGGCATTTAATGTTTTATATGGGATAGAGTTGTACTGAGATGCCCCAGTCAACTTCAGAGCCCCACAGTGCTCAGTGCTGTACAAACTGATTAAGCTTTACCGTGCAAAGACAGAACACAGGATATAGGAAAAAAGATGATAGGACTCTTCTGAGGTCCTGCAAACCTGTCCTAATCTCTAAACCAGATTAATCCAAACCTAGGCATAGCTTGCATTTACTCATGCCTGCTCAAATATCAAGAGTTCAGGCTTTCTTCGTTCCCTTCAAAATTTGTATGTCCAGCCTAAGCATCAGTCTGCACTCTGGTAAATCAGCTTGTTGTTGGATGATGCTGTTGCTGAACCGTGCCTGTCAGCTTTTATCTTGAAGACCAAAGAGCCATTCCATTTTGCATAATATAATGACACATAGATTGCAGCAAGATCTTTCCACAAAGAGTAGTGTCCCTCTCACTTCACTGGAAATGACAGCAATGTAGATACCTGCTCCTGAGCTAGTCTTCAAGGCTGCCATTAGTCAACAGAGAGAATAAGCATCTCTAGTCTGAGCCAATTTAGGTACTTTCTTCTGAGCTGTTTCAGATATTTATCTAACCGTTCTCTAGAGTGCCCATTTCTCTCTGGTTCCCAATGTGACAGCAAAATCTGCCCCAGGCTTTCTTGAAGATTTCAGCTTATCTTGATGTTGAACAGGAACAGTTCTGAAACCTTGGAAACTACCATGGGGAAGGAAACCATCTTCCACCCACCAACAAACCCACCAGCGAACCACAATATAGATGGGAATAAAAGTCAGGAAAACAAGATTCAACAATAAATATACTATGAGCGCTTTCTATAGACTTTACAAAATAATTACTCAGGTGCTCTACTTTAAAGAAATAATCGTTCTGTCACTCTAATCAATGCAGCAGCATTTTCTTTCCTAGATATCCCAACCATCATATTTTACTCATCCCAGCTGGCAGAAGGAGATAAATAGGAAATATGGATCACACTCATTAATCGAAAGCATGTAAAGATGGGGTACACAGCCCAGGCTTCCCCTGTCTCTTTCTCTCCTTGTCTGTGCAAAAATGTGTATATCAGTAAGCATGAAAGTGAGCTGTATTCTGCAGTGAAATGTCCATATGTCCCTTCTTGCTTTTATAGCATGAACTGGGTCATGGTAGAGTAACTAAAAAGTGATCCTGAGTGGAGATATCAAGTTCCTAAAATAAATTCTTGTTGTGTCCAGAAAGAAGGATGCTGTTAGCTGTAGAGTCTGGAGTCCTGTATACAGTTTTCCATCTTAAGACATCCTCAGAAAGATTGTCCAGATACACCCCACTCAGACCCTGAAACACAGAGAGACTAGCTGTTGCCAGTTACTTCTTCACTCAAGGAGAAGCTGATACCTCCAGAAAGCAACACTTATCACAGATTGCACATCCCCTGTGCCATCTGATGGGTTGATATCGGGCCACGGTACTGTAGTGTGTTATTTTGCAAGAACATCAGAGATGGTGCAAAGCCAGGAGAGACAAAAGCAAGGAGGCCATTACAGTGTCCTTCATTTTATCAACATAACCAGCACTGAGCCTTGGCGAACCATCCCCACCTTCCTGGGGTGCAGGCGTTTGGCTAGTGCATCAAAATCCCACTCTGGGAGCCCCAGTGTGAGGCAGCAGGACCTGCACAGCACGGTTTGGGGGTTTCTGCAGGGGTAGCTGTCCTTCTGGATGCATGAGCCTGCCCGGATTTCTTCTGTGCCTTGACAAGGAGCCCCTGTGCCACAGCTGCATTGCTGGGGCGTTGCTGAGCACGAGCTCCATGTGGAAGGGCTCGCCTATATTCATTCGCAGAGTATCTCAGCACCCCTCAGCATGAAAGGCATCATAGCTGAAAGTCTGAGGAGCCCAGATCACTGCGTATAGTGACGACTGAGGCTCTTAGAACAGTTTACCCTAGAAAAAAAATGTAATTTCTTTCACTTCCACACCCCTGATAACCAAAAAAGTGGTTTCCCCATCTTGAACTTGCACTCCCCAGCAGCTCCGTTAGCACCCCCGCCCAAGTGTCTCTTGCATCCACTTTCCCCCCCACCGCAGGAAGTCACTTTGAAAATATTTCCCAGGTTCCTTCCTGGCCAGAGGTCATCTCCGTGTTTTGGACCAGCAAGAATCACCATGTTCTCTGACACAACAAACAGAGAAGGAAGATCTGCCCTGCCCATCCAGCACAGCGCTTTCAGGCTTGTGTTTTTTAGCTGGAACTCCACCCCGTGCTGGTGGAGAAGGGATCGGTTCCCACTGATCGCAGGAAAGGGAGGTCACGGGGTTTGCTTGATTAAATCACCACAAGCCAAAAGGTTCTCTCTCTCGCTTACTGAGAATTGCTCACAGGCTGTTTAATTTGTTCCAAAAAGAAAAGCAAAACAAAACAAAAAAACAAACCCCGAGCCCAACAACCAAGAGCACACACGGAAAAGCAGGTGTGTCTCCAGCTCTTGGGGAAACAAAGGGCAGAGACCGAGGCAGGAGTTGACACTTGGATGGGGAGTTTCCTTCCCAGCACAGGAGGACAAGTTTGGAAAAGACTCGGACACGACCAGCACTTGTTGTCCTGCAGGTATGGATGATGTGTGTGAAACGTAGCATCGGTCTCCTCGTGCGGTTTAACAGTTTGGGGCAGGTGAAGGTGGCTTGAAGGAATTTTCAGGGCCAGATTCTGACACTGCGGTGCAAACGTTACGTGACCGGTAAACCTGCCGCAGGTTTCTGCAGGGAGAACTGTGATCGGCACATGTTTCATTTTGTGGTGATTAGTTGACATTTTTCTGTAGGATGCTTTTGGCTTTTCAGGGAATGAATTAAGCCATTCAAGCTTCTGTCAAAGTGCTACTGTCTGTTAGCTTGGCTAGTGAATTTTAATAGAGGTTATGATTAATCTAGTTTAAGCTCGGGGCTGCAGACATAGAGGGACGTGCACGGAAATACTCTGCTAATCTGGACTGCGTTTATTACCTCCTAAGGCATGCTACATAGTTTCAGAAAAAAACCCAGATCAACTGCAATAACATTTGGATTTTTTTTAAACTTTGTTTTATGCTTATAGGGGCTGGGATTTGCAATGCAGATGACAGGCACTGTATTTTTGTCAGCTGTATAAAATGGTGGGTTTGTTTCTTTTAAGAGCAATCTCTTGCATCCCCCTTCAGTTTCATATTAGGGGATGCTCGCTGACAGGGGAGAGGGACTTGGGGCACCCGTGGCCACAGGCTGAAACACTGCTGCGTACTGTCTTTGAGTGTCACATTTATCTTGTTTCCATTCTTTTGTATCTGTGTTTATTGCTGCTTAAATGAAAGCCAGTTTTACAGTGTTATGTTGGAGTGCTGTTGCCAGTGCTCAGTGTCAGCGGGATACAAGGATGCTTTCTGCTGCTTTCACCTCCATTGATGTCTATAAACCCAAAAGTCCTGCTCCATCCAAACATCCCCGTGCAGCAGTATCCACTGGTTGCTTAAATGATCATGATTCAGAAAAAAACTCTCTCTTTCCTTGTCAGTGGGAAAGTGATGCTCACCTACGTGCATAAGGAGCTTTCAGATTTGGGGAAGAAAACTGTTATCGTTTGAATGCTGTAACTCGCTTTCAGTGACAGTTTTATGGGAGGCGACGAGCTTGTAACAGGCAAGGGAATAGCAAGGGAAAGGACATTGGGAATTTGAAAGCCAGAGGCTCCTTTCCTCCTTGCTCCATCACTTGCTGTTGCATGGTGAAAATGGCATTTCTCAACCTGTAGATCTTCCTCTCACCCAGAAAATTCCTCATCTATTTGTGTCACCTTATCTATCTTGCGATGTCTGGCAACATTGCAGAACGAATTGATACATAAGGAAATTTAGGAGCAAATCTTTAGCATCTGTGTAGCCGTGACACTTGACTGAATTCAGTAATGGCTCAGCCAACTCAGCAGGAACCCTGTGTGAGTATTTGGCATTTGTCATTATTTAACTTCCCTAGATTCCTCTGAGTTCGCCTCCGGTGATCCAGGTTTAAAAAACAAACAAACAGAACATGCGTAGGCTCTGGGAAGATATCTTTGTCCTAAGCGTCTTGATTATTTTTATTTTTTTAACACCTCTTAGACAGGCTTAATAAAGCAGTTTTCCAAAGTCTCAATTAAAGACGTGGGAAATTCCTCAAACTAGGCAGAGCTTCCTCTCATTGTTAAAACACAAAAGACCAGCGCAGCCCTTACTAGAGTTCCTTTTTTAACCCATTCATCTTGATCAAGAAAGCCTCCCTGCTGCTGCCACCGTTCATTGCTGCAATTCACAGTTTGCCAGAAGAAACAAGGACTTACAGTAGGCAAGCATGGATGTGAATAGCATCATCCATGAGGGCATCATTAGTTTTGGGGCTATATTTGCACATTGTAAATTAAATGTACTTGCACTTGAAACTGAAATGATTTGCTGCTGAAATTAATCTCAGCCTTGTGTAAGAATCATGGCTTTTTAAGACCAAATGGGATGAATTTACAGTAAAACCAAACTCGTTTCGGAAAACCATTTCCAGTTTTTCATGGAACAGTTTCTTAGGGCTGTGACCTCAAAGAGGTGTCCAATTGCCATCTGGGAGCTGATCCACTGTAATTTCATGATTATGCAGAGTTTTTTTCTCAAATAATCTTGCATGTTGCTCAGCCTGCCTATGGGCAGTTACCACCCATCAACTAATCTGATCCAGCACCTGGTGCGAGTGGTAACGAAGCAGCAGCTTGTCCCCCTTATCTGTGCTCGGCAGCGTCCTGCCCGAGGACCGAGCCAGCGCTGGGCGAGGGCAGAACCTGCGGGGCTGTGGTGGTGGCCCTGCGCTGGGCTGGAGGGGTTGTGTTAGGACTGTGGGTGAGATGGAAGGCACGAGGTGGGTGTGCAGGAACAGGGAGTACGGGAAAGAGCTTGCAAAAGATGATTTGCAATGGCACGTTTCTCTCTGACGGAGGAATGAGCTGCTCCATGTTTTTTGCAGGACAAGGCAGTTCCTGCAGAGCAGCTAAGTCACTGTAGCAGGTTGTCTAGTAATTACAGTGCTATATTTGCATGTTATAATGCTGCACCAGTGGACTTTGTTAAGGAATTTTTGACTACATTTGCAGCCTATTCTGAGGGCTTGTCTGCTTACAGTGGTGGCCTGTAAGAGAGGTTTCACTCGCACAGCCATCCCATGACATGACATGGATGTTGTAACCTTAATCCATCATTTCTGCTCTCAGCCCATATTTTTTCTCCAAACTTCAGTTTATCCATGGAAGCCTGTAATGAATTCTGCCCCAAAGCCCCCCCCCCTCCATCATAACTCCCACCTGAGCAAGCCTAACAAGATGGGTGTACTGGGTCTGACTGGGATGGAGTTAACTTTCTTCATAACAGCCCATAAGGTGCTGTGTTTTGGATTTGTGGCTAAAACAGTGTCGACAGCACACCAATGTTTTGGCTATCACCGAGCAGTGCTTGCACAGCATCAAGGCTTTCTTTTTCCCACTCTGTAGTGAGTGGACTGGGGGTTGGGAGGGGTTACAGCTGGGAAAGCTGTCTCGAATTCACAGAAATGATATTTCAAACCATATAACATCATGTTCAGCAATAAAAAACAGGACCGGGGGTCAGGGTTGTCTTCCAAGCTGGCCAGTGCTTGGAGACTTGTGGGCATCTGTCTGCTTGTGGGAGGTGGTGAGTGATTGCCTTCACATCACTTGTTTTTCTTTTCCTCTTTCTTTCCCTTATTAACCTGCATATATCTCAACCCACTAGCTTTCTCACTTTTTCCTCTTCCTATTCTCTCCCCCATCCCACTGGCAGGTGGGGAGTGAGTGGCTGTGTGGGTGCTTAGCTGCAGGGCAGGGTCAACCCACCACAACAGGATATCCAGCCCATCTTTTAGACACCTTCTAATGGACCACTTTTGAATAAACAGAAGGCTTTCCCAGCCCAGAAAAAAAAACTTTAACCCCCTTGTGTCATCTCAGTCAGCTGATTTACACAAAGTAGTATTTATTTTAGGAAGAGGTCACCTAAAATTGACCACTCCTGGCATTGAAATCCTTCCTTCTGGCTGAAAGGGGACCTGTGTCTCATTTGCCTTCTAGGTGTTGCTACAGCTCTCACTTTATCAGGCTGTTAGCGCAAGCACTGATGAGTTGTTATTCCTGCCCCAGGTTCTCTCTAAAAACCCTGTGAAGTAGGGACAGCTAACACCATCCTTGTTTGGCAGCAAGAACAGAAACACAGAAGGAGCGAGCGTTTGCCTACATAGTTGGCCGCTGTCAACCCAGGCTCTACTTAAACCCACCTCAACAGGAGAGAAAATCTTGTGGCAGGCCAGGTTTGAGGATATCTGTGAGTAGCAGAGCTGTGTGTATTCCCCATTTAAATTGTAATTCGAAACATTAATTTCCAAATGCCTTCCCCAAAAACATAACAGAGCTGTGATCTAGTATGTAATTTACTGTCCTCGGAAATTCCTCAAAGCAGCAGAGCTTCCCACAATTGTTCATACACAGAGGAAAAGCTCTACTAGAGTTCCTGCTTCAGCTTGCTCCTGTGACCACTGGCCTGGCCCTCGACAACCATCAGGCTGAGTGTGTAAAAACCATCTTCATTCCAAAGCTGTCTCTACGTGCCTTATGACAGGCTCTTCACAGCGTACCCCTTGCTCCTGAAGTTGTTTTACTGTTCCTTCTTGAGGGAGAAATTCTTTAAATTCCTGCACGGGGTCCCTAAAATCTGAGTCCAACGATCCTATGGCTGAGATCCTGGATGAGCCTGTGCATTTCTCAAGTCTCTCCGGCTGTAAAACAGCACTGATGGCACTTCCTTCCTTCCTCTCACTATCCATCCTGTTTCAAGCCTACAGCTTAAAAAGTCCAATCGCTGTTCATAAGTGGTTATGGTCCCTTATCTCAGTAAGGACACACAAGATGTTAGAATCACCGAATCATAGAATGTTTTGGGTTGGAAGGGACCACAAAGACCATCTAGTCCAACCCCACTGCCATGGGCAGGGACACCTTCCACTGGACCAGGTTGCTCAAAGCCCCATCCAACCTGGCCTTGAAGACTTGCAGGGATGGGGCAGCCACAGCCTCTCTGGGCAACCTGTTCCAGTGCCTCACCACCCTCACAGTAAAGAATTTTTTCCTAATATCTTATCTAAATCTACCGTCTTTCAGTTTAAAGCCATTACCCCTTGTCCTGTCACTACAATCCCTGATAAACACTCCCTCCCCATCTTTCTTGTCGGCCCCCTTTAGGTACTGGCAGGCTGCTATAAGGTCTCCCCGGAGCCTTCTCTTCTCCAGGCTAAACAACCCCAGCTCTCTCAGCCTGTCCTCATAGGGGAGGTGTTCTGCGCTATTAATGAAAATCTGTTGCAAAAGCTGCCTGGTCTTTTCCGAAATGCCTTATTTCTGAACAGCCTTGCAATGATGGCTACAGCAGTGTTTCAGCATGATAGTACCAAACTTGGCGAAGGCTTAATCCATCTGACAGCAGTTAAGGGAGGCTTCCCTTGTCCATAACATAAGTGCAGATGCTTTTGAGGGTGTTGAAGCAGAGGAGATTCCTGCTGAAGTAAGACTTAGCCTGCCTGTACAGTCAGCAGAGAGAAACACAAGTGCCTCTGAAGATTTGCCATGGGAGATGCCCCCAAAGTTAGGCACCAACCTCGTCCCATTGAGGGCAGAGGAGCTGAAGAACAGTCCTCATCTTGAAATGTGCATTTTACCATAGGCCATGCTAGGATTAGAAGAAACACATGCAGCAGCAACAGCGTAGCATGAGAGGCTGAAGTTTTTCCCTAACCCTGAGGCCATCTGTCAGGCCACAGCTCACCTCCATATGCGTGAACTCTCCTTTTCCCTCTAAAACAAGGCAGCCTAGGCTGTGCTGCTGACTGAGGACAGCCCCTGGCCCATACTGTTCTTTCAAGCATTTCTGTGAATCTTGGCATTGGCTGAGACAGGGAACAGGCTAAGTATTGACTAGGTCCCCTAGAAAAACAGGGCAGAAAGAGACCTCAGCAGGTTATGTACTCCAGGCCTACATCTCATGGAAGGTGTTTGTTTAAGCTCTCCAAAGGCACCCTGGGGCCTGAGAAATGCCACTCCTCTACCCAGCTCGGTGTTGGATCTCATGAGCAAACCTGCCATCAGATGCAAGTTCTCTTGCACTGCGGTGCTTTTACGCCATGTGAGCCCAACATGCACCGTAGGGGCTCACAAGGCTGGAACATCCCTGGTCTAAATCTGAAGCATGATGTTAGTTTGAACCAGGCTGAACATCTGTCTGAAGTCTAATATTCCTTAAAGTCTTCTGAATATCAGTAAAACAAACTAGTCCCATCTATGTTGTTGATATTCTATCTGGATTTCACACCTAATGCCAATGATGAAGATGAGAGAGCTCTGATGATTTTGAAAACATTGTAGACAAGTATAACCTTCAAAGAAGTTAAATACTAGCACTATTTAGCATTTCTGAGTTACCCTGTGCTCTGAAAGACAGACCAGTACAAAAATGGTAAGGCTGGAAGTGAGATCAGTGGAACAAAATATTATTGTTAAAAAATAGAAAAACAATTATTTGTTAGAAAAACAATTATTTTTTCTCTCAGGCTTGATCATTACAGAAGGGAATTATGAGATATGGACAATAGAGACCTGCCTTCACTGATCTAAGGGATTTCCCTCCATTTATATGATTCTTTGTGCAAAAGGTAGATGCTATTTTTGTACTTCTACATTTTTGTTGCTAGGTGCGACAGGCCAGGCCCTCAGGCAGGAAACTCCTGCTGTCCAGAGCAGGATTATACAAACTCCAAACGGCTGACACCTACACAACTTGCAGTAGCTTCCTATACAGCCAGCTGTGCTTGCAGCAATAACAGGAAAAAAATCAAGAGGTTAATAAAACGAAATGAGCAGGAAGCATGCAGTCATCAGACTTTCTAGTACTTCAGTCTATAGAAGTAACCCGTGGCTGGCCTGACTTAGGGACCTAATCCAAAACTCATTGAAGCCCATGGAAATTCCACTTCAGCGGATATTGTTAGACCTCACTCTTCACTATACCGTTACGGGAGTACATGGAGAGTTCCACCTTCCCTGTACTCACACAGTGCTGAGCTCCAAATCTCTTGCTTCGTTACTGCTAGCTGTGAGATAGGCCTGCCACTAATAACTGCAGATGCTCCAAAAAGGATGAGGAAAAGAAGGGAAAGCTCATGGCTACATCCCTTCTCCCATCCCAGCCATCAGAGGTGAGCAAATGAGTGTTGGCATGTGCTTTTCCACAGCCTTTAAATCATATGGTACTTGGCTACGTGCAAAGAGCTGGAATAGCAGAGTGGAACTCATTGTTTTGCATTTTCTTTTTTTTTTCCCCTGTTGTTGTTCTACAAAACTCTAACATGAAGGTCAAGCAGGAGCCCTTAGCTGGAGTTGAGAGAAACCTCCTGAGCAGAGGGGAGGGAGAAATGCCAGGAAGAAGGCAAGAATTGGGCAGGGCTTTCTTTCTCCAGTAAAGTGCCGATTTAAATGCCTTTTTCACTTTGGTTTCAACTACGACTATTTTCAGCCTGGCATATTAATGTGCCTCATGGCATGGGGAGCATTCATCCCTTCACTTATGAGTCCCATGACATCTGTTTGCACACAACTATCTCACAAAAAATAAAAATTGTCCCCACAGTCCCCCTGAAAACGAAACCTCTGATCAAGTCCTACAGATCCCTTAGCATACCAGCTAGCTCAGCCCTCTGCACCATGCTAGGCACAAAGCTGGAATAACACAGTGCCTCAAACATCACAGAGAAGTACCTTGCAGCCTGTTTATTGCCTGTTTGAATCCTTATCACTAAGCCATTTGATTTGGAGTCCTTGATTAATTTGTGTTTATTTTGTTTTTGTTCTCATTCAGATGTGTTATCTAAGGTCAGTGCAACTTCCCCTGTCCCCCCTTTCCCTTTTAGCCAACTCTCCCATGAAATATTGTTGTGCCTGGGCGTGTGTTTCTTAAAGTCATTGTGTGCTTTATGTCCGAAACAAACATTGTCTCATCATCCAACTTATTACGCACTACCCAAAGGTCATGCTTTATGCACAGAAGGGAAAACTCTTCTGTTGTGGCTGAGGAAGAACAAACTGGACAGACAGTGAAAACAAGGGCTTTAGCCCCAGAGATCGAGTCTCTGAAAAAAAATGGTCAGTGGCTGTTTGAAAAGGATAAACCAGGTCTCAGCTGCTATAAGCTACATGGGCAGCCATGGAGCTAGACTGTCTTGTGCCAGCCACGTATCTGCTCCCTTCACACCTTCTGATCTTTAGCAGCTCCTGGTTCCTCTCTCCATATGTCCTTCACCTCCACAGATCTCATGGCACCATAGGCCTTTCATCCAAAATGCCTAAAGGGAGACAGAGCTATTTAAGCCACAGGAAAATGCTGGCGTGGGGACAACTGAGTTTAACTAAGTTTGCCGGTGATAAAAGGAAGACTAGGGAAAATGTGGGCCCTCTCCAGAAGGAAATGGGAGACCTGGTTACCAGGGCTATGGAGAAGGCTGAGGTACTCAGTGACTTTTTGCCTCAGTCTTCACCGGAGAGTGCTCCAGGCACCCCACCCAAGTCGCAGAAGGCAAAGGCAGGGACTGGGAGAATGAAGAACTGCCCACTGTAGGAGAAGATCAGGTTTGAGACCATCTAAGGAACCTGAAGGTGCATAAGTCCATGGGACCTGATGAGATGCATCCATGGGTCCTGAGGGAGCTGCTGGATAAAGTGGCTAAGCCACTATTCATCATATTTGAGAAGTCATGGCAGTCCGGGGAAGTTCCCACTGACTGGAAAAGTGGAAACATAACCCTCATTTTTAAAAAGGGAAAAAAGGAAGACCTGGGGAACTATAGGCCAGTCAGTCTCACTTCTGTGCCTGGCAAGATGATGGAGCAGATCCTTCTGGAAACTATGCTAGGGCACATGGAAAATAAGGAGGTGATTGGTGACAGCCAACATGGCTTCACTAAGGGCAAATCATGCCTGACAAATTTGGTGTCATTCTGTAATGGGGTTACAGTGTTGGCAGATAAGGGAAGAGCAACTGACGTCATCTACCTCAACTTGTGCAAAGCATTTGACACTCCCACATGACATCTTGTCTCTAAATTGGAGACACATGGATTTGATGGATGGACCATGCGGTGGATAAGGAATTGGCTGGATGCTCGCACTCAAAGAGCTGCAGTCAACAGCTTGATGTCCAAGTGGAGACCAGTGATGAGTGGAGTTCATCAGGGGTCGGTATTGGGACCAGCGCTGTTTAACACCTTTGTTGGTGACACGGACAGTGGGACTGAGTGCACCCTCAGCAAGTTTGAAGACGACACCAAGCTGTGTGGTGCGGTCGACACGCCGGAGGAAAGGGATGCCATCCAGAGGGACCTCGACAGGCTTGAGAGGTGGGCCTGTGCGAACCTCATGAAGTTCAACAAGGCCAATTACAAGGTCCTGCACATGGGTCAGAGCAATCCCAAGCACAAATACAAGCTGGGCAATGAGTGGATTGAAAGCAGCCCTGCGGAGAAGGACTTGGGGCTATTAGTGGATGAAAACCTGAATATGAGCCGGCAATGTAGACTCGCAGCCCAGAAAGCCAATCTCATTCTGGGCTGCATGAAAAGAAGTGTAGCTAGCCAGCAGGGAGGTGATTCTCCCCCTCTACTCCACTTGTATGAGACCCCACCTGGAGTACTGCGTTCAGCTCTGTGGTGCCCAACATAAGAAAGACACGGACGTGCTCAAGTGGGTCCAGAGGAGGCCATGAAGATGATCAGGGGGCTGGAGCACCTCCCCTGTGAGGACAGGCTGAGAGAGTTGGGGTTGTTCAGCCTGGAGAAGAGAAGGCTCCGGGGAGACCTTATAGCAGCCTGCCAGTACTTAAAGGGGGCCTACAGGAAAGATGGGGAGGGACTTTTTACAAGGGCCTGTAGTGATAGGACAAGGGGTAATGGCTTGAAACTGAAAGAGGGTAGATTTAGATAAGATATTAGGAAAAAATTCATTACTGTGAGGGTGGTGAGGCACTGGAACAGGTTGCCCAGAGAAGTTGTGGCTGCCCCATCCCTGGCAGTGTTCAAGGCCAGGTTGGATGGGGCTTTGAGCAACCTGGTCTAGTGGAAGGTGTCCCTGCCCATGGCAGTGGGGTTGGACTAGATGATCTTTGTGGTCCCTTCCAACCCAAACCATTCTATGATTCTGTGATTAAAAACCATATAGCCCAAGTGGAAAGATGCAGAGCAGAACAAATACCAAGGTGGGATGGCTGTTGTGCTAGAATGACACAGGAGTTTTCAGCCTAAACAACTGATGGGGAATGCAAAAGTGATGTATGCTGCTACGAGGCTATGGAGCAAGTGTGCCATCCAGATTGATAACTAAGGACCAGACCTTACCCTAATGAGCAGCAGATTCAAAGCAAGCAAAGGAGATGTAGGCCTGCTTGCTCCTGGATCTTATGGATATTTGCCATTCTCCTAGGTTTTCTTATAGTTTACTTCATTTTGTGTAAGCTTAATGGGCCGTTAAGGGCTGTTAAACACCAAGGGCTCGCCTTTGCCTCCAGAAGTTCCTGTACCTCTGATAGCCAGAAGTGGAAAGAACATTCTGAAGATCTGCTGCTACAAGCTTACTTCACTTTTGTAGAACTCTTCCCTAGGGCCTCTGCTATAGCCCACGTTGGATAAGAAGAAACTGGGCTAGAGGATCCTTAGATCCAACCAAGTGCAAAACTGTTTATGACATTAAGCAACCAGTACTCATTAGACGGTTTGGGGTAACAGTCTCTCAGGGTGAACAAAGGAGGAAAAACACAGAATTAACTGCTTTTACAATGAGGCTTGACAAACCTCTAAAGCAGAATATAGGAGGCCAACCACACGGGGTGGGTCATAACCTCAGTGACCCAGGATGTGTCTTACGGGGCTGATCATGGGCTGATCACCTTACAAAGAACTCCGCTGGCTGAAGACCTGTTGTGGCTACAGAGTTGTTTATTATCCTCTTTATCACTGACACCAAAGGCGTGTTCATCTCTACTTCTGCACAAGAGGGGCCATGTTCCCAGACACAGAATATAGAAAAGTTTCAGCCAACAGGAATAAAATACCTCTGTCTGGGATGGCTGCATGAAGATGGATAACTCTGTGTATTCTGACACAGAAATACTTGTTTCAACTTACACTTCTGCATTCATAATCCCTCACCAAAGAAGCCACTCCAGGGTGGGTGCTTCTTTAGTTGCCCTCATCAGTTATTTATAGACATTGGCAAGATCCCCCTGTGCCTTTCCTTTTCCAGGCTAAACAGTCCCAGCTCTCTCAGCCTCTCCTGGTATGACAAATGCTCCAGCCCCTTAATGATCTTTGTGGCCCTTTGCTGGACTCACTCTAGTATGTCTATGTCTCTCTCGTACTGGGAAGTCTGGGAACTGGACACTGCTTCAGATGCATCCAGGAACCAGGAAATCTTCTCATCATTAAGTCTGGTATCAAATGAGAAATGTTGTCCCAAAGACTCTAGAAGGAAGACATAGCTGGGCAGGTTAAGAGAGGCTACCAAATGTGTCTGCCTGTAAGAGACAAGAGAGTGGAAATCTGGGAGTCAGACTGAAGGATAAGGTAGAATAATCCAGGTCCTGCCGAGTGAACAGAGGTTATGTGAGCTAGGGAACCCAAGTAATGACCTGCAGGGCTGCGAGAGTGTCTATAGAAGCAGTCTGGCCACCAGACGTGAGCTACCAAACCCTGCTGTGAGGGATTATACAGCATGCCAACAACTTACTACTTCTGGCTCTGGTACAACCCAGGTTTCTCTGCACCATGCTACACTGGTAAGGCGACAGACGCCGTGAGCCATGTGAGCATCATCTCCCTGCCAAAGATGGGGGTACCTACTCTGAAGAAAAGTTATTCTCCAGCAGGCCTTTCCTATCCTAACATAGCGAAATGGCTGTAAGTGCAGGTGAACTTTGTTACCTAGCCCCATGAGAGAGGCAAGCCAGAGGTCTAGCATTAGTGTGGTAGCTTCCCAGCCAGGTCAACTCTACAGCTAGCCAGCAACTGGGACAGTGCTAATGTCTTGCCGAATGTGGCAGACTGTTTCTCACCTTCCTCCTTCCCTGAGTTAATGCTTAGCCAGTAACTACTGCAGTTAATGCTTATTCATGTCAGAATACCGTCACTGATCTAGCAGATTGCTATTCTCCACTGAAAAGCAGTAAGTCCAACTATGAACTGTTCCGGGAGGGCTAGGATGACATTCGAGGACTGGCTGGTACTATCCAGACTATGTTGAAAATGTTCATGGAAAGTTCTGTTGGCTGGTCTCAGAGCGTTAGGAGTGCTTGCAGGATATGATAATTTGACCATTCGGCTGGGCAATATTTTCTGTGCTGTCAATTATCTGGCTGAGTGGTTCCTATTCCAGCTACTGTGCCTTGCAAACATGAGTCTTGCAGAGTTATTTTCTTCTTGCAGGAAGTACTGCTTGGTCATGGTATGATTTGAGCCTGATCTGCAGATAGCTGGGACTAAATTATTTCCATTTTCCGTGTAGACTATTTGAGTGTGTAAAAAGGTCATCACCAATTCACAGGAAGGCTTACAGAGGAATAAAGGAATTTAAAGTCATAGGTCAAGAAGTAAAAGTATATACTTCGTAAACAAGGATGGAAAATGTGACTTGATGTAGAAAATGGTGTGAATCAGATCCCTCCTCGGGAAATTTCATTTCGGGAAAACCCTTGATAAGGCTGTAGATACAGTTCACCTCCTCTGTGCTTAAACCAGTGGGAATGTTGTGCTGGAGAGTTCCAGAAAGGAATTCCTGAACTTGTCGAAGATGGATATAGCAAAGTCCAAACACATCTCTGAGTACACAGATTGGTGGTCTTGCATGTCTCCTCTGAATCTCTTTGAACTCATTCATGGCACAGAAATTGAAGCAGTGTAAAGAAACAGAGGGAATTGGAAGAGGTCAGTAAACCACCTACCTGGTGCCCCATTGCCACAAACTCACATGGAGGCAGAACCAACGGCTCTCTTCCATGTCAGCAACTTCATTGCCTGTTCTTAAAAACCTCCAGTGAAGGGAACTCTGCGGCTTCCCTGGGTAGCCTAATCCAGTGCTTCTAACCTTTACAATTACACATTTTCCATAATCACCAACATACTTATCTTTGCTTCAGGCTGTGTGATTTCACATCACCCTTCACCAAGCTGTCGCTGTGAACGTTTATGTCAGTCCTTTACCAGGTGACAGACTTATTGTGTCCTTACCTGAGTCATGTCCTGTCTAAACCAAACAACCTTCAACCCATTCACAAGGTCATGCTCTGCTCATGTCTTAGCATTCACTTGGTTCTCCTTTGGATGCTCTCCAATACAGCAACATCTGGACGCAGCACTCCAGCCAAGGCATCAATTGCATCAAGTAGAGCACTTTTGTTACCTTCCAGGTCCTAAATTAAAAATACTTGTTAATAAACTTCAGAATGAGATTAGCCTTATTTTCCACATCATCATGCTGAGTGGATTTAGGTAGCTGTTTGCTAGGACTCCCTCCAGATTCTTTTCTGCAAGACTGAGGTGGTCAAAACTATATAAAGTCGTGTGAGAGAGGGATAATAAATGAAGCCCCAGGCATGACCAGATTCACCCCCAAACCTTTTATCTCAAAGGAATCTGCCTATTAGTTCCAACATGCTGGGGATTCACTCTGTCCTTCCATTTCTAAAACACAGCTCTCTGAGAGGCTGACCATGCAAAGTTCAGGCTGAAAAATATTAAGAACGGTAAATGGTGTAAGAACCTACGGTGTTGCATCCAGCTTCTCAGAGGCTTTGCCATCTTTTTCTGAGTTTGGGATACAAGTGGCAACAGGATTTGATTACACAAATTGCTGAGGCTTGATTCCAGAGATGAGACTGAAGTGTTAACAGCCAGGACTGGAATGAAGATTGGTGAGTCAAGAGGGCTGTATCTTGTTAACTTCATATCTAAATTGTTTCCACATTTATTTTTGCTTTGAACAGTATCTCTCAAGTTGCACCTATGTGGGAACATTAGCCTGGTGTATTTTGTTCATGCCTTATGCAGTGTGTTCACATGCTTTTGTAACAGCACATTTCCAGTCAATTACAGGATCAGGGTAGCTCTGCCTTGTTTTGGATCAGTGCTCCTCGTTCAGAGCAGAGATCCTCTAACACACTTTTTCTTGCTTTCTTGATCCTGTGAAGTCTCTCTAAGTGCAGTCTCAGATGTTGAAACCAAAAGTGTTCTGAGGTTGAAACTTTAAAACTTTAAAATCCAGGAAGTTCACAGTTTCTGGTGACATGACAGTACATGATGAATGCATACAGGAAAAAACCAGCAGGATGATCAGGACGTCCCCCTGTGCTCACATACCAAGTTGATTACATACTTAATGCTCTGACATTGTGCAATTTTCACATGGTCCTGCAAAGTGAACCAAGATTTCTCATACTTTTAGGCTGTGGTTTGATGATACAGTGTCTTGAGGAGAAACCCTCTCTTACAGAACCCTTTCACCTTGCTGACATTCTTTCCCATTCCCACACCCCAAGGTGAACAGAATGCTGTGGTCTAGCAAGTTTGGCCAAGCAGTCCTGCTTTAGCTGCCAGAGCTTCATTCTGCTGAATATGGTACTCCTGAAATCTCATGGAGATCCTTTGTACCATTTTAAAATACTCCTGTAGGCAGAGGTCTGAGCAAGTAATCTCTTCTGGTTTAACCTCTCTGCTAGTGAAATCCTTTATGCAATCCAGGAAGCAGTTTTCTGTAAGTTCATTGTATGTTCTGAGAAACTCGGAATTGGAACAGATTCCGATAATTGTCCACCCATATTCTACAGCCTGTGATTCACTCACCTATTAGACTACTTTTGGTGCTGTTGGTTAAAATTGTTTGAATGCCAGAGCAATAAAAAAAAGGGGGGGGGGGTTGGCGGGGAGGGCTTAAATAAGATTGCTTTTCCAGTCAAGGGCTGGCAATGTGAAAGGTGTGGATCAACCACAGCTAACTTGGTCTAAGGCAAGGCTGCCCTCCTCTTCACCCCATCCTCTGCTCTGGCACTGCTGCTTATCTAAACCTGCCAGGAGACAGCCAAGGGAGCAACACTGCCTGAAAAATCAGCAACTGTTTCTGTAGGGATAGACCACAGACTCATGCTGAACTGCTTGCCAGGGCAGAAAGGAAGAGGTCCTCCTTCTCCTTACCCTCCTGCCCACCTCTGCTCCTTCCCCCTTCCCTGCCTGGGGCCACGTATCTGCTCCTCTCCTTGCTCTGGCCCTGGCACTCACTGGGCCCTTCTCTGAGCTGATTAAACTCACTCAGATGAAAGCAAGCTAGACATCTTGTTGCTGTTTTAGTTTTCTGCAGGGACAGTGAGTTAAATTGGCTCAGAGAGGGGTCTGGAAGGGACCAGCACAAGGCCAGCAGTAAAACCTGCCAGCAGAGAGAGAGGTGGTTGCATTTAGTGCTGTAGATGTAGCCTTGGTTTTCTGCCTGTTCAGGTTCTTGAACCAGCTTGGGTGGGCAATAAACCAGACTGATGCCACTGTAAGAGCGGGGACAAGCTGTGAGGGCAACCAGGGCTTCAGTCATGCCAATTTAATCACCTTAAAACTGCTGCAGAATGGCAGGCTGAGGGCTGACTCACGGTGTTGTGGGGAGGAGCAGGTGACCAGGTTTGCAGAATAGGGAACAGGAGTAGGTTGTGTTGCTGCCAAGGACAATACACCCTCAAGATGGCTCATTGAAGAGAAGTCTACAGTCACATGCCATGATATCCTTAGCATCTGTAGTAAATGCTGGCAGCTGCAAAGCCTGAAGGACCAACTTTGCTAAACACACATTTTGCTTTTTATGACTCAGACCCAGCGAGAGGCAAAATGCGGTGACATGTCTTAGGGCTGTTAGAAATGGAGCAACCAACACACTCACAACAGAAAGAGGTTGAAGACCTGGTCCAAGCTCACTGTGACACAAAAATGACCACTACTGCTCTAGACAGATGACATCAAGAGCAACCCAAACTATGCCCAGGGCTGCCATGACAGCCGTCCATCCTCTTCCCCTGAAACAGCCAAGGTCAGCCAGCAACATGACCCTGTTGTAACTGCTGGACCAGCCACAATGTCACAACGCCTTAATTGGGGAACTAGTGTAGAAATGGGAAAGGCATGACACCTTATCAGACACCTTACTGACTTTTTTGCTTCTGTTTTCCTTCTGCGGTATGACAATGAGCGGCATTTACAGCTTGACTCAGTTGTCTATCTTGGAGACATGTGCTCTTTTGGGATGGCCTGGTGTGTGCTATGTGGACTTCAGCTCCTGCATGGTGGCTCTGGAGATCCTGGGGCACATCTGCCTACCCCACGAGTCTATCGCTTTCCCATGGACTTCTTACGAGAAGTCAGGGTCTCCACAGGGACTGCTTCCAGTCCATAGGGGAACAGGAGGTCTTCCCATAGACTTGTCTCCTGAATTAAACACTATTTAAAAAATAATCCCCCACAACACGAGTTTAATCCTAGGCTTTTCCACAGAAATTGCACAAGCTCGGTGAGTCACTGTCTCACACACAGTGCTGTGGAAACAAATTCCATTGATAAACTGGCTGTGATTGAACACTGTAGGGCCAAGGGCCCCGTTGTTATTTGGACAGATGTCCCCTGTTTGTGCAGTGGGTTCCTGGCTCCAGATTTTGTTCAAGGTAGATACATAACACATCAGAGTTTCCCCCAGTTTCTGGGAATTTCCTGCTTTTCCCCACCTTCCACAGGAGCCAGCAGAGCCGTAGGTCTGCTTCTCTCTGCAGCTTGTCCAAGGGCACCAACCCATGTCCCTAGTGCCTTCCAGGTCCAGCCCACAGCGAGCATGCTGCCAGTTCGGGTGGGAAAACTTTAGGGTTTTCCTCCCTTGTTATTTAAATCAAAGCCCACAGACATTTTTCCATAGCTACAAAACATGATTTTACTGTTTTCAGACCTCAACACCCTCTTTTGTTAGAGCAAAGGAGGTGAGTAACAGCAGCAGAACAAGTTAGTCCACTTGATAAACTAATCCGCAGATAAGACACTGAAGGACTTAGATCAGTGCAGGGGGAAACAATGAGAACTACCTGATGAATGGTATCAGGAAATATCTCCTCTTAAAATGCCTTGTGGCTTTTCTGCAGTGGCATCTCTGGTCAGCCTCACACTTGAAAATTGAGCACAGGCTCTAGAGGCGACTTGTTTTCTGGGCAGTAATAACATGTTCAGCTAATTATACAAGTTCCTGTGTCTTGGTTTCCCTTTGAGACAGCAGCCTGGGCTGTAGTAGAAAGCAGGAGATCTAATTAGAAGATCTTTTCTTTGAATCACCTGAGAAGGTAAACGATATTATATCTCTGGGTGTCTTGTTTATTTTCTGAAATATATGCAATGGTAACTCTTGTGCTGGATGGATTTGCAAGAGAAGGTGTAATTATTTTGCAAAATTTATGAAAAAGAGAAACTTACAGAAAAAGAAGGTCATGTAGATCACCTGTGTCCTGGGTTAAAGTGAGACCTTGCTATTTACCTCTAGGTATCTTCTACACTTTAGAGCTAACTTTAAAGGACATTTTTCAGCCTGAATGCTGCAGAGAAGAGATTTGGTAGCAAACCTGGGTTTCTTTAGCTCTCTGGGGCTTTATAACTCAAACATAATTATTGCCTCCCAGGAGACAGTTTGTTTGAGAAATGATGAATGTGTCCACATATCTTCTGTTTTACCAGCTGAAGTTTGATGCAGATTTGTGACCATTGCAAAAGATGCATGCAAAACTGTAGCAGATGCTGTTTAACCTCATCATAAATTTTGTTTAATGACCATTTTTCCTTTCTATTATCTGTTTCATCAACCTGTTATCAATGAAATATAAGTTCTTTGTATAGATCAAGCTAATGTACCATATGCTGTGAGCATATGCTGTATACACAAAACTATCAGAAAACTTTGTTTTGTTAGTGTTTCTATTACTCTGTCATGTCACTATCTCAGGGACTTGTGTCACAGCTTATAACTTGGCAGTGTTTCCCTCTTGATCCATTTTGATCCATCTTGGTCTCGGGATCACCCAGATTCATGGAAGTCTTTAGGTTGTCACAAGTGCATGATGTCTTCAAAACAGCAAAATAGTCTTTTCTGTAGATGCTGGATGTAGAATACTGATGGACATGCCCAGGAAACTGAAGAAATATTTCCCTAGGGGTTTTTTCCCCCCCCAATTCTGCCAGCCATTCATCTATTGGATAAAAAAAGCCTGTAACAGTCTTTTTTTTAATGGATTTTGGGGTGGAGTGGGAAGATATTCTGAATCAGTGAGATGTCCTGCTTTCTGGTTATTCCTATAAGAGCAGCCATACTGGATCAGCTCAAATGTCTAGCTAGCACAGTCTCCTGGTGGTTTGGGTTTTTTTCCTCTGTTGCTACCCTAGAATATCTTAAAATTGATTTTCCTTTTTTAGTTGCACCTCAGAATTCAGTTAACATTTCTTGAGACCCCATTTCCGAGTGGTAATAGTTCAGAGTCCATCACAGAATACACAATGTCAGGATGCTTTCTTTCTACCTTACACTTACCAGTGCTGAATTTCATGAATTTCATGACCCAGTCACTCCGTATCCTGCAATCCCTATGCAGACCTTCACAGGCAGACTTTGTTTTTGTTACTCTCAATCATTTAAAGTTTTCCAGTGTTGTATCACTAATCACTGCCTTTTCCACATCACTTGAGAACAGAGGGTAAGACACAGGCTTACACCCATGTTCCTGCAGAGCTCTGGTGATGACATCTCTCTATTGGAAAAGCAAATAATTTCTTCCTACTTTTGCCTCCTACCTTTTAACCCGGTCAGTATTCAGGTGAAGTCTCACTGCAGAACCACCTTTGGTGAGAAACCCTGACAAATCCCTGCTGGATACTCGTGTCAGTGACATCAACTATATTGCTTGACTATAAGCTCATTGCTGTCCTCTATCCTTTCACAAGGTGAGACGACAGATCATGTTCATATTATAATTTTCTGTCATGGGCTCTTTTGAGCGGGAAAGTCACCACAAAGTGCCCTGTCTACTTGGGAGCACCAGCTCTCATATGCAATATGGTGGCAATAGGCATCCATTGCCAATGTTCATTATCAGCTCAGGAGGGGCTGATTTTTCTGCTTTCACCTGGTGATTCACAGCCTTTCAAAGCCTGAGTTTGTATGAACAGACTTTTCAATACAAAAAGATCATAATTTTACAAAAGCTCATGATTTTAGTCAAGCTGATGTTATCCACTCAGGTACTGTTCAGTACTGTTCTTAAGAGCCTTTTCTCAGTGCTTTCCTTTCTTAAAATGATTTTTGCAGTCTGCTTTGGTTCTGCCTTTTCCTGTAGCTCTCTACTAGATGTCCATTCTGGAGGTAGAGAAGTGCTTTGTTAGGAATAACCAGAAAGTGCATATTCATAGAAAAATACGTATTTTTACATATTCTTCAGCTCCCTTTCTCTATTCCCTCTGGTTACATAAATGTGTCACCACCTGTTTTAAGGGTCCATGCATGTTTTGCCTCTCCCTTTATGTTTCATCATCCAGTCTACTGCATGACTAAATTAGCTTAGGTATTAATGAGCTGGAGAAGTTTGGTTTTTTCTGGGTTTTGATTTCAAGTACCACATTATAATTTGGTGTGTCAGTATTCTGGGGTTCCAGGTTATTTACTTCGTAACTTCAGTACAATTAATGGAGATAAAACCTCAAAAAACCATGGATTTTTACCAAGAGATACCACTCTTCATTGTTTCCCTTGTTGGCCAGGGGGTTACAAACACACAGAAATCTCTAGTTGAGCCCATGATGTTACTAATCCCTCTCCAGAGTGGGACATGGCTGGTAGCAGAGCTCTCCCTGCTGCAACAGGACAGGCCCTCACTTGCAGCAACATTTTTAACTATTCCCTCATGTTCTGGCTGTGCATTTGTCAAGTACCACTGTGAGGAATATTTGAAGATCCAAAGTCAACTTTTCTCATGGCAGATGAATTTCTAACACCTCATTTGTCCCTGTTAGGAATCTGCTTAGGAGTCTGCTTTCTCCAAGTGTTTTCTTTCTCCCTCCATTTTGAGTAGGTACAGCTGACGTGAGAAAAAGGAGATATGAGGGAAACAGTCTAGTGACAGTGGCAGAGGAATAATTATAGACCTTGTTGCATGCTCTGTCTTGGATGGAGTTAACAGGCAGAATGTGCTGAAAAAGTCTGAACATACTGTTTTTGTAGAGTGTTCTGGTATTTCCTACTGTGTGAGTCAGCTGAAAATTCCCTGATCCTTTTGCTTCGTTTTCCTCTCAGGTTGTACAGCAGTCACTGGACAAAATGCCATCCCCAATTACTGCAGGTCTCCACTGCCTGTTTCTACTGGTCACAGCGTGTTGCCAGACATCACAGGACTCAAACTTTCATCCATTCATCCAATACATAGTGAGTATCCTTTCCCAGCCCCACTGGCTTTCATTTGGTCTCTGCTTGTAGCACCCAGCTGCTATAGCTCTTTACAAAACCTCAGAGGACGTCTGTATAAGATCAGGTGGGAAAACTGAACCCAGAGTCTCCCCAGTGTATAAAAGAGATGGAGAAATCCAGGAACCGGGCTTTTCTTGCTTCCCAGTCTTAAAGCCTCTCCAGAAGGAACTGAGCAAAACTTCTGGTTTCTCACTTGTGTTAGTCTGCAAGGGATGTAAATTGCTGTCCCTGGAGCTAAGCCTAGGTGACAGTTACGTGGGCACTGTTCCTGGATGGGATTCACCCACCCTATGAGAGACAGAAAGCAATTAAGTCACCAAAACTAGCTCAGGCACAGACGTCCTTACAGGTAGGTGACAGGAGTCTCTTGGCAGTCGGACATGAGTACACATGACCAAAATGCCACCCCTGAGTGACTTGTGTTTAGGTGTTGTGCTTGGACTCAGGCTCTACTTGTTTCCCACTTTTTCAATAATTCTCATGTACCACTTTTGCTTCACTAATAGTGTGAATTATGGAAATCTGTTTTGTGCTTTGCCCTATATAGGGATTTGGTAACAGGCACCTTCCGCACAAATAGTCCCTAACTACAAACGACAAAAGAGGAACAGAGAAACGAAAGGACTAAACAAATGGAAGTTAATATAGTCTGGTAAAGAAAACTAGTCTACAAATCTACCAGCTCTTGGTCTAGCACAATTATTATTAGACCAGAAAATACTTCTTTTTTCTTCTACATTATGAACCCTATCACTCCAAACCAGATTCTAGCATCTATATTCAGCCCCTAGCACCACAGAGACCTTAGTTCTTACGGACTGACCAGAACACAATATGCTTTTTTGAGCAGGTTGGAAAAAAGGCAAGGAGAGGTGAAGAGGAAGGTGTGAACTCCTTAAGCTGTTTCTGCCACCATTCCTTTTCTTGGCAAACCAAGATATAGCTGGCTCAAGCAGCACTGTCTGCCCTTTGGCAAATGTCTAATAGTGAGCAAGTATCTTGTTTGCTCTGTTTTTTTCGAACTGTCTCCAGCTCAGCACTTAGGCATTTTCATGAAAAGAGTAACACTGTATTTTTTAGCACCAATGATCCATGGTTGATCCTGCAAATGAATCATCACTTAATGGTGTGAAATATGTGAAGTATTTAATGACATAGCAATACCCTGTAGCTGTTTGGGAGAATAATTACAAAAAGGAAACCACTGAGACCAAACCTGGGGGAAGAAGTGGATCGCAGTGGGCTTTCTGTAACTTTTGCAGCTAACCTCTAAGCTGAAAGGTAGCACCCCTAGCAGTGCAAAAATGCCAATGCACCTTAGGATGTTCACTGCCAGCACAGTGGCGATACGAAGCCCAGCTCTAATCACACACCAGATGGTTCCTTTATGTAAAGAGATGACTTAAGAGTTGCCAAGCTATTCACCCTTTCTGTAAATAAAGATTTCAGTAGGACTCAAGAAACTGGCAAAGCTGCAAATTTCCTGCCTGCGTCTTTGCTTGTTCTTTAGCCTTTCTTGCTAACTGTGGTGCCAATGTATTTTTAGGGCATGATTAAAAATAGGATGGTCTGCATCTCACTTGGCTGCACCCTGCGTGAACCCAGCCATACTGAAATTGTGCCACTACTGCCCTGGTCAACTATGTGCCCACAAAATAGCTGACCTGACACCTGAGCTGGAGCCAAGACAGTTCAATCCCCTTTCTACTGCTACTCAGGCTGGCTTTGCTGCTGCAGAGTTGGAAGCTCGGAGGAAAGAGGAACGCGAAGGGTAATAGGAGTCCACTTTCTGGATTCAAAGGCTGAGTGGCCAGATCTCCCAAGCAGTTTGCAAGGCTGGCGCAGGACTGAGAGCGCTACATCAGCCCCATAGCCAGTTTGCAGCTCAGATACAGAATTTCTGCTAAGCTGAGACAATTGCCTTGCAGAGACACACAAAGAGAGACCTGCAAACTCAGTACATCCCTCAGCTGGTGTTTAACATTTCCCTGCTTGGAAGATATAAATATTCTGTTTAAAGAGGAAAAGGGGGGCAGGGAGGAGCAAAGATTGATGGAGGGAAAAAAAATGATCTATGCCAGTATTTTCTTCACTAATTCTTTCATGCCAACAACAGCAGCTAGAACCTCACTTTGTTTTTTCACAGAGCTTCACTCTCTTTTTTCCACAGATTGACAGCGTGCTAGGAGAGGAAAGCTTCCAGTCAGAGATGCAAAGGCAGAAGCGAAACGGTATGTACATATATGTACAGAGCAGGTTCCCAGTAAGCTGAGGGTGAAATCACTATTGGGGACAGCAGCTCCTGAGGTACTGAACTTCAGTCATCAAGGAGGAGTAGTTGTGGTTTAACCCCAGCCAGCAGCTAAGCACAACCCAGCTGCTCGCTCACTCCCCCAGCGGGATGGGGGACAGAATCAGAAGGCTAAAAGTGAGAAAACTCATGGGTTGAGATAAAGACAGTTTAGTCAGTAAAGCAAAACAAGGAATTCATTCCCCACTTCCCATGGGCAGGCAGGTGTTCAGCCATCTCCAGGACAGCAGGGCTCCAGCACGCCTAACGGTGACTTGGGAAGACAAATGCTATCACTCCGAACGTCCTCCCCTCCCTTCTTCTTCCCCCAGCTTTTATTGCTGAGCGTGACATCATATGGTGTGGACGTCACACTCCAGGTCATACGGTGTGTGACATCATGTTAGTCAGTTGGGATCAGCTGTCCCGGCTGTGTCCCCTTCCAGCTTCTTGTGCCCCCCATCCTGCTTGCTGGGAGGATAGAGTGGGAAAAAGAGAAGGCCTTGATACTGTGTAAGCACTGTTCAGCAATCACTAAAACATTGTGTTATCAACACTGTTTTAATTACAAACCCAAAACATAGCCCCATACAAGCTACTATGAAGAAATTTAACTCTACCCCAGTCAAAACCAGTACAGTAGTAAAGGCACAAACAAAAGAGGTGGAAACTTTTGTCTGGTCAGAGACTGACATATATGAGCTCAGTTTTTATGCAAGATGAAATACATGTTGTAGAAAAAAACCTGAGCCTCCTAGGAGGGCACGGGCCACAAGATAATCCCGTACGGCTTCAGTCTGTGGTTGACAACCCATCCACTTGCTGAGTCAAAAAAGAGAAAGGGTGATACAGCTTTTCTCTGTATATATTATGTCATTTATATCAGCTTCCTATTGCTCTGAGAGCAAAGAAATCTGCCTTTTGTCAGACAAGCAGCAGATAAAACATGTGCAGAATATCTGCTGAGTAGGAATCAAGAAGATTTTTTAAGCAGAATGCCACATTAAGCTACCATTAAACAGCAACAGAGCCCAAATGCCGAAACAGAAGCCATCGATTTATGATTTACCCTCACACACAGCTTTGCAGTCTCATGCTATTTCTCTTTCAGTACTTATTTTTCACCCTCCCCCTCTGGAGTACACTGTTGACATTGAAGTAAGCCTTATGGATTCATCTTTTCTGGAACCAGTCAAAGAGTATTTCAAAAAACTTAGTCTTCCAGTTTCAACAAATATTTCAAATGTAGAAATGACAGTTTCAGAGATCAACATTACAACAGGTGGGTTGGTTATTTATTTTTATATTCTGGGTGATGTACTTTTTTGCCAGTATTTGATCACTCCCAGTTTTACCATCCATCATGCTTAGAAATCAGCAAAACTGAACTGTCTTTGCTGCCTACTGAAAGACTCAACAAGACTGAAGCTCTAGCACACAACAGCATGTTTTGTTATCTGCATCCCGCCACTGGTCTTTCCATAATGTTGACATTAGGAATAGCCCTGAATGCTTTTCTTTTCCTAAGGAAGGGACAAAGCCAGAGGAAGCCTGAGCCAAAGGATTTTGCTCCGGTTTGACTAACAAGCAGTCTGAGTTACTTTCAAGCTTCAGGAAGCTGCGACAGAGGTTATCAGACTGTTTACTTCCCTCCACTTGCATTTGGAACGTAAATCACTGTAAGAGGCTGTACTCTAACCCTGACAGAGACAGGCTGCATGAGATGAAGTCTTTTCCTGATATAACTCACTATACGTATTCTTACAGGTCAAGATATCAGACAGGTTTTATTACATGAGTTGTGGTTGTGCAACTTCACATCCAAGTAACTAATACAGCAGAGGATATACAAACGCACTGAACTTTTACAACAGCAGAGGAGATTTGGTACCTTCTTATCGCTGGCCCATAAAGCAGTGAAAGGAAGCGTTCATCAGCTCTCAAAACAACATGCAAACGGATCTTTGAAAGGCCTTCAGGGTCACCTGCAATGTGTGAAAATCACTTTGTTAATATCTTACTTTGCCAATGGCACATTAAGAGCAGAAAAACTTACAGTGAAGTGTTGGGGTTTTTTATTAGAGAGAATGTCTGGTTTTAAAGCACTTTGTGATAATGTTACCTTCTCTCACGCAATATAGAAATATCCAATCTGCAAACTATCATAGGATGCTGGCCAATATGCCAGGTAAATTTTTAGGATCAGGCTTCACATCTCCATTCAATTGCTTAAAAGTAATTGATCAGACTTATCCCTGTTACCAGTTTGGTTCCCATTTCTGGTTAGTCATTTATTATTGGTATAGTAGGATTTGCAAAGCATCAGATCATCATGTTGCATCATTCAAGTGAACTCACAGGAAGGGCAACATTTAGTTGAGATCACTGGTGTAAAGATACAGCAGGGTAAATAAGCAGTAGGTTATGCCTGCTTACTATTCTCATAGTATTTCTCTCTCTGACACTAGTCTGTCTGCCCAGCGATGAGAACAAGAGCTGTTGTTCTTGTGAAAATGGATATGCCTGGCCAAGTACACTGTGCAGTGACTTGATAACCTGCCCTTCTGTCAGCCTAGCACCCAACCTGCCCTGCAGCTACGTGATGGAAAAGCATTCTCTCAGGCCTTACTGTGAGCCTCAGACTGAAGGTAAGGAGAAACAGTGCTGAACTTCTTTGTTGTACAACTCATATACTGGTTAGAAAGTGGAATAGTGTTAAAGGTGTAATAAAGCAGCACGTCAGCATGCCTCTGGGATTTTCAGCTTCCACTAAACAAAGAAAATTTCATCTCATCAGATTTTCAACAGAGGAACTTACAAATGTGACCAAAGTGTGCCATAGTGCTCAATAGAAGAGAAGGAACAACAACAACAAAAAATCCAGCATGTATCTTTTGTTTGGTTTTATTTCATGACTTGTGACAAGGTGCCCATGACTGTTTAGGAACCTGACTGATGACTGGACACTAAGGCTTGACAGCACTGGGGTGGAGCACTACCTGTTGTCTCTGCAATCCAAGACAGACCCCCATGAGAGTCTACCTCTAATTTGTGATGGAGCAGCAGGCAGAGATACCCAGAGGCAACCCTAGAGCTGGAAGCAGTCCAGTGCTGTCGGCATGCCTGTTCTAATCAGCTCTACTTAGAGGCAATGCTTTTATCACAGGGCACCCCCACATCAATACTGCTATACTATTTCCAGGACTAGAGCTAGTATCTCTTCCATGTGGAAGTCCCACATGCCTTAGAAGTCCAAGGGCCTGGGTACAATGCTCCCCCACTGCAAGGTATGGACATGTCCTTAAATGGACCCAACTTAGAAAATTCCAGAGTCTCTCTAAGCATTTTATATTCTTTTGTGCCCATTGATGGGTCTTCACCCAGAATATTACCCTACCAAAGTCATTGAGGATTTTTCCATTATTTTCAGTGAAACGTAGGTGGAGATTCATCCTGTGTAACTTTCACTTAGTAAAAGTTAAGTATCTGGTCAAAGTTACTCATCCAAACTCTATAACTGGAACAATGTAGCAATTCAACCATTGTAGGAAAGCTGTCTGTCACCACCTGAATGTATCACTTTCTGAAGGTGTCTACAGCTTTGCATCAACTGGAGAGGGAGTCTAGATATTTAGCAGATGCCAGGCATCTAAATTAGCTATAGAAATCTAGAGGAATCCCAACTTTCCTATCATACAGATGAATCTTGACAAGTTGTAAGTTTTTGATTTAGAATTAGGATGACTTCACCAAGGGCAAATTGCACCTGACTAATCTAGTGGTCTTATACAATGGAATGACTGCATCAGTGAACAAGGGAAGAGCTACGGATGTCATCTACCTAGACTTCTGTAAGGCCTTTGATACAGTCCCCTACATTGTCCTTGCTGCTGAATTGGAGAGATATGGTTTGACAGATGTACTGTTAGATGGATAAAGAACTGGTTGGATGACCACGTTCAAAGAGTTATAGTCAGTGGCTCAACGTCCAAGTGGAAGCAAATAACGAGTGGTGCACTCAAGGAACTGTGCTATTTAATACCTTCATCAATGACATAGACAGTGGGACTGAGTACACCCTCAGCAAGTTTGCAGATGACACCAAGCTGATTGGTGCAGTTGATTTGCTAGAGGGAAGGGATGCCATCCAGGGGGATCTTGACTGCTCAAGGAGACGGACTGTGCGAACCTCATGAAGTTCAACAAGGTGAAGTGCAAGGTCATGTACCTGGGTTGGGGCAATCCCCAGTATCAATACAGACTGGGGGATGAATGGATTGAGAGCAGCCCTGTGGAGAAGAACTTGGGGGTACTGGTAGATGCAAAATTGGACATGAGCCTGCAATGTGCGTTTGCAGCTCAGAAAGCCAATAGTATCCTGGGCTGCAGAACAAGGAGGGTGGCCAGCAGGTCGAGGGAGGTGATTCTTCCCTGCTACTCCACTCTCATGACACCCCACCTGGAGTACTGCATCCAGCTCTGGGGTCCTCAGCACAAGAAAGACAGAGACCTGTTGGAGCGGGTCCAGAGGAGGGTCATGAAAATGGTCAGAAGGCTGGAGCACCTCTGCTATGAGGAAAGGCTGGGAGAGTTGGGGTTGTTCAGCCTGGAGAAGAGAAGTTCCAGTGAGACCTTATTGCAGCCTTTCAATACCTAAAGCGGGATTATAAGAAAGATGGAGAAAGACTTTTTATTAGACCCTGTAGTGACAGGATGGGGGCAAGAGATTTAAACTGAAAGAGGGTAGATTTAGATTGGACATAAGGAAAAAAATTTTTTACGATGAGGATGGTGAGACACTGGAACAGGTTGCCCAGAGAAGTTGTGGATGTCCCATCATTGGAATTGTTCAAGGTCAGGTTAGAAGTCCCTCCCCGTGGCAGGGAGGTTGCACTAGATAATCTTTAAATGTCCCTCCCAACTCAAATCATTCTATGATTCTGAGATTCTATGATTAAGTTAGAAGAAAAAGCTAAGAAATCACTTTGTAAGCATTGCTTTTGATTATTTTTACATTTATTTTTGTGTTTTTTCTTACAGACTTATGTGGTATGGGAGAGCCCATTATAATGAATATGTCAGTCAGGCTCAACAAAAGCTTTTGGGATGATCTCACGAATTCTTCTTCTGAATCATACAAAAATTACAAAGATGACCTTGAAAAAGCGGTAATGACTTTTGTTTTCCACCTCTGAAGGTTGAAAGTCCTCTAAGAAATATGGTATTTACCCTGAGCGTCTGGGAAATAGGGTGCACTCTCACTGTCTCTCTGCAGAGCTGTGAAGTATACAGCAGTGGTAGCTACAAAGTGGGCTAAAGCTGACCTCCATTGAAAGGCAATGACAATATTCCCATTCATTTTAATATGATGGCCAACAGGGAAGTATTTAGGAATCTTTGCATCAAAGCATGAAAAAAATCACGTTATTGGTGCCAGCTTAAATCCACATGAGTGCACATAGAATGAAACCATCAAACAAATTTATCCCAGTGACAGTGGGGAGAGCACCAGGCCTATTCTATTAGGTATGCTACATGCCCTTACTCCCATCAATGTTGAATGGAGAGTTTCCTGTTTTAAGCACGCTAGAGCAATATACAGAGCAATATACAGAGGACTTATGTCATGTAATATGTCTTTGTTTACAGTTTAATGCTAGCTACAGATGTTTACCAGGCTTTGTATCAGCAACAGTAACTGGTTTCAGGTAAGTAAACAATTTCATTTTTTCCTGGAAGACACAAATCTTTCTGTCCCATCTCAAGGATACACTCAGCAGCAAAAACTACATTCACTCTGGCTAGAAGCCATGCCCAATATATACATACTGAATAACAGTATAATAGCTGCAAAGGAAAGCCCAACTATTAGCATGGAAATAGGATTGTGGGTAAAATTCACTACTGTGCAAAAGTCCAAGAAACATAATCAATCTCCATCTGGATCAAAGCCTTTTGTGGGAAAGACTGAATTCCACCCAAAAGGGGAAAAGGATGTAAATAAACCTAGCATCATCTCCCAGGTCATCAGGAAGACGAATTAGTGCATTGACTCTGGATATAACGTTGGATCTGGATAAAAGAGATATTACTTAAGTCCACACATATTTCAATGCAGATGTATTTTACATTTTCTAAGGGAAATTTACTAGGAATAGAAAGCAGATGAAGGACATGTCACGTAAAGGTGTTCTTACTTTGGGAAGAGCTGTAGCACAACCTTTTTCTATACCAGAACAAGTCTTGAGTCACAACAGGAGCCTTCACAGGTGAGCCCTGCGAAGCCTACTACTAATATGCAAGGATATTTAATCCTGGTGCTTCTCTCATTCTTGTATCTGTTTAGGCCTGGAAGTGTTTTTGTGAACTATGAAGTAAAAGCAGGAGCAGCAAGCTTCGATCAGATAGTAAATTCCAACAAAATTGTGCCACAATTTCTAGATGCATCGTACCAGCTAGACCAAGCTACATTCACAACGAAAATAACTGGTAAGTTTACAGCTCTCTCAGTATTTTCCTTCAACCTTTTAGTATTTCTAGCCTGAGACATGTAGCTGCCTTATACTGTTGATTATTTGGTACTAGACCTTCAAAAAACATTTCTTCCTCTGGCTGTTCCATTTCATCCTGGGCCACCAAAGCTGAGGACTTACAGGAGATGACCATGCATGCAGCACCTCCCACGGAAAACCAAAACCTTCCAGCTAATCCACTGAACCCTGATGCAGCCTCTCCATGGGAGAGAGACTGTCACCTCCAGTACTGAGACAGCTCTTAGCTTATCAGGCTGCCAGCACTTCCCACTTCTTCAAACAAAACACAAAACCTCTTGCAGTTTACATGACAGCAGCTTCCCTCTGGCTTCCTTGGCACATTTTCCATGCTGCCGCTAGACAGTAAGTTACAATTGAAATGCTTGATCAAGTGCCGCAGAGGTGCTGTACTCTCAGTGCACTGAGCACTGGACTTTCTGTCTCAGAGGGTTATTTTAACCTGGTTGCTTCTCCTCCCAGTTTATCTACTTAGAAAGCAGTGGCAGTGACAATATTTCTGGCTCTCTGCATAAAACCTTCTGGCATCTTTGGCTGAAGCAGAAGAATATGTTGTGGGAAAATTGCATAGCTTGTATTAGAAGTAGTACCTGCAACTGATGCTGGGTACATATTAGTTGCGAAGCTCCTAGGATTCCCACGAGATGAAAGATACCACATAGATGTGAGCTGAAATGACAATAATGCAGAATGTTGCTCCTTGTCTTCCCAGATCAAACAAACTTCACTGTGAGTCCTGTAGACATTTTTGAAGGGGATACAGTAAGACTGACATGTCAGATAAATTCAACATCTCAGAATGTGACCTGGTATTACTGTGATCAGATCATCTCAACCGGCTTCCCGTATTTGATAGAGAGAAATATTTCAACAAAAACCTCATGGTCAACTCTTGAAATTATCAACGTTACAGTGAAGGATAATGGTATGATTTTCTATTGTTAAAACAGCAGATGTAAGTCTCTAGTGTGGCTAGTTCTATAAAAAGAGGCATGCAGTGACTGCATTTTCCTAGAATAAATGTGAAAAATACACTGTTCCTCATAATTTTCCTTTTTTTTTTTTCTTTCATGAACTACATACTGACTGGCATTGCCAGTAAGATGTGAACTGACTGAAGTGACTAAACAGGCCTGGATTTTCCCAGTGCCAGGCTTCACTGCCATATCTCAGGAGACAGCAGTGACTACATGGCTGTGAGGTCTTCCCACCCTTTTGGTGTGGTAATCTGAGGCTGTGTTGAATTTGTCCTTGATGGTCCTTGCCCCCTTTGCCAACATAACTAATTAGAGCTCGGAGTTACAGTTTTCCATGTGTTCATGTTTAGGGCTTTTTGAAAACCAGAAGCAGTTAAATTGGTGGCATTTTGCTGGGAGGAGTTATCAGGGGAATTATCATGTATTATCAGAACTTTGACTCAAGTTCTCATTCAGTTCTTCTCTTTAGACCATGAATTTTACATTTAACTTCAAAAAGGGTAGTCTCTGACAAGGTATTTGGGCACACATAGCCAAGGTAGGAGTCATGGGTCCAAACTTCTTGGGGCTAAGGATGCCCTGAACCTTGGTGTCTCCTCTCCTATGCGAGTGACCTACTCAACAATGGGGAAGGGGAATCCACATACCTAAAGTATGAAGGAAATTTGGAGCTCTGATTGCCGATTTCAAAAGAAAGCCTGGCTGCATCCAGGGGACAAGTGCCTGAGAAAGTGGCTGATAACTTCTCTGCTGCCTTTGGCGATACCTTCTGAGCAGCCTATGTGCTCACACTTAGAATGCCAGCTCTTGTGTAGTCCACCCTGGGCACCTCTCTCTCATTCATTCTGTGTAGGAACCTTTTGCACAGTCAGTCTATATTCTTGCCATGACATATTGCTGCCATGTGGACTATGGGCAATACACAGATCTCCAAAACACCAACTCAGCCAGATTTTAAGTATTTCAGTCCCAGAGCACTGGTCTCTTCTCGAGTACCCATCAACACTGGAGCTGCCTAATCTGGATACGTTTGGCACCAGGAGTCTGCAGAAAGCATAGTGCAGATGACCTGAGGGTACATTTTGATTAGCAAGTAGCAGAGCCACTGCAGAGCAGGGAGATGGGAAAACTAGGTGTGGAAGTAGGCTCAGCTCCTAACTCCAAACGTAGAGGAAAAAACCAGTGAAACGTGTTCTCAATGCTAAGATATTGCCTATGCTTTACAGGTACCTATGGGTGCTCTTTCACAAACAGCAATCGTTTTCACACACTGATATACAAGGCCACAAAACCAATAGCAGTCTCTCCACTACACATCACTCCAAACATAAACGACACCGATGTTGTATGCAACAGCCCTGAAATGCAGACAAACAGTCTTCTGCTGTCCTGCTGTATTGACAGACGCTTACCATCACTTACTGGTGACTGGAAAGTAAATGGAACAATCAATATTACAGGTATGATTAACAAAAGATTGTCTTTCACCTGCTAGGTTTGTTTGTTCTTCAAAGATCTCCTCCTAACTGGCTACCCCAAAGGCCAAATCCTAGGATGAATACTGGGTGTGCTCCCAAGGTGTGTGTGTGTGGGAAGGATGAAGGATGGATGGACAGCGTGGTACAGACTCCGTATATGTTGTGCAGGTGCCAGTGGGATTCTGGGCATCTCCATGCACTGTGCATACATGGATGCTTAAAACTGTGCCATCCTGGATGGAAACAGCTGCTGGACCAGTGTCATACCAGCTTTTTCCAAAAAGCTTATTTCTTCATTGTCTAGTTTTGAAAGCAAGGATGAGTGCATCAGTCTCTACTACTAGCTCCAGAATCACCCTTGGGGTATAAAAAGCTTTTGTGTACCTGATACCGAGATTTGGCAACCAAGAGAAGCAGGTGCTGCACTTTGAAACAGCTGCTGCATAGCTAAATACTGAGTGCGCAGTTTCCCTCTCCGCCTGTACTTGTGATACAACACATGCCAGTTGAGTCAGTGGCATCCCACAAGGCTTTACTTATAAAATGAATATAAAGAGTTAATAAAACACCAAGTAAATGTGTTACAAAGAGTTACAAAATAACATCAATAGAAATGCTCATAAATGTCTATCAACCACAGTCATAAACAGTCTATTGCCCTCTTAATATTTTATGGGTATGGTTTAACTGTTTATTGTTAACCATTTGCTATAAATCAAATTTAGCAGAAAGCAGGACAGCGAAATGAGAGGAAAACCTTCAAAGCTTATGTGTACAGTCATTTCCACAGAGGACTGCTATGGGTGTGCAGCAGTGTTTGGAGAGACAGGGGTGATCCTGGTCTGCTGTAATGAGCTGTTCTGCCCTTGATTCCCTGTGGCCAGGCTTTCCCCCAGGAACTCTGCTCTCACGCCAGATGCACATTCAGCTGCAGTGTGAGACAACTTTAGTGGGGTTTTCCTTTTATGGCTAAACCAACACTCTTCAGATTTAAAGTTGAATGACTGTCAGTATCTCCAAATGTTTATTTCAAAATAAGATGACATTAAAATCTGCAGTATTTACCTCTGTTTTACTTACCTTACTTATCCTAAATATCGTAGATAATGGGGTTAGGCTGAACCAGAATACTCTCCATTTTGGCTTTTCCTGAGGTATCCAAGCAATGTTGTTGGTCTCAGACTGGTTTTGGCAGTAAGTGCCCAGCACTGTGCTGATAGCCATCTTCAGGCCTTTGGGAAACCCCTGTGAGTGTTGCCAGAGGAAAGGGTGTGAATGAACTTCAGCAATGATGAGTTAAAAGTGCCATGCTGTCAAAGGTTACATACAAACCCACAAGGTTTTCCTTAGCTAGAGTGATTGTTTGTGCTTTCCAGAGCCCATGTATTTTTGGACATCTGTAGCCCTTCAAAGAATGTTTCTTTCTCTCTAGGAGTCTCCAGCTTCAGTGAAAACTGCACTGAATACAAGCTCAACATCAATGAGTCGGTATGCCCACCTGACATGTCAGGTACAGTGACAACATATACATGTGAGCTGCGGACTGGACATGGTGCCAGGCACAGTCAAAACATCAGCGTAACGTACCTCCGGGCAGGTAAGAGTCAGGCAGCACGTAACAGACCATCAGCTCTTTAACGCTAAGTGGCTTCTGTGGCACGTGTCATTTGCAAGCAAATGATTATAACAAGTGACTCTCAATAATATGAAATTTATCTTGTGTTGTCTCAGCCAGCGTAACAATATCTTCAAATATAAACTCATCCGTTTCTGAGGGATATCGATTCAATCTAACGTGTAAAAGTGATGTGCGCAATTACGACAGTATCAGTTGGAAAATCCAGTCTGAAAATGAAACAAAAACAGTGGACTGTGATACGTGCATCGAGAATAGCAAAATTCCAGCCATGTCTGTGCTCACAGTGCAGGCTGCCACACAGGACTGGAACGGTGAGTGAACCTGGTTTGTATTAGCTACAAAGGCAATGAATCTCCATACCAGATAATTTACAGCATCCCTAGCCCAGCAAATCACTGTGAAGCCTGACCACAGTAAATAAAAAAAAAAGAGTTAAAATCATAACTGCTGGAGGACAGCAAGACATGATGCTGCCAACAACACTGTACTTGTTTGGTATTAGGGCTCATGACCATGCAAAAGCTGAGGAGCACTTCTGTTAACAGAAACACGAGGTTTTGTGTCACTTCTTTCAGGCACCTACATCTGCACCTTCTTCCAGAAGTACTTGGCGAGTTCTGCCAATGTGACAATCGAGGTTATTCCCTTGCCTCCGAAGCAGAACATCCTGATAAAACCCATTGCAGCATCGATACCGTGCAAAGTACAACAAGCCCTCGAGTGCTGCATAAGTGCTAACACCACGGAAAATTACGATGTTACATTTGTGGTTCAAGAAAATAAATCTGAATTTGGTAAGAAACAACAAACTCGCGGAATCACTAGTTGCGCTATGTGTCACAACCCAGTCCCTGGGGGGGTTTGTTTTCAGTTAGATCTGTGTAACCAATTCATACTTACTGCTATTATGACAACCCACAAGTACTTCTAAGAGTGTAAAAAAAGGGTAATGGACTAGTTTTAGGATGGTTGCTATGCCTGGGCAGCATGGCTGAGATTAATAGAAGAGCAACTGAAGTCACTGCTGTAGTGATAAATACATAATAGGTAAATTCAATGTTTGGTTTGCCTTGCCAGGCAGTGAGACGTGAGCACCCTCATCATTGTTCAGATTAGAAATTGCTGATCTCCATTTATTTGCTTTTATCTTCCACTCTGCCACTTTCTTGAACTCAGTATCAAGGAAACATTACGGAAGAAGATGATCCACTAATTCATGAAAAATGTATAATAACACATTAAGAATGCAATTCAAAAAACTATTCTATTTTCTTCAAGGATACAGGTAACATATCTTCAACAGCACAAAAGCCTAGGCTTCCATGACTTTAAATTTACGGCAGTTCTGCAGCTTCCCTGGCATGTTTTTATATACTAGAAGTTTTCGAGTGGGCTACGAAAGAGTTAATTTGAAAAAAGCAAAGAAGAGCCACCTAAACTAACTCAGAAAACACGCAGGAGTGCAAAACCAACAGCCTGAAGTGTAAAGCAGGTGGAGACTGAGGGGTCCTTCAGCTGCTAAGAAAAATGCCAAGATCTCGTTGGAAGAGGTTGCAGTCAGGGACCCTCAGGCACACGCATACTGAAAAGCAATGGGAGCGTGGTACAGATCCTGGGTTCAAAAGAACCATATAAGAACAGCAAAAAAGTATCCTAGCCTAAATGAAATGCCTGTGGTAGAAGCAGAAGCAGGAAGAGTATTCTTCAAAATGGTTTCTAAAGCAAATTTTGGTTCCTGCACAGTAAAAGAGGGTTTGGGCAGGATTTGCTCATACACCAGTAATTGAAAAGGTACTGATCACGCAGCAGCTGCCAGGAGATTTGTTAAGTGGGGAGTAAGAGACAGAGATCAGCATACAGAATGAAGTTTTTTCCACAAAGGAAGTTTTTTTCTCTAGGACCCACAGAAAAGAAAGTTTTGCAGAAGCTTTCTGCTCTCTGCTAGCTGATTGACCCCAAATCTGTGTTAACCTATCTAAATCCTTCCATACAGGGAAAAATTTAAAAGGAGATTTTAATTGCTACGTGCACAATTACACAGAAATAGAATGCAGCAAAGAGAAAAAGCTCATAGCATATTGCAAGTTTATGAACCGCATTGGACAGCAAGTGAACAGTGAAAATATAACTCTGCACCTGATACCTGGTAAGAAAAAAGTTACTATTTAAGGCTGTGAAATAGGAAATCCCAGTATCTTTGTTAAATCAGATGCCACAAATTTATCGCTGGTGACACCTAACCGGAGCAGTTTTTGTTAGCCAAGAATTTTTGTCTCCTTTTTTGACAGGAAATTTTGAAATACAGAGGAAAATACCAATTTTACTGTAATTTTAAAAAATAAATAGACAAGATACTTTGTCTTCACTGTATTTGACGGTGGCCCCAGTATGTTCTCGAGCAGTTATAGTTCAGTCATCTTCTGTCCCTACTTCCTTCTGGTGCAGCCTGCACCACCAAGAGCTTCATCTTCTGTGTTGAAATGTGGGCATGCAGCTCCCAGCTTGCACCAACAATTTAGCAAGGATAAAAGATTGTGGTGCCTCAGGAAGAAGGCATCTTAGCTGAGGAGGTCAGCCTGTGGGAGAACATATCCACTTTAAACACCAGAATGGCAACCTCCATGAGGTGTTGCAGAAACCTGGGCAGACCCAACTTCCAGTCAGCTCTGCAGGAAATGCTGGGTAATTAGAATTCAACATTGCTAAATCCAGTTTTGATGTTTAGTTCTGACCAGAGTTTGGATAGTTCAGCTCCTTATTGGAAATTGGAAAGAAAGAAATGTTGGACATCCCCATAACGCAGAAATTTTGGTTTTTCCATGGTAGCGTTGCCTACTGTTGAATCACTGTATCTGGCCAGATTTCACTCTCTTAGGCAATAAATATGCAGCCATTTTATTTACTTTAGTCAGCAGATACGTACTGATATGACTAACACAATGAAAGCCAATTAGCAAGACTGACTGTTCATCAAAAAGGTGTTGAGGCCTTACTATCAAGGTCTTAATGAATTTCCTATTAGTGCTACAGCAGCACTGAGTCCCTTAGCAGAATAAACTTTGTGTGAATTACTGTTCACATAGTGGTCAATATAATCCCACTCCCCCCCTAACCCTGTAATCTAACAGACAAATCCTGAAACTGTGGTTATTGGTTTGTTGATTTGATTCAGTACTCAAAAACAAGGGGCTTCATTCGATTTCCTTTTTAATTTCATGATTCCAAAAAATTGGGAGTGCAAGACATCCACATCCTGAAAGGTCATAATTAATGAAGACAGTAAGCTGAAATCCTAACTAATTTAAAGACCTCTAAACTTCAGGAGCTCACAGGTTTGATGACGGTAAATTATATCTCCCTGCTTCTTAGTTTTCTGCCTCTGTGTCTTTCTCAATACAGGTAAGGAAGTTTCCTGCTCAGACAGCCTTGGCATTGGAGTAGAAGGGGCCACGTTAATAATGCCGTGTATGTTAAATAATTCAGATTATTCAGGCACCCGAGGCAATGTAACTTACAAGTGCTCCAACAAGGAATGGAAACTTGCAAGGAATGACTGCCTGTCTGAAACAATAAGCAAACTGCTGACTGAGGCCGAGGTAACATTTATGAGTTTTCTAGAGGTTGGGGTGGGGGTGAGTAGGAGAGAGCAAAAACTGTTGGGTGGTTTTTTGCTTAACATAATCTAAAACATATGAAGCATTAAAAAATCAAATATTTAATTAAAACTATCTTTTAAAAGATATAAAGAATGATTGGCTATACCTACACAAGTCAGTGAAAGAGGCTAGGTCCCCTTCTCTGGCCCAGAAGGCATGTGGCACTGCATGGTTAATGCCCATACACACGAAACGCTCTCTCCCCCGGACAAGGGGACCTTATTCATAGTGTCCAGCGGGAGCAGTCGCTGGCCTGGAGTGCTCCCTGAACCATGCTCCGGCGTTGCCTCGGTGAACGCTAGTTGACACAAGCCCAAAGCACGCTACGGAATATGCTAACAAGGGTGCAATAGGAACAACTCTGTGCGACTGCCCAACCTCAGACCCAGGCCCTGTTTAGCATGCCCCATCAGCTGCCATGCTTCACAGAAGGGTGCTGGGGCTCGGTTTTCAGCCTAAGTATCCTGTCATAGCGCTCTTCACTTCTACAAACCATCCAGAGTCACCCTTCTCTCAGTGAGGTTAGGTGAGAACAATTATCTTTCTTTCATCAAATGCTTACGATGTTTATTTTAGTAAATTAGGCGCAGCAAGGTCCCAGGCAGAGGTACAGCTACTCCATTATGTATTTTCTTAACTTGCTAGATTGCTCACTCATACTGTTTGGGCCCAGGCCAACTATTTTCTCCCCCAAAATTTCCAGGAGCAGTTTACGAGTTAGCACAGACAAAAGACTACTCTCAATAGGCAGTTAGGGTACCCTGTTCTGGAGGGTCAGAGGATTGAACACCACCAGCATGTCTAGAATGACCCTGGGTCTGTTTATTTTACTAGTATAGGGGTAGCCTTTATGAAGGAGGATTAAGCTCCAGGCAAGTTGCACACATGTGATGTACTGTTATCTTCTGTTCCAGTCCTTGGTCAAAAGTCCTGACGCAAAAGCACGCCTACCTAGATACCTTGAAGAGCTTAAGAACAAGACAGAAAGTCAGCAAAACATAATAAACACTTCTCCTGCAAACCTAGGTGCAATTGTTACCATCCTGTATACGGTGTCCTCTATCCCAGCACGTGCAGAGGAGTCCATAATTGAAGTAAGGTTTTATTTTAAGTCTTACCTATACTTATCAATCCCTTTGGCCCCTTTTGTCACAGGGGATGACATTCTCCCTGAAGCAGTTTCACAGCTAGTTAGGGTCAGGAACAGGAAAGTATTGAGGGAATGAGATGAAATGACAGCAAAGATGAAACGACAGCAAAGATACAGAAGAGTTTATGAAAAGTCAAAATGATGAAGACAAGGAGTCTATGCATGAAAAAGAGGCTGCTGTATGCTTAGCAACTAGAAATGTTCTAGGGACCCCCAAATGTCTCTAGCATTCTAATACAGAGGAAAAGGACAAGGAATGATGGATGAAAAATTGGACATGAGCCTGCAATGTGCGCTTGCAGCTCAGAAAGCCAATAGTATCCTGGGCTGCAGAAAAAGAAGCGTGGCCAGCAGGTCAAGGGAGGTGATATTCCCCCTCTACTCTGCTCTGGTGAGACCCCAGCTGGAGTACTGCATCCAGCTCTGGGGTCCTCAGCACAAGAAAGACAGAGACCTGTTGGAGCGGGTCCAGAGGAGGGTCACGAAAATGGTCAGAGGGCTGGAACACCTCTGCTATGAGGAAAGGCTGGGAGAGTTGGGGTTGTTCAGCCTAGAGAAGAGAAGGCTCCAGGGAAACCTTATTTCAGCCTTTCAATACTTAAAGGGGGCTTACAGGAAAGTCAGAGAAAGACTTTTTATTAGACCCTGTAGTGACAGGACAGGGGGCAAGAGTTTTAAACTGAAAGAGGGTAGATTTAGGTTGGACATAAGGAAAAAAAATCTTTATGATGAGCGTGGTGAGATACTGGAACAGGTTGCCCAGAGAAGTTGTGGATGTCCATCATTGGAAGTGTTCAAGGTCAGGTTGGATGTCCCTGCCCATGACAGGGCAGTTGGACTAGATGATCTTTAAATATCAAAACCATTCTGTGATTCTATGATTAGAAGCAGGAATAGAAAAAATGGTTGAAATAAGGATAGGGAGAGTAAATTCCAGGGTCCATGATCAAGCAAGGACAATCAATTAGATCTTACAACAAATGAATAACAAAACAAATCTTAGAAATTCTTGGAAACCTTGATTGTGAGGTATAGAGGAAAAGCACCGCTCTTCTGAGCAGAAAAGTGCAAAGAGCCTTGGTGTTTTGTAGCTGGAAAACCCTACATGAGAGAGAGAGAGAAATCAAAGATAGCACAAAGGCTGAGAAAGAAGGGAAAGAAGGCTGGAGAAGAAAAAATACTAAGTAATATGTAAAAAAAAAAAGCCACACAGCTCCACTTTTGGAAACCTTAAGTTGTAAATAGAGCATGCAGAGGGTTAACAACTGAAGGTTTCATATGGATTGAGAAAAATAAGAAAATACTGGGCTTTTTCAAAAGGCAATTCTAGGACCACGCACAAATTACCATCAGAAACAACAGCAATTTGTATGGGATTTCAGTAACAGCATTATTCTGTTGTTGTTCCAGAATTTCCTCTCCACAGTGGACTTTATTGTTGCTGATTCCACAACTGGAGTTTGGGAAGACCTGAATAAAGAGGACATACTCAAAAGTTCTCGGTTACTGCAGTCGGTAGATAAATTTGCCCAGCTCCTCCAACCAGTTAATAATAACATTCCTTTTGTCTTTGCAAACTCCCTTCAGCTACAAGGTATAGCGGTCACAGAAAATAACAACTTTTGTTATAAAAAGAGCTTCAGCAGTACAGAAAATCTCACAGCTAGTGTGTTCATTGGTGAAAATGAGATACAGACTCTACCCCAAAATTCAACCGTTGTCAGTGTGATGTACTCAACACTTGGAAATATTCTGCCCCAGAATGGGACCAACTATGTGAACAGCTTACTGATAACAACAACTGTGAGCAGCAACAGAAGTCAGAAGTTCAATATTAATATGACATTTGCAAAGAAAAACTCATCTCTAAAGATGCCCCAATGTGTCTTTTGGAACTTCACACTGAACGAACATAGGGCGGGCTGGGATACTTATGGTTGCACACCCACAGAGAGAGAAGATTCTGTCACTTGCTACTGCAGTCACTTGACATCATTCTCCATTCTGATGTCACCTGATAAATCCCCCCAGGTAATCTTTGAAGATTATATTACCTACATTGGCTTGGCCATTTCAATCTTGAGTTTGGTGGCCTGCATTATAATTGAATCCTTAGTCTGGAAATACGTGACAAACAACACAACCTCCTATATGCGCCACATCTGTATACTCAACATAGCTACATCACTCTTGATTGCTGACATTTGGTTCATTGTCACTGCCTCCATCAATGACCAAAACCAACAGATGAGCAAAGGCGTCTGTTTTGTGGCCACCTTTTTCATCCATTTATTCTACCTGTGTGTCTTTTTCTGGATGCTCAGCCTGGGCCTCATTCTTTTCTACAGACTGGTCTTCATCCTACATAACACAAGCAAGACCGCTCAGAAAGCGGTGGCATTCTGCCTGGGATACGGGTGCCCCTTTGTCATTGCAGTCATCACCATCGCTGTCACACTGCCAAGGAACAGTTACACCAGAAACGATGTCTGTTGGCTCAACTGGAAGGACAGCAAAGCTCTCTTGGCCTTCGTCATACCTGCCCTGATCATTGTGGCCACAAATTTGTTCATCACTGCAGTTGTTATAATAAAAATACTGAGGCCAACTATAGGGGATAGGTCAAACAAGCAGGAGAGGAACTCGTTGTTTCAGATTGGCAAAAGTGTGGCCATCCTGACACCACTGTTAGGCCTCACCTGGGGATTTGGCCTTGCCACCATCGTCAAAAACAGCCATCGAGCTTTCCACATCCTCTTTTGTCTGCTCAATGCTCTGCAGGTAAGTTACACATATATATGGGTTTTTTTCCTCTATGACCGTTTAACATGTAGGGACGTTCTTGCAATGCCGTGCTTTGAGGGGAACAAAAACAGCTTGGGAAAGCTCAAGTTGCCTTACACATCCTTATTGCCAAAGGGCTCTTTGGGAAACCCGTTCCAAGAATTCAGCAGTATTTCGTATTCTCAGCTGCTTCAACAGATGGGCCTTATAGGTAAAGCTGACATAAAGATAAGTTCCAACTTTGCCAATAGCTTTGGGTAGAACTTCATTCCTGAAGATCAGGAAAATAGCCCTATTCTGTTCAGGTGGGCAGGCTTCAGCACGTCCGGTCTCATTTACAGTGCTTCTAGAGGCATCATGTTATGCTCTTGTGGGTTCAGGTAATGAGGGAGTATAAACAACATGAAAGTCACCAAGAACAGCTGAGTAGTACTAATAATAAAGAGAGGAATTGACCAAAATACAAATGATTGAGAGTTTTCAGTCAGTATGATTTTTACAACATGTCTAGGTGGCCAGTAGGATCCCAATACAATGGGATTTCTTAAGGACACAATAGTTACGTCTACTCTGTCTCTTAAGAATGGCATCAAAATTCTACGCTTCAGACCAAACTCCCTTACCTTTTATATTGTGAACCTGCTAGCTTATCTGGGGAGCATAGGCAGGGCATGTCTTCCATACACAAAGGTCCCTCCTTCCAAATATGTTTAGTGCTAGCCAACTAGTTGTGTCACTTTTGTAGACCAGATATAGACACAGTCTAAATAGGCCGGGCCTGGAGATCTCCTACCACATCAGCAGCCCGTTATGTGAGACACTGTCAGAAAAATGCCCTCTGTCAAAGAGTTCCAATAGTCAGCATGGACAGTGTTTGAGATAATTACGAGGTACTGCAATTAAAAGGTTGTTGTCATCAAACTGCATGTAATTATCTGTCTCCTAGGGGTTATTCATTCTGGTGTTTGGGACTCTCTGGGACAAGAAGGTAAGAATTGAAACTATTTCTTGTATTATGTGAAAATACTGTTGGAATTTGAGCATAGTTCCTGTATTTACTGATTGATTTTTTTTTTTTAAACAAATAGATACAAGAAGCCCTGCTGAAGAGGAATTCAATGTCCAAATGGAGTTCACAGCAAACAAAGGTTAGAACCTCAGCCTAAGAATGTATTTCAGTTACTGCTGAATAATCTAACATTCTCCCAGCAAAGAATAAATAAAGCAAGATCGAAGTTTTTGATCAAACTTTTTAGATGTGATTCATTTACCTTCTTCCTCTACCACCTTATAAATGACAATGCACAAAACTGCCTAATTTCCCCCACCATGGTACAATCTAATGAACAGAGAGGGACTCAACAGATAAAGAAGTGTTTTCCATACTTTTTTTTTTTTAACAAATCTTTTGGAGGAATCCTATTAAATTCTCAAACCACTCCAGAACTGAAAAAGAAACTTCATTTTAGCAGAAAAACGTTTCTTCCTTCCATCTGGACTGTAGAGTGTTGTGTTCCAATGCCCTCTAGTGTGTCAAGTTAAATTTGCCGCTGATTATCTCAGGCTGTTGGCCTTCAACGACCATCCCCAAGCATATAAATCTTAGCTTTTCTGGCTACCTCAATGGATATACTCCCATAGATAAGGGACCAGAACTCTGTACTGTCTCATATGACAGGCTGTGGGGCCTAAGCCATTTTCCCTGGCCAACAGTTAGAGACAGGCTGTTTGTGTCCTGTAGTTTCTTTTAAGGTTGATCTCCTTCATCACCATCATAAACACGCAAACACGTGAACCTGATGCCTCACAAACATCTAGCTTGTCCTTCTGTGGATTGCCTGCTTGTACTACTGAACCACATCTTATTGTAGCCTTTTTTCTCCCCCTCAATGTGGCTACAAAGAAAGTTCTAGGCTTGTGATACAAACCAATTTTCTGTCTTACAGTCAAGCTCCCTGATCCTGGTGACACCAATGCTTGCCATGAGCTATCCATTTTCAAGAACCTTTAACAACTTATGTGGGAAAACAGGTATGTGACAAGAGATCTTTCCTACTGAAGCACAAACAAGGTTTTGCCTGCATTCTCACTCTCAGGGTCTGTCTGTCCTGATATCTCTCAATCTATTTGTCTATCCATACATCCATAGATGGCATTTAATCTTCTAATACAAAGGAACTGTATGTAATTGGAATCACTAGCATAATTGCTCATGATTGTAGCATAATGCTAGGAGCGTAATTGTCTAACACTAAAACAAGTATTGGATGGTGGCATGTCTCACCAATTCTAACACTCACTAACTGAGCTTTGTTTTGAGCTTGATAATATCATGACACACTGCTTCTCAGTTCATTTACTGTTCAGGTACTCTTCACCACCTTGGGGCTGTATCTCTTCAAAGGTTCTCTGGCTTGTCATTCTATGGATGTCACCATTTTGGTTGTGACTTTATTTTGCAAGAAGTATTGCTGAAAATATGAGTAATTTCATTCCTAAGTGTGTAATCTTTGCATCCAACCATTTCTCAGAGAAGATAGTGACATTTGGTCAAAGTGGGATATGAAGGAGCTTAATGTAGGCAAGCAACTGCTTTTTAAGAGTGTGTTTATTAGATGCTAACGGAACAAGAAGTTGGTCTCTGACTCTGCTACAGTAAGTTTACATGAGTACACTAGCCAGACACAGAAGGCTGCCACCACAAGGATGAAACATGCCCACAACTGCTTCCCATGCTGCCACCACCTGAAACTCCCATATTATTAGCACTCTCTTCCACACTCTGTTTTTGGGCACTGTGCACCTGGGTCTTAGTTTAGAGCCTTGTGGTCGCAAAAGGGAGGGAGCTGGGATTCATCTCAAGAGCATGTGTTCCAGATTGCATCCCCGTGCTCAAGGAGGACCACTAAGTCCCTCCCTTTGTGTGAGGAAATTACTACCCTATGGCATGATCGTCTGGTCAAGCTGACATATCCCGGCTGTCTCACCAAACACAAGGTTGACTTCTGTGGTTGCTGGTATTGCTGTAATCCAGCTAGTATCAGGGCTGCAGACCAAGTCAAAGCCACCTGGGTCATCAGGACGGGTCTAACTGTCCTTTGCAATGCCAACATATCCCAGGCTATCTGTCCTTATGTCTAACCACTATGCTTTGTTTTACAGGAAAATACAGAGTATCTTCTTCAGAGCCATCCAGCTCTTCCTCTGAAAACACTTCCAAGTCATATTCTTTGCTTAACTGAGGCACTGCAAATGCTAAATTATGTAACTCTGAAAGGACCTCTGCCCTTTCCAAGACACACACGAAAAGTACCTGTGAGTCATCAAGAAGTGAACTGCTTCATTTTGACTAAACTGTGCCTTGGTGCATTCTTCTGGAATAATCATTTCTGGTTAATGTGTAAGGCAGGGAAGCTTTGAGATGTGGAATTTTACAGGGACTGCCAATCCCAGAAGAGATGAGAAGATGTTTCAAACTTGGAAGGATTTGAACGCCTTCAAGTGCTGGAAAAGAGACTGGAAGTGAAGAATTCTCAGCCTTTAAGAGGGTGCTTAGCACTATGCAGTACTGAGCCATGAATTGCAGTGCTATACACAGCTGTTGTCCAGTGGTTTTACTATTTCCCCTATCAACTGTCTGAATGATTCCAAAGGCCTGTGTAGATACACAAGTACCTCATAGCTTCTCTCTTGCCCTCGTGTTAGAGTCTGGAAAGGCCATAGTGTATAGTGCTCTCCACTTTCTATTTAAGACTTTCTGGAACCAAAGATTCACAACTGAGAAGGTCCATTTCAGATCTTCACTTTTGACTTAGATAAAATGAAGACCGTGATGATTCCTGCATGGTCTTCTTTCAGATGGAATGTACTGAAAGCCCCATGTGGCATTCTTTTTTTGAAGAAAAGGAAGCTTTATATCCTTAACTATCACTGTCCCTCCCTTGATATGTAACGTGGTAAGACAGAGATGGTTGCTGCCCTTTACTACAGAGGGGACTGCATTTATTTAATGCATAGTAGCATTAAGTATGCAAGGAGTCTCTTGTGTAAAGTCTATGTTTGGGTCTCTTCTCAGAGGAGAATCACACTTGAAGGGCTCAGAGAGTCAACTCTGCAGTGAATATAAACCACTATGTGCCAGGCAGGATGAAAGGTTTTATATAAATTATTGCTCTAATACTACATTTGTGGAATTAGTTATTTCCGAGCCGTATACCTTTAAAGGCAGTACTCCTGTCTTAAGCAAAGGGCTATGAGACAGCCTGCAAAGTATTTACAGCACACACAAATATTACAAAACTTAATATAAAATATGATAGATGGAATCATGAAGATTTAGATGTGAGGCCAATATCAAATACTGCTGTCAGGTGGTACAGCCCCAGTTGGTTGTTGGGGAATCAGGCCTATATTTACCAGTGGTGAACCTGTTACCAGGACTTTGGGATGAACTGGGGTGGGAAACTGATGCCTACAATTACAGGCATGTGTGATGGTTTAGTATGGGCAGGTAGTGATGACTGAAGACAATAAACAAGCATCAGTCAAATGTATTATTTATATTGAAAGCAATTTCTTTTTGCATGGAGATGTAAATATAACACTAGAACTAGAACACAGTTAGAGATTAAGAAATATTTGAAAATCTAGAATCTCTTTGAACTGCGTGGCCAGTGGAAACTTGAAAATCAGACCTTCGCACATGATACCAACCAAAGTTTGCCTTTGGACAGCCATTTGGTCTAACTCTCTGTGGAAGTAGCTTGTGCAATATTGACCTGCTGCAGAACCATCCGTTCCCACTGAATTAGAATAGGCTTTACTATAAAGTATGAGTCCCTGTAGACAGCACAGTCCCACCACACCTTATCTCTGCAGACATTTCATCTGCGGTTTCACCACACCTCCCACTTTAGCTAAGCCTGGGTCTCGACTGTATGTTAATGAGAAATCAGGATGTGATGCCGAGCTGTCTGGCACTAAAGGGCCATCTCTGGGTGGATCTTCAAAGGCAAGGTCCTTGCCAGTCTTAGGAAAGCCATGACAATTCATGAAAGAGAAGCAGCTAAGAAATGAACTCTGCCAGTCTTAAAGACTTGGGGCCAAGGCTTCACTTGTATTTATACACACATCAGGATAAAAGGGGAGAGAAGAAAAAGTAGAAGGGAGTGCTGAATGGAGGAAGAAGGGGGAACACAAGGCAGCAACCACACTATACCCCTCCCACCCATGCCTAGGAGCAAGAACAAGGTCTTTGGCACAGGCAAGGTAGGCAGTGGGCTCACCAAAACCTTGCTCCCCTCAGGAGTTTTGCCTTTTGGACAGCTGACTTTTTTTTTTGTCAGCTGGCCCAGTCTTTCCCTTTGTCCTGATCAAAGCCCAAATCCTTCCATTCACCCCCCTTCCTGAAGTCAGGGCTGTCACAGGGCTTGTTTCATGATGATGGCTGTCATTCGTGTACCTCCCTCTGCTTAACTGCAAGGCACTAAGTTAAAGCACATTGCAACAAAAACCTACAGTTGCTGAACAACTCTTACATGTGCTTCAAGCCCAGATTTCACCCTTCATCCCTTAAAGACTTTGAGAACCTTCGATACAAACAATGCAAAGAGCCCAGGACCATTTTAACAACACTACAGTGGCCAGTGAAAATCAATGTGCCCCAGAACTAGGGTTTACAGGCGTGCAGTTCTGATAGCTTTTCTTTAGACCATGAATCCAATTATGCTCTTATCTCTGATGTTTTCATGGCTCAGCAGTCTGGCCAGCATGTTTACTTCTTATACTGTCCCAGGAAACACGTTCAGACAACAGCTGCATTTTGGAAAAGTCAAGTTAAGCAAGAATAAAAAGTCGTCCCTGTGGCCCATGTACAAAGTGCCCAATATGTAAGTGTATTGGGTCTGGCTGAGATGGAGTTAATTCTCCCCATAGCAGCCCTCATAGTGCTGTGCTCAATACAGTAAGGTATGTCCAACTGTCTGTTTCCTTGTAGACACTGTGACCTCAGTTTGGTTTTGTTAATCCCATGAGCGGAAGAAATGAGGTCCATTTCTTACAGGCTTGTGTCCCGTACCCACCAACCTTCTTCCCTTTCCAATCACCCGAGTTTCCATGGTCTTCTTCACATACCCAGTCCTCACATACCTCTGTCGCCCACAATTAGGGCCTCCCTAAACCTCCCCCCCCCATACACACAGTGCTTTCTGCCCATGTAACCTCCCTCACCCGCGCTGCTGCCGGCAGCTGGTAGGAAACTGGGTGTGCTGTGGGGAGGGCAGAGCCACAGAGGTGACGAAGGTCTAGCTGGGGCTCACCAGGGGCTAGCACGGTCACGTTCTGCCCATCCCTCTCTCGGTGGCAGCTCTAACAAGCTCTACCAACCATCAATAGTTGACATATACTTGTTCTTGCAGAGAACTTCTCTGAGGCTTTTGGTCCTCAAGAGCTAACAGGGTTCAATGCTGTTGAGAAGACATGGGGCTGACAGGCAGACTCGCTCAGGGACCATGTCATTTCCTTAGTACTTTCCCATTAGAAAACCAAGGATAAAGCATACGATACAATCTACACCAAATCTAGGATCAATTCTTCTAATTTACACTCTTTCCGACTTCTTTTCAGCTTTTTCCTTGGGATAAGTAACGCTAATCTTCCCACGGCCTCTTCTTGGATCACTCCTCCCTTTTTCCCACCTCTTTGCAGGATAACGAACGGTGTACACCTCAGCACGTTGGTTTGTTGGTTTTTTATTGGGTGGGAAGGAGGCTTTCCCTTCCAACCCACGCTGCGCCGCGGGCTGGCCCAGGCCTCTTGCTCCCTTCCCTGTGTGGCAGCCCCCCTGCCACGGCTGCAGCCTTTCCCAGGTGATAAATAAAACAGCCATGTGGGCCAAATGAGAGCTCGCAGCATTTTTTCCGCTTGCTGCCTGGCAGGAGCAATGACTCAAAGCCATGCTCTCAGGAGAGGGTCCTGGTTGCCCCTGTTCCAGCACTGCTGCCAGCGTTGCCCGAATCTTTTAGCCTATGCTGTGCCCAAAGCCAGGCAAGCCAGGGTAGAAAAGAAGGAGTCTGTCCGCAGCCCTCCCTGCAGCAGCGATGGCCAGCCAGCCCTCCAGTGACAGCCTCTGCCTAACTGGGCGTCTGCACCAGCCACCACACTGGGAAGGATGAGGTGTCTTGATAACAGCAAAGAAAATAGGCATCCATGAGGACCGACTAGCTCCAGTCCCAGCCTTGGAGGAGGAAACCACCACAGAAGAGCCGGCCCACTGGGATGCTCTGAAGCGTTAGAAAGAGGCTCCACTGCTTACACCAGCAGAAGATCTGGCAGTGGGGTGGGGGAGCAGAGAGATGTGGGGTTGTTTGTGAGCACCCAAGTCATTTGGATGAACTCTGCACCGCCCCAGAAATCACTGCAGAAATATTTTCTACCCTTCTACCCCATGGAGTCTGGGCTACAGATCTTGTTTTGCCCTGGCTGAGTAGGTGAATGAGGCAGGTTCACACCCTTCAATGACACCATCACTGATTAGAAAACCCACAAGAGATAGGGCAGGCACCTTCCTTGAGAGTAACTGCTGTGACAGCTCTTCCTAGGGGACATCCTAAGCTTGGGGCTGGGAACTGGCAAATCTACACTTGCTTCTCTGCTCAGCCAGCCTGAGCTGTGCCTTTCACATCTCTTCCCTGTAGCCAAGAGCTACAAGCAATGCTGACAACACTTGGTGGCACCGAAGGATCTTCTGTAGGTTACACGGATCTTTTGCAGGATGTGGTGCCTGCCTTCCCGATGATCCAGGTCTCCAGTCTCCGTTACCTTGGACCACTGTTGCTTCCAGTTCAGTGCTGTGAGATAAAATAAGTGGGTAAGGCAGGCAAGGTATCAGCAGCTGCAAACCCATGCCAGGGTTGCAGTTCTGTAACCCAGCTCCATCACCCGTACAGGCCTGGGGCACACAAACAAGACTGATGTTCTGTACTGAAAGCCTGTGGGTGGAGGTTAGAAAGGGATTTGTCATCCCACAACAGAATCCTCACTTCTCGTGCAAGTTAAGAAAAGGACAATTAGAAACACAGTTCTTTGCTTTTAGGAAAACAAATCCCCTATGAATAGGAAACAAAGACCTACACATGCTTTGGCCACGAGCAAAAACCACCAACACTTCAGCTACTGTTTATATTTGCACACAAAGCAAATTTTTTCCTTCATGCAACACAAGTATAAAAAAAAATCTCATCTACAGTTTCCAAAAAACACTTCTCTAGAGAAATTCCAGATGGCAGGTCAGGCTTATTATAGTCCTCCTCCTGGGGGTTCAGATTTATGGGACCTTCCTAGAACTGACCTGGTATTCAGAGGCACAGACAAAACAAGGTCTCAGGCTGGAAACTACAGTTAGTCAATGCTTCTGGGCATCTTCAGTGCAGGTCTATTTAAGGAACCTAAATATAGATTTTAAGAGCCTTAGAAACTCATGCTTTCAATATTCTGCTCCAATGACTGTGGCAAAGCTGCCTTTATTAGACATGATATTTAAGAGAGCCAAGAGAGGCTGTCAGCTACATCCTATAGTGATGAACACAGCAAGTATACGAGTTAATTGTAATGCAGACACACTGGAGAGAGGAACTATCTAAAACTACAGTGCTTAGCAGCTGACTTTTCCTAAGCTTGCAGCTCATGGGATGAGTGCAGCATTTGCACTTGGGAAACAATTTACACCCTGATGATTACTTTTATTTGAACTCCAGGAGTTCCAGAACACTGCACTTCACCTGTGGCCATGGCAACTCTTATCCATTCCCATGGTGCTTGCCGGGATCAACTCAGAAGCAGGAGAAGCCAAAGATATGAACCGTGAGCCTACATTAAAAATGGCTGAGTTAACCCAGCTTGGAAACCAACACAGGAAAGACCAAGCTGCTCTCTGAGGCTGTCCTTCTTTTTGTGAGATGATTTTCCCCAACAGCAGTGAAACAAGTAGTTGGCCCAGCAACAACTGTAGTTGATTTTGCTGCTCTATTCAGAGCTTTATCCAGCATTGATCGGTGGCATGTCTTGCCCACAATAGCCTTGCTCTTTTGCTAGTAAGTAACCAAGTGTCCATTTTCAAGCAACACCAACTGCCCAAAATGGATTTTGCCACTAGTACAGAGAAATCCTGTATCCTGGAGACGTAGACCCTAGGAAATGAAGGAGAGAGCAGTGATGCTTAGCTGCAAAGATCCTGGTAACTGTCTACGAAATTAAGTTGAACAATGTTTAGGGGATATTTGGAGCACTTCTTGTGGATGATAGAGTATCCCAGTGTACCCAGTACGAAGCCCAATGGGTAGTAAAACAAAGCACTTTGATTGGGAAACGAGTAAGAGCAACGAAGTAAGCAGGCTCTGAAGAGGTTCTTTTGGGCTTCTCCTTTGGAAAGGGGCAGATACTGGAATATTTGTAGAGAGTGACTGCAGCTATACTCTTCAGGTGTTTTTTCTGCACTGATGTGGTGTTCTGAACTGTTACTCTCAGGATGAGGAGCTAGTGGGGCTAAGGTCTTGCCGAGGGGCAACTAGGATGCATTCTTCCTCCAGTGCAAAAGCTCAAAGTGTCATCCAAAGGGAGCAGGGCCAGTCCCTCTCATCTTTCCCAACCATCACATTCTGCTGCCAGCAGGCTCTGAAGATGAATGAGAGCAGGGCAAAACCACCTTCCTGATGTGGGGAGAAGAAATCCTTCCAGAAGGTCCCAGATCCAGCAGGACATGAAGGAGCATCCAGCAGATCCCAGCAAAGCCCTGCAAGGGGGCAGGACATGTCCCAGACATGGACTGGACAGGGGGGTTCTCTTTCCTGGAGGAGAGCAGCTCCACCTCCTTCTCTTGGGGCTGGGGACAGAATTTTATTCCCAGGTGTCAATAGGGAGCCAGACCATCAAGCAGGACCCAAGTGCACCCAGTATCACCTGCTGGGACATCCTCTGTGACTAGACACCATCACAAGTTCCCCTGGCAGAGCGGAGTCAGTGTGTGGTTTGGCAGGGGGTGAAGACCTGGGGTCTGTCTACACAAGTAAACTGAACAGTGGCAGAGCCTACACATGTTTTTGGAGTGAGTGGTGACAACTTGCAGTCTTATTCTTGTGTCCTTTTACTCTAGGGACACCAAAATTATATGCAGGATAACACTTAACTAGGACTTGCCTGGATCCTATCTGTCTTTGGCTTCTCTGTCTCACACATTAACTAGCAAGCTGCAACGTGTAATTTTATTAATCTTTGTAGAACTCTTGTCTTTCATTCCATAAACCTGCGTAATTTATAAGCTTGTCAACTTGGGTGGGAGACTCCTTTGACCCAAAAAGGAGTCCCCTAATCCAGCTGTGTCGTGGTTTAACCCCAGCCAGCAACCAAGCACCACGTAGCCGCTCACTCACTCCCCCCCCACCCAGTGGGATGGGGGAGAAAATCAGGAAAAGTAAAACCCCTGGGTTGAGATAAGAACAGTTTAATAGAACAGAAAAGAAGAAACTAATAATGATAATGATAACACTAATAAAATGACAACAGTAGTAATAAAAGGATTGAAATGTACAAATGATGCGCAGGGCAATTGCTCACCACCCGCCGACCGACACCCAGCCAGTCCCCGAGCGGCGATTCCCTGACCCCCCTTCCCAGTTCCTAAACTAGTTGGGACGTCCCATGGTATGGAATACACCGTTGGCCAGTTTGGGTCAGGTGCCCTGGCTGGGCATGAGAAGCTGAAAAATCCCCAACCATAGTCTAAACACTACTGAGCAACAACTGAAAACATCAGTGTTCTCAACATTCTTCACATACTGAACTCAAAACACGGCACTGCACCAGCTACTAGGAAGACGGTTAACTCCATCCCAGCTGAAACCAGGACAAGCTGCCAGAAGGTAATCGGATCTGTAACTGCCTGTGGTGAGGTCCAGCCAGATGGTCAAAAATGTTCCAGGAAGTGTTTGTTTTGATTTTATTCTAGATGCAGAGAATCAGAGTGAGAGAGTATTAACTTGCTGATAATGCCTTAATTAAATGGATGGTTTGTCCCTGCTGACAGGACTGGTGTGAGCACCAGGATGAATCCAAGTGTAAAAACAAATGGAAAACAGCTCCCTGTGTACAACCTACTGCCATGAGAGTGCATTTTCCCTTGGCTGCCATGCCTTGTGACAGGTATCTGATAAATACAAATATAGCTTCACCCTGTGCGATTATTTACCATTTGCATTCTGAGTTCTTCCTGATCTGATATGCAGACAAGAAGAAACTGCTTTTGGAGGAAACCTGGATAACAAAGTTTCAAGTGTGGAAACTGTTAGAGCACTGAAAACAGGGATCTTGGGACATACTAGATAGGTTGCTCCCTGCCATCTGCAATAAGTTGTAGGGTGTTAACACCTTATCCAGCACCCACCAGTATCACATACCCAGTCTTCATCTTCCTACACTCCCACCCCTCTCCTTAACTTGTGATTTCCAAAGGGATATAAATTTAATGGTAACCGCTACAGATCCAATCCTATAACTGGTGATCTGCTCCAATTTCATCCACTGCCTGCTGAAATCAAGGGAGCTTTATAGATGTTTAAAAGAACTTTGGGTTATGCCCAGAGAATAGATTTACACTCGAATGTTTGAAAACCTTACGTGATTATGCTATCTAGAAAGACTACTAGCTTTAGTGTGTAATTATTTCCATGCTAGAGAATTGGCCAAAAATATGTAATAGTAGTTTACTATGAATTCTGTATAATAGCTCATCAGCTTTTGTAAACCAGCACAGCTCCATGGAAAATGAGTATTGATGTACTGATTTACATAATTATGGATTTGTAGCCTTTAGATTTCTTGAATAATTTCTACAGGAACATTTCTAGAATCTTAATATATGTGCTTCTGTGTGACTTTTCCAGTGTTTTGAGAGGTCCTACCAGTTGTTTAATCTAAGTTTGAACTGTGGTTGAGAGTAAACGCATGGCCTTTCAGCACTACCACTTGCTATTGGGTGAAGAAATGAACCATTCAAAGAATAGACAAGAGAGGCAGGGTATGAACTTTCAGTATGTTCTTTAACTGCCAAGTCCTACAGAGTAAACAGATTGCTGCCAGGTTGTTGATAGAGCATGTCATCCATTTGCTGACTGGTCTTCTACAAGTTGTATTCATAGCTTTTCACTGAAAACTGGTGTCTTATGAACTATGGAAAAATACCAGGCTGAGATTTATCCGGCTGCAGCTCTTTATCTTCTAGCCATCATGGAAATGAGGACGATGGTTAAGACAATGGTTCCAGCAATTCCACCAACTGTCATTCCCAGGATGCTCCCATGGACCTGTCTTGACTGACACCTCTCACCGATAAAGAAGAAGGCTTGTCCTGATGGGCACCTGGGAAAATAAAGTACAGATTCACATGGATCAGGACTTTTGTCCTGCTTTATAGGCCCACCTCAAGGTCCTCACGCTCACTGTCCTGGATGGGCAGTTGCCATTAGAGCAGTTCATGTCACAACATCCCCACCCTGTTCAGAGGCTTTTTACATCCCCTGGAAGCACCACAGAATGGGGTTTCTTTTCCTCCCCTTATGGCTGCTGGTAGAAACCAGTCACTGCAGTGAAGTGTTTTGTTCCTACTGTTCCTTTGCAAACCTAGTGGCTCAGACCCCTGAGGTTTGTAGCTCTGAATATTTATTAGCTGCATCATTTGGTTCAGAAGAAAGTCAAGGCAAGCAGAGAGGAGGTCCGTGGTACCTGCAGCTTGCTCTCCCTTTCACATTCACACAGACCCCGTCATTCTGGCAAGGGTTTGGGTCACACGGGTCTTGCAGGTAAGGCAGCCGCTCTTGGACGGGCTCCATATCCTGGGCTGCTCTCTTCTGCCTTTCAAGAATGAGGCCTTCCGTGAAGGCAGATTGTTCCCGTCTGACAGGGACTTCGGTGTTATTGAGGTGAATTAGATCTTTTAAAAAAGGAAAGAGAGGAGAAAGACATCAGATAACAGTAAGGGACACTATATGTAGTATTATTCATACCAGGGGCTCACAGGGTGCTTGTGGACCAGCGGCTACTCCTTGTCCATTTGCCCTTTACAGAGCTCTTGCTGTACCACAGCGAGGTCTGCATATTTAAAGCACAAGATAGAAAATAATACTGAAATTATGGTAACTAGTTAGGTAAATCAGTGGTATTCTGTACTTAGAAAAATTATGCCAAGTGTGGCTGTTCTGTTTGAAAATAAACACCATGAGGAAGGCCTTTGAGTATGTTCAATGCTTAGAAATGGACATAGCTACTGGTTAGGGTCCTTAAAGGTATCTATGAAGTTAATCTTTAGTAAATCATTGCCATTTAGATTCCTCTGAATTCACAATCACTTTAGTCAACATCACCCACCTAAAGCTAAGACACAGAAATGCTTTTAAAAGCTGATACCCATTAGAAGAGAAGATGACTCAGAGACAGGTGGCAATAGTTACTTGAATGTATGAAAAGAGATAGAAAGGATCACCCATTTGTTTTTGTAAGGAGAATCAGGAAGAAGGTCTTTACCATTAAATTCTGCAAAAATAATCAAGTCATCATTTTTCAGGAAGCTTCTCTGTCTCATCTGTCTGTGGGATATGAAGTTAGTCCACCCCCATGATACACTTCTATAACAATTGCACGAGGCATCAAATTTTCCAGCAATTGATGGTCTCTCCCATATTATGGTTCCATTAGCATCTGCAAAGAGAATATGAGTGATGAATAAGAACCACAAAGTTCTGCAGCTGGAAGTATGACATGACTTTTTTCTGCATTACAGTGTTAAAGAGGATTTATGCTGTAAAATCAAGTTCAGAGCTGAAATGCCCAAACTAATTACAGAGGAATGACAAATTATGGGTGCCAGCAGATGCTTAGATGTGGTCTGCATGAGGACTCCTAGTCTATGTGAGGGCACTGAAATTCCACAAATCCCCTTTCATTGAGGATTAGCCAAATTCAAGTTACCTCCTTGCTGCCACCAGCTAAGAGCTCCCTCCTGTGTAGGGACACTCCCTCATCAGTTTTTAAGTACCTGTGGTTTAGAGTGTCAGGGATTTTGTTCATTGCTATGGTTCTGTTAAACACAGTCATACCTAAGGTTTAAAATCTCCTACTGAAAGAGTGTGTACTAAACTTCCACTGGAAAAAGTAAAGAGGGATGGAGACTCATCTCTAGTATTTTATTCTGTACCAAACCCAGTATTGCCCTGTTGTTCTTATTTCTTTAAATTAACACATCCATGGAAAATCCTAGGGCTGGATGTGGACCTACAGTGCTACATGCTATATAAGCCTGGAGTTAAAAGGTAGTCCCTTTCATAATCTGCAGTGTACACCCAGCCAAGCAAGACAGGCTTCAAATGCTGCAAACTGATCTCACAGGTGTTTTCAATTTTGTTTTTTTCTTAAATACAGCTACAGTGTGAACGTCGTGCATTCAGACCATGTATGTTCAAGTTAACCAAGCCTCCAAAATGCAGTTTTAACTTAAATTATTGTTGATTTAGTAATGGAATACAGCACCCTGCTGGCATTGCACCATCCTGTGGTGATATGTCACCTACCATAATGGGCAAACCACAGGTAGGATGGGAATTGCCAGCTCTTAGGAGAACTCTGTATTTAGAATCAAACTCAGATATCCCAGGGATTGTTCATAATAACACCAACCTTCCATGCGTCACTTTCCACATGAGATGATCTTTCACAGGCAGGAATTCTGAGTCATACACAGGAAAGTGTCCCAGATTGGGAAATGCAGCCAAAATTGCCAAACTCTGAGCCCTACACTCAGCCCTCTGACTCAGATTCCTTGGTTTTCATTTTCCTCCTTCCTCCAGGCAGACCCCACTTACCTGAGCTAAGGTGGTCTTTGCTTGTGGTGAAGCTTTTGCTTGAGGACATCCTTTTCAAGACGTCAGGGTCCTGGTCCAGCACTGTGAGCACAGCTTGGCGGTTCAGAGCTGGCCACTCCAGGACACCATCGTTCTCTCCACTGCACAAGTGAAAGGCAACCCGAGTGTAGCCACTGATGCTGGAGTGGGGATGCAAAGTTATGCCAAACCCATAACCCTCGGGGCTATAAAACCGAGGGCTTTGAATAACATCACTTGATGTGTTTTCGAGGATTTGGCTGAAATTCCGAATGACCCACACAGCTGTGGGACAGGGGGTCTCTGTCAGTGTGACATCATCGATAGCAATCCCACCAGTTGAAGAGCTGGAGTTGCCTTTTAGTCCTTGGAAGAGGTAACGGAACTTCTTCTGAGCGTTGAGGGTTACGTGGGCAATTTTCCAGTTATAGTCATTATCCACTTTGGTAAAAGGAAAGCAAAACATTGCCATCAGCATGACTAGTGGTGTTATGAAGCAGCTGATTCCTAGCCACCCATTCCAGCTGCATTTTTAGACAACTAGACCTCTCGCAGAGTCCTGAAGGCTAGAGAACTTAAGTTGGTATAGTGATTATAGTATACTCACATTGCATTATCAGCTAAATGCTTTGGACACATTGTATTAGGAACCCAAAGTGGGAATTCGGTTCACATTTCCAAAACTACATATGTTTTTTTATATTTCCAACCATATAAAAATCAGGCTGGGATTCTTATTGATTGCAGATGAGCACAGGTATTTACATCTGAACAGCTCGCTGTTAGATCATATAACAGCCAGTGGAGATCTAGTCAATTATCTCCAGTAGAGTTTGGGGTCCCACACACTCACCAAGTGTAACATAACATTATTAGGAACATGGTGAAATCTGCTGTGGAACACCTAAATTACATTATTACAACCCACAGTTTCACTGCTAAATGCCTTCACGTAATACCAAAATCCTTAGCCGGATTGCAAGATATTCTGGTAGCTTGGGGAAAATATTTTGATTTCTGAGCCAATCACTGCATTCATGGACTCAGTAAGACAACTTTTCCTCCCCTAATATTCTACATATCCCTCATATTTCCAGAATTACCTTGAAAGGTTTGAATTTTCCTCATCTTGCGAACATTTCCAGTGCCATCATCCTCTTTAAGCCAGATGACCAGCTTGTCAGAAAGGCTTCCTGTCATCTTATAGAAGAACTGGAGGCACTGCTGAGTTCTCTTTGGATAAAGGATTCGAGACTCTAGGACTGCCACCTCACCTGCCTTGCCAGAGCTGGTGTTGAAGTACATGAAATAGCCAGCATCTGTGAAGAAAGTGCAGAGTGTCACTGTCTCCTTCCAGATTTCCTACTAGCTGCGTGGTGTAAATTTGTCATTTCAACTCCACTCTTTTAGTAGGCATAAGTACAGTACTTAACATGAATAGTAGAGGAAATGGCATGTGATAACCATCCAAGACAGACCAGGATAAGAACAGGACTAGTAGTTGAGCGTATATATGGAACTCATTGCTGGCAGCTTACGTTAGTTTTGCATTAGTTAGTTTGGAAGTAGGATGCCTCAGGAAGAGGCATGTCAGAGATATGAGACAGAGGATTCAGTGCTGACTGCAAGTAACTAGTAGACATAGTTTTTTTCCTGATTTATACTGAAGTTAATCTAAAGATAAGAACTTAGAGATCATATTCCATATTACCTTGCAAAGAGTAAGATAATTTCTTATCAGTGATAAAGATAATAAAAGAGGGTTGGACACAAAACTAGCAGTGTCCTGACCTTGAACATGAAGAAGCTCTTTTTTTTTACAGCTTGCCTGAAGACATTTCAAAAGTCAGCTTCTCATTTTGGGGAAATTATTTAGGAATTCCTGCCCCTTTAGTTTAATTTCCCACTAACATTTTCTGAAGCGTTCTTTACTTTAGATTTGAAGTGTCTACCTTTATCCTTATATTTACAAGGGATTCACCATTTGCACACATATCTTATCTTGGTATCACATGAACTTGTCAAGCCTTATCTGTATTCTGTTGCTTTTTAGTTATACATTATCATCTACGATTAAATTAACAAGTGAAATTCTTTTAGCTGTTGTGTGAAAGCTTCCACTCTTGGGGGCTGGTTCCTTGGACTGTTGTCCAAGCTAATGTCTAGGGCATCATCAGTTAAACCTGCAGCTCCATAAACGCAGTACAGCCTCCTGCATGGCTAGTGGAGCTGTTCCAGCTGTTTCTCATGTTCGCTCTAACCATGTCAGAGGAATATTCTCCATTACCTCCCACACAGTAGCAATGCTTTGAACTCGTACCCATAGAAACCTTGCCAAAGATACCCAATTGCTTTATGCACACGTATGACACTTCACCCTAAGTTAAATTTATGTTAAATTTAAGTGTGTTAAATACAAGTATGATCACTGTTGCTCCACATGAGAAACAGGGCTGTGAGCCTTATTAAGGTGCCTAACTTTGTTGTTGAACTTATTACGGTATCAAACCCTCAAATGGTCTAGACTCTACCTCTTTTTAGGTAACAAAATCAAGTAAAGGCAACATTAAGCATCTATGACAATTAGAATATGGCCTTTGCAGTCATCAGCATAAGGATACAGGGGTCAAATCCAGAGCCAGGCTGCAAGCTCCTCTCTAAATGTTAGGCTGTACTTTCCCTCCTTCAGTTTAGTCAGTAATAAGTCAAAAACCCAAGACGTCAAAACTGTTTGGGCAAAATATGGTCCATCAGTGTTAGAAACCTAAAATTTGCCCCCACTTGAGATGACTGCAGAGCCAGTTCTCCAAAAATGTCTAAATTCCTGGTGGAGTCAATGACCCTTTGAAGGAGTCCAAGGGGAGAAGCACTCCCTACTCATGCAATTCATTTAGACACCCTGCAGATCCAGAGACACCTACCCCTCCCCATTAACTCTTCAGATAAATTTGATATTTATTTTGTACCGAGTCACTAGATGCTAAAGCATAAGTGCAGGCTAAGTGCTTACTTCAGACAGATTGGATTTTACCTGATCATCTCAAACAAGTCAGCTGAATTATTTTTTATTTGCAATTATACTATATGGGGGGAAAAAAGGAGAGAAAGGATTAAAAAATGCAGATGAGGGTTAGGAGCATGTACTTCTAGAAGCTGTCAGGTGGTTTTCTTGAGTTATATTGCATTCTTGGACCTGATCAACAAGTACCAGCATTATAAGAGGTTGAGGATTTGTTCTTTCCAGGGGGTGGATCACATAAGGGGAATAGTCTACTCCTGAGTGCAAGTCAAATTTTTCCTTTTTCAAAGAGTAACAAAGCACAACTGAATGTTCACTCTGTACTTAGGCAAAATTTACTACAGAATTCACATTTTTTTGGAATTCTGTAGTAGTTTACCCTGTCTAAATAATGACAAATCAGGCCCTTGCTTTTCAGAACTGACTGTTGAGATTTCATCTTTATTCTCACTTATAAGCTATCACCCTGCAACTGACTGGGGCTGACTCCACCCTTTCTGAGATTTTCTTCCTTTGAAAAGTGGCAAAATTACCATGTGAAAAAGAAAATTATCCCTAAACTCCTATCATAAAATACTTTGCAACTTTCTTCCACCTCCAGAACCAGCTTAACTTATCATTCGCTTTGCAAACACAACATTTATGAGTGGCTATGAGTGCTGTTTCATTCTTATCATGGGGTAACATAACTCTTACTCATACTTTGGAAGTTTCAGTAAATCCTTTTCCAGGTTATAATTCAAAGGCCTCTAGTTAACGTTGTTCTTTGTCCCCTTTTATCTTGCTGGTGTGAACATTCCACTATGTTGAAAAAGCTTAATGAGAGCACAAGTGCAGCTATAAACTCACACTCACAGAACCAAGACACATGAAAAGTAAGGCTTTTTGCTTAACTAGAAACATTATAACTCTGATGTTTGCTGGGTAGTGTCTTAAATATGGTCATTTAATCCTGCGTTTTCAGAGTAGCCAGTGCTGGGTTTTCTCAAGGGTTGACTACAATGACAGGTTCAGAGAAGTTGTTAAAGACACTGTATTTCAAGCACACAGACCAGTACAGGCATGCACAAGGGACCATTACTCCAGCTAACCCCCTTTCCACAGGGAAGTGTTCTGTTACTTCGTTTTACCTCTACAGCGCCCAGAAAGTGTGTGGTCTTCCTGCCCTGTAGCACTGCTCTTTTGATGGACCCAGTCTAGATCATCTCTGGTGCCCTGAATCATGCCGCAGATATTTTCAAACTCAAAAGAACACTGGTCCAAAAAAGTGTGAGTTGAAGCTGAAAAAAATGCACACACAGTTACCTCCAAAGAAGTATCTCATTAAAATTTCTGCTCTAATTTGGGGGGGGTTTGTTTACACTAGTATAGACATCATGTAGAGAAGACAACCGACAGCAGATGTGAGCCCAAAGACTCAGAAGAGGAAATATTTGATTCCTGGAGAGATTCCCTGCATAAAGATAACAACATCTGACCACTTTGCAGAAGGTTAACAAGCTGCTACACGGCAGCTGAAACACAGTGACTGATGGTGGTGGTCTTTGTGCCTGCTCGTAAGCCTTGGAGAGACAAGTCCCTTTGTGAGCAGTGGTGGTGGTGTATTTAACCATTCCTTGGCTGGAGGTTATTGTTCTTCATGGCTCACTTCTCTGCCTGATGAGCATGAGCACTGTTCTTCCACTTCAAACAAAGTCCAACCAGTCACCTTAGGCCAGTTCAGCTGAGTTTGCCTGCAAGTAGATGCTTCTGTTGACAGATCCATGGGGACAATAACTTTTCACTACAATCACATGTAGTGGTAACATCTTCAACCGGCTTAGCAACCAACTACTGTGTTGGACTGTAGACTTAGCCAAGCTCAGGTGCAAAATAACCTAATTAAAATCAAATGTTAGTCAAAGAGTATAAAGTACCATTGCATTCATCTTACAAAAGCACAATGAAGCTGTCCACACACCAGCAGAACACAACCACATGTCTGAACCCCTAGGAGCAACATGGAAGAAAAGATGTGAATGGATTGACTTTCATTGACTAATTGGAGTTTTGCAAAAGCAATGACAGTTAACAGAGCCAAAGAGAGGGATGAGAAGGGAATAAATGGGTTTGGTCTCTACACCACTGGTTCTCTCCCATACCTCCTCAAGAGCACCTGAGAAGAGTTTTTGTGGTTTTAGAGACATTAGGGAGGTGAACCAGCCAGGCTCAAGTATAAACAAAGAAAGAGTTTGCCACAGTTAAATTATTACTTACTGCAGTTATACATGCGATTCAGTCTTTTCAGGTCAATGGCACTGATGTCTAGACGTTGTCCAATTATGTCATTAAATTCTGGTATCTTAGCTGTGATTGTAGGCTTGCTTTCATTTTTGTTAAATGAAAATGGTGCATAGTGCATCAATGATTCGTAGTCATAGGGGGTGTTCAGATCAGTGATGTAGCTGTCATTGTACTTCAGAAAATTGTGCTCTTGGCCTGGTAAAAGAACAGAAAAGACCTTCATTTTTAGAGATTGGAAAGGAAGCAGCTTTAGCACAACCCTTTGGATACAGTTTTCTGAGGCAGAATTGATATACCTGAAAGCAATTACTTTACAATAAAATATTCAAATTTAGCAAGATTTTTTTTATGAAGCCATTTGAACAACAAAGCAGTGTCTTTAGACTGCAGTTCTGCACCCTCACATGTGACTTCAGTAAGTTCAAAATCAAATATCAATGAGCTGTAAAGAATGGGATATATAGGAGGTCAGATTAGATGGTCTAAGAGTAAGCACCCCGAAGGATTAAACTTAAGGATTAATGTACTCCATTCCAGAGCCTGTGAATATTGATGCAAATGTTTCCCAGGATATTAGATCATATATGGGCAAGGAAAGGCCCTGGAGCCCTCCACTCATTAAGCAGACAGGTATGACATTCCTGGAGTGCCTCCAGGTTCTGTTCTTTGAAGCAAAGAATACATTAGGAATCGGGGGGGGGGGGGGGGGGGGAAGATGTTTTTACCCTAGATTGACAATATTGCTATGATATTTTTATTGAAATATCTTTTGGAAACATGGTTCTCAGGGTTTCTTGGTGAAATAATTTGTCCTTACAGGAAGTTTTTCTTTATGAAGGTGTCTGCTAGGGCAGAGAGAAGGAACCATTTCACATACTTTGGTATGGAAGTAAAGAGAGATTACCAGCATCTCCAACTACAAGAAATATTTTTTGTATTTGGCAAAATACGAAAATTCAGAATTTCAGAATATTTGGCATTCTTTCTCCAAGAAGAAACAGCACATGACTGTGCTGGTGCATAATTACAGTTTCTCTGTGTAAAGACTGCCCTTCCCTTCTGCAAGTCCATTCTCGGCCCAAAGGTCTTCAGTCCAAGGCTTGAGATTGTATAAGAGCTTGGGATTGTTTTCTTACAGATACTCGGATTACACCTTTTATCAAAAAGGGTGAGAATCTTGATAATTAAGTGCTATCACTTTTTATAGCTGAGGAAAAAATCTTGGCAGAACACAGGAATGTGTAATGATGCTGGCTTTTAAGATTATTGCCAGGCAAAGGGTAACTTCTATGTGTTTTTAAAAGAAATAAACCATACAACAAGGTGGCAATTTAATTAAGCTGTCTTGTGTCTTTTCTCTGAAACCTAATAAGCTTATTAGCTTTTCTGTTAACAGCAACATGAATAGGGAATCTCTTCTCTTACCAGCCAGCTATCTGCATTGCAGTTTATGGAAATGCATTATGGCAAAAACTGCTACCATGTTATTAAATTCGGGGTTGCAGATCACTAATGCAGGAACAGATGTGCACAAACACACACACACAGAGCACAATCATATCAGCCTTATTTCCCTTTAGAGAAGCAGACATCTTTCAAATGGCTTCAGGAGAAGTTTTCTACTTAATGAATTTGCTTAACTGGAAAAATGAGATTTTATAGTATGGATAGAAACCTACAGAATATAGGAAATAGCTGTAATGATATCAGACCAGCCCCAGGACTCCATTCAGAATAGCATCACACTAAAGTCCAACATCTGTATCAATTTTCTGGTGTTCCAGGTTTGTGGCTACTGAATACAACACAGATAAGTTGAGAGGATTCAATGATATATTTTCTGGAGAACAAAAAAAAAAAAAAAAAATTGCACAGAGACCTGTCACTGTTTTGTCAAGCTTTTCCATACCTCTGTACATCATGGAGCTCACAATAGTACATTATAAGTACATTGTACTAAGACTTCTTACTTTGGAGGTGGTTAGTTACGATGCACAGCAAAAAGGGGCCCAAAGGTCAGAGTCTAGATACTATTAACATCATCATCATCTTAATCACCATGATTCAGGATAAGACCAAGTTAGTAATAAGGTGAATTGTTTTTAGTGCTGTTCCTAAGAATAAAAATAATGGTCTGCAAAATCAATATCGACATCCCATCTACTACTCAGCCTTCCCCAAAAGACACTGCTAATTACAGGGTAGAGGCAAGTAGTAATGTGCAAGGGCATTCAACCTGGAGCAATTCAAACTATCAGATACTGATCTTAGAGATCAGCAGAAATTGCTTGTACCAGCAGTTCTTATCTATTGAAAAGAGAACACAGCATTCCCTGAATCTTGTTCCTTTCTGATGACTATTTTTCATGTATTTTTCACTTATTTGCAAAGGTGGTGATTGCATAACCCTGGAGACTGAAGTGAGCAGTTTGTCCACACAGAGCGTGAGCAATAGCAGAGCAACTTTGCTGCACTGGCACCACCACTGACATCGCAAAGCACCACCGTGGGGAACAAGGGTTTACACTTGTTATCTTTGCTAGCACGCCTTTCAGAACTTGTTATAGACTCCCTTTCACTCTTTTTCAAATAAGCAATCATGAAGTAGTACAGAACCAGACCTCACAGGAGACAGCTGGAGAAACTGCCTAGGGAGCAGGGGGACTGTGGAGGGTTTGCTGAAACTCATAAAGCCACTGAATCTGATGATACTAAACCTGAAGGCAAGAACCTGCAAAGACACACTGGGCAGGAGAGAGCAGGACAGAGCTCTATTTTATGTGTCACATCTGATCTAGTCACTTTGAACCTTCTTCATGTACAAAGTAAATCTTTCCAGCTTCAGGAAAGCCTGAATCTCCGAGTGTAAAAACCTTTCAGATTTTGAGAGGACCTTTGATTAAAGAAGAGCCACCTCAAAGCTTACCATCCCAGTAAGTTTACATTTACATTACATGGCAAGAGAAAACAGACTCCTACAGAGGGGAAATGATTTGTTCAAAATCAGAGCGCAGACTAGTCCTGGAGCCAAGGGAAAATAAAGTCCTCTGACTTCCAAGCAGAGCCTCTCTTTTCTGGCCTTAGACAGTCTCTGGTCTTTGACCAGCGAAGTTGTGTCGAAATCCTGCTACATCTACAGATTGATTTACAGTGGTCTCAGGTGTGGCCCAGTGTTTCTAAAATCATATCTTTAAGAAGGTCTTAAAATCTAGGAGGGAAAATAAGATACTGATGAATCTGCACTTTATAAAATCTGACTTGAAGGTCAAAACCCACCTGCAATAATTTCATCCCACCAGATTGTCACATAGTCATCCCGGTCCATCCTCGACTGCTCATGGTAAAATCCTAAAGCATGCAGGATCTCATGTTCCACAATTGCTCTGTAGTCACACCTTTCCCCAATAGAAAGGGTCTGTCCAGTCTGCAGGTCCCCCACCATGGACCAACACCTGAGAGAGAGGGTGATCTTACTGTCTGTTAAGTAGAGTTTTCTTCTCTGTATTTAAGTTCTCAGTCTGTTCACTGGCTTTAAAGTAATATCAAAAAAGGTTTAAATATAAAAGGAGTAACATAAATCATTATTTAGATGCTGACCAGGTGCCTTGATACTCTACAAATACTCTGAAAGCAGACTAAGCCCCCAAAACATACTTGCTATTACTTGAATGAGGCCAGCATTTTACTTACCCTCTACGTTAGACAAGCTCATCCCTGATTTTTGATATCCACAGAAGTTTAGTCCTATATCAGATGCCATTTTGGCAAGAAATGTGCCAAGAAACATAATACATACATAGAAGCAGTAAACTCATCAAGACAGACTGAGCTTTTTTGCAATCACTTGGAGTAGAGAAAAGATTGAGGAGCATTTGGTGCTTTTTAATGCAACTATGCAATGCATTGGCCATAGGTGTGAAATGATATTTTTCTGTGAAGGCCCAGCCCCTCATCCATGACTCAGCAGAAGCTGATGATGACCGAGGAGGGAAAGAGCTCCTCAGCCAACTCACTGGCAAATTTTGGGGTAGCCCGAGGGTGATGTGAGAGGCAACTGCTAAAGAGGATCTGCTTGGGCTGTAGCTTCATTTGCACATCACGAAGCAGTGGGTTGAGTTTGTTGAAGGAGCCCTGAACACTCTAATGTGGGTACTGAAAACAAAGAGCTTGGGTATGGTCTTTTGAATAGCTGCTACCAGGGAGTTTCCAGTACCAGGCTCTTCAGCACCAACTTGTCAAATGTCATGGTGCTTGCAGTCTTGTAAGAGAAGTGTCAGAGGACATTACCCAAGGAAGAGCTGAGAGCAGAAATATCAGTGCCTATAGGCCTTTGTGAAGTTCTGGGAGAGGGAGAAATATTCACAGCTGATACAGTGAGAGATTGTTGTGCTTTTTTAGATGTTCTTTCAAAACATGTTTAGATGTAGGAAATAAAACAAATCTTTCCAGTTCCTGAAAACCAGAATCTCTGAGTATAAAACCCTTTCAGATTTTGAGAGAACCTTTCATTAAAGAAGAGCCATGTCAAAACAAAGCAATATTACAATAAACTGGCTTTCCACAACTTTTTTTGACCTGTCTTCCAAAGATTTCAAAACCTAAATTCTGGCTATTCACATCCTTGCTAAGTTAAGAGGATGTACATGAGGGTTGTTTCACCCACCACTGAAATGGAAAACAACCCTAGGTAGGAAAATGGAAGCAGCTGATGAAAACCCAGCAATGCTGGGATTCATCTCATCAAAGAGTAACCATCCAAACATCAGATGCCTATTCCAAACTCATAATCTAAATATCCTCTGCAGTCAGTAGAGGGAGGCAGCTGCTTGCAAGCTTTGTGTCTATGAAGGTAAGATGGGCTGCTTTGTCGGTGGCCTCTTTTTTTCTGCTAACAAACTTAGACTAAGCTTTTTGACTGCTGAAGTCAAATGGAATGAATTCCCAGCTGATTCTACACAGCAAAAATAAACAGAAATTGATATAACCCTTACCCGGTTTCTTTTTTAAAGAATATGTAGGTTCTCTCTCCTTCATATGGCTTGAAATCAATGCAAGACTTAAGACGGAACATTTCAAACGCCTGGAGAATTACTCCTTTGGCATTCAGATCTGGAAAACATGCATCAGGAAAGCACCTTTAACACACTGCAGATCATTCACCCTGGAGAGGTAAGGTATGCACAAAGACATACACATGGGACCAAAAGAAAAATGATTGGAAAAAAAATTTACTGAATTTTATTAAATTGTGAGTTTTTAATGATAGTTGTAGAAGAAAAAAAAAATGTTTTTGATATAAAGAAGCCATCTAGTTGTTAGTGAATTTTAATGTGAGAGAACCAGTTCTGAAAAAGGCAAATTTTTTATCACAGTGACTGTAGTGCAAATAAAGATTGGAGCTAAAATCTGAATAAAGTATCATCTGCATTACCTAGGTTATCACCCAGAATATAGGGAATGGGGAACTTCCATCTGTAGATGTCATTTCTTAGGGCATTTCGCTGATTTTTCTGAAAAGGGAATTAACAGCTGGTGATGCATCTGCTGTGGGGAGATGGGCTGATTTGTACCAAAAATACAATTAGGACAAGTGTTACATATAAAGTTTTTAATTACTTACAGGGAGCATGATATCACCCTGAAAGAGGTCCAGTCCAGCAGCTGAAAAGTAATTTAATGAAAGATAATGTAAATGAAATATCAAATATCAAATGTATTTCACCTCATAAACCATATTGAGCCTATTTATACAAAATTAATGTCCTTGGGCATTTACAGAAAATAAAGAAGGACCAGCCTCTTTACACTGAAATATAGGGACAGGCCTGAAGGTAACAGCTATTTCTACTCAATATTTACTACTCAGCAATGTCTGCCTTTTTGGTGACAGAAACCTGGTGGCCATCATTATCCAAGTCTAGTTTGATAACCTCTTGCTTGCTATCAGGCAGTGGCAACAGTCACACAGTGAGACAGTGCTCTAGAGAATATAATAATATTGAGTAATGCATCAGGAAGAATATTGTACAGTGCACCATCAAAGGATATATGGAAATTTGCATTACAGGGAATAAAAAAAAATAGAGGAAGACAGTACAGTGTATTGTATCTTTTCCATTTGATTTCCTTACCACTTATGTAGCTCAATAAACATCTAAGCTATTTTATACTTTGTAAAACTTTATAAAAATCATATAGAGATGGGGGCAAAATGATGGTGGGACTCCAGAGCCTTTCCAATTGATACAGCGTGTTACTGCCTTAACACGGTGGGTTTGTGCAAACTTCAGAAGTGAAAGACATCTGCATCCCTTGTTTACATAGGGTTACAGTCCTGGGATAGATTAATGTGTCATAGCCAGAGGAGGGTAATTCAGAGCTCACTTAATTATATTTCTCTTGTTACCATGAACTACCTGACCATCAGTCACTCACATCTTTTTTACAATACTGAAACCGCAGCATTTTGCTCACAATTTTTCAGGCCTTATGAGAATTTAGGCATGAACTCACCTAAGTTTATGTCTGGAATGTCTTTGATTATCTCACCAGCATCATCTTCTGCTGCTGCAAGACAGACAAAACATTATGTTCATATGTGGTGGCACACAGCAAGCATAAGAAAATGCTTCAAAACTCAAAACAGCACACAGAGCACTTACCAGCTTCACCGGAGAGGTGCCCGACCTGAAAGAGAATAAAATACAACCAGTATAAGGTATGAGATGTCTCTGGACTGAGAGGAGCCTGTAGAAATCAGATTTCTACTTACAGAGACTGGAGTACCATAAACATAACAGAATAGAAGTGCTAGGCAGAGTGGGAAGATGCTGGAGCCCATTTTTGCGATGGAAGAAGAAGCTGGTCCCTCTCATCTCTTGCAATATATAGGGCATGCTGCTGAGCTTTCCACAGAACATCAGCCAACCAGCTTTGAACTTTCCCCCTTCATAACACTATTATAACAGCAAAATTTTCCTCCTAAATGGCACATGATGGCATTGTTGTTATCAATTACCTAAGTCCACTTTGGAGGAATGTTACAGAGAGGAATGTGATAACTTCACGTCTTCAGTGCAGCTGGTAAAAGGCCTACCCAGACTTCGTGTAAGATCTCAGTCTGGTGAAAAGTTGCTGACTCCTTCCACTGTGCTTGTTAACTGTCAGCATTATGATCGCAGCTGCACAGGACGAAAGCCACATGCTTAAGCAGAATTATTCTGGGTTTATAGCACTCCAGTGATATTAGATTTTGTCCCAGTGCTGTTCTCAATTAATAATTAACATCACATTGTAAAGATTAGAGATAAAAGAGATATGATTATGAATGCCCCGACAGTGTTTTCCCACAGCTGATGCCACCCCAGGACCAATGCCCTAGTGTACAACAGGCCACCCTCTGCCTCCAGAGACGGTCACATACGTCAGTAGATCCTTGGCCTTCCAGCTTGATGCTCCTTTCTTTTCTGGTGGGTTTCAGAGATGAAAAACTCTTGTCCTGCACTTTGCTGTCATCTTTCTCAGGGGACATGGGCTAACTGAGCCAAGGCTCCAGAAAGCTCTAGATCTCCCACAGGTCCTGCATCATATCTGTTATCCCCTTCCAAATGTCCCATGTGCCCTGGAGTGTGTCAGTGCCTTAAACTTAGGCAATTGAATCCTGCTCCCTCGTTTCATATCTGAAATTAGAAGTGATGAAGGTGAGGATGTCCACCTCTCTGTTCAGCAATTAGGTGGGAAAAGGCTTGTACCACAGACTCTACCGCTCACACCACAACGCAGAGGGCTTGAGTAGGAAAAGAAGAAAAAGTGCTCTGGAGGTGCTTCACACACTGCTTCCCAGCAGTATTGGTGGGAGACACTGGACTTCAGTGTGAAGAAGCCTCGAATGCAAGTAGGTTTTGAGTAGGAAATGTGCCTGTGTAGAGTGACTACCCTGCCCTAGAAAGGAGTCAGTCCTGCAACTTAAGCAACATGTTTTCCTCCAAACAGATAAAAGTAGGAAGCTATTTGTACAAGATCATATTGCAGAGGAATAAGTACAGGGATCTTATCTTGAGAAGAAGGGTCCCAGAGGACTGATCTTTCACCTAGCATACAGGCAGGTCATCTTCAACACCTGCTTTTATGAACTATTATTTCAAAGGACACTGATACCTAAGCAGAACAGGGCACACTACCAGTAAAAGAGAAGAATGTCTCAAAATACATCATGTAAAGGCTGTTTTCACGGGGGGCAAAGTGAGTCAAAATGCAGCACAAAGGCAATGATTTGCAGACATGTAGCAGTGGACATGAGAAAGGAACAAAAAACTGAAGCAAAACCAGAGTAGTCTGAAAAACACTTGCTTTTTAGTCCCCTTACCTTAAGAATTGCCCAAGAAACTAAAGAGGATGTCTGAAGATAAGTCATTCTGTAAGCATATATTTGAGTTTGTAGAGGACAATGATTATGCAGCCATCTCATGCTATACTAATGCAATTTAATATATTCATCTAGCACCTTGCACAATCTACACGTCCCCAGATGCATCCTGTATTCAGTTCATGTGGCAAGGTTTTTGTAGCAGGGGGGCTACAGGGGTGGATTCTGTGAGAAAACACCAGAAGTTGTCCCCATGTTGGACACAGCCTGTTTCAGTTGGTTCTAAGATGCACCCGCTGCTGGCCAAGGTCGAGCCCATCAGTGATGGTGGTAGCACCTGGGATAAGACATTTAAGAAAGGGGAAAAACTACTGTGGAATAGCAGCTGGAGAGAGGACTGAGAACACGTGAAACAACCCTGCAGACCCCCAGGTCAGTGCAGAAGGAGGGGAGGAGATGCTCCAGGTGCCGGAGCAGAGATTCCCTGGCAGCACATGGTGATGAAGACCACGGTGAGGCAGGCTGTCCCCCTGCAGCCCAGGGAGGTCCACGGGGGAGCAGATCTCCACCTGCAGCCCGGGGAGGACCCCACGCTGGAGCAGGGGGATGTACCCCAAAGTAAGTTGTGGACCCACGGAGACCCCACGCTGGAGCAGGCTCCTGGCAGGACCTATAATGTTGAACTGGGTCCAGTCTCAGATGAACGTAGGGAAGCATGCGATTCTTTTAGCAGTGACCTGACAAGCTGAATACTCAGGAGTGAGCATTATCAAAAGCTGGGCTTGAAAAAGTGATAACGGCCATGGGGAGAAAAGAGAAGACCTGGAACAGGATCCTGGAAAGTCAAGCACTGGTTCTTCTGGTTAGGGAAGTCTGCACAGAGAGACTTCAGACATAAGAGCTGGGAAGTAAGCATTGCCACCAGCAAAGATACACAAAAAGAATGAAACATGGGAATTAAAAAGATGATATAACTAAGAGAAGCACTTTGCTGCTTGGGCCAAAATAAGATTTGGAGGGTCTATGCGTTTAGGCTCTTAAAACTAACAGGGGACCTTAGTTCAAATTCTTAAAATACAGAAAACACGGAATACAGTTTCTTTAGTGAAGTAATATATTTTATCTATCATGGATGACTGTTTGCACTTGTAGTGAAGAGGTTGAGGGCACTTCATGGACGAACTGGGACTTCAGATGTAATCAAAGGGGTGAGATCTGCAAGAAAAGACAAAAAGTAATTAATTTAATACATGGAGTATATAGTACAGTTCTATTGTGTATTTTGGGATGACTTTGAGGCTGATTCCAGGGACAAGAAACGAAGCAACAATAATTCACCCAAATATCTCTAGAGGCTGCAGCAGTACCCAGCGAAGGAGGTGGGAGGGGAAACTGGAAGGGCAGCGAGCTGCAGGCATGCACGGTACTCCAGTCTGCGTCTTTCTCAGCCCCAGCCAGGGATCCTGGGATTACTGAGCTGGAGGGAGACTGGGGCGAGAGAGTAGAGGGCTTGGGTCAGAGGTGGTCTGAACCAGGGCTGGGAGGTGAAGAGAGAGGGGGAAAGGCTTGTGGAGAAGTGGGAGGCATGGGGGAGACCCTCAGTGGTTATACAGAGACAACGTCCAACTTTCATCAGAGGGCAATGCAACACTGCCCCTGAGTTCTTAGGCACCCTGGTATCAAAATGAATATTCAAATGCAGAGACTGGAACCTCATAAATGTGACCGCATTAGATTTAATATCTAGAAATTAAGCTGAACTCATCTATAACTGGAGACTAAATGCAGTCTCCTAACAAGTCTTTCAATTTCTTAACTACAATTTCACCTAGCAGCTGCAAATGTTTTTGGGACCGCTGGCACCCATATGACACAGCGGGACTGAATTTCCCCCAGTGAATTACTGCCGGTACAAAGTGCTGTCAGGGAAAGCACAAAGAGGCCTCAGCTACTTTTCTTATGGCTAAAGGGGATTTGGAAGTGTTGCCAAATGCCCTACATAACCTGCAGAAAAGCTGGGCCATTCTGTATGCCAGAAACGTAGACTGCTCTTTGCATTTTTGTTAGGCAGCACACATTCCTGGTTAAGCATTCATGGGAAGCAGCTTTCCCACCTTGCGAAAGTTCTTGCCATTTCAAAAGTTTTTCCATTCTCTGCTGGAACGAAAACAAGAACTTTGCATTTTTGTTTCATGAAGAGCCAGGGAGAAATCCTCCTGCCAGGAGAGTTCACACCCTGGTGCTCTCAGCCCTCAGTCGTGTGGAGTGAGTCTGGATTATCACAGGGTACTCTCAACTACCTGAGACAAGTGCTCTGACCTCTGTACTAGGGTCAGGTCTGATTTCATGATTATTTACTTATACAAAGTGTTTCCACTTTCCAGGCACTGACATTTTCCAAAGGAAACCCACTTCAGAAGGGTGATAGGATTCATCTCACCCACCATTAGTCATCAGGGATGGATTCCTTTGCAGCCGGTGGAGATCAGCACATCAGAAAAGCAGTTCATCACAACTATAATGGAATGGGATCAGCTGCTCCCCAGAGGTACCCGTTGCTCAAAAATGACCCCCTCAAAGGAGTCCAGAAAGTTCATTTTTGGACACCTAACGTGAGGTAAGATGAACACGGCCATCTGAAACGTGGCTGTCACAGAGGATGGGCATGCACAGTGCCTTTGGCCTGCTCAGAGGGATACCTGCCTGCCAGGCTGCCCTCTGCACCAGACAGCTCTTCTTCTCTCTCTTCCCCTTCCCTGCTGCCTTTGGCAGAGCAGAGCGGCTGCACATGGTCCTGACAGAAATTGCAGCCTCAGGAGAGAAGCTTTGGATCAAAAACTCCTTCTGCCAGTTTTTCAAGGTCTGAAAAGAACCCCTTCATTTTCAAACCACAATTTTCTTAAGCTGGAGGTGATATAGGGGTGGTGGCAATTGGGGATACCATTAAGTAGACTGATCTTCAATACATGGAAGTATAATCTGTCCTGAAAAATCTGATTTTCAGGGACCAGAGAATCAAGGTCATCCACAGCATTTCATATTGGGTATTCAAAAATCCAGACACCTGAAATCACCAGGCACTTAAAAACCATGTTCCTGAAATAGATTACTCTCTAGTTGTTTGCTAATCACCCTCATCTTTTGTGCTTTCCTTACAAACAGAAGAGTATGTACCTGCTCTGTTCTGGTGGGGATTCTGATATTATAATACTCTACCTTCAAAATCAGCAAAGATGAAAAGACTGTCATTTTTAAGGAATTTTTTCCAGTGCAGCTCCCTGTGGGTCAGGAATGTATTCCAGCCAACACCTGGGCTGATGTAGCAGTTGCAGAAATAAGAAAAATTTCCAGTGATAGATGGCTTGTCCCACTGCAGGGTGTCATTTCTGCCTGTTGTGTAAAAATATAGAAGCAATTAAAGCTGATCTCCAGTCAGCCCAGTAGTGTTACATGCAGAGCAAATCTAGCCTGGTCTCTCAGCTTTCAACAATTTTCTTCAGCTTGAGCAAACCTCTGCGTTTCGATATTTCTCCTGGCGCACTCTGACTTACCATGTACTAGTTGGTTTGGGTCTGTAGTAAAGCTAAGGCTGAGGGACATCCTGTGGATTACATCGGGGTCTTGATCCAAAACAGACAAGACAACTTGTCTGTGTCCGGCTGGCCAGTCAAGAAGGCCATCGTTCGGACTGCTGCAGAGATGGAAAGTAATCCCCATGTAATTCGTGTAGGGTGATGAACTTCTTCCGTGAGGATACAGCTGTAAAGCAAAGGCGTAGCCTTCCGAGCTGTAAAATACAGGGCTCATGACATAATCACCCTTTGAAGTACTGTTAAAAAGGGATGTGAAGTTTCTGATGTGCCAGACGTTGGTGGGGCAGTTCGTCTCTGTCAGGCTGGTGTCATCGATGGCAATGCCCCCCGCAGACTTGGCTGGATCTCCTCTGATGCCCTGAAACCCATACCGGAATTTGTTTTGGACGCTGAAGGGAATGCTGGCCAGTTTCCAGTGATGTTCTCCGTCAGCTGAAGGGGGAAATACATATATGTGAGAATGGAAAGCCCGGTACTCAATCCCAAATCAAGCTGTGTCTTCGTCAAGAGCCCTGTGACCAGTTGGTTTGGGTGGTGATTGTGTGATGCCCTGCACCCTCGCTAATCTGGGAACAGTCTTAAGGAAACCGCTCTGAGCCAAATTCTGTTCTCATGGGCACTAACTCTGGAGTTACTCAACTGAAGCAAATGAAGGTTAGATTTACGCTGGACACTTGAGCAAACTTTCATACAATAAACCACGCCAGTGTTGTCTCGCATCAAAGTTGCCAGCACTTCAGCTATGAAACCACACTTTCACTTACCTGTAATAGTGTGCAGCTTTTCCAGCCGTCTAACATTTCCAGTTCCATCATCTTTCTTAACCCAGATAACTAGCTTGTCCTGTGGACTGCCATTTAACCTGTAGAAAAACTGAAGGCATTTTTCCTTCTTCCTTGGATAAAGGATGCGAGATTCCAGAAGAGCTGATTGACCAGCATGTCCAGTTTTTGTATCTAAGTGCATGAAATATCCTCTATCTAGGAAGCACAAAACACAGTTGTGTGAAAAAAGTTTTTGATCCATTCACTATGAAATGCCAGTGCTAAATAAGCTTTAGTGCAGTTTTCACTTGCCTGAGCTAGAAAGTTATTTTCAAAGTAGAAAAAAAAATATTCCAATAGGAAAGAATTTTCCCTAAATTGCAAATCAGTATTAAAATGAAAACGCATTGAAATACAGCTTGCAAACTAGTGTTTAACTGATTAAACGAGGCACACATTTGGTTCCATTCTTTAGAAATTAAGTACAAACCGTACATGTGCCAATCCTGCCAGTGTGTGCAAATGTAAGTGTATGTACTTGGGCAGGGATTTTTTTGAAGACAAACTAGGAAAGTATTGGAAAGGTCCTGTTAGGTCAAGACCTTCAGTCTTCTGCTTTGCCTAGAAACCATGCCCTGTAAGCCTTTTATCAATAGATCAGGCTTCGATATTTTCATGGTTTAAGCCCCACCAGCAGCTAAGCACCACACAGCCGCTCGTTCACTTCCCCCCCCCTCCCCCGACACAATCGGGGAAAAAAAAAGTAAAACTCATGGGTTAAGATAAAGACAGTTTAATGGGACAGAAGGGAAGAAAAATATAATGATAATGATAATAATAACAATAAAAGAATTGGAATATACACAAGTGATGCACAATGCAATTGCTCATCACTCGCCGACCAATATCCAGTCAGTTCCTGAGCAGCAATCCCCCCGCCCCAGCCAACTCCCCCCAGTTTATATACTGGGCATGACGTCCCATGATCTGGAATACCCCTTTGGCCAGTTTGGGTCAGCTGCCCTGGCTGTGTCCCCTCCCAACTTTTTGTGCCCCTCCAGCCTTCTCGCTGGCTGGGCATGAGAAGCTGAAAAATCCTTGACTTGGTATAAACACTACTCAGCAACAACTGAAAACATCAGTGTGTTATCAACATTCTTCTCATACTAAATCCAAAATGTAACACTATACCAGCTACTAGGAAGAAAATTAACTCTATCCCAGCTGAAACCAGGACACCTATAAAAGTAGCTGAAGACATTTTTGCCTTACTTCTGCTATGGGTAGAGAATTTTTTAACTTCCAGCCCAATTACTTTGCATCAGCTCATGCCTTCTCTTACTAATGTGTTTGAAATAACTATTTCTTTTCTTTCATAGTTAGTCTGCAATTCTGTCTGTGGGCTGGAGTGATACTTATCCTTTGATCTTCCTGGTTACAAAGGCTGACCACTTGCACCCTCATCACCTGCATCAGCCCCATTATGTATATTCCAATTTTAAATCAGCTTCGTGAAGACAACTGAGCAAGTGCATCAGCTTCACCTGATAGCCTCAATTCATCCTCTCTCTGTAGGAAGTGTCTCTCCTGACAGCAAGGACATTTTCAAGCTGCGTCATACTGGGGGTTTCCAAATACCCTGTGGCTGCATCTATGGGTTTGCACTTTTCTGTCTGTCTGGGAGGCGACTGATGCAAATAGCAGACACCATATAGAGAACGACTCTGAATTGCCACCTGAAGCCGTTCTGAGCTCCACTGCTGTTTCCAGCTTCATGCCTGTGCTTGGATCTGTTCCCATAAGCATCGCTGGCCTTCTGCAGTAATTTCCCCTACAAATACCCAGTAAAGCTGCTTATTTTCCAATAACTGCTGACCCATTTGCTCTCAGAAAACTTCAGAAGGCTGGCTACTTAAGTTTTAAACATTTTTTTCCCCCCCTTCATGGAAGCTGAGCAGTTAATTATCTGTCACCAGCCACCAGAGGCAGGAAGCTGCTGTCAGCTCCTCAGCCACATGCTCTGCCACCCACCCAGAACCTTTACAGTGTCAGCAAACCGCACACCCTGCGAACTGCAAGCAAACAGCCCGTCAAACAACAGCCGAACAGACTTGTTCCTCTAAACCCAAGAAATTGTCTAACGATGGGACTTAAACAGCACTCCCGTTCATTTTGCTCCCTGCTCGGAGGATCTTCCAAGCGCTGGTTTTTGCAGCGCGCCTTTCTCCAGGCGCACATCTGCCCTCTCAAACCCCACACGTGATGAGAACAGGAGCATCCCCTCGCCCTGCCCGCTATGTGTCTGCTCTCCTTCTCACTGACAGTAAATTTGGTGTAACTGCAGGATCCCCAAACTGTAACCAAACACAGCGTTACACAGCAAACACGATCTGTTACTGCCAAAAGCCATCTGTTACTCCCTCCTCCCTGGGCGCAGGTTCCACAGAAATGGCTTTCTTTTCTATTCAGTATTTTTTTCCTCTCCTGCACCGTGAGACACTTTTGTGACTAACCACCACTTGTGTTCTGGGAAGCAGACGTGCCTAACTGTGACCACTTGTACACAGACCAGCAAGGCTCACGCTAAACATGACTTTCAAAAGAAACTTCTTTGCTGGAGGATTTTTGGACTGTCTACATGATGCTCCTCTGCAGTGTTTAATTTTCTCCCCACTGCCTCTGAAAACAAACAGATCCTACTCGATTCCTGTGTCCTGGCAGCAATCAAAATACTGCAGAACTCCATACAATCATATTTGTTCAGTGTGTGTTTAAATCAGTGCGGTTGGAGCCAAAGCCTCAATCAAAAGGACCCTATGCAACACTCTCCTTGGAAGAGGAGAAATCACTGCAGGTTTGCTTCTCAGATAATCCTTCAGTCTCCCTGTGTGGTGTGGCTCGAACAAACTTTGAATTGCCAGCAGCTACACCCTTCTGATATGGCTCTGCCTCACACAGCAACCCCTCCCTCGAAAAGTCTTCCGAGCGTGGTTTCCTCCTGCTCTGTGACACATTGCTGAAGCTCAGCTTCCTATTTTAGCGATCCTGGGTTTGTTTCAATGTCAGAATTTGTCTACAAACAAGATTTGAGTATTGTGACATTTGCTTATGCATGTCCTTCTGCTGGGATGCCTCAAGTGTACTCCTGTACAAAGGGAAAGTGTCTTTCAGCTTTAAACAAAAACTAGAAAATTACTCAAAATCCTGTAACATATACATAAAAGGAGGAGAGTCTCACCTGACTGAATTCTATGGAGTTTCACTAGAGTCAGTTGTGGTATTCTGGTGGAGCTCCCTTCATTTTAATGGAGCTACCACCAATTTACAGCAGCTAAGTCTCAAACTATCATTTCTTCTTGACTTATTACAATGTAGGGAGAAGATTTAAAGAAGGATTAAACATTTCAAATTACAATTATTAGCCGTTCTAGCTGAAAATTCAAGAGTCATGTTTAGCATGAGGTATACAGTGATTAACGTTAACAGAAGGGTATTTCTAATGTCTTATTTATCTCTGTATGTCTTCATCCTCACATCTCATAAAAGCATGGTAAAGTTTAACGACCGTCTAAAACTACACCTGTTACCTGCACAGCTTCCCACCAAAGTATGGTCTTCATCTCCTGGTTTGCCCAATGTGTGGTCCCATCTAGCACCATCTTGTCTACTTTGCACCATCCCACAGATACTGATGTATTCAAAGGAGCACTGGTCCAAGAAGGTGAGGCTCGAAGCTGCCGGGAATAGAGTAACGTATTTTACCATGTCCATTAATATCAAATAAAGCTCTCACTGGTAACCCCATTCCAGAGTGTTTGCATACAGCACTTAACATCAGCAAATATGTTCTTAATACAACTGAAGACTACACAGACTTTCACATCTACGTCTCTGTTACCACACATAAATGATGACTCCTCCTGAAAGAAACATCCTATAACTTTCTCCCCTTCTCAGCTGAATATTTCCTTGTGGGAACCAGCTTGGCCCCTACGTACTAGTTTTCCCTTTCAGACATTCATCATGTTCTCTAAGCCCGCCTGGGATAGGCTCTGTGGCCCATTTCTCTCTTCAGGGTGTAAATCAGAAGTAGATCTGCTGAAGCTAGTGGAAATATTCAGATGTACGTTAACACAGTACATCAGTCCCATACAGCATGTTGAGTATTTACTTTCATAGCTTTGCCAGTGGAGCTGGAAAGCATAATTATTGCCGTTTGTGCTCCTGACCTCAGTTGTCTTATCACGTAGGCAGAAAAAAGAATTTGAAATACACTGATTGCAGAGAACCCAATTCCAGACTACTGTTTCTTGAAGATTTTATCATCATCAACAGCATGACGATCATCATCCATGGAGGAAACACTAACTATTACAAGTAATATTACAGAAAAGTCCATGTAAATGAAAGGCATTAGACACTTGATTCACTTCAATGGTATTCTATAAAGAAATGGGGATCTGGCTACCATGGAGCTTGCTGCTACATAAGAACTATAGTTTCTCTCAGCATTGTGAGAGGATCCCAACGGTGAATTGTTCCTGCTCCTCTCATGTGACTCCATCCATGTTATCATAAAGCTTGAGTAAGGATTTTCAAATACCCTTGTGAGAAGAAGGACTTACTGCAGTTGTACATGCGGTTCAGCTTCAGTAAGTCAATCCTGCTGAAATCCAACCTCTGCCCAATGATCTCATTAAATTCAGGAATTTTTGTAGTGATGGAAGGAACGTTGCTATTGATGTTGAAAGAATATGGTCCATAGTGCAGGACCGACTCATAATCATATGGGGTATTGAGGTCATCGAGGAAACTGTCATTGTGTTTGTCAAAGGCATATGCAAAACCTAGACGAAAACATACACAAGTGATTAGGTAAGACCAGAAATAAAACTTAGCACTAAACATCTTTTCAAAATGCTTTACCTGTGACTAAATAATGGTCCAATTGTCAATATGTAGGCAGCCATTCTCAAACAGACACATTTTAGCATAGGAAAAAAAGGGACATGCATCTACAGATGATTCTCAATCATTTCAGACCTGCATCATACCTTCAATAATTTCATCCCACCATATCTGAACATAGTCATCGCGATCTGTCCTGGATTGCTCATGGTAAAATCCCAGGGCGTGCAGGAGCTCATGTTCCACTATGGCTTTATAGTCACATCTCTCTCCTATAGAGACTGTCTGGCCACTCTGAAGGTCCCCCACAAAAGACCAGCACCTGTAAGGCAAAGACTTAGATATTGCACCCATTTTGCATGATACTTTCTATGATTTGTTTCTACATATTAACTCAACTGCAAGATCAAGGTAAAAGTAAAAAAATAATATTTTTTAGAATTTCCCATCTGGGTTTTCCAGTCTTGCCCAGACTAGATTTGCAATGCCAGGATACAGAGCAACTTGTACCTTCAGCATCCTGCCACAGCCTGGCAATGAGTCCCTGTCCCAGATGTGATTGTCCTTCTTGTTTCATTTTGCCCTCCCTGGAGGGCAGTGCATGCATGTTCTTCAGCTGGATGCAGTTCTTGTAAAGGAGGTGGTGATGGCAAATGCTATTGCTCTTCAAATCTGGGTAGCCCCAGCTCAACCAATATAGGAAGGAGAGTAGCAGAAGCTGAGCAGCACAGGAAAGTACAGCAGGTGCCTTATAACCTCATACACTGCATTGGCTGTTGTTTATGTGTATGTTTACCAAAGTACCTAAAAATAAGTGGTCCAATTTTCAAAGGTACTGAGCAGCCTCCAGTGAACTCAGCTTGCATTGGCTTCCCTGGTTTGGTTCCTAAATACCGATTTAAATCCTAACTTTGCATGTCCATTCGGAAGTAATTCATCACTGTGTGTTTAAAAAAAAAAAAAAAAAAGCTGTCCAAAAATGCTGTGCACCCATCTCCCCTCACCCAAGGGCAGATCTACACTGGATTCCTAGACACAGACACTAGCTGGTGTCACCAGCTCCCTGATGGTCCTTCCCAGCAAGCAAGGAAGTCCCCTAACTTCCAACAGTCACAGCGTTGGCATCTGCCGCTGAGTTAGCTTCCCTGGCTCCTTTACGGTCCCTGGACAGTAAAAGGCATTTGGGATGTGAGTCACCAAACCTATTTTAGACTTCTATGTTAGGTGAGATGGTTTGTAGCCTGGAAGAGTCACGTCCTCCCCACTGAGCACAAAAGCAACCCGCCGTGACCTGCACGCTGGTAGAAGTTCTTGGCTTCAACATGTGGTTGGGTAAACCCAACCATGCTTCTGAAAGCAAGGAAGAAGCTACGTGCTAATGCCAACACACTAGTGACATACCCTGCCCCTAACCATCACCAGGACAAAGTTATTGGCTTGTTTTCCCTGAAAGGGTGCCAAGAAAGGGATTAACTTTAGTATCTAGAATGCAAATGGAAATAAAATAGTCTTTTCTTATATTAAGAGAACATCAAAATGCAGATAATACCTTTGGTTAGCCTGTTTGCATTGCTTTTATCTCCAGTGTAATACAAATAAGCTCCAGGACAGAAATGTGGTTCAGGTATTTATGTCCTTTGTACTAGCAAGAATGAAAATGAATGTCTCCTGAGTTAGAAAAACTATCATATCAAACAAGGTGGTACAAACCAGATCGTTAATACAAAATTACCCGTCCAGCTTCTCAAATTTCAGGTAAGTCGGTTCCCCTTCGTAGGGCTTGAAATCAACACAAGACTTCAGCCTGAACATTTCAAACGCCTGCAGGATAACACCTTTAGCATTCAGATCTGAAACACACAGCAGAGGGTAACAATAGCAGTTGTTCTGCTTCTATAATATTATAAATATCTATAATTCTAGATAGAAAGTATGAACAAGCATGCATTAAAAATATGAACATGTATAAAAATATCCACTGGGATGAAAGAGCAGGAGGCTGTTAGCAGAATTTCCTGACTGGCATAATTTTGGCAGAGGCCATAGGGAATGATAATATCTTTCATTAGACAAACTGATAGTGCTGAAGCAAAGAAGCAGGCTTTCGGACATCCAAGGCATTGCTCAGGTTTTGCTGGGTAATTTTATCGCATGATATTATATAATTTCATGTATTGTAAACTTTGAGCTCAGAGCTAGTAAACACAGGAGAGATCCATGGGATTCTAACACTGATTTACTATTAGTTTTTACTACTAAATTGTTCAAAATTTAAAATAGTGCCTAAAATTAGATGTAAACATGAAGGGAGAATGCTCTAAACTTTTTTACTTATAAAATATCTGCATTTCCTTTCTGCCTGTACTGAGCCGGGACTGTGAAGAAGAGAGAAGGCATGAAGGGTGCAGTAGATCAACATGCGTGTTCTTGAGATGAGGGTTTCCTGACTGCATTATCCAGAGATCTCAGCCAAATACACTGATACTAGTTAAATGGCTGCTCACCAGCATCCAGCTGCTCACTGGGGATGTTACACTGAAAACAATGTGTGCTGGGGCAGAGTTGCGTCGCTCTGTCTGGCCAGCAGTAACAAGAGCATTAATGCAGCATAACTCAACAGCAAATTAAACAAAAGCAGCCCGGAGAGCTGGATAAAAACAGAGTATATCTAATGCAAGTAATACAGTGTTACCATAATAAAAAGTCTTATTACCCAGGCTGTCAGCTAGGATATAGGGGATGGGAAATTTCCATCTGTAGGAGGTGTTTCTCAGAGCATTCCTCTCCAGCTGTTAATGAGATCAACATGCTTGTGTTAACATTTTAAGGCCAATCTACACTCTTGCTGATGCTCGTTTAGATCAGCAGCACATACCGGTAAGATAATATCACCTTCAAAAAGCTTCCTTCCCATTTCTGAAATGAGATAAAAAACCATTTAGGCCAGAGTAACATAACAAGAACTACAATATGTTTTTTTCAAAGACCATGCGAACTATCAGGCTGCTTCATCAACCAACCCATTTCTCCTTAAACAGCAACTGCCCAGAAACAAGCAAACAAATAACCCTTGCCATACTATAACATGCCAGTCCTCCATCTGCAGCTAAGGAGGATTTGGGGTTGAATTAAGATTTCCATAACAATTTCGTAACAGCTGCCCAGAGATGTTATTATTTTTCCCAGGCTTGTATCCTGAAACAGCTGTGGACTTCTGAACGTTGTAGTTGATATATAGGTGGAATGGATTTGTCCAGAAGTTAGGCATTTAATAGCCTAATTAGTTAGCTAACCTAGGCTAATCATCTGGGATTCCCCACATGCTCAAAGGACAAAGACAAGGATTCCGGAGAGGGAAGAGGTTCAGTCCACCTTTTCAGCCACATAAGCCTGAACCAAGCTCAGATTGAAGCAATTAAATCTTTGTGCTAAGTGTCTCAGATCCCATTACAGCTGTGTGTCCATCCAATTGCCAAACATAGGTGTCTGGTGCCATTAGAGATGCACAAGGGTATCCAAAAGTTCCACATGGACTGGTAGATACAGAGTTTGAGACTCCTTTCCCTTCTAGAGTGGTGCTGGAGGGGATGGATTTGAAGTGGCAACAGACACCTGTGTTTTAAGCAGCTGATCCATATCTTCCATGCTTTAAAAACACAGCATTTGAGACTCATATTTTATACCTTTATTTTTTTAAGGTGCCAAATTCCCCGCTCAGAGCTGGGCCCAGACACTAGCCACTGTATAGTCCTGTTAGTGTAACATTTTCATTTAATGCCCTCGTATAAGCACAATCCCTGCATAGACAGTTCGTCTTCAGATCTTTTGTTATAGAAATAACTTATATTCACCTCACATACACATGAAGAGAAGAAAAAAATGAAAACAAAAAACCCAAACCAAACAAAACTCCAACCCTACACCATGGTTTCTGTTCTGTCAGCAAAACCAGCGGAAACCTACACCAGAGCATAAAGAATTTAACAGGCAATGTCAGGAAATGATAACTTGCTCAAGGCAATGCCACTGAAACCCTGGGGTGGAGATGAAGGTACTTAAGCTTGATATCTTGGTCATCAGTCATGCGAAATCAACCAAGTCACTTAAGATAAATGCACATCAGTGAAGCAGAAGTTGAATTAAAGCCACTGCCAAGGTTTCTCCAGGAGACGTATTGCAGAAGAGTGCAGTGGGGAGGGGTGCAGGTTCAGTCCAGGGGTTGTTGACCCTTCCCCAGGAGCACTTGAGTGTGGTTCCAACTTTAAGATTAAGATCCTGGGCTTCCTACAAAATTATCCTTGAGGAAGTTTCCTGGCCTTTCCATCTTCCCTTTCCAACACCAACCTTTTATGGACCTTTCTGTCCTCTGCCCCGTGCCCTGCTCCTGCCCTACCATCTTCTTTGATTGCTACCAGACTCCAAAGCAGAGGTCTTCTCCCTTCTCTCCAGAAGTACCTGGGGTTCATCCCCCACATTTTTAACTGCGCTGTCCCTGTAGCCATGATACATTTGGGATTTTTCTCACAGAGGAGGGAGCTTTCAGCCCCCTCTGGTGCCATCACATCTGCCAGACTTGTGGTCCCCAAAGGCTAGCTCAGATCTCTGTAATAATTCAGCACTCTGCTTGCGTACTGTCCTGACTTACCTGAGTTTATTTCTGGAATGTCCTTTCTAAGCTGCCCTCCATCAACATCATGAGCTATCAAAAGAAATAATACACCTAAGTTAGTGATTAAATGACATAGGTTGATATAATTCACCATTTGATGACTGGTAGACTTCCACTAACATAAAAATATTGCATCCTTACCTCTGTCTTCAGCAGAGTTTTGGATCTGAAACATAGAAAGTACAGTTTCAAAATCACAGACAAATGAAGTGAAATCTCACCCTGATCCCAAGCCAGAAGATGGAGAAGCAGGTGGGAATACCATAAAGGCAGAGGAGCAGGTAACCAGTGCTGTGAAACAACATATCCTCCAGGAATCCATTTCAGAAGATCATCTGGTGCTACCTGCCAGTGTAGATATAGTGTCCTGCAGGTGAATAGCTTTCAGAAGTACTGATAAGCATAAGCCATAAAAAAAGTTGAACTTTAAAAGGAAAAGCAGATTTTAACCTTATTAAACATTGTTGCAAGCCAACCCGATAAGCAATCTGCCTCCTCATTTTATAACTATTCTTAGCATATTAACCCTTGTAGCAATTGGGAGCTATTGAACTATTTAAAATTCCTGTGACTTCTTCAGAGATAATCTCACTCTTTTCTTCTGCTTTACAAACCATCCTGGCCCCATCCTGACATGAGACTACCAAAGCTGTTGAGTACGGAAGTAGCAACCTCTTCAAAAGAAGAGGCTTATGGTCTGCAACCTGAATAAACCACTTTAAGAGAAGGTTTGCTTGGTGGGTGTTTTTTTTTTATTCCTGGAAACATCTCGGTAGATGTAAACAACTTTTTGTTTTCATCTGGTTCTATGGGTAAAGCATCATCTTTAATGTAAAAATAGTGTTACTTTTGTAATCAACAAAATGCCAGCCATCAAGTTCTAGCAAAAATGTGTGGGTTTGGGTTTCCTCAGGAGATCCTGAAGACTTTGTCTCAGAGTAGTAGTACAGCAAGGGGTCCTGGTTTGGTCCCACTCACATGCCTATGAAGCCATGTGCTCCCAATGTTTTGCACGGGAATCCCACCCAGGTCTTTTCCTGTGAACACAAGGCACCTTGAGAGTCCAGGGTCTCTACAGCTTGCACGCTCAGTACCAGCGAGTGCAAAGAAGGAGTTAATCCACACGCTTCATCAGCATCTTTCCCCCAGAGGCCTGGTCACAAACCATCCCATAAAACCAGGGCCACAAGAGAGGAAACCGACTGGATTCACCAAAAAGCAACCATCAGTTCCCAGCCCACCTGTCACAGGAGCAGCAGAATGGGGGTGACAGGGAGAGAAATCGCCAAATCAGCCTCCTGAAACACAACCGGCAGGGGAAGAAAATCCACTAACGGCCACTTGGCACGAGCCAGCCCTGACTCCTGGACTCGAGGGCACAGATTGAAAAATAGGAACAGATTTGCCTCCTTGCCACCCAGTCTGTAAAACTTCCACCCTCTTTAGACATGAAGGTCATGGCAAATGAGATACAGAGAGAGAAGTGGGTGATTCATTAAATGCTGCTTCTTACTGATACATGCTGCAGGCCAGCGGCGTTGTGTCCAGCGCCCATAAGGTTGATCGTCACACACACACACGAGAAGAGTCTGATCGCCATCACAGTTTGACGATTTCATTCCTGACTTCTTGCAGGTCTGAAGGACCTGGAGATCATCTGCTTTTACATTAATTCTTGCATTTTTAAAGTCAGAGAATTGGGTTGTTTTCCTCAAGCAATTCTGTTTTGAGTTTCCAGACAATATCCATAGACAATATCCATCCATAAGTGCAGTGACCCTCTCTAACATCATCTCAGTCAAGCATGACCAGCTTTAAATGATCCATAATATTTTTGAATGACTGCATCCAAACCTTGCTACGACATTAATGTTTTCTAGGCAATATGAATAATAAAGGGTGGTGAAGATCTCACTAGTATTTCTATTAAAAGCCACTGGGATATCTGAATGGATTTCATGGAGACATGTGGTAGGTACCACATCTGTTGTTGAGGTGAACTCCAGGCATTCTGTAAAATCTTTTCAGTGTGTTAATGCTGCAGCAAGGTCCTTAGCAAAAAAAAAAAAATGCAAATAGGAGCATGTGATACTAATAATCAAAGAGTAGTGCTTGCATTCATATCCCCCAGAAAACAAGTGCATCATTCTGAAGAAAAAAAATGCTGGTGGTTTATTTCTCGTAGCTATATAGCTACTTGTGATTTAAACTTTTCCTGATTACACCGCAGCATCAGTCAAGATCTAACTGGTAACTGTGGTCCCAATGTGCAAGGTCCAATGTGCAAGGTCCTCTACGAACCCAAAGTGTATAGGCAGTCCATGCCCCACAGAACTTAACACACCTTGTTTGTTAAAAACCCCACAGTTTTCAGGACTTAAAGTCATTTGGAAGCTTGAGGGTATTTCAGTGTGGCGGGAATCCAGCATGGTCCAATCCCTAAAACACTTCACATTGCTAGCAGATGAGTTTTGAACCCTGGCACATGGACTCATGCTTATTTTTGCCCTTTTCCTCTATGTGCTTCAACTTAAACCTTTAAAAGAAAGCTCTGCTTTTCCTTCAATGCCCTCCCCCTACCATGTGGATCTTCAGTTACGATTAAGGCATTACCATTGGGAAAATTAACACGGATTTCAGTGCCCATGGAGAATTAAAATTAACTCCAGTTTCCAGCATCTTGGTTGAATTCTGCAGCTCCTGGACTCTCAGATGAAAGAGGACAGTGACTCCCCTGTTATTTGCTGAGCACACCCGTCTGTGTGAGTATCGTAGGTGACAAAGGGACAGAAAAACCCAGATCGTGAATCCTGACAGTGATCAAACATGGGACAGTCACTAAATGACAACATTGTCCACTACAGAAAAACATCTACATTGTTTGTGTCACCCAACACAGCTCTTCTGAACTGAAATTCAGATGCTGAAGACTGACACTGATACCAGGTAAGGGAATACCCAGCGCATTTACATTTTTGCATCTGCCCTGCTCTGAATAGGAGCAGCACCAAAATCCCCACCACCACCAGCTCTATAAACTCCCGTTCCCATACGTGACGCTCAGGGAACAGCAGCTGCCGACCTGCACTAAGCATTGCTGCAACAACCTACTTCTCTGGCATAGCACTGCAACCCATCTTGGAGGATGGAATCTTATTACTCTCAAGATAAATTTAATGCCACTTCATGATGCCATGGTTATGGTAATCATCACATTTCGGGCATTTGCTGGCATGTGGATAAACACATTCATTGTTTCTGTGGTTTGTATTGCTTGGGTCAAAAAGAAAAACTTTAACGAGAAGTTCTTGCTGGTTTTGGGATGCCCCAGATTTGGTATTTGTGCATCACATGGGTATATTCCTTTCTTTCAATAATTTATCCCTGGTGCTTTTATGTTCACCCCATAGCCCAACCATTTGCAGCTATTCAAAGCTTTTTAAATTCTTCCAGCTTGTGGGTTTCTGCGTGTCTTTGTGGTTTTTATTGTATAAAAATTGCAAATTTCAGGCACATCTTCATCTACCTAAAAGTTAAAATGTTGATATTTTATTATAAAAAACAAGTGATTTAATCTCTATTGCAACTCTCCAGCCAGTATAGATGGTACAGATGTTTTATCTTCACTAAGTTAAGAAAACTTCACTAAAATTCTTTGAACTAAATTATTTTGAGTTAAATAAATTAATATTATCATTTGATTTAGATAATTCTTTGAGCTAAATTATTGTCAATAACAAAATAATTCAGAGCTAGTACATGAGCTAACTGCAAAAGGGGAATAACCATACTGCAAACTTTCTAAAAACACTCCGGTATTTGTTGATCGAAACTACTTAACTAAACAACACATTTATAACCATTTTGTTTCACATTTATTTCTGCTGCAGCTGTGTAGTTTGTAATATTATGAGTTGTATCGCCATGTTGCATTGGTTTATAACTTATGCGCGAATATGTTGATCTCTACTATTCACTTGAGGTGGTTCCTGACTCCCAAACCGCAATGCAGAAATGGCCTCGGGTTGGACAGGTGGGGTGGAGAGCCCACTTCCCATGGCAGCCTTACGTGTCCTCCCTCTGCCCCACTTCATGCAAAAACATGATTTCCCCTACTCTGTGTGACTCTTTTTCCCCTATAAAGGAGAGGCAGTCATCTTGTAGGACAACGGTGTGAAGGACTCACTAGTTTCTATGTACTCTCTATTAGAAATCAACCCAGAGGAAGGGTTTCTGCTCAGAGAACAGGAGTGGCCCTGGGATGCTAATTTGAAAAGTTGAAGTGAAGGTGAAAAAACTTAGTTTGTAAGCTTTTTATTTTAAGGGTTGCCTTTTCCGTAGGCAAAAGAGCACTCCCTTCCCTTTTCCTCTCCATCCCCGCAAAAATGGAAGAGGAAGAGGTTAATGAGAAAGTATAAGAAAGTGTTTTCAAATCATTAGCTTTCATTCTTTCTGGCTTTTCCTGAAGTAGTAAAGCAAAAAAAATTACATAGATGTTGTTCCCCTAAAAAGAAAGGGTTTGAGTCATCTAATCAAAATTAGACACTCAGAGCCCTTTGCCTTTAGCTGCAATTCAGATCAGATGCCAAACTCCACTTCCACAAAAGGAGACACTCCTCGCCACCCACATTTCCCAAAGGAAGGCAGATCTTAAACATCTCATCTGGACATATATCCACAGCTGAAAGGCCTTTAAAGGACCGGCACCACCACACCTCCCTTCTTTCCCTACTTTTGCTCAATGCAGTTGATCCTTTAGCATGACAGTCCCAATCGCTTTCACAAAAAGACCACGGAAAATCCTTCTTACTCCCTACATCCCCCAAAAGTCATATACCACAAGACTCAGCAGGCAAAACCAAGATCTTCCAAATAGTCCCACACAAAAGAATGCAGCCCCAGCAAGCCATGCTGAAGACACCTTCTTCCATCTCCACGAAATCCCTGTGAACACGGTGCCCAACACAACCTCACCCCTCCCATGCACCAGCCGCATCCAGCGGGCATCGGAGGAGACAAGTTACAAAACACGACGGCCACAGTGCACAGCCCATATGCTAAAGTTGCTCTCTGGGGAGATGGGATGGTGTGCCCAGCCTGGAAGAAACTGTTCCTCAACTAGAGGACACTCCAGCAGCTGGCCACAGGGCTAGAAACAGGCCTGTTTAGTTTATCAGCATGGCAATAGGCGCTCTGTCCCATGTACGTCTCCACTGGCACTGTCACTACTTCAAGAGCCAGGCTAACTGTGGATGGAGTTGACATTTCACATGGCTTGGAAAGTGCAAATGACACAAGGCAAAGCTGGAGCTCGACTCGTTTACCCAAATGTAGGCATCTTGAGTCATCTGAGAAGTCCTAGGGTATCTGAAACAACAGCACGGGGTTGGGAGCTACAGCACAGGATCTTCTGGAGACCTGCAGGGTCAGCCTGGGTACTTGAGAACATCTCAAGTGGCATTAGATACCGCTGTGTAGACAGCGGAAATAGTCCCTGGAAATCTGGAAGAGGGAGATGGATCAGAGAGTTGTTGGTTGTGATTGCGATGCCCGAGTGTTGTGGCTGTGGTTTGGGTAGCGGAGGGGAAGCAGAGGGGAAGGGAGGCAGACACATAAGGGGAGGGGAAGCAGACACGTAAAAGATGTCAGAAGTCAATACAAATGGCTGCCTGGTAATGGCATGGCACGGAAAACTGCTTTGGGTCAAATTCACATTTTTTATGATTGAGAAGTGAAACGGTTAAAAATGCTTTTGTCATGGAAAGGGCTGATGAGCAGAGGGATAGCTGAGGAGTGGTTCCACAGCATTCCTATGACCATAGACATAAAAATGTCTGGGGGCACTGCTAAAAATAAGGTAGTACTCTGACTGTCTTGGCAGCCACGGATGTCTGAAAGCAGTAGCAAGGAAGCATGTTTTCCCTTCTGCTGGGCCAGCAATGGTAGATACAGGCTGTTAGACCCATGTGTCCTGTAAAAGGTCAACATCAATGTCTCCCCTTCAGCCAGAAGAAGCAACTACACCCCACTCCCAAAGAAAAAAAAGGCAACACCAGAGGTTACAAACCCCTACAGAGCCTCCTGGTTGACTCAGGACCAGAACCAACCAAGCAAAAGCCACAGACATCACCAGAGTGAGCAGAACCAGAGTCCCAGATGCTTTTGTGAATCAATTAGAAGCAAAACCAATTCCCTCTCAGACAATATGGGTAATTGCTGTCATTTCTGTAAATCTATACATTTCAGTGACTTAGAGTATTAGTATATTTAAACATCTTCAGCAGTTTTCTGATTTTTGAGATCTGATACACATAGACACACAGACAGATAGAAGCACATCTATCCTATTAGTGACAGTATTTACAGTACATCACAAAGATGCGTTCTCGTGGCCATCTGCTTCTCCTGTTCATCCGTATTTCACCCTGCAGATGCATCTGAGGTCAGCCAGTGTCTTTGCTCTGCATTGTGAGTTGTTGGCGGCACGAAATAGGCAGGGCACACTCCTGCTTCCCCCTTTTTTTTCAATTTTTCTTTGGAGTGGAGGATGCGTAGCTCTCCCAAGAACACGGTGGGTTTCTCTCAAGCTCTTCTTTCTTCAGTTCCCAGTCTTCATCTCTCTGGTCTAAGGGGATTCCTTTCATTGCAGCTGTCCTGCGATAGTTTCTGCTCTCCACCTCTGCTCTGGGGAAGAAAGCAAGAGTGCATCTTCAGGTATGGAGAACAGCACCGTCACATCACCGGTCATGAGCAGTCCATCTACAGGATCAGGGGATCGTGTATTTGTATGGCCAAAACACTGTCACCAGCAATACGTGAGAAAACACTGAGGTTAATCCCAAATCTAACAGCATGCATCACTCCAAGCCACCAGGTACTCACTGAGAGTTGGGCTGAAGTGGGAAACCTTCAATAAGGATCTACAGCGAGATCGGACTTGTACCACTGCAATCATCATTTTAACCATAAAAAGCTCTCAAAGACTGACGCTGTGAATTTGTGTGGTATTAAATAGACTTAAGCACATTTAATGCAATTGTACATGGTATATTAGCTCACTGCAACCACAACATTTCCATTTTCTTTTATTTTTTGCACTGCTTATTCATAAGTATACTAGAAATTCTAAATGCCAAAATATCAGATCTGAAGACAACTGGAATGCTGGAGGATTTGCACATAGTTATTCTTTATAGATGACCTTTTAACCTCAGAGATTATCTAATCTTAATCCAATTCAGCCCTGAAATTTTCCTAAACTTTGCATTCAAATCCAGAACTAAACTTGACAATTCATCCCCATTTCTGTTTTTTTAAATAACAACTTGAATCAAGCAATGTCATAGAAATAAGGCTGTGCTGCAGAGGTTCAAATTTTGCATGGGAAAACATTACATAGGAGATACCATTCTCTCCAGCCCAATAGCTCCATATGCAAATCATTCACAAGTCTCCTTTGGTTGCTGGGGTTTTTAGCTGTGTTTTTCAAGTTGTCTCTATGATTTCAAGTGTGTGAAACCTGTTGGATGTCAGGCACTGAACCATCATCCATCCAGACCCTGGGATTTCCAAGTCAGCAGTGAATTTGCTCTTGGCATCTGTGATTTACCAAAGTCCTCATTTTTTTTTTGTGATATTCATATTTTTTCTATTAAACAAACACAGACCCAGATCTTCACTGAAGGACACTGTACAAGCTGGTAACCTGAAAATAAACATAATTCACTGTAACTTCTCTGATAGCCTTGAAATATCAACGGTTTTCATTCCACTTCCCATTGCAAACAACCAAAGCAAATTAAAAAACACTTTCATCAAGACCAAAATGAATATATTCCTTTGAGCAGTAGAATTTATATTATTTTATCATCTCAGTTATGGTTTTGTTAATCATGGCTCTTAAATATTTTTCCTATTAAGTGTTGTTAACTCTCTCTTTACAATCTTTACACATGCCTGGCACAGACACAGTCTTTTATTTTGGAAAAAAAGTGACTTCAAACTAGAAAATAGATAGCTACTTTCTGCATTTTGTAGGCACTGAGGATTTTTAAAAGGATAAGTCCTTCACTCCCAAGTCATACGACACAGAATCATGGAATGGTTTGGGTTGGAAGGGACCTTTGAAGATCATCTAGTCTAATCACCAAGTCTAGTCACTGAAAGATAAACTGGTTCTCTTTCAAAAAATAGCAAAAGTCAAAGAAGGAAGACTTTCTTTTCTTTCTCATACCAGCAGTAAGCAGGGGAAAGTACTGAAAAAACAGGATCCACTGCGGTGGGTGAACCTTGGCTGGCTGTCAGACGCCCACCCAGCCACTCAGTGCCCCTCCTCAACACAACTAGGGGAGAAAGACGGAAAAGCTTGTGGGTCAAGGTAAATCACAGGAGGAGATCATAGGGAGATCACTTACCAAGTACTGTCACAGGCAAAACAGACCTGGGGAAAATCAATTTAATTTATTGCCAATTGAAAATAGAGTAGGATGGTGAGAAACAAAGACAAAACTAAAGCATTTGCCCCCACCCCACTTCTTCCCAGGCTCAACTTCACTCCTTCACTCCCAACTCCTCTACCTCCTCCACCAAGCAGCTCAGGGAGGTGGGGAATGGGGGTTGTGGTCATTCCATAACACTTTGTCTCCACTACTCCTTCCTCCTCACGCTTTTCCCCTGCTCCAGAGTGGGTCCTTCCCATGGGCTGCAGTCCTTCAGGATCAGACTGCTCCAGCGTGGGCTCTCCATGGGCTTCAGTCCTTCAGGGCACATCCACCTACTCCAGCACGGGGTCCTCGCAGGCTGCAGGGTAGCCGTCTCCTCCACCACGGTGTTCCACGGGCTGTAGAGGGACAACCTGCATCACCATGGTCTTCCCCACGGGCTGTGGGGGAAATCTTCACTTACCCCGGTGTGGCAGGACTGTTTCTCATACTTTTTTCCTCATTCCTCACTGCCAGGCACTTTTTTTCCCTTTCTTAAATATGTTTCCCAGACGCCCCACCAGCGTAGCCGATGAGCTGAGCTGTGTCCTGTGGTGTATCCACCATGGTGTAGCCCCAACCTCTCCTCACAGAGACCCCCCGGCCCCCACCACTGCCACGATCCTGACACAGGCACTTCAAGTGTAAATCTTGTCCGAGAGAAAACAAACCCTTTCCTCCTACTGCAGAGGTCTGAGTTTGTAGGTACTCAGTATTGATGCAGCTCTGTCAAAAATACCACCAAATATCAGGAAAAATCCTTTTTTTCTGTAGTACAGCAGCTCTGTCACATCAGTGTAATGCTGTCCCAGCTGAGAGCACGGAGCAAAACCAGCGGCTCCACAGAGATGTGCTGCATAGCATGGGCTTACTATAAATATATATATATATATATATGTTTGAGAGAGATGGTTGATGCCCCATGCCTATCAGTGTTTAAGAGGCATTTGGAAAGTGCCCTTAATAAAATGATTTAATCTTTGATCAGCCCTGAAGTGTTCAGGCAGTTGGACTAGATGATCATTGTACATCCCTTCCAACTGAAATAGTCTATTCTATTCTATTAAGTATCTGCTCCCAAAGGCAAGAAACCTCTTTCTGTACACTTTTTAATATATATAAATACATACACACATACACGTGTATATATATGCCCTGGGCTTAGATAGCAGAAGCCTTTGGTGCAGTTTCAACGCTCGGCACTTTGCAGAGAGGCTGGTGGCAGGCATGGGCTGAGGGTCTCTGTGCTGGCTCGGCACCATCCTCAGCAGCTCACACAGCATCCAGGATAAAGCCCTTCTCGTGCAAAAAAAAAAAATCCAATGCAAATTATGTGTTTGTTACTCAGAAGCAGCTGTGTTTTGAAGGCTGTTTCCTATTCTTTGCATGTCCATGCAAACCTCGGTGAGTGGCATGGATACTCTGTAGCAGAATATTCCTAATATTTACATGCTAAAAATATTTATGTGTCGTACAGGTAATATTTCCATGTTGATGCAAACGATCCCCAGCACAGAGCAGTGGCTCAGCCCAGGTAGGCAGGGGTATGTTCGTGCAGCCAGCAGGACCTGGGGTCAGACCACAGTGTGCAAGGACCATGGTAGTGCTAAAGAGGGCTGAACTGGGATGTAGGAAGGATTTGGATGCTCATAGCCCTGTTTAGATATCCATGTCAGCCCTGCATTTGGCACCCACTGTTATTTTAAAAATCGGCTTTTCTCTCTTTTTGCATGACAGGCAAATATCCAAAACTGACGGTGGTGCTCTGTAACAAAAGACCCCTCATACTTACATACCAATACCACAGACACGGTGAGCAGAGGGCAGACCCACTCTGTGCCACACAGCTTTGCCGTGCAGACACACACCTCGTTTTCTGTCTGCAGCACCCATCGGTACTGCCCAGCTCCCGCCGGAGCCGTGGGGCACTGCCTGACCATGGACACCACTTCTGGGACCTTCTGCACACCTGAAGGAGCAGAAGGTAATCGTGATTATACAACAAATGCCAGTAATTCCTCCTAGTTAACTCCAGGTTTGCTGATGTGAGGAGGTGAAACTGTTGCATGAGGGCGAAGGCATCCCCTGTGGTTGTAAATTATAGCGGTTGGGCTTAAAAAAAGGGTTCCTGAGCCCCAGTGATAAACTCTTGGCTGCCCACAGCCTGCCTTATGACTGTGAGGTGATAATAGAGGCTTTGCGTGTCTTATAAAATGTCCTAGGCATGGGCATTCAAAGCATCTTCCCAATTACTAAGTTCTCCCAACCACGCTCCTAGCTGAGCCACGCAGCCGTGGGGCGAGTCAGGCCAGCACGTGGCTCTGAAAGACAAGTTTTCCACCTTAAATTAGTCATTCACCTCAGAAAACCCTCCGTCAGCTACATGAGTCGCCCTAGGCTGTTGCCTAGGTGGCTCGGACCAGGATGTCAATCATCCTGTCAATCATGCTGTCCATCATCCTCCCAGCCGCCTCCACCAGCGCAGGCGCCTCCGACGCCGTCGGCATCATCCAGGCGATTCCCCCACCCTTGCTGTCCCCCCACCGCCACGGCAAACGCTAGACTTGGCAGGACTCGATAAGCAGGATTTAATGGTAAGATTAGTGGAAAAATGACAGCGTTGAATGGGTAAGCAATTGCTATAAATGATTACTCGAGGGGAACAAGCCTGCAGACCTTTTACTCTCTGGGACAGACAATATTTACCTATTCTGATATAGAAACTAAGCAAGCCAAGAACTGAGAACAGTATGAAGAGAAAACTCTCCTCTAGAACAAAGTGCCCCATTCTCAAAGATCTGGCAAACCTGAGCTTATCCCAGCTAGGGTCTAGGTAGTAAAAAACCTAAACACCAAAGCTTAGCTATCAGCTGCTAGTTGTTTAAATTTCTTTAAACTGAAGGTCTAAGGGTAATAAAAGCTGATTCTTCTGTGTGGAAGGAAGGTGGTGAATAGTGAGGGTTTGCAGCGTGTCAGCTCCATAAACAGCGAGGCTTTAGCTACAAGATGTCCTGGATGTGGGGTGGGCAGGTAAAACGCAAAGGGCCCAGCAGCTTCCATAGTAGCCAGAGCTTAGAAACAGGAACATGTGGCTCCCTTAGAAAGTTTTGGGGGCTCTGTACAGGGGGATTTTATACACTTTGAGTGTCTCTTCCTACGGAAGGACACTGATGCTGTGTAAGATTGAAGGTAGGCATGGTACAGCAAAAGGGCATCAGTACCTACAGAAAAGTTTACATGGATTAATGAAAGGTGGTATTTGGTAGGCACTGGCCATCTCAGACTTTTGCACAGCTACCATGCTTGATTTTGAACTCAGCAGCTCTTGTGCTGAACTCCTCAATGAAGGCAAGTTGGAGACTTTGAGTTGGGTATGTGTCTATAAAAAAATACATGATTTATATGGTGCCAAAGCAGTCTTGAGGATGTGGCAGTGGTAAAAAATGATGCCAGTTAAGGACTATGGCAGGACCGTAAAATCAGAGAAAAACCCAGGGGAGGAAAAGTCTTTGGGTGCTCTCAGTATCTCAGGGTCCGGCACGTGCAGGTTTCACAAGCAGTGTATTTAAATACCAGGTAACATGTGGGAACACAACTGGCACTGAACAAGCTGGTCAGCCTCCGGTGGTCTGTCCCACCACTTTAGAGAGACACAGGTATGGGACACAGCTCGGACCTCTGGAGGACGGCAGCCTGCGTCAGGGAAACAGTTTCACGAGGATGAAAATATCTATAAGCCAAATCAGTGGCTGAAAAAACAGGAATGGTAAACGGAAACCCTTTAAAAGCATATTACTAGTTGCATATGGTGCCTCGGTGATAACCGTAAGAGTTAAGACAATACAGAGTTTGGAAGTAGTATGTGGCCATCCTATTAACAGATCAAATGGTAAAACTTTAAATAATTATGTAAAAAAAAAAGGATGGCTCTGTTCTCTACTACAAGAAAAGCCAAATGATATACATGTACTAACATTACCTCCTAAAGGGCTGTTCTTAAACAATTCAACCTGTGTATTCAGCATTCACCACCCTAAGGGGTTAATACTTGTTCTTGCTTTCATTTCCTTTGCTTAATAATGGCTCTGTAACATCCTTATAAAAACAATGATGTCATGAGGTGGGAACAATTTTGAAAACATACCAAGGCAAACTGTAGAAGGGAGTGGAAGAAATGAATGTCTTCCCAATGGCTTCCTTGTGACAAAGACCCGTATTTGCTTATCAAGCACTACTTGTGCTGGTTGACTTTGACAGGCTTTAGGTGGAAAGGTAAGTAACACACTCGTACTCTTTCTGGTCCTTTATATAGCAGTCAATTTAATTTTCACCGCTGGAGCCCCGTCAGCTGCCACAGTGGGACCGGCCATGGCTACTCACATTTCTAAGAACCTGGAGCAGTCTCGGTGACCGTAGATTTCCGCAAGCCTCTTGGGAGTGTCGCCGAAGAGGTCGGCCGCGTCCATGGGAGCGTGCAGGGAATGAAGGGTGCGAAGCACCCCCAGTCTCCCCGACTCGGCAGCGAAGTGAGCCGCAGTCCAGCCCACGTCGCTCCGCAGGCAGTGCCGGGCGCCGTGATCCACGAGGAGCTTGACCAGCTCCGATTGCCCTTGCGTTGAGCAGCAAAACAGGGAGAGAAGATGCACCTGCGTTAGACTTTGTACCTTCAGGATGCAGAAGACAGTCACACACAGTTGACCATAATTCCCTCAGTCATGTAACGATGGATTTTGCCCATGACCTGCCCATTTGATTTATCAAATAAAAGATGCTCATTAGAAAATGCTGATTTTTTTTTCCAAACTAGACTGCTTCCAGAAGCATTTTACAACAAAAACAACAATAAAATCAGAAAGCTTTCTACTAATTTCTGAAAGGCACATCTCAATTACTCATTGACCAATTGGCTATTGACTATTTCGTTGTTTCATTTGGGGTTTTAGTTCAATGCAAAATAAAACTTAAACATTAAAAAAAAATGGAAAACCTGTGAACAGCTTTACTAAAACAAAGATTTGTTTTATAGGAGATAGAGAAATTACTTGTTTTCATTCACCTTCATATTTTTCTAACTTGTGGAATTGCTTAAAGAAGCAAAAAAAGCTATTTCTATCCTACTTCACACTGCCTTGACTGAGTTAGATCACTCCCAATGGCACCTAGGCCACGTCAGTCTCTCATCATCATTTTCCTAAATAGCTCGGTTCCCTTTGCTGCTGCCCAAATGAGTAATAATCCATCAGGGCAAAACTAAAGCAACCACACATTTGATTTCTGAGCAAAGACAGATGCCGTGATGTGAGATCTCAACATGTAACAAACACCCTAGCACAGAGGAGTACAGGTCCAGTTTCCCATTCTACACTGTGTACAATTATACATTATATATTGTTGCATTCACCTCTCTTCTGGGCTGCAAAAGGATATTTGACTTTAACAGACACTTCTGATGGTGAAGGACAAAGTGGGAGCTGCAAACAACTCTGGTCCTGTGTTGTTCATTTGACCAGGTAGGGTAAAGGGAGGGCAATGTAAACCAGACTGTAATTATTTTGTTCTGTTTGGTTTGATAAATACCTGGTATAAACACAGTGGGTTTGACTTTCTGCTCATTCATGCAGGTGTGCATGAGAAGTAACTCCTGTGCCCTGTATGAAGTCACCTCTTAGAAAAATAATGTTGGGGACAAGTAGACATGCTATACATACATATCAGGTAAATTGTAATTTTTCACGTGACTAAAAAAAAGCTAAAAAAATCACTTTGATGGTAATCCCATAAATTATTTTGGAGGCAAAGTTCCTATTTAAATCGGTATTTTTCTCACCATCACAAAATTATCAGATACAAGCTGTGACTATTGCCAGCATTAAGTGCCATCATAACAAGATGTAATTACAATCAGCATCACCTTTTATGATGCTGGTTTGCAGTGGTAACAGAGCAGGGGATGCCCTTACCTTTTGCAGCAGCCCAGTGCAGCGGGGTCCTGTCATGCCAGTCGACATCCTTGTGATTTGGGTCGCAGCGCCCTGTCCTCAAAATCTCATCCACCAGGTCATAGTCCCCCAAAGCCACAGCTTCATGGAGCTCTGTCATGGTGCCTGGTAAAAGAGCGATGGTCATTTAGTGGGTGTTCACTGATTTATCAGCTCCTCTCAAGAGCAATTTTAACACCTCAAGCAGCATCTGCATTAAAAATGAGACGTGCACTGTGAGAAACCAGCATTTATCCAAAAATAAGGAAAAAGGAATGAGAGGAAAAAAAAATTTTATCATTTATCTTCAAAACCATGATCACAGACTGATGGTGATGTTTGGTTTGCAGTCATGGAAATCCGGAGCAAAGCGCAGCCCTTTGTATAAAGGACTCATAGACAAAACCCTGTTGCTTTTCTCAAGGATGTTGCTAACAAACAGCCAGCTCAGGCCAAACATTTGCCATGGCTCTGTTGGTACTCACCATGGAAACTGGCTCCTCCCTTGCCAATGCTGCAGATCCATTACTGGTAGTGTTTTATTGCGACGAAAGAAATGTCTGCGCAAGTATCTTCTGATGTTCTTTGGTGCAAATAATTGAGCTATGGCACGTTGCTTAAAAATCTAATCTCCATAGCCGTGCTTTGCACTTTTCACTCATACAACAGACCCCCATCAACTAATGCAAGCAGATCTTTGGCCCCCGCAAGGCTGTGGATTTCAATAATTATACCTCTGCTAGGGGATATTCCCTAGCTGCTTTGCTGGCAGGGTATTTAAGCAGCTTGCAAGGATCACTACGCTACCACATCATCTTGAGGATGGAAACACTGCAATATTTTCCCCAGTCTGGCCAAATCAATGGGGAGAAAACATTTATATTCCTGTATCGACAGCTGGTCTTGAGCTAATTAGTTTAGTCCCCCTCATAAACTAGAAGCATTTTAGAATTTGGTCCAGCTTTTGCATTGCATTTACTTCATGGAGTAATTTTCACAGATTGAAAAGAGTGTGAGTTCCATGTTCAGCATGTTGGAGAGGACCAACACTGGAGCTTGCAGAGGCTGATGTGAGGGAAGGTTTGCAATCCTAGGGGCTACGTCCTGGGAGCCAGAGGGGGATGGGGCCATTTCCCTGCTCTCAACTCCCATAAATGTCTCAACCACATCCCAGATCCAGGCTGGAAGGACACACCACCATCTCTACCCTGCTTTCCTGTAAGAAAAAGACGAGAATCAAAGGTCAGAGGGAATCACAGACTGCTTCAGTAGGTCCCCTGACTTAGGTGGTTGGACTGCGTAGACCAGATCCACGAGAAAGACCCATACATGCCTGCTGCTGAGTTTGACTCCTGTGTATCTGGCAATATCTGAATATATTAAAAAATACAATAAATTTTGGAGCTCCTCAGTGGGCCACAAAAGTATCACTGGCTTTGGCACATCTCTGTTACTTTAACCATTCGTGCACAGCCTCCTCCTCCTCGTTGTCTCTCACTAACCTTGAAGAATTTGTTCCTTTAGATTAAACAGAGGTCTTCAGAGTTGTCCTCCAAAACCTTTCATCAGCATTACACCTATCCTGAAATGTTACACTTTAATGCATCCAGCCCATCACTGAAATGAGTGCTGGACAAAAGTACAGAAAAAAAAAATTTTTTTTTGGACCTTTTCATACAACTTCCTTATTTTTTTCCAAGAAAAATTCAAAGTTTAAAAACATAACTTAAATTCCAAGCACCTTTGTGCTCTGCTAGCTTCTAGATCATACCCACACACATACACGCAAAGGGAGAGGAAGAGAAGCCGTCGATCCCACCCCAGAAGCTCACCAGCTCTCTGGGGAGACAGTCCACGAGTGCAGCTTCATAAGCAATTTTGGCCAAGCCAAATTTGACTTTCCCTCCCTCCCCTGCTGCCTCCCTTTGCTAGCCTTGAAGCTCATAGGGCTGTTTCATTACCCGGATCAACCTGCTGATCTGTCAGGAAACTCATCTTTTATTATGGGCGCTGGGTTTAGGGTAAATTGCCTAAATTCAGCGTTATCGAGGGGGCCGGGGCTGTGCGAAGCGGGGGGGGTGGATGCAGATCTCCCCCCATCAGTAGGGACCTGGGCTTGATCCACCTTAAACCGCTCCAGAAGTTGCACCCAAAAGTGGGATCTGCTTCCTTAGGGTGTTGTTATCCCTTTCTCATAAGGCTGGAGGAAAAGATTTGCATTTTTTTATGGAGGGACCTGGAGCCAAAGCGCAGCGCTCCCCCTGCTGAACCCCCCCCCCGGACCCCACACCCAACTGTAAAGGGTCGTGGCTCCTCTGTGGGACATCTCAGCCCGACCGGGAGTGGGGGGGGCAGATTTTTTGGGGGTGGTGGGGGGTTTTTTGGGTTTTTTGTTTGTTTGTGGGGTTTTGTTTGTTTTAGGGGGGGGCGGATTTTTTGGGGGTGGTGGGGTTTTTTTATAGTTTTTTTTGTTTGTTTGTGGGGTTTTGTTTGGTTTGGGTGGGCGGATTTTTTTGGGGTGGTGGGGTTTTTTTATGTTTTTTTTTTTGTTTGTGGTTTTTTGTTTGGTTGGGGGGGCAGATTTTTTGGGGGTGGCTTTTTTTGTTTGTTTTTTTGTTTTTTTGTGGTTTTTGGTGTTTTGTTTTGGGTTTTTTTTCGGGGGGGGGGATGGCTCCATGCCCCAAATTTTTTTTTTTTCCAGGCCCAAAACTTTTTTTTTTTTTTTTTTTTTTTTCCCCAGGCCCGGGGAAGACTGTCTCATCCACAAACTAAGGCAAAGTTTGGTCCCTCCCCTTCGGGGAGAGCCCGGCACTCGCTCTGCCTCCCAGCCCGACCTCCTCCGGCCGCAGCAGCCGCCTCCCACCCGGCTCCGGGGGGGTCCGGGGGAGGGAAGACACGACCCGGGGGAACCCGCCTGCTCCTCCGGCCAGCGGGACACCCCACGGCAGGTACGTGGAGCGCCGGGAGCCGCTAAAAAGAGGGAAAAAGGGGCCTGGGGGGGGGGGGAAAGACAGCGGCATGAGAGGGGTTTTAAGGAGCCGGGGGGGGGTCTGCGCAGTCCCCGCTCCCCGGCTTCAGCCTGTTCTTCCCGAAGTCTGTCCCCAACTCTCAGGGGTTCGTGGTTCTCCGCTTTCTGCTTCCCCCCCACACCCCCCCTTCCAGCCCCTTTATCTGGCTTTAAATCCCCGCGTGTCCCCGCGGAGGGGTGGGATTCGTCTGCGGGGGAGCGGAGGGTGGACGTGGGAGTTTGGCCGGAGTTCAGGGAAAAAAAAAAGGTGAATCGAGTTCTCCCGCTGGGAAAAGGAACGGGACACGGCAGCGTGGGGGTGGGAAGCAGCAGTCCCAAGAGAAACTCAGCCTAGATGGAAGGGGGGAACAAAAAAAAAAAAAATAAAAAATCACAGCGAGGGTGATTAAACTCTGCTTCGGGCATCCAGCATTAAGACCGGCAAAACCCAGGCAGCCCCATGCGTGCGCGGCTTTGAGCAGGGGTTTGGGTTAGGTGACCTCCAGCAGTCCTTCCCGACCGGAATTCTTCTGGGAGGTGAAGAGGGACACAGAGCGGGTTTGGGGGGCTCTGCCAGCCCAGCATTCATCTCCCCCAAAGCCAGCACACGCGAGGTGGACGCCTGCACGGGACCCTGCGCCCCGACTGCTGGTAGAGCCGGTGGGGGGTGAGACGGCAGTTTGAGGATGTGGTTCCTGGTGGGTTTTAAGCCCAGCGAGCTCAGATAGAGGTGACGAGGCAGCGGACGGTAACGTTAGTCGGATGAACGTGCTGGGAGAGCCTGCTTGGACTTTACCCTGAGACAAAACCATTGGAGCCTCTGCGGGAGCTGCAGGTGGTGGCTTTTCAGGGTAGGAACCGAGGGCGGCGATGCCGTCCGGACGTGGACTTACCAACCCCGCTGACATGATTTACAGCAGCCGAGAAGCTGTTGTGACTTTACTGCTGGGGACACGTGGGATCCTCTAACGGGCAGCTCTGGCAGGAAACTGGAGATGCTCAAATCGCCGTCTCTGGCTGTCCTTAGTGGTTGGCCTCCCTTTTTTCTCTGCCTGCTGGAGGTGAAACACTTTATCTGTTCAAAATCAGCTAATATTAGGGGGGGAAGGGACCTTTCTGCAGCGAGGTCGTGCTTGCAGGGAAGTGAGAGGGGACATTCCCGCGGGGGGGGGGGGGACACACTTGGATTTAGCCTTTGCATCCAGAAGCTCCAGTTTATGGGAAGCCTGAATCCAAGCGCCTCCTCCTGCTGACTCCAAAGCTGCTGCCTGCTGTTTCTACCTGACGTCCCCACGTCCTGACCACACAGCAGACAGGTTTTCCACCACCCAGGTCCTGCTTCAGGCCCAAACCAGCAAGCAAAGGGTCAGGAGAGTTGCTGCAGTGCCTAAACTGGGGCATTTAAGAGCAGGGACCAGAACTAGGGCTCTCGGGTAAATGCTGTCGTAACACTTAGGGGTACTTTTTCCCCAGACCTAGTGAACGTTGAAAAGTTTTGGTATCTGGGGTAGGGACTAAGGTGATCCCATGCCCCGCTGATGAGAAATAGCTCTTTGGTTCAATCTCCAGTGCCAAATCAGGCAGGGGATGTACTTAAAAGAGATTACTCAGAGCTCAGGAAGGGGACAGTGACACCTCCAGCTGCTGGGGAATATCTCACTGGGAGTGCTACCGAGATGAGTGCATGGAAGTGCCCTGAGATGTGGCTGGGAGGCCCTGGCCTAACCCAGGATGCAGGAGCATCACCCAAAAGGCTGGGAATCGCCCAGCTCCACCATTGCTTCTCTCCATCTCTGTACCACATCTTGGCAAGGGGGTTGTACGTCCTTCCCCAGTCCTGTGGGCCATCCATGCTCACCATGATGTGCTATCACTGAATTACTGAGGTTGGCATCACCTCTGCACCAAGCCACGCTGAGATGTCAGATGGAAGCAGCCTGTAAGACATGCAGCATTCTTGTTTACTGGAAAAAAAAAGTGGCTCAGATCAGTGGAAAAATACACATTTGCATTTTGGTGACAGCCTCAGCCATTTGCACCCTGCAACACAAAAGGCGTCAGTGTGAAGGACTCTGCTTCAGCTCCCCCACATTCCCCAGGCTCAGCTCTCTCGCTTTGGCAGCCTTCAAATAAAGGACAAGCCAAGGTCAGGGGAAAAAAACAAAAGAGAAAAAAGAAACAAGGGGGAAAAAAAAAAACCCAACTAAAACCGTAGGCCCTGGTAAAACCTCTATGCAAGCGAGAGCTCCTGCGTGGAAACTACTCGCCGTTTGCTCTTGCGCTGCCCAGACCCCCCTACAGCCCCTTCCTCCCTCGCTGGAGAAGCTGGCAGCTGCTGGGATGGGCACTGGTGGAGGTGGCAGAGATCAGGTTTTGTCAGGCGTGGGGAGAGCTCGCCCCGACACCAGCACCACCATCCTCTGTCCTCCTCCACCAGTAACTTCCCACAAGCTTCATGGAGACGCTGAGCTGCCTGAGGAACAGCAAACCCACTCCAGAAGGTGCTGGAAAGAAGCACAGTGACACCCACGACCCCGTCCTGCTGCTCTCACGTGCAGAAGCTCTCCCACTGCAAGCCCCCGGAGCGCGGGAGGGGAGAATTTGCAGGATCTGGCCCAAAAAAAGCACAACACCAGATTGCCTCCTCGTGCCAGCTTGCACGGACCCGCGGAAGCTGCTGCGGATTTATACTGACGTTGGATCCAGCCTTGGAATTTAAAAAAAGGCCCCGTGTTTATCCAAGTGCTGGGAAAGGCTGTCAGAGCTGCTTCCTGCGCCCTTTCAATCCCCGGCTCCGGAGCCACTACAGGAACCGCCCGGCGGCAGCCACAGCACGTCAGCTCTGGCAAACAAACTCAAACCCCTGAACTAAAGGTGAAAACATCCTTAAACACGAGGAAGCCATCATCTGCCTGACTGCATTCGCCAGCAAGGACACGGGAGTGCTGCTGTCAGATGCAACTTCCATTTCAGACTGCGATGACACCCTTTTTATCGCACGTGAAGTGAGCCCAGCTCTTGTCTGAGGCATGCGTGGACTCCAGCTGTTAAAAATTTAGGAGCAGGATGCTGATTTCAGGTCTCAGCTACTGTATAACCAGCAGGGCTGCAGAATTCCAGACTTAAGACACACACAGACACATAAATGCACAGCCTGAGGCATGTCTTAAAAAGAATGTAAGAATGTGATTTCCAGTACTGCAGGAGGAGAGCAGGGGTGGTGGATGCCACGGTATCTGTAGGGAAATCAATTCCCACTGTTTAATTTAACAGCCTACAGGGTTTTGGGTTGTTTCCCTTCTGTAACAGATGTTGGAGGTGTACAGACGAGTGATGAAAAGCTGGTTTAGGACAAAAAGAACAGGGTGATGGTGTAAACCGCAGAGGCTAACAGGCTGGAGGTTCGAGATTTCCTTTTCTGCTGTTCCTTTGAGAGCTGGACAAACTAGGCAGAGCAGCAGTTTAGCATCAGAGTAGTAAAATGCCCTGCACATGGCATGTCACCGTGCTGTTATTTAAATTCTCCCAAAAGAGTAAAGCAGAGCGAACGCAGCATTTTTACCTGACTTAGGCACCTTCTGAATTTCCCAAAGAATGATGATGTTTTTCTGGATGAAAGCTGTAAGAAAAGTCAAGCTTCAGGTGTGAAACATCTTTTCAGTTTGTATTTCTTACTATAAGCAAGGTGCATGCTCTGAGAAAAAGGTTTTTAAGGTGTTACAGGTGAAGCAAAGGGGTTTCCCCACCTCTTTTGTGTCCTTTTCTTAATATCTACTATTGCTTTAAAAGTTAATGCTTTGCTTAATACATTTGACTTATGAGCCTGGTAGGAATTTTAACATTTAGTTTGCATTTTATAAAACGGCCATAATATTTGATGACAGATTCTGGTCCTGATTCAATAACCCCCAAACACCCCTCACCTAGACACCTTTCCCATTCAGGAACGCCACACTTTCCTGGATGCTGGAAAGCATCCAGACCCAGAGCGGTGGCTGCAGCTGAACTCCAGCCCTTTAGTCTTGGGACGGGCAGTCACAGCTCCGCTCCTAAACCTCCTGCCAAATCCTTTTGTGGCCCTGAGTAAGGGAAAGAAAGCATTTCTAGCAAAAACCACTTTATAACTTAGTAATAGCCTTGTAGCTATCAAAAAAAAAAAGTTACATAAAAGAAGTTGCAATAAAAAAAAAATGGGTCTGCAAGATGGCTTACTGGAATATTTGAAAATGAGAAGAAATCCTCACAGAAACTACATCATAAAATAGCACGCACGCTTACTTCAGCAATTTAAAACAACTGTTTTATTTTTGCTCTTCTGCTCTTTGTATCAAAGGGGAATAAAGTTCCCAAGAGCCCCAGAAGGCCTGAGGCTCCCCTCAGGTACTGATTTTTGTTTGGCTTATATGCAAAAGTTCCCCCAGATTTGCAGTTACAGTTAGGACAGCTTTTGCTCCAACGCCTCCCCGGTTACATCCTGCTCTGTAAAAGATGCCTGGTTGTCAGCTGGAACCCCACACTCACAGATGCTGAACTCAGAGCATCAGACTTCCCTTTACAACTTCACAGGAAAATAATGTTGGCTTTTTTTTTTGTTTGGTTTGTTGTTGTTTTTTTTAAATTCTGGTTTGGGCTAAAACTTTTCCAGTCCCAGAACTGCAGCACGTGGCCTCCTTGTTTACCGCTGACCCCAGCCAACCACCCTATTTCCCCCGTACACGCGTTCCTCGGTATCACGAGGAAACCCTTCCAGAAGCAGCTCCTCCGGATACCGCGCACCCGTCAGCTGCAGGAGGAACTGGCTCTTTCGGGACAACCTCTTCGACAACCGGCCGCCAAGCTGCCCAACTCGGTCCTAAAAGAGCCGCTGCCCAACTCGGTCCTAAAAGAGCCGCTCGGCCAGGCGTAAAACCCCTTCCAGGAGCTATTATCAGCAGCTTAAACCGGATCGTGTCCTCTCCTGCCAGCGGGCAGAAACCCTCCGGAGTGCTTTTGCTTTGTGGGACGTACGCGTTGACGGAGGTGGGTACCGGAGCGTTCTTCTCGGGGCGACTTCTGCGGAAGGGACGTTTCCCCGCGGGGACGGACGGAGCCGCGAGCTGCCAAAGGGGAGCGGGAGGTTGCCGGGAGCGAGTCCGTCTCCTCCTGGCTCCCGCTTCGGGCGCACCGGGGAGGGTCGAAGCCCTCGACGGCGGCCCCCACGCATGTCCCTGAGGGGGCCGAGCAGAAGAGCGAGGCCGGGCAGCGGGGCCCTAGGCGGCCAGGTCGAAGTCGTCACGCTCCTGGTTGTAGTCGAGGACCTTCTGCCGGAGGCGAGAGGCGTCCACCCAGGTGACGAAGTCCTCCACGGCGCGGGGGACGAGGAGCGCGGGGTCGGTGACCACCTCGGGCCCCACGCGGACGTGGCCCTGCTCCACGAAGGTGACGGCGTGCCGCAGGTTCTGCGCCATCCGCAGCTTCACCAGCAGGCAGGGCAGGCGCCGGCGGCAGAAGGCGGCGGCCGACAGGTTCTCGCAGACGGCCAGCGACCGCCGGCTGCTCACCAGCCCCAGCCCGTAGAGCTTCTCCAGCAAGGCGGCGGCGCAGCGGGCGCGGAAGGCGGCGCTGGCCGGCCCCAGGTCGCGGAGGCGGCGGGCCAAGGCGCGGACGGTACGAGCCAGCGCTTTGTATTGCACGTAGTCCTCCCGCCGACCCAGCCGGTACCGCCGCAGCGCCTTCACCTCGGCCAAGCTCCCCCCCGCCGCCTCCCAGCTCACCAGCTCCAGCCGCCGCAGCAGCTTCTGCTCGTGGTACTTCAGCTTCCGCACCATCTTGGGGACGAGGGCGCCTCCGCGCCGCCGGCCGACCCCCCGCCCTTTCCGGGGAGGAGCGCCCGCGCTCCGCCCTGCCGCCGCCGCCTGCGCTTTCCCCGCTAACCCGGCCCGGCCCCTCCCGTCTCCGCCGCCGCGGGGGGCTCCCGGGCCTGGCGCTGCGTACGGGATGGCCCCCGGCTCTCCTCCAGGCTGCGCCGGGGGAGGAGGCCGAGGCCGGTGAAACCCGCCGGGGCTTTGAGGGGCGGGGGATGCCGCCGGCGCCGGCTGCCTCGTCCGGGATGCGGCGGGGGGCGAGCCTGGCTCGGAGGTGTCAGCCCAGGTAGGGGCCGGGGACGCTCAGGCCTTCCCAGCGACCCCTCCTGCACCGGCAGCCCGGCCGTTTCTCCCCGGGGATGGCGTCCAAGGCCTCGGCGGGCCTCTTGGAAAAACGGCCCGGTTTTGTCGACCCGGGGACCGCAAAAACTTCCCTCTCTGCCCCTCCTGCGAGGAGCAGCAGCCCTTTGTTGTTGCCTGGCAGGGAGGGAACGGCCTTCGGCTCTCCGAAGGAAACTCGGCCGCTCTTGGGCTCACGCTTCCCGCCTGGAGCCGGACTGCTGCCTCGGCCTGCCCCAGTGCCACCGCCTCGTCCCCAGCCAGACGTCCCTTCCCCGGCTTTCTGGTCGGCGCACGGCGTTAACAGCCTGGCCCTGGGGATTCTGGACGCTCTGCTCCAAGGAAATTCCCCGGTGGAGCTGGTCGGGTTGGTGACTCGGGATTTCTGATTCTTGTTTGGGCTCAGCCTCCAATTTCCTGCTCCTGGGTGTTGAACGCGCGGCGTGTTTTTCAGGGTAAGCGGTCTGGTCACGCAGGCCGTGGCGGTCTCCTGATTTGCTCTGTGTTTTTCCCCAGGTGTGTCGGTGAAGGCTCCAATGGACATGGGGAGCAGCAGCACTGAGAAGTTTTATAGGATCCCCGAAGGAAAGGGACCGCACTCGGTTGGATGTACAGACCTGATGACAGAAAATGCAGTCGAGGTAAGTCTGTCCGTCCTTCCTCCTTTGGATTTGAGCCACGATGTTAGTGAAACAGCTTGCTGTAGTTTTACAGCGGAATCAGACAGAAGGTCTGGTCTGTGTGCAAGGATGCTCCTCGGCTGACACTCACAGCTGAGTTTTCTGTCCTCTCCGTCCCAGCGTAGGATGTGTGCTGGGCATTTACCAGATGCATGTAACCTGCAAGCCTTCCCCGTGGCTGCTTCCTCCCTCCTCCTAATATCCTTGCCTTCCTGACTCCCTTCCGCAAGATACTGCAGAGAAACTGTGTCCTCCTGGGACACGCGGGGTTCTTCCCACCCACCCCCCCTGCTCTCTTCTGCCCTGGGCTCCTGGGGAGACTCCACACGCAGTCTCCGTGACTGTAGCTGTTCTCACCGCAAAGATCCCAATGGGATTTGGCAGGGGTGGGTGATGAGGGTATGTAGTGTTTCAGCTGCAGGGGAAAGCATGAGATGTCTTCTCAAAGTTTTATCTATCTCAAAAAGAACAGGATTCCAATTCTGCAAGTGGTTAGTACAGAGAGAAGCCACGAAAACAAGATAGGGCCAGTAAACAGCCAGCTAACTTCTGGGTTTCCATTTCAAATCCTCTTGCTTTTTGATTTTCCTATGGGAATACACCTGCATTTACACTGTGGTTTTACTCCTCAGACTAGCCAGGTGTGGTGGAACTTGTGATCAGTTTGTAGTGGTTATTCATATGTTTTCCTTTACTGAGTTTACTCTGTATTAGCAAAAAGAAGCGATTAGTTTCTCTTTGCAGTCAGCCCATGTGTTTTCCTTAGATAAGCAATCTGTATACTTACAGTTCTCTCAGGCATAGAGAATGACTGTCTTTCGCTTTCTGGGTAAGCAGTTAGTCACCTGAGGAGGTTCACTGGGTTTATTCTGGGACCAAATTAGTATCATTACCAGTATGGATGAAGGTGTGATGGTTTCTTCCTTTGTGTCAAAGGTTGATTTAAGTTTGATAAGTAAATAGAAACAAGCTTCATTAAACAAGCTTTTGGTACACGTTGCATATGAAACTGATAAATTAGTGTTCAAGAAACCAGACTTTATTCCAAAACTCACGTTCTTTTTGGCCCTAGACTTAACGTGTTAAAACAAAAGTACAGTTGGAGCAAGACAGTGAATTTGAATAGTGTGTTGCAAATTCCCTTGCAAACGGGGAAGTGAGAATGCTAATTACACACGGTTCATCTGACAGGAGGTCTGCTTTAAGGTGTGCTGTTGGTACGTTGCTGCTGTCTGCGTAGGAAAAATACTGGCAAGGTGGTATGGAGGGTCCACGTGAATGTGGGAAGCTTGGGTGGTTTCCTGGAAGACCTGGAGTGCAGACAGTAAAAGAAGATTCAAATCAGTGGTAAGAAACGGAGGCAGATAAAACAAAAATTAACAAAGTGAACAAAAATTGTTAAAAAAAGTTAACAAAACTGTGTTTAGAAAGCTGGACCACTACAGACTTGTAAACATCTTGATGAGGAGGGAGAACAATATATTGCGCTCCTTTGCTGTGCAGCTGCCCAAGAGCTTTACTGACAGCCTCTTGCTCAGTTTAGCCAAGAACACTATAGCCATGTTGAGACCATGTCCCTGACTCTACCCGCATCTTCTCTGCTGGACCGCATTTCTACCAGTCTCAGGGTAAAATTTGTCTTGTTAACCTAATGGAAAAATATACTTCTTGGAGGGTCCGTTTTTCCCCCCAGTCTAGCAAGCTGAATTGGGTCAGTAACAGCTCCACGAGACTTACTGGTGCAAGGAAAGCAATGACAGCTCCCAGCTGGAAGTGTGAAGGGGACACAGTCACCCCTCTTAAACTGATCAAACTGCATCATCGTATCATTCCCTGAACGGAGGCATAGTGAGGAAGACAAGAAAAGATCCAGCAAGATGCAGAGATGGAGCAAATAGGTAGTGAGTGTTTGTAATGATTAACTTTATTAAATGGAGCATTTTGAATTAGCCATAGGCTAACCTGGAGAAGGTGACGTGTGTCTCTGCCTGGATGCCAACAGTCTTGCTACTTTAAATTCACTGCAGGGACAAAAAGATAGTGACATAGGATTGGCATCAAAGCCTGTATAGGATAATAATTTTCTCAGGAGAGTCTCTTAATTCTCTCGAGCTTTCATTCTTGCATCTGAAGCCCTTGACAGAAATGCTTTTATCTTCCTTTTTCTCTGCTATATATATATATATATAAAAATATCAATCTTCCTTTTTTTTTTTTTTTTTTCTTCCCTCCTAATCCCAGGGAAGCTTCTTGCGCCTATATTATCCATCATGCGATGCCACAGACAATGAAGAGGCACCATGGATTCCAGATAAAGAGTACTATCAGGGACTCTCTGACTTCCTTAATATGTACCGAGTTGTAGGAGAAAGGCTTTTCCAGTACTATGTTGGTAAGACTGGTTTTGGTTTTATTCCTTGACTAATGCAAGGGCATGAGCTCTGTATGCAGGTCATTGCCTCACTGCTCCATGAGTAGTGTGTTATTGCTGCAGGACAAAAAAAAATAGTTTTTCCCAAAGAAGTATGTTTGTTTGAGATGGGTTTGTGTAGCAAGGCTCAATGATGAATGTGACCCAGTTCTCAGGCAGACCCACAGTCCCAGACTGCTATGAATAGGAGCGTCTGGGCAATTTGCTCTAGGAAGAACTTGGGCGAGCTGTGCCTATGTGTTGGGCTTTAAATCCCACAGGGAAATGTGCAAATACATAAAGGTCAGATAGATACTAAGGTCTGAATACCAACCTGACTATTCTTGAAAATATGTTCTTGTAGGGTTTAAGAGATATGTAGGCTGTGGATGGGAGGAGGAGAAGGAAAGTATCTTCTGCCAAGTAGAAAGTATTTTCAGAAACAGCTCTGTATTTGTCTTGTGTATTTTAAGGATGAGATTTGGTACCTTACCTTCAGATGACCGCTCTGAAATCAGCGGTCACCAGATTCTCAGGATCTCTCCCACAGGAACAAATGCTTTCTCTCATTTCAGTAATAATGACATACACTTTGATTTTTATCTAGGTTCAGTGACCTGTCCTGCAAAGTCAAATGCTGCTTTTAAGCCAGGAGAAAAATACCCACTCCTCGTTTTTTCCCATGGACTTGGAGCTTTTCGGTAATTGTGCAGTTTGCTGACAAACTAGTTTTGTTGTCTATGGAGACCGCAGTCTTCAAGGATGGTTCCGAACAGATTTTCAGTAGGGGAGTGAGATCCCCATGAAGGTGAAACAGGTGTGAAGAACAGGCTGCTGTGTATCATATCAGTATGCCTCCACTGAAATCAACAGCAGTAAATAAAAGCAGGCTTGATGTGTTTATTTGTGTTTTCCCTTTGTGTTTTAGGGGTGAAGGTATTTACTGATCCATAAGCATGTTGTAAAGATTAGCTAGTTGATTTTTGGACAGCTCCTTGAAGACGCAAAGTGTCATATGTGCTACTTTTAAAAATCATTAGCATTTTTCTTTCTGAATAGATAGTAAAACAGTAACAAGATTGTGTGAACAGGCTTTGGTGACTGGCATACAAAAGCCTGCTCTACCGGCTAGCAAATTCAAACAGAAGAAATAGCACATACATAGTGTGGTCAACATTGAAAGAGCAGTGTAACTGAAATAATTATGTATGCACGTGTATCACTAGAGTGTGGTTTTAATTGCAGGACGATCTATTCTGCTATTTGCATAGAGATGGCTTCCCAGGGCTTTATAGTGGCTGCTGTGGAGCACAGGTGCGTATACTGCACGTTTTTGAGTTCTGATGGAAAGAAACTTTCTGACATTGGATAGAATGTTATTTATTCTAAAGAAGAACTTATGATTTTTTATAAAAGAAAAAACGGTATATCTTCTTCAGCCCTGCCCACACCTCCCATTTCTCTAGCTCAACTCTTATCTAAGCAAAGGGGATTTGCTTAAATAAGCCCTTGAATGAACAGGCCCATGGTAGATATTGTTCATCATTCTTCAGGCATGTTATTTTTCTCTGTCTTATTGTTAAAACCTGGAGAATGTAAAGGAGTTGGGAGTTTTGGTGGGGTTATTGCATTATTTAGGAAGTCTGTCTACGCTCAGTTGTGACTGCAGCAGCACTGGTTGGTAGCTTGGATCTCTTGAGATAAGTGAAATCTAAAACTTCGGCTGACTTCATCCCAAACCAAATGGAAAACATCCCCAGAACTAACCTTTTGTTGATATTACAGAGATGAATCTGCTTCGGCAACATATTACTGTAAAAAAAAGTCCGTTTCTGAACCACAGGAAGAGTCTACATCAAACACAGAGAAGGAGTGGATCTACTACAGGAAACTAAAAGCTGGAGAGGAGGAGCGTTGTTTGCGCCATAAGCAGGTACTCATCCTAGGTCTGTGCTCTGGGAAGTGAGGCAGGAGTGGTGTGTTTAGGACTAACTAGCAGACTCTTTCCCTTTGGCCATGTCTGCAGTCTTCTGCCATGACTCAGGGGATATATAAAAATACATCGAGTCCTATGTTCCTGAAGACGGGAAAGCCAACAACAGCTTTCTTCAGAGCATAAACTACTTCCTCAGGAAAGCTTTCTCATGAGGTTGCACTGTGGAGCTTAGTCAGCTGTTTCTCCTCTGGCTCCACTCAACTTTCTGTTTCTTCCCTGTGTCTTCATGCTTTTGCTGCCCAGCCCAGTCTTTAAATGACACAGAGTTGAATTCAGATGTTTGTGTGGTCTGAGGCTTGCTTCAGCTTTTGTTTACTGTTGGATAGCAGGATAAATCATGGCTGTTCTAAGGGGGGTGTTTGCTTCATCATCTCCAACACACTTGAATGTGGTTTATAGCAACGTAAACAATGCAAACTTCCTGATTATAAGCAGTATCCATGCTACATGTGATACGGCCGTACTGACGAGCTCCTCCAAGCATAGACTTGACCTTTAAAATATGGGAGTGTTTTCTTCCAGCTCATGCAAACTCAGCCAGGGAGGTGTTGCTCTTTATCTCCCTGGGCCATACAGACAGCAGTACCATTGTCATTTCCTGTGTGCATACAACATCCTACTTATGAGTATAAATATGTAATGTCTGAGCTTGCAAATAACCTCCAGAAGCTGTTGACTGCAAATTTTTCTAGTAGAGAAGTCAGGAGATTGAGATTTATTTGAAATTCAGTGATGCACAGGCATCTTGCTGGCTGCCTACATGCTGCGGTTCCCAAGGACACTACTGTTTTTTGGTTCTTTCTGAACCTTTTCTTTCACTGACACATCAAAGTCAAAAACACTTCTTACAGTGAACAATGAAAATGTTTATTTGCAACAGCTTTACTACAGTTTTTCAAGAATATGTATGTATATAAAACAGGAAGGGCTTCTTGGATCTTTCTTATTTTGGGTTTGTCCAGTGTAAAGACCATTTCAAAGCTATTGTGCAGATGGAGCAAGTGATGTAATGACATTTGCTCATCAGAGTGAGCATGAGGAGGAGCAGCAAGTCAGCCTTCCTTGTAGTTGTGTAACTTAAGCCTTTGTGCATCCCAACAACCCCTTCTCAGAGCAGTGACAGGACGAAGGAGTTGAAGGTCTTTGGCGCATGTTATAGGGATAAATTCTTCCATGTGCAGAGGATCTACGCAAGAGCTTAAACTCTTTGGACCTCCAAAAGTTAGTTTTGTTGTTGGTCAGACCTTGTCAAAGTTCTGTTTTACAGCTCCATTCTGCAGTTCAGAATAGTTGTTACCGTATCAGACACTTGTGGGGAAAAAAAAATATCAGACTAAGTCTTGTGTCCAAAGGGCCGGCAAGCCTAGCAGTTGTCTGATAATTCCTTCCACTGCTCTCCCCAGGTGCAGCAAAGAGCACAGGAGTGTATCAAAGCTCTCGATCTCATTCTTAAAATCAATTCAGGAGAGAAAGTAATGAATGTACTAAATTCAGACTTTGACTGGAATAGCCTAAAGGTGAGTGAAAGGTGGTAACTGCACTTTGTTAAATGTCTAATAATGCTTCTGGTTTCCCTCTTCCATTTCTAAACTGGTTCCTGTAAACAGTTGTCGTGGTTTAACCCCAGTGGTGTCGTGGTTTAACCCCAGGCGGCAACTAAGCACCACACAGGTGCTTGCTCACTCCCCACCCACCCAGTGGAATGGGGAAGAGAATCAGGGAAAAAAAAGCAAAAGTAAAACTCATGGGTTGAGATAAGAACAGTTGTAATAGAAAGGAAGAAACTAATAATAATAACAATAATAAAATGCCAATAATAATAAAAGAATTGGAATATACAAAACAAGTGATGCACAATGCAATTGCTCACCACTTGCTGACCAATGCCCAGTTAGTTCCTGAGCAGAGATCCCCCCAGGCCAGCTCCCCCCAGTTTATATACTGGGCATGACATCACATGGTATGGAATACCCCTTTGGCCAGTTTGGGTCAGCTGCCCTGGCTGTGTCCCCTCCCAACTTCTTGTGCCCCTCCAGCCTTCTTGCTGGCTGGGCACGTGAAGCTGAAAAATCCTTGACTTGTTGCTAAGCAGTGTTTATACCAACTGAAAACATCAGTGTGTTATCAACATTCTTCTTGTACTAAATCCAAACCATAACACTATGCCAGCTACTAGGAAGAAAATTAACTGTATCCCAGCCAAAACCAGGACAACTGTTCTGAAGATCACACCGTAGATCTGTGAATATATGCTCCGGTCATCCCAAGCTGGATAGATAGTAATGGAGCTGAAAGGATGCTCTTCCTACTTCAGTAGGATCTATTGCCTAAAAATTTATTCCCTTTTTAAAAAAAAAAAAAAAGTTTGGGAAAGAAAGTCTCTTACAGCACCTGAATTTTTTTGACAGGATTCTGTTGATACTAGCAGAATAGCTGTGATGGGACACTCTTTTGGTGGTGCTACAGTTATTGAAAGTCTCAGCAAAGAAATAAGATTCAGGTAAGTATGCAAAACAAGGCGAGAGACTTTTGGCATTTGAGAGGCCTGGAGCAGGGAACCTCACCTGAGATTCCCCAACTACTAATTAGCTCTTGAAGAAAAGTTTTGTTTGGCATGTCTTGTTTTCTCAAGTCATGCTTCTTTGAACTGTGGGGATGTGGTGGAACATGATGGCTGTATCATATCATGATACTGTGGGACCCTGCAGAAGCTCCTCTGCCCAGCTGCACCTGGCAGTGGAGACCAACAAATGCAATAATGGATTAATTCTCTTCCCCCAGAGTAGAAATCATCTTGAAACAAAATGATTCATTAACCTTTTTACCTGTTCGGTGTCATAGAGAGTTTCGCTTTCCCATGTCTCCTGCAAATCAAAGCATGCTGAGAATTTCCATACAAAGCTTTCTGCTTCTGTGACAATATCCAGTTGTTTTTGACAGGTGTGGCATTGCCCTCGATGCATGGATGCTTCCAGTAGGTGATGACATTTACCAAAACAGTGTCCAGCAACCGCTGCTTTTTATCAACTCCGAAAAATTCCAGTGGGCTGATAACATCTTAAAGATGAAGAAGCTCGGCTCCAATGACACAAACAAGAAAATGATCACTATCAAGTAAGAGTCCAAGATCCATCACTTCTGAGGTTGAAGATGAATCTTTACTCTTATTAGAGCTGTTCAGTTACACATAACTGCAGAAAGACAGACAGTCCCTACTTCCTCATGGCCCAGGTTTTCACTGCACGTTTAAATTAGATGGCAGTACGTCCCCCACAGTGGAGATGGAGACTTCTCTCAAAGCAGCCAGTAACCCTAAGTTTAAGATGCTCCAAGGTGTGCATTCCGGCCCAGGGGCACGAGTTTTGCTCTGGGCCTCATGCATCATCTGCGTTTGAACATTTTAAACAGCCTTCTGGGTGCAGTGGTGCACTCACCTAGTGAAAGCACTGTGTAGCGGGGAGTGGGTGGTTCTATAATCCACCTTATACTCAGAGCAGAGACAACTTGAGGTTTTGCCAAGCCTACTCTTTGTTGCCGTTGCAACTGTAGTTACTTACAGTAAGCATGTACAAAACTTCCTCCCTTCTGTGGTTAGGACAGAATTTACTGCTGTGCACGACTGTCTTTGAAGAAGTCTGTGCAACCCATGGCATCTTTTAATCAGATGACTGCATTCTGATGAGCCTGTTGATCATTGTTCTATTTGCAGGGGGTCAGTACATCAGAGCTTTCCTGACTTTACCTTTGTGAGCGGAGAAATCATTGGAAGATTTTTCAAATTAAAAGGAGAAATAGATCCCAATGAAGCTATTGATATAAGCAATCATGCTTCATTAGCCTTCCTGCAGAAACATTTGAGTAAGTATCTGTTTACATCAAAGTACAAAGTTAAATTAACACTTAAGTCCTATGCAGCTTTTTATATAACTGTTCTGTTTAGAACAAGATCAAAAGTAAGTGCGTCAGAAAAGTTTAAGTAGAAGAAACAACAGTCAGACTCTTTTTCTGGAGGTTTGTTAGTTACTTTTGTAATCTAAGCAATTCAGAGGAGGAACATTGCAGTTTTGTTCTAAAACATAAAAACCTGGAGTGTCATTTTTCCCTTCTTAAAATATTATGCCTCCCCTACTTTGCCAGGTTGATTCATCTGTCCAATAGTTTAATTTTTCAGTGTAGCTTTACAAAAAGCTGACTACTTTATTCATTACCACTTGGGGTTTTTTTCTCCCATTTCATAGGTCTTAAGAATGATTTCGACAAGTGGGATTCTCTTGTGGATGGCATAGGACCCAATGTTATTCCTGGTACCAATATTGACTTATCTCCAGCTGAAACTGAATAAGGAATACAAAGAAGTACTGAAAATGCCACGGACATCAGACACTAACACTGGCCACCTACACAGCTTTTGGGATGTGGAACAACGACAACAAAAAAATAAGGCATTAGGTCACATTACCATGTAGAGAGATTTTAGTTCAAATGAGTTAGTGGGATTCTCTGAAATACTGCAACAGGGTAACTTCTGCTTTATAGACAGTTGGGGGGGAATCAATTAATGGCAATTTAAATGCTTTCTGGTTTTGACTTAGAATCAAGTCTGCAGAGAGAGAGATTAAGCTCCAAGGAATTCAACTAGAGTTCTGCTTACTAAGTTTTAAGTCAGTTTGCATCCAGCAAGCCTTTTTTGCAATATAAAAAAGGCCCCAACTTTGTTATTTAATTGCTTAATATTTCAGCTGTGCTCTGACAACAGTTGCAAGTTGGAGCAGGTTTTTCCTCCTTCTAGTCAGTGAGGTACAAGTGGAAGGTGGTCTTCAAATAAAATAAGTCACAGTAAAAGGTACAGGAAGTAGTTTAAGGTAACAGCAGAGAAAGGTGTTTGTTCAGACACAAGACTTCTCATATGAACTTAATCCACTTACATTTAAGATGTGTTTACTGCCATACTTGGAGGAGGTTTCCATTCCAAAAGCTGCTGAAATGGTCACTCTTGTTGTAGCAACTGTGATTTCCCTTAGGCAAAGCTCCCAGCAGTGCCTCTCTTGTTAATCTCTGTATTACCACTATCTATCAGTCATACTGTTGTAGGTGAAATTACAGAAGAGATGTGTCACTTCTACCACTCCCTTTAAAAAGGGGTATGTAAGCATTGCTTGATCATCTTGATGTCTCTTATGGTTATAATACTCTCTAGACACTCATTTTTTTCCAGGTACTAGCATTGCTGTCTGTATCTGTCAGTAGAAGCAGTTGACTATGTGGTGGGCTAAAGAAGGCTCTGATTTTGAGAGCAGAACTCTTTGAAGCTGCCACATGGAAGGGTGACTTCTAAATGAATAAGCCTTGCAAAAGGGGGACTACTTCTTACTGTAGCCTATTTGTTTCAAAATCAGGTTACAAAAAAAACCTGAAGTGGAACAAGGAAAGCAGTTAACAGTGTAATAAATATTTATATAATCTGTGATCTTAACATGAGATTGCAACAACATCTAAGACCTGTTTTCAGAATTTAATTAAATTCTCTCCAGCCTACCACCACGTATTGTCTCTATTAAGGGAATAAACATGCAAGTGTTTCTCTTGCTGAGTAAGCACTAACACCTGAGATCTGCTGTGATACTCACCCAAACTATTACATTGTCAGAGATCTTGGATTCCTAAGTCATTATGGCAGCATGAAAAATCCATAGCCTCTGAAGAGGAGGAAGCAGCTATGGTATACAGGAACATAGAACAGGACTATAAAATAGAAGCCCCTTTTCAACACAGGAGGAAGAGAACAAAAGGTGAGATAAAACAGCTGCAGCTTAAGAAGTCCTTACCACACTGTACACATGCAGCAGCAAAACCATTCTAGGAGGTCTGCTTCATATTTATAGGCAAAACTTCATCTTTCTCATCTCTCATTAGGGCAGTTAAGGCCATGTCATAAATACAAGTTCTATTTTGTACATGACTGTGTGATGTTTCAAAGCATTCACAATAGCTCACAGTGCTCTAGAGAGCTGTTTAGGGTCAAACAGAACCAGTAACTGCAGGATGTGCATAGCTACATCTAACTGCAGTAGTACAGTTGAAAAAAGATACTCAGTACGCGTACAGCATTTGGGCTTATGCATAGGGAAAGAACACACATTAACAAAACATTGATCAGTATATGCCAGCCAAAGCTTTATTGCAGCTTCTTCCATTGCTTTATAACAGCACCAAATGCAAGACTTCAACACAAACCAACTATGTTCCCCCACAGAGAAAGAATTCCTCCCCTCCCCCCAAAAAGATACCCTTGACTTTTCTTAGAGGAAAAAAAAGAAACTTAACAATGCAACTTTTCAAAAAGCAAACAACAGAAAGTAATATTGTGCAACACAGTAGCCTATACAGCAACTCACAAGAAACCTGTGTTCAAGAACCACCCACCAACAGCTAGATAAAAGTTAGTACACACACATATTCAGTGTGGAATGCCAGTCAAGAGGCAAATTCTTACATAAGAAAGTACAGCTCTAAGAAGACAAGCTGACAGTGACAATCTACCAACAAGCACTATTCCTTGACAGGGGAGTATGATAGTGACAGGCATTTGCTGAGTTAGGTAGAAAAAAAAAACCTCTCCATGCTTCACTTGTATATGTGTTCCCAGGAAAACAGATTTTCATGGGAATCTTCGTGTACACAGGTACTTGTTCAGCTTCATATGGTGAGTGTGTCACTTGGTTTCAGGAATGTTGGAGGACATGAGGATCTTCAGGCAAATCTGAACTGCAGCCAGTTTGCTTTTCTACAGGGAATAAAAACAGATTAGACCTATCAAGGTGTTTCAATAAACATGTATAAATGCATTAGTTTCTAAAGTCATAGCTCTACAAGGCTTCAGACTAAATGTCATCAACATATTGGACCATATTAAAAGAATAAACTTGCAAAGTTATATACAGATAAGACAGCTGAAACAGAACTGCCCAAGAAGATGAAGCAACCAGTGCTCCCAGATTTCAGTTACAAGTTTAAGCCACTCCATTCCTCAGTGGGCTTAGCATAAGCCTCTGCAGGAGAGTTTTTGCATCCTGTGGATCAGGTACCTTCTACTCAAACTGCCTTTCAGGCCGTGGCCCATGTGCACAGCAAGGTCCAGTTCTGTGCCACATGGCTGCATGACCTTAGCTCACATTTTCTGCACTGTTGCTGCAGTGCAGTGCATACACTAATACCGTGCAAAGTATTCAATAACACCAACAGCAGGCAAGTTTGGGCTATAATAATTAGCTACCAAAGAGTGGTAAAAACTGTAAAAGTATTATCAAAACCAGAAACAGCAAGATCAAGAATAATCCTGCATTTGAGTGATGTAATTGAGAGAGGATTGAGTTTAACATTTTAATCAAGTTCTTTTAACTACTTTTTTGCCCAACAAGTAACTAAATCTCTGTTGCAGGCTTCATTATTTGTTACCCATAAACCAGTCAGCTTTCAGTACAGTTGTACTGAAATACAATAACCAATTCAATCACTGAAAACACAAATGCTATCTCTACTTCAGCTTAATTCAGACTCCATCAGGCAACCACTGGTCAAACACGAACAAGTTGCCCAGAGAAGTTCTGGAATCTCCATCCTTGGATAGGTTCCAGACCTGAAAGGAAAGTCCTAAGCAAACTGATCTAGCTGACCCTGCTTTGAGCACCTCCAAAGGTCCCTTACAACCAGAACTACTCTATGATTCCACAGATCATACAAATAGTATATAATCAGAAAGAACCTGTACTATTTTCTTTGGTACACGGAATAGGTGTTCACCAGTAACATCTCAAAATTTTTAAGTAACAATAAACATGTACATGCACTATTCAAACTATCCTTAACACAACTGAGATGGTATTATTATGGGTTTAGATTCATAGATCTATTAAGGGACTGGGGCATTCAAATCCCAAACTACAATGCTTAGTAGAGTCTGCCTAGCAGTCGCTCACCTTGCCTCAGAAACGTAAGCATGCTGGTGGCCGATGCTCAAAACCCTACCAAAATCTGTAACTTCGGTGTACCACCCCAGCTTGTCCAAGAGGCTCAATCCACTAGGTTGAATAAATGAATACTAAATTGATTTCTAATCAAGACAGAGTAGCAGCTTCATTGCATGTATTCACCATTAAACTCACAGTACATAAGCTAATGCTACTAAGAAAATTACAACAGTATTAAATACTTAAGTTAAAAAAAGTGTTTCAGTTGTATTTTCTAATATAAAGTATTTTCTAGAAAAGTAGAAAGCATCCAAACACCAAGTACACAACCTCTTTGAGAGCTTTAAGGTAGTCTTACCTTGAAGGAAGGACTCCTCTGGTAAGGACTGCAAGTTTTCCATTACAGGGGTTATTGCCTAAACAAAAGGGGATTCTGTTAGGAAGCTGACACTATTGCAAAGATAGTTTTCCATTGAGGTACTTCCTTTAATACTAGACTGTTTACATCAGTACTCCTGGACTCTTATCTACCACTGTTTTCCCCCCTTACAACTCACTACAGAAGCCTTCTGCCCACTTTTTGCTTTGATGCAAAAACTGCATGTGAAGGATGAACTGGAAATGCATTGTTACCATCACCAGCAGCATGGCTGATGACCTGAGTTCTGGGTTCCAGACGTGACTTGTTCATTTATTAGTACTTCATGAAGAACATTGGTGAAAACCTTACCATCTTTTTCTAATTACTTCATAAAAGAAGTATTTTTCATGATTTACCAGTTAGTTACATGCTCAAAATCCACATATCAGCATTGTTCTACAGTTCTTGATTAATAGTAGTCTTTCAGTAAGATTTCTTCCTTCAAGCTGTTTTCATTAATCTATTCCCAGACTGAATTTACAGTCCTCAGGCCAAATGGCTGACAGTCTATATAAACAGTTTACATACATTATATCAATTATATAATGTATTTATACAAGTTTCTATAGTCTCCATAGAGATCTATTAAAGAAGGACAATGTGATGTCTTAAAGAAAAAAACCTGTGCTTCTAGCAGTTGGCATGAATGCACAGATTTAGATTAATGCTACTTTGCCTTTCTACTTTCATGGTGACACAGGAAGAATTACAACTAAACTCAGAGTGCCCTTTCTAAAAATCAGTACTGTCCTGCCCAGTCCACTACCACACCGCCATACCTCAGATGATCTGCAAGCCCAGTCAGGAATACAGTTCCAGACATTCTCAGGATCCACAATCTCCTCATTGCCACTGGAGAGATTCAAGACCTGTACAGACAGAGCCACATTGTACCTAGCACAGCAGTGGATCCTGAGAACACACTCAGCAAGTAAGACACAGCAGTAGGAAAACACAATTGAGGACTCCCTGCCTTTGAGAAGGCTTTCAGTCTGGATCTTGCAAGGAAGAGCAAGTTAAGCTTTAATAAAGCTGAATATCACCACTGAATCTGCTCAAGGCTCTCCTGGACTTCTAACCCAAGTATGGCAAGAGGGAAAGGCTGGAAAACACCTACTAGATCAGAACCAGTAGGAAACAGATGAATAAGGATATCACTACATACCTGACACTGACATCTCAATACAGCTGAGGTTAGCTTTAGATACCCAAGAAATCTACTAGCAAAAGAGCTGGCTTCCATGATCTCAGGCATTCAATCTTCCACAAAGTTACTTTTATGAAATGATCTTTTGGATTTGCAACCTTAAATTACAACTGCCCTTCTATGCAAGTATAATGTCTGTGCATATGTGTACATGCACACACACACTCCCCCTGAACAGGAGGAAGGCTTCTCATTTATCCCGTAGCTTAAACAGCAGTAGAACAAGGCAGCCCATTAGATTATAATCTACTGTTAAAGTTAACTCCCACCAACCACTAATTCAATACGTATTTCACTGAAGTAGGAATAGTTCTGTATTATTAATTACAGTATAATTGAAGTTTCTTCCCAAGTTCTAGCACTAACTCCTCAAAACATCAGTAAAATAATGCCAAGTTTCATGAGCATTTAATGGTAACACAGCTCCATAGCAGAACATTAACTTGCAGGCCAGACAGAACCACACACATATGAGTATGTTTCTCAAACTGGAGCCAGATCCTTCAGTCTTCCCACTCAATGCAGGGGAATAAGATGTGAAGGGAACATCAAGCATTGACATATAACATCTGCTTGGTTTGAGACACTGCTGTTTCTATGTAGCCTGTAAGTCCGGAAGCAGCTTTTGCAATACTAAGTCTTAAATTCTTTAATACACTTCCATAAAATACTCAAAGTTTAGAGAAAGACCAAAGGAAGGACCAGATCTTAAAAATGCAGCAAGTATTCAAACCATACTTACCCTGGTACCTTTTTCAGATACCTCCAAAATACGAGCCTCACACCATTTTAGAGAGGTCCACACCACACATTTGGAACCAACAGCAAAGCCCTTCAGATTACAAGTATACTCATTGTGTTCTACAAAAATGATGACATATCAATGAAGAAAAAAAACACACCACAAAAACAACCCCTCCAAAACCTGCAAATGCCTCACAACCCTGCTCCTGTAGTCCCCTTCCCCCTCCAAACTACTTAATAAATATTTGAAAGTTAAAAATTTGTCATCCTGAACAGTCTTGAAAATGCAGTTCATGTTCAGAAATAGATTTCCAATCATAATATCATTAACCTCTCAAAGTAAGACGACTTGCTGTTAGACTGTCACATTATCCATGAGATACTTACACTTAGTCTTATGTCCTTAACCCATCAAAGCATACCAACATTAACACTAATACAGTAACTTATTAGGGAATAAAAATCAGGTTTCTACAAGAAAGCTATTCTCATGTTTGAATGTACACAACATTTTGATTATTTAACTCCTTAAAATCAGATACTTTACCTGCACCACAGTCAGCCAAGTTCTCATTTTGCTTTTTTTCTAGTTCTTCATTCCCAGACTTACAGTCTAAAGACTGCATGTGTGCATTTCCACATTTTTTAAGCAAGTCAGTTAAGTCTTGTTTCATCCATTCTTCCACGTAACAGTCATTGTTCTTCTTCTGCCACTCCTTGCATTTCTCAACTTTGCAGTCACATGATTTTACAGTGCAAACAGGCACCTGATTTGTTAAGTCTTTTGTAAGAAATGAAAATTGACTTCCACTGTTTGCAGAACTTTGCAGTGCAGCATGTTCCAACCCTAAAGAGTCCTCCTCCCCATCTTCCCGAGATGCCTGCGCATCAGGCAGCACCAGTTCCAGAAGCTGCTCAATTTCAGCACCTAGCATTGACAGCATGTCATGGGTCTTCAGGTCCAGTTGTTTCTCAGGTCTACCACCAGATGAAGACAGCCTTAGGGGAGGAGGCTCTCCTTCCATCCAATCTTCTTGTATAGCTTCTGCTTTATGAATTCCAGACAAATTCAAGTCCAGTTTCTCTGCCTTCTCTCCCAAAGAAAGCTGAACATCAGACGAAATCAGCTCTACTTTCTTCTCTGCATCGCTAACGGAAGGCACCAAGTTCTCTCTCTCATTAAGTGATGGTAAGCTCTCAAGAAATTTCAGAGCTGCCAAATCCCCCATCTCCTCACTCACAACTGGCAGCTCAAACGATTCCCGTTCCAACACTTTCTCTCTCGCTTCACTGCCCAAAGCTGTCTGCATTTCAAGTGACTCTGTTTCCAGAGCTTCCTTTGTTTCTTCACCAAAGGAGTACTGCGCTGAAAGGGCCTCTAGCTCCAGTATGAGCTCCTTCAGATCATCGTATGAAGAGTGCTTTTGTAACTGATCCAGTTCTACTAACATCCCCGTTTCATCACTTGAAGACGACTGTACCTGAAGCACTGGCAATCTTTTCAGTTGTTCTTGGTTTTTTCCTAGGAAAAGGCTGGCTGCTGAAGCACTGCCTGTCAGTTCAGCTTTCAGCTCAGCATCCTCTTGAAACAGGACTTCAGATAAATCTTGCTCTGCAGCTTTCACCTCACTCCCCAAAACATTAAGACTGCAGCTTCTTGTTGGTTCTAGTAATACATTGTTATCACTCTCTCCTTCACATAGAGGTATCTCTTTGATAAAGTTGCTTTGATGCTCAGCTGTTTCACATCCATCATCAGCCTTCCCAGACACATGCTCAACAGCTCCCACTGACATATTTGCTTCTACAGTATTTAACCACTCAGAAGTTACATCCAGGAAAGGTTCAGAACAAAGTAAAGCACTTTCACTTTCTCCTTGAGCTAATCCACAAACAGCAGTAGTTTCTCTTTCAAGACAAAGACCCATATCATTGTTTGAACATCTGCTTTCCTTTAAGGGCTTCTCAAGGTTTGAGAAAGCGTTGTCACCAGTTCCTTTATTAGCCTTCCAAAAAGACTTCATCTCTTCATTAATACTCTTGCCAGAAGCTTCCAGCTTGACAACAGACAGAGGGACTTCAGAAGCTTTATCTTCCCGAGTTTCTATTACTTCAGCATCTAATAAGAGGCCTTCAGTCATATCATAAAACTTCTCTTTTGCTTCACTGAGCCATGAGCCCTCTGAGGAATTGAAGCCTGACAGACAGCAAGCAAATGCTTGATTAGGTACTTTGAGCAATTCACATGGAATCTGTCTGACCATCTCCATGCTAACAGATTCCTCACTTCCATAATCCACATGTCTAACAACTACCTTGTCACCTTTTACACTGCTGACTTTAGCTCTGTAGAACTTTCCATCTTGACTATATTTTGCTAGACAAATATTACCGCTTTTAATACAATATCTGCAGTCGCTCCAAGACTTTAGTCCAAGGTTTTCAGCTTCCTCTATTTTTTCCTCTATGTAGTTCATGTCTTTTGTATCAGCACTGTGACTCCAAAAGTATTCTGGACCATTGACCACTGTGACATAAATTTTTACAGTCTGACCTGCCTCTGGAAACTTCCAGATAAATGATTTACAATCACTTATGCAGGAAATTTCATTTTGTGCCTGAGGCGGCAAAGGCTCACACACAGCTATCACGTCACTGTTCTCTCTTCCATCAAGCGTTCCTGTTGAACAAGATCCTTCCCTACTTGCAAGATTTTCATCAGCTAAATCCACTGTTATTATACCTTGATGGTCACTGAGAATAACTTCCCATTTATCCTCAATCTTCTCTACAAATTCACACGTTAGCAGAACTTCACTTGTTCTCTTGGTGAAGTAAAGCACTGCTTCCTCTGCCCAGTTTGTATTTTTTTTGCATTTAAGTCCACCTAGAAAGCAGTGAATGCTTATTGCTGGAATAGATGACAAGACTTCAGGGAGTCTGTGTGCTTGATCAACATTAATTACTGAAGTATTACCATAATCAATATATTGTATACTTATCAAATTGTCAGAAGTCTTCTCTTTTACTACAGCTCGATACCACAGGCTGTCTTCTGAATAAACAGCACTGATTAAGTCCCCTGCTTGGAACAGTTGTCCACAAGGGTTCTTTGCTTGTGTACTATCATTTAAGCTTTCCATAATGCTGTTAAGCTGAGCCTCAGCGCTTTCTAGTTGAACATAAAAATCCAATGGATCATTTACATGAGACACATACACTAACACTTTCAGAGCTGGCACTATCTTCTGTTGCAGTGAATCAGATACATTTTCAAGCATTATACACCCGCCTTGAGCATCAGATTTAATATCTGACTGTGTATCCATCTGGACAGAGAGCAGAGACTCCCCCCCTGCTTTATTTAACAAAAAAGCATCCTTCTTACTGCTAAGCATTTCAGCAGATTCTAGTAAGCCAGCTGCCACATCTTTCTTCATAGCAGACTGGGAAAAGTTTACATCTTCTCTGAAGTGCCTTTTGCTACTCTCCCCTCCTCCCTGGGCTTCAGATCTGCTTTTTTTTCTTTCAAGAGGCCTACCTGCATTTAAAGGGGACTCTGCAGTCTCATTCCTCTCATTCACATCTGTATTTCTAGAGCACAAAGTTTCATTTTCTATATGCCTACATAGTCCTGTATTGTTTATTAAGTTTAATTCCTCCTTCAGTTTTGCATTAATTTGAGTATTACCATCAAACAACTCAATCAACAGTTTACCATCAGATTCCTTTGCTACTACTATCGCTTTTAATTGCCTTTCTAGGACAGCTTGCTTAAACCACATTGTAGCTTCTTTGGAAACATTAGATATATCAGATAAGGAACACTTTATGGCCTGCATTGGCAAAAGCAAGATATCACAAGCATCACTGGGTAAAGGAAGCAGATGATCTTTCTCTATTGTTTCTGTGTTCCCAAAATCCACAAAGAAGACTTCCGTATTAGGTTTTGTTTTCATAATTACTCCCCTGTACCACTGATTGTCAGTATACTTTGCTAGACACAAGCTCCCAGACTTTTGCAAGGTTTTTAAGCTGGTCATTGTTTCACTTAGATGACTGATCTTATCAGTAAGCTGTGCTAAGATATCTGCACATCTTTCAAGTTGGCAGAAAAATGTCCATGGATCCTCAACATGCGTAATATAAACATCTTCCTCACTCCCAATTTTTATATCATGCATAGAATAATAGTAAGAATGAAGCTGAACTGAGGATACCAGAGGCTTTTGAGGACATAAAGGTCTGGCCACACCTCTCTTGGTCAGAAGCTGGCAAGCACTCTGAAAAGGTGTCATTAAATCTACAATGTTAAATAGCTCCTTATTGTTTATCGAAGCCAAGGCAAATATTGTACACTTCAGCTCAAAGTGAGATGATGAGGTATCAACAAACTCTTGAAATGCCTGAATCGCTTCTTCATCCCAAGCAAAAGGATCCTGACCATTTGGTTGGATTAAGTTGTAAAGACTGCACCTGAAAGCCTGAGCCTCTAACCTAAGAAAATGTTCATTAGTTGAGCGGAGGTTTGTTAGAGACACCATCTCTCTGTTGCCATAGTCAACATATATGACTTCTACTTTTTCTGCAGAAGGAACTTCACTAATAATTAAAGCCCTGTACCATTTTTCATCCTCTGAGTACTGGGCTAAACATACAGAATTTGGCCAAGCAGGTGGGTGGGATGAATTTTTACAATACTCCTGAATTTCAGCCATTAATACATTAAGGTCATGGCAATTTCTACTTAACTGACACCAAAAATTACTAGGATTTTCAACGTACGACACAACAACATTAACTGTACTTCCCACTTCTAACTGACCTCCATAAGAGGAGCCTGGCTTCATTTCCACATAATTCTGTCTCCAAGAGATGGAGAAGTTTCCTTTGCTCTCACACTTCTGAGCACGAGGAGATTCACTACTTTTAGAATTGTGAACGGCTGCAACGGGGCACTCTCTGACTGTCACAGCTGTGTAAGGATTAAGTGCTCTATCACTCCTCTTTAGATCAGAGTCTTCTCCGAGCCTCTTCTCTACATTTATTTGTTTTTCCTCCCCAGCACATGCTAGGGAAGAGGTCTGGCTCACAGTGTTATTAGATTTCTGGAGAGTCTTAGGTATTTCACACCTCTGGTATTCAGCATAGCCTCCCTGGACCATGAGTTTACTTACACTTTTCTCTCCTAATTGGGACTGGTCAAAAATTTCAACCATGTATTTGTCACCCTGCACACCCAAAAAAGAAACCTTTAGTGTCTTGTTCAGTACAATCTCTCTGAATGCAGACACAGATGCTTCACTCCAACTCCCTCTCGGAGGGGAGACACCTGCCAAACAACACTTCAGAGCTAAAGCAGGTAGTTCCCTGAACTGAGGGAGCAGCTCCTTTACCGCACACCGATCTACAATTTCAGTATTGCCTCTGTCCACCAGGTGTATTTCTACCCCACTGTCCAGTACACTGGTGATCACCGCTCGATAAAAGACATCCTCTTTCCCACTGGCACAACAAAGGGATCCAGGCTGTAGGACCCACCCAGCGCCATCCAGCTTTGTCGCATCGGAGTAAAAATTCCACATGCTCTGCCTCAGCTGCCTGAAGAGCGGGCGATGCTCGTGAAGCTGCAGCCAGAACTCAGATGGGTCTCGGAGGTGGGAGACCAGTGCATCGTGGAACACACCCAATTTCAGGCGCACACCACCTACAGGAGCAGAGGCCAAATCTCTGTGCATTAAAGCAACAGGAGGTGCTCCTGGTGGCAATTCCAGTTCTTCAGCAGTGGATTCTTTTAATTCCAGCTGCTCCTGAGCCTCAGTTTGGCTGACCTGCATACCGCTGCTAACTAGGCAGCAAGCCTGCACCCCAAAAAGATGGTTCAAGTTGATACCATTTTCCCCATACAGGCTCACATAATAGAGATGCTCAAAGGAGTTAAAGGTTGTGATGCAAGCACTCACTCCTTTGTCTAGCACCAATGCTTTCAGCTCATCAATCTGCGATGGGGACCAGCCACAACCCCTATTCGAGATACCCTGAAGAGCACATGGGTAAGTCACCACAGGTATACGAAAACACTCAACAGGCAAATGGCACAAGTTAGCTCTGGTCACAATCTCCTTCCTGCCATAGTCCACAAAGATCACTAGAGCCACTTGCTGGTCCTGCTCCCCAGCAACAAGCTCCAGCAGCAGTGCACGATACCACCGGCCATCTATGCCACGGGCAGCATAGGGTGAACCCACTGTGGGTGATAAATCTTGCTCGCACCGGTCATAAGCGTGGCGCATGGTATCAGAAAGGCAACGGATCTCCTGGGACAGGCTCTGCAACTGGCAGTAGATACGGTGTGGGTCACAGACATGGGTCACTAGGACAGGCTCTGTCACACCCAACTGAAGCTGCGGGTAAAAGTAATCCAAGGCAGGTGACACAGGCTGACATGACAGCAAAACATGGTGAAGCTGTGGCACAGCAGAAGTTACAGGGGAACATACTGGAGGCTGCAGCTTGAGCTGGTTCCTTAAGGGGCCATAAGTCAGGCAGCGCCTGAGCACCTGGCAGAACCAACTGGGAGGGACCCGCCTGGCCAGGCCCAGGTGATGCATCTGGGCCACAAGCTGAGGTAGCTCAAGCACGACAAGCTGCGGCGTCATCACCTCCTGCACCAGACCACACACCTCCTTGCCATGCAGGTAGCTGAGGAACTCCATAGCCTCCACGGTCCAGGTGGAGGCTGGCACATCCCCACAGGCTACCACCTTGGGGCCTCCAGAGGGCATAACATCAGCCACAACACAGCCCAGCACCTCCGGGGGCAGGTGGAAAAGCTCCTTGCAGCCCCGCGCCAGGTAATAGGCGGATGTGACCACCGTGCAGCCCTCATCCAACAGGAACACGCGGTAGTCCTGGCCACGGCGACTCACCACACAGCAGCGGTACCACAGCCCGACCACCTCCACCAGGCCCAGGTCTCCAGTGCACAGCTCAGCCCCACCAGCCTCCAGCCCGCCATATCCCGGGGCGGCCGCCAGGCGCGGCCCTGCCGCCGCTTGGATCTCGCGACGGAGGCGGACGTAGTCAGCGCTGCGCTCTCCCAGCAGCCCCCACAGCCGCACGACGGGCACCTCGGGGCGCAGGCCCACGGCGCAGACCCGCAGGGCCACGGTGGTGCCGGGGCTGAGCATCCCCGGGCCGCAGCTCACCCCTCCGGCCTGCGCCTTCGCCGCCCGCACGAAGCCAAATGGCCGCCCCTCCCTGGCCTCATAAGGCACGCGCCGCCCACGTGACCCGCGGGGAAGCGTTACGCGGCCGCCCAAGCGGTCGAGTCCATTTTGACCCACCGCGGGGGGGGGACGGGGGACGGGGGACGGTGGGAACATGAGGGTCGGAGCGGGCTGGTACATCGGGCCGGTCCTGCTAAACCGACACTGCTCGGAGGCGCCACACAGAGCGGGGGTTATCGCCGGGGCACGCTGGAGCCGCCGGGCTCAGCCCAGCGCCCGCTGGTGTTGCCCTCGTCCGGAGTGGAGCGCTCGGCGCCGACCGGGGTGGGAGGGGGCGCGGGGTGAAGGGCGAGCCCTCCGAGCCCTCTTAGCTTCCATTGGCCAGAGAGGGAGCCCGGGGCGGGGCGTAGGTGCAAGGGCTTGGCGGCTATTGGCCAGCGTGAGGGCGGCAGTGTGAGGGCGGGGTGGGGCGCTCGGGGCGGCGGCGGTCTGTGAGGGGCCGGGCGGGCCGGCGGCCGTGGCCGCGATCGGCCGTTTGGAGCGCGGGGAGAGGGAGGGACGGCTGAGGGACGGCCGGCTGAGGGAGGGACGGCTGAGGGAGGGCGGGCTGGGGGACGGCCGGCTGAGGGACGGCAGCGTCCGGGGCTGTCCTGCCGATGGATGGGGCAGCCGCAGGCAAGCACCGTCTCTGAGGGCCTCGGGAAAGGGGCACACGGGGGTGCTGTGTTCGGTGGCCCCCTCCGGGTAGCCTGGGCTGTCACACTGCGCCATTTCGTCTGTTCGGCTCTGAAAGCGTGTGGTTTCTCCCCGGTTTTGACCCCCTTTTGCCAGGCAGACCTTTGAGGTTTTGGCAGGGCTGCCTTCTAGCCTTTAGGAATGGTCAGAAGTGGTGGGGTGAGGAGGAGGAAGGCCCGGGGCTTCACCGAGCCTTTCTTGGGCCACAGGAGAGGCCAGCCGAGGAACCTCAGTGCTGCCCTTGGGCTAGCGCTTGGCTTCCGAAACTGAAGCTGGTAAATCTAAATTAATACGGCCAAGTGCTTCAGAGGGTAGAAACTTCTTGAAAAGTTTGGAATTACAAATATGAAGTAATGCAGAAAGTGGCAAGTGTTGCTATTCAAATTGTTTATTTGTTTATTAATACAAAATGCTAGGAATCGGCAGTGTTACAAACCTCTAGTGTTTCACGCTCAAAAAAAAAGAGCTTTATCAAGAGTTAAAACAGTTTTTCACTACAAGACTTTTAAAATTACTTTTTTTTTTAACTCAATAGATTAAGTACTTCTGCATATCCATCGTCAGGGTTATCTGAGTAACAGGATTGCAGGCAGGACCACTCAGGATGTAACTGAAGGAGCAGCTTTGACTGGTGATGGTGTGCAAGAGGGAAAGAACTCAGAGTAGTTTCTCAGGCCGACAAGTAGAAAAATAACAGTATTTCTAAACAAAAACTTCTGAGTCCCTAATAATGGTGAGATGAATTTTTTTCCAGGCTGGAATCACATACCCAAATGCATGCAGCCACAACAGATCTACAATACAATCAAAAAGTACAAGTGCAAGCCAAGAAGATGCCCAAACTGTATTTAATCAGAAATGGGCACATTAAAGATACTAGTTGCAAAGACTAGTCTGGAAGAAATCCTGAGTATTTACTCAGAGAACTAAGTCTTGTACAGTCTTTTCATTACTAGATATTGCTAAAAGCCAGCTTTGTTCTGTCTACATTATGATTGCTTTTATACTGTGTTTTTGCCTCCTGGTTGATGAAGATAAGCCTAGTAACAAACAGCAGCAGTCCCCTTTCCTATGAAATCTGGAAAGCTTTAGGTTGTAAAAAAAAAATAAATCACTCATATTCAAACAGTTTGTGTTTTCGAAGAGATCATTGTATTTTCATCTAGATTTAAAATGGGCAGAGTGCGTATTTCCATGGAAAAGTGGTACCTTAATGACCCAGTCTGCCACGTCAGCACTGGGGCTCTCACAGGACAAGTGGTTCAGCTTGGTCCTATGGACAGCATGTGTATTACAAGTCCTTCAAGAGGGGAAGAGCGAACGAGGCTTTTGATTTCCTGGGAACAGGACTGCATTTCACTCATGGATGTTACTCAAATGGTTGAGTGAAGAGGTCAGGCAGCCTGTAAGAGGAACACAAACACTTCCACCTTTTGTGTAAAGCAAATCTGAAATCAGTTAAACTGCTTTAATGTTTTTCAGTCCCTAGCACTAAGGCTTGGTCTGCTGAGGCATCAAACTAATGAGAGGTAGTTCTTTGTGTGCAAATGTAATAATAACAAAAATTACAAAATAATTTGATGCATTGTGCTTGTCCTTAATGATAGGAACCATCTCTATTACCAAACAAGCAAACAGTATTATATTCTACTTGCTTGGTAGATTTATTTTTTTTTACCTCTGTTTACTGTTTCTGAAAGCTGATGCTGGCTGCCAGTGGAAGTATTATGGTAACAATTTTATCCTGTGGATAACTTAAATTTCATACAGCAGTCTGACAAGCAAATAGTATCCTTAAGTCATGGCTACTCCTAAGCAGTAAGGACTGGATTTGGGGCATCAACCTGTACATGTGATCCTACTGCCAATCTCCTAAATGCATTAGTTCCCTGTGGGGTCGGGATGCCTTGTGGAATGAGAATTAAGCTTTCCGATTCTTCTTTGTTTTGTGAAAAGTGAAGTGGTTTCATGATTTTAAAAAGAACTAACTCCACAGATCCTTCTGATTTGTTCATATGTAAGCCAGAATACCAGTGACCAAGGAGCCTGTGAAAGCAAACACTGAAGTTAGAGGTTTAAAACAGAAGTGACCCAGTAAATAAACCCTCTAGGTTAAACTGTCTCCTCTTAAGAATCATATTCTTAAGCTCAATCTCATATTATGTCTTTCGTACACAAATCATAGCATTGCATATGATTAGGGCTACCCAATCATTCACGAGACACCTAAAACTTTTTTTTTCAGATTGCCAACCCATAAATGTTTGACCTGAAATATTTCATCCTCAAGGACTATTTCAGGCTGAATGCTTTTTAAAAAAATTTTTAAAGGGTTTACTTGTTGTAAAACTTTAATCAGAAAATTACACGGTTCTCCTTGCATAAAATTTATATCCTGCACCCATTTAGTTGAGACGCTCTAATTATTTTTTTTTTTGGCAATAGATTGGTGTTTGGCAAAGGGCTGCCCTGTGCCTAGGAAACACCTTTTCCTGCTCCTCTGAAACACCCGCTAAACATCCCCGAAATTACAAGCCTTTGGGAAATTTAAGTTGGCATATGCTCCATGGAAATTTTTAGCTTAGTAGTAAACTGGCAAAGACCCCATCAGTACTGAATGTGCTCCCGCTCAGGGACATGGGGACTGAGCAACTGAGCAGAACCTTCCTACAACTGCTCTTACCAGAGGCTGCGGCCACTGTTGTGCTCAGTTAAATTAGAGAAGGGAGGCTTTTGCCTTCGATCTTAGTGCTCAGTCTGGTAAATTAAACAGTGTCAAGACCTTGAAGCCAGCTGACAGAGTCTAGACGTAACCATACTGTTAAATTCTTGGAGATTTAAATTTAAAAAAAAAAAAAAGGTTGTCACATCTAAATTTGCTATTGGGAATTGTCCCTTGCCCAAACTAACAGTCTAGACAGCCAAGTTCCAGTTCCCAGGCTCCAGCTGCTGCTTGGCTTAATTGTACAGGTGTAGCTTTAACGGCCCAGCAGTATGCAGGAGACAGCTGCTAGCCTGAATACAAGAGGGGCAAAAGTGAGATCCAGGATGGAGCAGTAATAAAGCAATTCTGACATCAGGAGAGGAGGAGTGACAGCAAGAGGGATGCAAAGGGAGTCCAGGGCTGGGAGCAAGAAGGGAACAAAGGAGAGTTTAGGAAGGGAGAAAGGAGGGAGCCTGCAATTGTAAAAAAAGTAAGGAAAATCACTAAGCAGGACAGCACTTTCCAAGTTAAAGAGATGCAGGAGGCAAGGTAGGGGAAGTGACACTGCATGCAATTGTGTACTACATTCAACTATGCTAACTGCAATTAAATAAACTGAGACACTCAAATAGTTTGGAAAATTGTTGACAGAGAAATAACTCCTTACATTTTAATGCTACATTGTTCAACTGTCTTGTAAAGAGAGTTAAAAAGCACTTACCATTCGCATCCAGGTTGGTATAAAGCCTTTGTATAGAGACAGAAACCCTTCACCCTGTACAGTTTGAATCAAGCAGTCCGTGGAAGACTTATACAGCAGACCTCTGGCAGTGTGCAAGGAGAACAAATACTGTTAGGATTACAAATACGCAATTTAAAAAAACCAAACCACACCCCCCCGAAAAATAATGAGGTGAATTTGTACAAGCAAGAGCTCTTGTAAGCTCACTGGAGTCTCATCAGAACTGAAATCCACTAAGTAACTGGGTATGCTTGGGTGGTCATCACAACAAACCTCCCTGCACATGCAAAACTAAAACAATGAAATTAACATCAGAAAGAGGAAGAGCAAATTAGAGACTTAGCACTTCACTCCCAGTGAAATCAGTGAGACTCAGAGTTTCAATTCTCTACTGAAAAGTTGGTCTCTGAAGTGTCTGTACCTTCCCTGCTTATCTCTCGGCTGGTTCATTATCCGGGTTTTGACCACGTCAGCAGGAGTTCCCAGAACAGCAGCTACCAGGCCAGAACAGCAACTGTCAGCAGCAACAGATACTTAAAGAAGAAACTAAGATTGATCATGACAATTTAAGCATCATGGTTCCAGTTATATATAATATATTAAAACAGTTATCATAAAGTCATGACTAATGCCTCATAACTTAACATAAACTTGATTTGGGAGGAGGCTTGCTAGTATTGCTTTTGCTCAGATGTCCTCCCAGCACCAGCTTCCTTCACCTCTGTGTGCAGTTCTGAGGCAGGGATAAAGGACCCACAACAGGAAATTTATGATACTGTTTACATAAAGCAGATTTCATCATAATTTGAGGCAGTAATAGAGGTTGTTCTGCAGAGTTTATATTGCTCATTCCTACAGTTTGCTAAAATTAAAACTAGGTTAGATAAAATAGTACCAATTCTAGAAAACCGAAAATTCCTGTGCTCTCACAGATGTGTGAGGTGTTTAAATGCATCAGCAAGGCACTTCTAGTGCAGGCAGTTTTGTAGCAATGGTTGCATCCTTTGTCTTGTGTCTTTTGTACAAAGATGTCCTCTCAGGCAAAAAAAAAAGTAGTTATAAAGGTGCATTTTATCAGCAGTATCATGAGCAAAGAATAGGGGCTTCTGCTGGCACAGAGAGGGAGATCAAGACAGGGAGGCTGGAAATGCTCCGCAGCGGAAAAGGGGTAATTGCAGAATACAGCACCTGGCAAGACTGTGAGTCACACTATTGTCCACAAGTGGCGTGTTCAGGAGCAAAAAGTGTTTCACCGAGTCGTAAGTAGTCAGATCTGTAAAGAGGATAATGAGAAAAAACAGCATTGTCAGAAGTAAATGTTGTCTGTGCTGTTCATCACTGACATAGGGTAGAGGCTTGGCAAGACCTAAATTTCCAGTGCAGCTCCTCCCATTGGCAGAGCTAGCACTCTGCCCCCAGTTTCTGATGGCAGTTGTGGCACCTAGGTCCTGTTGTTAGACTTGTGAGTATGTGCTCCCTTCTGCTACCGTCTCCTCTGATTTACCCTACGAATGATAAAATGGATCCCAAATGGAAAATTCTGCAAAATAACTCATTAACCAAACCCAGAAACATCACAATAAGGATGGTTCTACCTCTCCCGCTTCTGTGCAAGTGTTATAAAAAAGTTAGAAATGTTAGACAAAAAAAGTAGATGATGTCATGGAAGTTATGTTCTGCTGAAAGCAGACATGAGTTATGGCATCTGTGCATCTGAATAAAAGCAGTGATCTGAAAGTTAATAGCAGATCTGGGTTACATTTCCAATGTCCTGATCTTAAAACTTAAGAGCTCAGCCTGCTAACCAGGATGACCCTCCCAGCACTTTGTAGTGCTTTACAGCCCAAACATACCCAGTGCAGATATCTCCCACTTGTAAAATAGTTTGCTTCTTTAAGTTTACATGCAGAGACTGCACGTTAACATTGTGTATGGAGATACATACCTTATTTAATAGTCATTCTATAGCCCTTATTTAACAGCTCGTGCTGCAAACATTATCTATCCAGTGATTCCTTTACTGCTGCTTAGCAAGGTGTAAGCTTACACCACCTCTGATTTTCTATCTTCCAAGGTATTTTTTGGTCATGCTGCTAACATATCCCTGTGCTGAATGACGTAGAAATTAGTAACCATCATGCCAAAGAAACTGAAACATGCAAAATAAAAAATTGCCAAGGCAGTGTTATAATATGTGCCACCAAGCACAGAGCAAGTGTTTATGGTGGGCACCCACAGGCAATGTCTTTTGGTCCCAAAGACATCTCCCTCCTTACTTTATAAAGGAAGCAACTTTATAATGTCGAGCAACTGATGCCATCTACCTCGACTTGTGAAAGCGTTTGACACTGTCCTGCATGACATCCTTGTCTCTAAATTGAAGAGTCATGGATTCAACGGATGGACCACTCAGTGGAATTGGCTGGATGGTAGCACTCATCATAGAATCATAGAATGGTTTGAGTTGGAAGGGACCTTAAAGATCGTCTAGTTCCAACCCCCCTGCCATGGGCAGGGACACTAGACGTTAAACAGCGCCAGTCCCAATACCAACCCCTGAGGAATGCCACTCATGACTGCTCTCCTCTTGGACATCAAGCCATTGACTGCAACTCTTTGCCCCATCCCTGGAAGTGTTCAAGGCCAGGGTGGCTGGGGCTTTGAGCATCCCGGTCTAGTGGAAGGGGTGATTCTATGATATGATTCTATGATAAACAGAACCTCAGGAAGGAGAGCAAAGACTGTTCAACATATCCCAGCAGTTTTGGAGAGGCACAGGAAAGCTCTATCTGTATGTGGATGGACTGAGTGCTTGGATCAGCCAACCACTCGGGCAGCCACTTCAACTTACAGCCCTCAGTCCCTGCCTGAACTACACTGTGGGTGCACCGGTCTGTGGCTCCATCACACCATGCATGGGCTGTGGACCTTGTTGATCTGGACACTGACCGATGGACCATCTCCCTAGCTCAACCTTGGACCTTTCTTATCACCACAGACCTGCTGGTGGCCACTGAGCTGTGTCTGACCATGGTGACCCTCACCAGTCATGCTGGCTCAGCTTCCTGGCTTGGCCTCAGACCTGCCTCATCACCATACGCTTTCCTGAGGATCTGGATCTCGGTGGAACCCGGCTGCCTTCACTGGCTCTGCCCTGCTCACCTTGCTCAAGCACCAGGGAGCTGGGTCATGGCTGGTGATGTCCCTGCTCTGCTGGCCGTGGGACCCCCTCAGCTCCCAGCTCACCATCCCTCAGGCACAAAGTGTTACTTTTAAGCAACTTGATTTCCACAGGAACAAAATGCTCAAGGTGGAAGTCACCTGCCATGCACTTCAAACAGATGCCCAGTGTAGATAACAAAGAGATGAAGACCAGGGGAGTAGCTGACCTCTCCTTTCTTAAAGCTTAGATGCGGCCTTAAGCGCTGGAGACCCAAATTATGAAATTTACCTCCCATGTTCACCAGGGCAGCTCTCTGGACATTTGGCACCCATCCAGCCCAAAGCCCCCGTATTCCTCCTTCAGACAGGATCTTCATAAATGCGTGGTGCACTCCTCGAAACCTGAAATCAATATGCAACTAGTAGGTAGAGAGCCCAGCTATGGAGAAATCTTTGCATATGCCAGTGTTTCGCTGCACCAGGTCCTCACATAGGAAAGGTGATCTATACCTGCAAGGATCTGGCCCTCCAGATCCATTTTTTGATCCATTTTTGGATCCATCTTTGACTTTCATGCCACAATATTTTACCAAACATAACGGTTGCTGTGGTAAGCAGCAATCTGGTCGCTAATGACAGACGACCCTTTGATCTCACAGCTGGGTTGCAATGCTAAATGTACAAGATGCAAAAGGATGCCAGCAGTTTCGGATGCAAAGAGCAGTGTGTCCTGGTATCTGCAGAAGGGTCTCTAGCCCTGCTGTCTGGAGGTGACCCAGCCCTTCCCTGTGCCTGGGCATCCTGCATGAGCCATTTCCCTCATCTTTTCTTCCAGCTTCCCTTCTTCAGAAATCATCCTTCCCTCCCCCGGCAGAGTGCTGGCACGGACATGCTGTACATGTGGGATGTGTGAGGGTTTGTGGTCTCTGGAACCAATACATCAGTGTTTTGGGTTTGTGTGGTGGGGGTTTGGTAGCAGGGGAGGGGGCTACAGAGGTGGTTTCTGTGAAAAGCTGCTAGAAGCTCCCCCAGCTCCAAGTCGGACCCGCCGCTGGCCCAGGCCAAGCCCATCAGTGATGGTGGTAGCGCCTCTGGGAGAACAGAGTTAAGAAGGGGAACCTGCAGTGAGTAGGGGATTGGAACGTGAGAGGAACCCCTCTGCAGATACCGAGGTCAGTGAGGAAGGAGGGCAGGAGGAGCGGGGGAGGAGGGGATGCCCCTGCAGCCCGTGGTGAGACGGCAGGCTGTCTCCCCCTAGCCCATGGAGGGGAGCAGGGGAGCAGATGCCCACCTGCAGCCCGGGGATAGAGGAGCCCACGCCAGGGAGAGAGGAGCAGGGGGATGGATGCCCCCCAAGATGGCCGGGACTCCATGGGAAAGCCTGCACTGGAGCAGGCTGTGCCTGAAGGACTGCAGCCCGTGGGAAGGACCCATGCTGGAGCAGTTCTCGGGGAACTGCAGCCTGTGGGAGGGACCCCACTGTGGAGCAGGGGAGGAGTGAGGAGTCCTGCCCCTGAGGAGGAAGGAGCGGCAGAGACAATGTGTGGTGAACTGACCACAACCCCCATTCCCCGTCCCCCTGTGCTGCTGGAGGGGAGGAGGTAGAGAAAACCTGGAGTGAAGTTAAGCCTGGGAAGAAGGGAGGAGTGGAGGGAAAGTGGTTTTAAGATTTGGTTTTACTTCTCATTATCCTTGTTTTGATTTGATTGGTAGTAAATCAATTTGATTTTGGTTTTCCCCCAAGTTGAGTCTGTCTTTTGCCCGTGACCGTAATTGGTGAGTGATCCCTCCCTGTCCTTGTCTCAACCCACAAGCTTTTCTTCATATTTTCTCCTCCTCATCCCACTGGGGCTGGGGGGCAGGAGGAGTGAGCGAGTGGCTTCGTGGTGCTTTGTTACTGGTTGGGCTTAAACCACGACAATCAGAATAAGGAAGGTGAGTATAAATGGAATAAGGAGAAAGTCTCAGATCCCCCACCCTCTCCGCTGCCCAGAGCCATTGCATGCCTCTCAGGCACTGCTCTACCCCCAAAAAGGCTCCCAGCAGCTCGGGAGAGAGGGTTGCAGAAAACAGAGAGAACCACACCCTTGGCCAAACAGTAATCATTAACAGGAAAAACCCACCAGCTTCAAGAGGAACTGACCGTAACGGCTTTCCTTCCAACTTCCTTTTTCCTTCCATCTGCATCTGCACCTTCACCAGATCAGTTGGGCTGGCAAAAAACTGTCCGATGGCACCCGCAGACATGCCTCCAACTACAGCTTTCCTGCCAAACAGGGAGAAAAAAATGTGCTCCAGAGTACAGTGAAAATCTTCACAAATTGCAGTGCCTGAGCTGAAGAGTTCAGCAGCACAACCCAGGTGAAACAAGTATAAATTATTATTCCTTATACTAACAGCCAAAGTTAAGGTAATAATTGTGGCAACTGCAGGTAGTTAAGGTAGTCAGTAATACTTCTGTCAATTTTAAGAAAGGGTTAAAACTTATCTGGGGAAAAAAAATCAAGTTATTATATGTCACCAAGATGCTCTACTTTGTCTCCAGGTTACATTATGCTCCTCGCTTGAGGTTTAAAGGCAGGATGGCAAGGTACACAAGTAAGGGATGGTGCTACTGAATGCCAGTCAGAAAATCTAAACTGCTTGCTGATATATAAAACTTTTCTTTATCTCCCATCGCTACTAGATGAGTTGTGTTAATATTCTGGTTCTACTTATTTTAGAAGAACCAGAAATTTCAGTATTATCCATAGTTCCTCCTACCCATAGCACCAGGCATGACAAGTATTTTGTATTAGATTTTATAAATCCCATCCTAAAACCGGTTACATTTTGGACCCAAGATTTGATTTTGGAGTAAAATACTTGATTGGATGTGATAAAGTGTATGATTATAAAGGTACGTGACCGACGTTTTAACAGTAAAGATTTGACAATTAGAAATAACCAATTTTTGCAAAACTTCTATAAAAATCTGCTCATTCCCCACAGGCAGAGACTTAATTCTGTGGCTGTATGCCGCTTGCATTGTCGAAAAAGAGACTGAGTGAGATTTAACTGTTGCTAAATTAAACTTGCAAAACAAAGACTTTGGGTTTGCTTTTTATGGGGATCATTTGTCTCCTCAGGAAGGATGCACAGATTTAACTTAGGCTGACATCTGTCATACACACGTGAACAAAACAGCTTTTTTCCCTTCACAATCTGCCTCTTCAGTAGCCAGGAAATTTCCATCTCTCAGGCTAAGATACACCACCAAAATCAGCAAACCTTCCTATTCCCCTTGCTTATAATCCAATGGCATAATAACTTCTTACCCAGGCAGTATGACAAGCAGCAAACCAGGCAAGTGTTGCCATACTGCTGCTGCACAACACCTAGCAGGACCCATCCCTTCAGCAGCTGGAAATCTGAGATGTACCACCCCTCACTTCTTTTCTGGATATTTGAGATGTCCATCATACCTTTGGAAATGTATCCTCACCCCGTGTGGAGCTAATCAAGCTCTCGGGTGACCTCATAGCTGAGCAGGGCGCAAGCTGCAAGTCCAGCTTGGCTCAGCTGAACTCTGGTTTGCATTACCCAGGCAGCTGTAGGATTAGTCATGGTTACTCGTGCTGGTGTCAGGTTTGTGCAATAGCTCACAGCTTCTCCAGCAGCCATTACACGCAGCTGTACAGTCGGCCACAACTCACCTGCACTTTGCAATATCGCCTGGCCCACGCAGAAATAAAAGAGCTGCCACTACATCACAGACCTTGAGTCACGGTAAAGCTGCCCTGCCTCCACTCTCATCCAGGCTAAACCCTGCCAGCCCAGGACAGCTGCTCCTATCCATGTGGTTTATCATGTTTCTCCATCTCTTTAGCAGAGTACCCTTATTGGTCCTAGTTAAGCCTCTGAGACACTTATTACAATATTTCTTAGTCCTCTTCCCAGCTGAATGAAAAGATACTGCCCTGAAACTAAAATCAGAATGTCCGTGTTAGTGCTTAAACCCCTGCTTTATATTTACCCTCTTTAGGATAGGCGAGCCATGAGGAAACAGCTTTTAGGGCTGCAGGATTCCTACAGTAAGGACAATCCCCAAACAGGCAAAAGCATAAATATGCAACTTTACCAGAAAGGAAAGCTTTCATCCTCAGACCTGCCAAGCACGGAGTCACGGAGATGTTCATACACAACCATCCGAACGCCAGAGTACACTGTGGAAAACAAAAGCAGGAGACAATTCTTGGGTCTGCCATTTCTGGAGGTCACGCTGTGATAGAGAGGCCAAGAGATTGGTTATAAAACTCTCCAGAGCTTGCCTGGGTCAGCTCGTCACTGCTCTCACATTCACCATCAAAACAGGGAAAGCGAGGGGGCTGCCTGGTAGCAATGCTAGAGCCAGAACTTTTTAGCATCAGAGAATCTCTCTGGCTGAGCCATGAGAGATAAGCCATGAGCATGGTTTATGCCCGCACGCTAAAGAGACACAACAACATTGCTTCCTTCTTAACCAGTGCCAAGCACAAAACCTCCTACAAGTGCTTTTGAGGTTTGTTGCTGTGACCATATTTCTGAATAAAACATAGAAAGCTGTTACCTGTGGCCAAACCACTAATGTGTTTCTTCATCCTAGTGCTTGCAACCTTATCTTTTTTTCCCAGCCCATCCCCACTTCCCTCAAATAACAGTTATTTATTGTTCTGAGGCCTCTGAATGCCTGCTTGAGCTGAAGACCTTCCTGCAAAGACGGCAGGGAAATTAGAAGCCAGAATAAGGCTGTGAAGGAACGGGCAAGAGAGGGAAGAGACGACATTGAGCCAGAATCCCATATATTTTGAAGTGGGATTGCAGGGTAGACTGAAGAAGTCCTCACAGATATATTTAAAGTACAAGCAGATAAGGCAAGCTCACTCCAACAGGCTGTTGGCCACAGAAAGCAGGACACAAACTTGCCCACTGTGAGCAGATAGTCACCTATGTGGCGGTAGACGGCCGGCGTGGCTCCTTGCCAGAGCTTTCGTACGCCCTCCTCTTGCACAATGCCAGCCGCGGTGCGTAGCATCCCACGGTAAGCGACCGCCTGGCCGGCGGCAGCCGCTCCATTGCGATGAACGGCAGCTTCACCTTGGACCTGCAGTCGAGTTTTCGTGAGATCCAGGGGAAACGTCACTGAAGGGAAAGAGCAGGGAACAAACGTGAATGCAAGTGCAGCTGCGGGGAAACCTACCACGCTGCTGCTGTTCATGCCACAGCCCCCCCTGCCAGGCAGCCAAGGGGTCTGTGTAAGCACCAGCAGGGACCGTACCCAACGGGCGTGCAAGCGATTCATGGAGAACAGGAGATGCACGTCCAGATCTGTTAAAAGGGGCTCTGGGCATGGGTAACCAAAATACATCCCTGTGAAACACCAAGTCTTTCTCCCTCATTTCCTTTTGCAGATTTGTTATACAATATGTGTACTTTGCAAGAGACTCTGGATTAAAAATCCTGTTCCAGTTACTCCCACAGAATGAAGATCAGTCCCATCTCTTATTGAGCGTGTGGCCTCTCCAATTCTGCCCTATGCATAGTGGCAGCACACGTTACAGTCAAGAACAACCCCACAGTGGCTGCCGTAATGCAGACACACGTGCAGGTGAGCATCTATCCTACAAACCACCCTAAACCATGCTGCTTTTCTGATGCAGACACAAAAATTATGTTTAGCCTGTTATTTCTCTCACTGAAATAACTGGTGGCTAGGGAAGGTGATCCAACTCGATCTCAGCTTCCCAGGGTTGCTCCTGAAACAGTGTGGGTACATATTTGCTGCCCCTAATTTCAGTTCCAGGCCAAGAGTGTCTCACTGGGTGATGGACCTTCCCAGGCGGTGAGTGCCCAGGAGCAGGGGTTGTGTTTGGTTCAATACCTCTGCGACACGCCATGCTACACGGTCATTCCAGAGCAGGACTCAGAGGTACTAGGGGAATGCAGTCACCGCTCAAAGCCTCAGCAGTTTTATGGTCTATTTATGCATTAAGTTTGGTATTCATGTTTAAAGAATAGCAAAGATTGAGAAGCTGCAAATTATTAGAGCAATGCAACAGACATGCCTGTAAGAAGAGCTTGTAGAAATTATATAGGATATGCTAAGAAATTCCAAATCAGTCACTGATCACAAAGTAGTGCTACACAGATGCTGGGGTGCTTCTTTCCATGCATTTCAGCAAGCAGTTTACTACACTCCATTTTTACAGACATCTCCACCGTAACCAGCAATGTAAGGTTCGGTTTTTCTTTGATTAATCTGCATTAACGTTGAAAAGCAAATTCCTGAAGAAGTCAGCCACTTGCTACTAACTTAGGCAACAGATCGTCCTGCCTCCTCAGTCTTCTTCCAGAAACCCAGCAAGCGCAAAACTTAAATTACTCACAACTGCTCTGTGTTAATGACTGCCGCCCTTCGGTCTCAGAGACGAAGATTTCGACCTGAAAAACCCCTCCCTCCAGCCACAGTCAGGCGGCATAAAACACTTGCAAGGGTTAAATTATTGAAAAGTCACGACAAGCAGAGTGGAACGAACAGATTTGCTGGAGCGGAAAAGCCAGAGCGAACACTGAGGAATGCGGCGTCTGGTGACTGAAGTTCCCCCTGCCCCCCATAAGTAAATTTTGACCCCCTTCCCTCTCGGAAAATCAGGGTGAGTTGTACCTAGTTCTGCCACAGCCGCTGCACAGGCGGACAGAGCGAATTTGCTGGCTCGGGGCCATCTCTCTGGAAGAGGTAAGCTCTTCTCTTCTTCCGCGGGTGACATCCAGCGTCTAACATGAAACAAGGTTAACCAGCCACCCTGCGAGGAGGGTCTGGAGCAAAAGCAGACCCTAGCTCAGCTCTGTTCTGGGTCATTTAGGAGGCAAATTGCTGAAGGTCATGTTTCTCCAGTGCCAGCACCAGGACCCGCAGCAGCCCGAGTGCCTCCTGCAGAGCTGCGAGGTCCTTGTGCAGTGACACAAGAGACTCTGCGTAACAGGCTCCTGGGAAATGTAGTCTGTCACCAATTCTGCCAGCGAGCCGGCAGCGCAGGTACAGTCACACATGCAATTTTGCCCATTATCTATGTTAAAAAAAAAAAAAAAAAAAAAAAAGATTAATGAGACCTCAAGATTATGAGAACATGTGTGGTGTCTGTTTGCTTTATGGGGTGCTGTCACTGACAGGGGAGCCCCAAACTGCGTCCCCACGTCAAACAGCTGCACAGGCATCCGAGATGGATGAATCAATGCAGATCTGGTTTAACGAAAGCTGCATTAGTGAGAGCTACATGCCGAGCTGGAGTGCTTGCAGCAATTCACGTCTCCTGGGGATTAGGCACAGAGCAGTGCAGCTTGAGCAAGGGGCACGGAAACCTGGGAAGACAGAAGCCAATCTCTGCCCAAAGCCCCGTATGTGAAAAGTTTAAAGCTTTTCCTGGCTGATTGCTGAAGCCCTGTTAATTGCGTGCCAGTCCTAATTTTTCTTAAATTACTGTAGGCATATTTAGGTTCTCATCACGAAAAAAAGGGTAAGACATGCACTGTTCGAAAGAAGCTTTTCATTTATCATTAAGGCTCAGCTGAATCACTAAGTTAATCATTAGCCATTAATCACTAACCCTCATGCTGAGGATTTGAGGATTTTTTAGGTCACAGAAACTTATCCCAGAACACCTCCACACACCCCTGTCTGACTGCCTAACATTTTGGTGTGCAGTCCCGGTCACAATGATTCAGACAAATGAAGGGGGCAATGCAGGTGAAATATTCAGCTAAAGTCAGATGAATTTATCTCATCAGTCACCAGTAATCAGTATTAAATTGGATCCTTTTTTGGGTTGGAATGCATTAGAATTCATGCAGCGATAAAACAACCTACCAACAAACCCCTGATTAAAATGGGAAGAAGGCATATTGCTATTTAATGCAAACCTGCCTGGTTGCAGTGAGGGTACGAGTGGTTCAGAGCCTTATTCTCGATGGTTTATGCAATCTGCTGTTGGCACTTTTGTGCCTCCCTCCATAGCTATTCTCTGGGCTTGGGTCAGCTTGTACCACTATCAGCCTGTATATTATCGATTCATAATTTCGGTTGGAGAGGACCTCTAGGGGTCATCTAGTACAATCCTCTGCTCAGAGCAGGGATAGCTTCAGAGTTACATCAGGTCGCCCAGGGTCTTGGTTTGGTCACCTTCTGAAAACCTCCAAGGATGGGGATTTCACAACTGCAGCCTGCTCTGGTACTTAACCACTTTGTGAACATTTTTTCCTTATATTTGGTCAGAATTTCCCACATTGCATCTTATGTCCGTTGCCTCTCATCCCTTAGATGTACACCTCTGGGGACAGTCTCACTCTGTCTTCTCTATAACCATGCTTTAGGGGGTGGAAAATAACAACTAGATCCCTCCTGAAAATAAACCCCATAACACTGCGGCATCCTATGGAGAGAGCAGCTCCGTGGTCATTTTTAGTCTGGGGAAGTAAGTTCTTTTTTAAACCAGACTGATTTGAGGATGGCAGTGAGGAAGAATTTTCTCTTCCCACAGGATCTTTGAAATGACCCTGACCTGCAGACAGACTCTTGTGTGGACAGATCTGTCATTTGTGGAGCAGAGAAGGGCTAGTGCTCACGGAGGTCGATCAAACAGCTGGAGTTTATATATCCCCAGATCCTGAGGGACACAGCTCCAGCAGAGAGGACCCTTCCTATTTATTTATTTCAGTTTTCAGTGAGACAGCATTTTCTGGTTTCTGTCCAAAGCCAGTTTGATCAAAGGTTGCATATGCAGGGAGGGAGTGTGGGCTTCAGATGCGGTGGAAACACAGCAGCAGGGTCTGGGAGGGCTGTGTGCTGCCAGAGAGAGGCAGCCAAACTGCCCCGGTCCTCTCACCTGCTTCCCTCAGTGGTGACTGTGTTAGTTTACATTGGAAAGACCATTAACTATTATCTGCCCAGGACTAGAACCTCGTCTGAGGAAAGACTATTGCACCATTGTACTGATTGTGTCCTCCTCCCAATAGTGCCTTTCAGTAGTGTCTCGTGTCCTTCACCAAATTGTGCCCCAGAAGCAGAAGCTAAACAAACAAACAAAAAATGTCCAAACCAAACACAAAAGGCTTTAATGAATGCCTTTCTCCACAGAGGCTTAAGGGCTTGTCGTACCCGTATACCTAGATCACATTAAACTCACTAATCATGCTGTGTGTGTAATGAAGGTATACTCCAATATTACAAGGCCTTTAGCTCTCTTATCACTTTAACCCTTTGTAGGAAAAGAAAGAATTTAATGGGTAAAATAAAACCAGGAAATACACATACAAATGGCTGTGATAGCTAAATGTAGGGTTCGGCGTTCGGAAGATCTCGCGATGACACGGAAAGTTAGAGGGTTAGTCGCAGCCTTGTGATGTACCTGTAATCCCGCCTCCCCTTGTTAGTATAAAAGGAATTAACTGCGCAATAAAAGGGGGAAGTTGGCGCTCACACTGTATGTGTTATCTGTCTCTTTCCCTGGCCCGGGCCGACCAGTGATCTAATCGTGGCACCTTGATATGCAGCGAACGCTACAGCTAAACACAGAAGTGTAGTAATATCACAGCTAAAAGTGATTTATCTGTTTCTTCAGACAGTTTGCGAAATGGAGATCCACATCCTACTTGTCACAGTTCACACATTTGGGCGTCTGCACCTATGACCAGCATAGGTAACATCCCAATGTATTTCAGCATGACTGTTTAATGAAGGCCACAGAACTGGTTTTCACAGCTCTTAACCTCCTACCATCAGGTGTATTTCTGCTGTGCTACTTCTACTGTACTGTCTGTGCACAGGTACAAAGGTTCCTGTCTGTGCAGCTATTCCTGTATAGGAAGGGAGACACTTTTAATGGAATAATCATGTTTGTACAAACTGATGTACAAATTGTGCACCATACAAACAGTGTGGTGTTCCCATGCTATGGTCTTACAAAATATAGTAGAGAAGAACTATAACCTTCTCCTAGTAAAACACAAAGCTAGTGAGTGGGTAAGGCTTCTGGGTTAGTACTTATTGACATTTTATAAAAATATACATGAGGACAAGTTCAAGCACAGTTCAGGTCTATCTCTTACTCAGGCACCAGCGTGGTTTTATTCTGGTGAGATCTGGGAGCACAGGTACAAAGAGAATGGGACAGAACTAGGTAGGGTTCAGGAGGAAGGACATGGGGAAACAGTTTTGGGGGCAGAGCCAGAGAGGCTGAGACTGATTGAAAAGGAAATGCAGGTGTGAAGGTAGTATTTGAGTAAAGGGAGAAGTGTAAGATGTGACATACAGCTGGATGCTTGTCTATGGAGCAAACAGATGAAGAGCTAGAAAGGCTGAGCAGGGCTTGTTCAACCAAGGAATCTGGGCCTGAGGATCAGGTCCTGGGCACTTAGCAGAAGAAGACATGTGGACAAAGAGCCAGAGCAAAAGAAGACAAAATCACAAAAAAAAAACAGCTGAGGCTGGAAGGGACCTGGAGACTGGCTAGTCCAATACCCTGCTCAAAGCAGGGTCACCTAGAGCAAGCTCTCAGGGCTGTGTCCAGCTGGGTTTTGAATGTCTCCCAGGACTCCCCAGCCTCTCCATGCAACCTGTTCCACTGTCTGACCACCATCATGATAAAAAAATAATTTGAAGTGGAATTTTCTGTATTTGTTTGTGCCCACTGCACTTTCACTGGGCATCACTGAAAAGAGCCTGGCTCCATCCTCTTTGCACTCTGCCTTCAGGTGTTCATACACACAGATAAGATCTCCTGAACCTTCTCTTCTCCAAGCTGAACAGTCCCAGGTCTCTCAGCCTTTCTTCATAGGAGAGATGCTCCAGCCCCTTTATGAACTTTTTGGTACTTCACTGGCTCACTCCAGTCTGTCCATGCCTCTGTTGCACTGGGGAGCCTACAACTGGACCCAGCACTCTGGATGGATCTCTCCAGCACTGAGCAGATGAGGAGGATCACCTCCCTTGCCCTGCTGGTCACACTCTTCCTAATGCAGCCCAGGGTGCTAGTGAGTGCAAAGGCACGTTTCTGACTCGTGTTCAACATGGTGTCCACCAAGACCCCCAGATCTGCAAAGCTGCTTTCCCCCCAGGGGGCTCCCAGTCTGTACTGGTACATGGGGTTCTTCCTACCCAGGGGGAGGACTTGGCATTTTCCTTTGCTGAACTTCATGATGTCACTTTTTTGCCAAGGAAGATTGGAACAGATGATCCTTAAGGTCCCTTCCAGCGTGGTATTCTATGAGAAGTCCCTGTTTGCCCATTTCTCCAGCCTGTCGAGGTTCCTCTGAATGGCAGCACACCCATCTGGTCTATCAACTACTGCTTCTGGTTTTGCATGGTCTTCAGACTTGCTGAGGGTGTGCAGGGGTAGGCTGTGGTTTTTTATACTTAATGAATTCTGTACATATTTTTGGTGTGCCACTTCACTCATGCAAAGAAACCAATCTGACCTCTCTGAAATCTTGTCTTCTGACATTGCAGTGATATTATAGGGGCCACCAGCAGGTTTTGAATTGTCAGTTCAACCTCCGAAGCCTTTCTCTGCTCCTCAGACACTGGACACACATCTAGCCTTTAACGAGATGATCTCAGTCAGGTGAGAGATACCTTTCATAAGGCTTACTGCTTCAGGTGATGCCTGCAGAATTTTCTTGCCATCTGCCTTGCTGAAAGCTATATGTCTGCAAATCACAGCCTCTCTGCTTTATAATCTTGATATTGCCAAAAAATAATTTTTTTAACTGAAGAAAGCGATGCACTACTTTGCCACGGTGTGCCTGGCTGCGTCCCTGGCTGCGTGGGTAGCCTTCCAGCAGCTGGTGCAAAGTTCAAGGATTTGTCACAGCAACATCTAAGTTTTGCAAGCAGTGGAGTTGGCACTCATCCCAGAGCAGAGGAGGATTGGCTCTGCTTTTTCCAAAACAAGGGCTTGTCCCCTGGACTGCTTGGTGCTTTGACAGCTTGTCTCCTTGGCAGTGATCAGCTGGCAGGACTGATAGAAGAGGCCGTATTCATTGACTTGGGTAATCCAGGCCAGCACAGCCGTGCTGGGTGCTGTGTCAGGCGGAGCCGCCGCTGTGGCAGGCAGCGAAGAGGCAAAATGGCTCTTGCTTTCCTCTTGGCAGCAGTCCTGGGACTTCTTATTGTCAAGGCTGTTTTGTTTCAGCTGAGAAACCCGAGCTCCCCTCCTTGCATCAGGAGCTGGATCCCTTGGTTTGGAGCTGCGTTTCAGTTCGGGAAGGCTCCTCTGGAGTTTATAGAGCAAGCTAGAAGCAAGGTAATGGCTGTGGTGGCATGCCTGCTCGTGGGTGAGTGCTCAGGCTGGCTGCCTGCAAGGGGAAAAGTGAGGGGAAACTTCGGCATTAAGTTTGCCCCTTTCCTGTCGCATTTTATGACATCAGGAGCATTTAGCTGGTGAAGGATTGGCTTTGTACCAGTAATGTTGCTAAGTTGTGGATCTGATCCAGGCATGATCTCTGTGCTGTGATCATCCTGTCTGGACCCAGCACTTCTGCTGTTTTGCTTTTGCAGTCTGGCTATGTGTTAATCTTGGTTTCAGATAATGTGGAAAGCACTGTGCCAGGTGCTGGGACCAGGAGACTAATTATTTGGATGCCTAAAGTTAGGTGAGATTTCTGAGTACCAGCTGGTGTCCCTCAACATTCAAGAGACACAGGCATGCTTGGCAGGCAACTTTTTCCATCCTGAAAGACTTACCAAGAAAGATGGGTGTGAGGATTTACTCCCTGGACATGCCTTCCTTTCTCTATGTCTGTCTGGTAGATAGAGCCGACATGATTAATTTAGATTAGATGTTTAATTTCTAGGCAGCTAATACAAACTAGCATAAACCCCACTTTCCCGTTTTCATTCAGTGATGATATCACCTTCTACTGATGCAATATATTCAGCTTCAAGTGTTCAATACTGAAGGATCGCACAGTCCACTACTTGCAAAAACTTGCTAAAAATGAAACCAGTCAGTCTTATCAGTGGAGTCTAAGGGCAGTTCAGCTCAGTTTCAAAAACAGAGGTATGCAGTAGCTGGTCAGATGAATCGGTTTTTAGGCTCCCCTGACTGCATAGACTCGATCTCTATTGTCTATAATGGGAGCTTAGGCATCTTGCTCACATGTAATCATCTAAAATAAAGTTTCCAATCTTTAATTGGATATGACCTTAATTGAATAATTACGTGTTATTGCAGGTTGCTATTAGTTCAAATTTAATTTTATTTTTAAATTGGTTTAAGCACATTGTAATGTTAATTTAAAATTTAAAAAATCTAATTTAAAAACAAACACAGTACAAATTCACTGATTTTTATCCAGCCTGATGATGAGGACATGCTGTTATCCATAAAAAAGCAACCTTAGCAATTCAGCTGTATTAAAACAATATTTTATTTATTATGACCCAGAGAGTTTAAACCGTAATTCTTTCTTTAATAATTTACAGTTGAAGGACACAATCAAAATTCAGTTGATGTCAAGAGGAATCTTTTCCTTGGCTTCAAAGAGCTTTTGATGAAGCAGGCTTTACAATACAGACCCAGACAACAAAAGAAATGGTTAAAGTCAATGGCATAAACCATGTGAGCAAGGTGGATTCAAGGCTTTTCAATATTCCAAACAGATCAACAGAAAACTTTTCTCACCCTTGTCAGCAATGTATCCTGAAAAAGAAAATCAAGTTCCCTGATGTGTCTAGAGACTTTATGAAAGCCTTAAACCTTTCCATATGTACAACAACTTTGGCAAAAGAAGGTGGTGTGCATATAAATCTAAATGCTGGGCTTTTGATTTCTAAGGCTTTTGCTTGTGAGCAGAAATTGCCTTGACTAAGAAGATGCTAAAGGTGCTTCATTTCCTAATTTCAAGTTTTTATACCTACATCTGACAGCCAGTAGATGTTGCATATTTGTTTGCTCATTTAGAGTCTCTACAAATATCAGTGATCTTTTCCATAATGCAGTGTCCTGGTTTCAGCTAAGATAGAGTTAATTTTCTTCCTAGTAGCTGGTACAGTGCTGTATTTTGGATTTAGTATGAGAATAACATTGATAACACACTGATGTTTTAGTTGTTGCTAAGTAGCGCTTATCCTAAGTTAAGGATTTTTCAGTTTCCTGTGCTCTGCAAGCGAGCAGGCGCATAAGAAGCTGGGAGGGAGCGAGGCCAGGACAGCTGACCTGAACCAACCAAAGGAATATTCCATACCACAGAATGTCATGCTCAGTATATAAAATACAGGGAGTTGGCCAGGAGGGGCGGATCACTGCTTGGGGACTAGCTGGGCATCGGTCAGCAGGTGGTGAGCAATTGCATTGTGTATCACTTGTCTTTTCCTGGGTTTTATTTCTCTCTTTTTGTAATCTTCCTTTTCATTATTTATTTATTTATTTATTTTTATTATTAAATTATTCTTATCTTGACCCATGAGTTTTACTTCTTTTTTTCCAATTCTCCTCCCATTTTACTGCAGGTTGGAGGAGTGAGCGAGTGGCTGCATGGTACTGAGTTGCGGCTAAGGTTAAACCATGACATGTAGGAATTCAGAAGTGAATACTTACTGCTGAAAGTTTTGAGAGGGCTCTAGGATATTAGATTAAGGGAAAATGAAATAATGATTTATGCATCAAAAACCTTCCCTGAACATAAGTCTCAATAAACTCCACCTATTCTGCTCAAAGCTTGTTAGCTATTTTGATATTAATCTTTAAACACCTGTACAAGAAAGAAATTGTTGGTATTAGCAGAACCTTTAAACTAGAAAAGAAAAGAAAAAAAAACCCAACAGTAAAAAGATGCAGAAGTGGGAACTTCTTGTCAAAAAAATGTAGATTGAAATAGGTAGGATTATGGATTTTTGCAATGTGGGTACTGTGCTATGGCAGCCAAGAGGTGCAGTAGATAATCCATCACTTGAGTTCTTTAAATCCAGGTAGGTTGTATTGTTTGAACTGTAATGTAATTCAAATATAAAATGTTAATCTCAGAGAAGGAATCTCTTCTAATCTGCAGGAAGTCAGACAGGCCCCTGTGATGTTCCCTTCTGGTCTGTAAGTCTACAAATTTGGGTCTGATTCATGTTCATCTTTGTGCACTTCTGAGCCAAGGTGTACAGAGAGCAGGAAGGACCAGGTGCTCCCTCCTCCTGACCTCGCAGCAGCACTGAAGTCCTGTTGGGGCTCCCGTCAAACTTGTTAACAAAACAGTAATATGAAATCTTTGTCTGTTCCAGCATGGGCCTATATTCACAATATTCGCTCTGGGAAAACGGTTTACTTTTGTGACTGAGGAAGAAGGAACTGAAGTATTTTTTAAATCTAAAGACTTAAATTTTGAACAGGCAGTACAAGCAGCTGTCAAGAATGCAGGTAAATGAGACCTAGCTCTTTTTTAATGGAAATCAGATCTAGTTACCCAGGAACATTAAAGCCCAATCCAAAGCCCATGGGCTTTTTGATCATGCTTGAAATGCTTATCTTGACCCATGACCACGCTACAAAATGAAGGTGAAATTAAATTCCTTTGTGAAGATCCAGCACTGTAAGCCTGCAAAGTGATTTGGATTCAGTCTCAACGGATCAAAGGTTTCTGAACCAGCGACTGTTATTACTTTTATCATGAGGCAACTCCAGTTTGAGATCAGGTCCTTTTCTGCAGCTAGACACTCCACCTATGTGTAACAGGTTTGGAGCAATAGTATGTTGTCCTATCACTTTATTTGAAAATCAGCTTGTAGCAATAATTAGTTGTTACCCTGTAGTACAACAGTCATTAGAAAGGGATGAGGTATATATCCCATCCACAGTGGCATGCTGCGTCAGCTCATGTGCTTATATCCACGTGGAATCACACAGACAAGAATTCTTTGAGTAGTTTGGCAATTTTGGACTGTGAGATGAGAGAGAAGCAAGTTGGCAGAAAGATTAAATCACAGAATCACAGAATCCCTGTGGCTGGAAGGCACTGCTGGAGATTGCCTAGTCCAAACCCCTGCTCAGAGCAATGTCAGCGACAGCAGGTTGCTCAGGGCTGTGTCCAGTTGGGTTTTGAGTATCTCCAAGGATGGAGACTCCTCAACCACCCTGGGAAACCTGTTCCTGTGTTTGACCATCCTCATGATAAAAACTTTCCTATGTCTCTGTGGAATCTCTTGTATTCCCATTTGTGCCCATTGCCTCCTGTCCAGAGAAGAGACTGGCCTCATCTTCTTTACTCCGGCCACCAGATATTTATCCACACTGGTAAAATCCCCCTGAGCCATCTCTTCTCCAGCCTGAACGGTCCCAGCTCTCTCAGCCTCTCCTGATGTGACTGAGAGGATGTACTACTATACCATGAAGAATCAAACTGTTTTTCTTGGATTAATTTATTTTTCATTTCAGTCAGTTTTGTGGAGTGCATGCACATCTCTGTACATCCACACTGAAGCTGGGGGAAAACTCTGCATTGTTGATTCTGGCACCGAAGCTTCATGAGATAGGAAGATGTTACACATACTGGTAGAAGCAGAGGGCTCACCAAAATCTTTACAGGATTAGAAGAAAGCTTTCTGGGAACTTCAGTCTAGGATAATGAGGGTTAAGGCATTTAAATTAGAGTCACAAGTTACGTGTAAAAATGTTCACTCTATCTTTCAGTGAAAATGTACTTCATCTACTTTCCAAAACATTTCTGTTTCTTTTTCTGTTTAGTTTCTGTCCCTGCAGAAGCATTTTATCAGAACCATGGTAACCTCTACAGCATGATGAAGGGAAAAATGGGTCCTTCTAATCTGCACATGTTCATGGGCACTTTGTGTAAGGAACTAAATGAGCACATGGCACACCTGGGCACAGAGGGCACAGGTGACCTCAATGACCTGGTAAGGTAAGGGAGTTTTGCAGCACATCTGTAATGCATGGGTATCCTATATGGGAGCAGAGATGTTACTGTAAAGCAGGTGGAACTCAGACTCTCAGGTCTTAGAAAATCTGTGTCAGGATATTCATTGCTGCTTCACAGTTTCAGGTGGCTCACTGAGTGGGCAGGGTTTCATCTAAAGGTCTTTCTCCCATCTAGGAGAAACGTCTATATTACCTATTTGGAAGAAAAAAGAAGACACAGCATCTTCCAGCAAACCCTGTTTCCCAAAAGATGGCATAAAACCTTTACATGTTTATAAAGAACTTAAGAACAGACAAAATGCTTGATCTTCAGCAGGATGAAAACTTTGCCTGTGTGTTTTGGGCCAAGCCTAGCCCAAAACTTAAAGACCTCTGCAACTGACTTTGCTGCCAGGATTTCATCCTTCATTAGAAAAAAAAAAATATCCCTTTACTGATAGTTTCACATGACAACAACAGAGCTTTTAACTCCTCCTTCTTCCTGATCATCTGGGACAAGACCTGTATCTTGCCTGTCCATCAGGACTACAGGTTGAATATTGCTTTGGTTTGGACCTATTTCTAAGACGTCACATCCAGATTGTCTTTTGCTGACTTTTTCTGCATAATACATCTAAGATACAGCATTTTACTGCAGCTAAAACGCTGAGCACCTGTCACTTCAATTACTGCAATTTGGATTAACTGGGGAAAAAGGGGGGGGAAAGGGTCTTTGAAACCTCCCAGCCCTCAGTCCCACTGGTCTCAATAATGGGGTGCAAACCCCCACATCCCATGGTGTTTCCCCCCCTGTCTTCTGAGATCAAAGTCACATCTGCTTCTTGTGAAAAAATGGACAGTCATCAAATCGGTAGCGTGCTACGCCACTGCCTGGTATGCTAATATTGGCTCACGTTTTCTTGTTATTTCCCTGTCCGAATCCATTCGTGGTCTTTTACCTGGGCTCAAGTTTCTGAGGGCACTGATGGACCTGTTTTTCTGTGCTCTACTAGCACCAGCACAGACTGTGGGCCACTAAATGGCGTGGGTGCCCATGGTGGCATGGGTGTACAAGTCATGCATGAAGCATGCATGGCTCCCTACTGCATCCCTGATGCAGCAGCTCTGGGGAACAGGTTGTCTTCCCACTGCCATGGCTGTCACGGACACTGGTCATCAAATCCAAATCAGCTGCTATTTGTCTAAAATTAAAAAAAAAGTCATAGGCTAGTTGATAAACTACAGAATCCCTAAGAGTCATCCACAGTACATCTGTGCTGAGTGTGATCTGTTCTTAGGGTTTTGCGAGACAACACAGGGTAGAAGAATTGGACTGTAAAGCCCTGGATACTTGTTATTTAGCTGCCCCAAAATAAAATCCACAGAGCCAGCAGGTGGCTCCACCTCCCTTATGATCTGTAGAAAAGCAAGAACGTGAAAGAGCCATTGCCTGCAATACACGTTGAGCAGCGGCTGGAAGCCAGCAAAGACTGCATAAGGGTTTCTCAGAGCCCGAGAATACAGGTGAAGAGGCCTGGGAAACGAGAGCAGAGTTTGAAGGGTAACAGAGGAGCAAATAGGGAAGGAGTGAGGTAAAAAGAAAAAAAAAAAAAGAGTTCTTCAGTCCAGCAAAGCTGCAGCCAGAGGAAGGATTTCTTGGGGTGTCTGGTTGCAGAAGGGGTTGTGCAATGCCTGCAAGGTCCACATGGGCTAACCTGAAATAAGAGGGGTGGTTAATGGGGAGAAGGGGACCTCAGCGCCCAGAGCCTTTCTGCCACTGCTCAAGTGACCAAACGCTAGCTGATGAAGTTCAGCCACATGCCTGAGGTCTGTGTATTTCCCAGCCTCTGCTTAAAATCTGCAGTGAGGGTGTGAGTGAGGTATAAGCCTTGTGCCAGCCCTTCCATACTGGCATGACACTTGAGTCCCGCACTTCTAGTGTTGGCAATTCAACATGCCGCGTCCTGACCTAAAACTGCTGCAACGGCTTCCCTATGCCCTGTAACTCATGGGGATCTTGTCCTTGCAGGCATGTCATGTATCCAGCAGTGGTGAACACTTTGTTTGGGAAAGGCATCTGCCCAACAAGTCAGAGTGAAATCAAGGAGTTTGAAGAACATTTTCAGAAGTATGATGAGGACTTTGAATACGCTTCTCAGATGCCCGAGTGCTTCCTGAGGTAACAGAGCAGAGATGATGCACGTGGTATACGCATTACAGGCGTTTTGCTTGCTGGGATATCAACAGAGAGACATTTCCCCTGGAGGATGATGTGCTGTCTTTATCAATGGTGCACCCTCGGGTCAGGCAGGCTTTCAGCTAGGTGCTTCAAAAAAGTTCTGACCTCACCTCATGCATTTTCCTGGCATAAAGGAGAAACAACCTTGCTTAGGTGGGCAGGGTCCAGCTTGGACCTGTCAGGGAGAAGCAGAACTGGGCAAAGGGCAAAGCCCTGAGCCTAAATGTGAGTCCCAAGCTGAGGCGGTCACCAGCGAGGCATTTCTCTGCTCCTTCCAACACCTTAGCTGTTTTCCCAGCTGACTGATCCCAGGTTATGTGGCTGCACTGTCGCAGAGTTGACCTTGAGTAGAGGCAACCAAATGCCAAGGAAGGGAGCCTGTCAGTGCTATTTCAGCACCCTGAGCACCTGAAAATAGCCTTCAGAAAGAATTAAGGATGCTCTAAAAATGTGGCCTTTATTTTCTCAGGGGAGGTCATTCTTGAAAAGATTGACCTAAGCAATTGTCCAAAGTCACAATGAAAACCTGCAGTGGAATAGATGTGAAAATCAGTCACAGGTCCTGGCTACAAGATGAAGTCTGACCAAGGTGAAGGTCTCAGACGTGCTGTTCCTCATGTCAGTCATCACTACTGTCAGTCAGACTGACACTTGACTATTCATCAACCTACTGCTGCCCAGGGGCTTTTGGAGAGAAACCAAGGAGTGCTTCTCATGGAAAAGGAAATACTGGTTTGTGCTGCCTCAGTTAAGTGCTTCTTGTTTGTTGCTTTTCTTTACAGGAACTGGTCTAAATCCAAAAAATGGCTTCTAAAATTATTTGAGAAAGTAGTGTCGGATGCTGAAATGACCAACCCTTCAGAGACTACATCCAAGGTAAACATCTGAGGCTATGAAATAAGATGATGTTGTTGTATATTTTGAATGAAGGAATGGAGGGCAGGAATTATTTCAGTACTAGAAGAAATAAGCCAAATATGTTAGCTTTGATAGCTGTACTTTAATTGTCCAGTATTGCTATCACCCACATTAGGACAGACCCATTATTTTCAGTCCTACTCCTCAATTTAGTTTATTTCCTACAATTCTGAGAATTGGCATCTTCCTCTGGGGAATTTTAAGCCAAGGGTTCAGAGCTACGACCTGTCACCAGCCTCTGGTATCGCAGTTGCAGTGAGCAGTTGAAAGAGGTGAGAGAAAGACCTCTTCAGTTATTTCTCTGAGGGCACCATGCTGTGAAATTTCAAAACCTTACATGTACTATTTTTAAACCCTGGTGTAGAGTGAGTAGATCCTCCAGCAGCCAGACTAGTAGAAAATAGCAGATTACTGGATTGGAAGCCAAGTACCCTAAATATTGATTGTGTCAAAGCTGTGATAAGCTGTCCCCCTGGTTATTCTCCTTAGCTATGGCAGGAATTCTGTCTATACGGCTGACAAACACAAGGGCAGACTGGCCTGGAAATTTTGACTACCAAATTATTATAGAACAGATCATTAAACAAACCAGGTTTTATTTAGACTTTAAAGGCTTTACATACCACAATTTCTTTCATAAAATAAACCAGAATAATGGCAAGAAAGAGAGGGCTGGAGAGGGGATGGTGGGAGGTGAGAAGGTGCAGGAAGTAAAAGGCACGAACTTGGTGTCTTAGATTGGGTGGGAATTTGGAAAAAAGAGCAGTAATTTTTTATTCAAGGGCAGCCTTTTCCCTTCTGAAAAGTAGACAGGAAGCTTTGCCTTGAATGCATGGTTGCCCTGTATTTAAGGAAATACTATAAACAAAAGCTGATCCTAGAACATTACACAGTTGCTATAGTTTCAAAGAATAGCAAGCCATTGAAGTAATTGGTTAGGTCACTAACAAAACACCTGGAACTAGGGAGTTCACTGATATGTCAGACCATCTCTTCATAACAAGCACCTTTTTGGCAGGAACAGATAGAACATTTTCTTCATTTCCATTCATTCAACTTGTTCAGTCCCATTTTCAGGTTCTTTAAAGTAGAGAAGTAGAGCAGGAATTAAAAAAGAATAGAGATTTCTTTTTTTCTTTCTTCCACATACAAGCAACAATGGAGAGTGAGGGAACCAAATCCCATAAAAACTTTAAGAAAATGGAGGGCAGTGTGAGTATTCAGTAGGGATTCATGTGGTGCAGTGACTTCTTCCAGCCCTCTGCCTAGGAGTGAGTCTCACTTTCTCTTAACAGCTGTCATCTCTAGTTTGTGACTGCAAAAAAAACATAACTAACATCACTTCTCTTTGATAAACTAGTCTTACATTATATCCTTGAATTCTAGTAAGCCCTACCCTAAACTAGATTTTAATATATTTTTGGTAATACACATTATTATCTTTTATTTATAACAGACACTACTGCAACATCTCCTGGATAACTTGCAAGGAAAACATCTAGCTCCCAATTATGGTCTCCTAATGCTCTGGGCTTCCCAAGCAAATAGTGTCCCTGTAAGTACATCAGCTAGAGAAACACCTTCTCTCTATCCTGTTCAAAAACCTGTATTTGGGAAGCAAAGACTTTGAACCAGAGGTCACACACACTGCATGTATTCCAAAGAAGGGATTATCACGCCCACATGCATCACTACAAATATACCCAGGCTGCAATGTCACAGAAACAATGACAAGAAAAGCTCTTCTTGTATTTTTCCTAAATTATGATGTCCCCTATCATAACATTTTGGGAACATAAGTCTTATAGCTATTAAGATTACAGTCTTAAGCTGTGAAGAGCATTTAACTCTATTTTGAAGTACTGTGGCTGTATTATAGTAGAGACTATTTTAAATAGCCTGGTGTTACCAATTGTAAAGAATATCAAAAGCATAATATAGAGTAACTTCATCTATGTGTAAATCCTTGAGTGAATTTGGCTCCTTCACTTTGGGGGATCTGCTGTACAAATGCCAGTGTTGCTTCAGGGGAAGAAAAGCAATAGTTTGATTCTACTGCCGCTTAAGTTTTGTCTATGTTAGAAACAGATTTTTTGATGGATTAATGATACAGATATATGCATGCTAACAAGCCCGATATATCTAACACAGCTTAGGCTGACCAAAGACATTTATAGGAATTTCTCAGATGAAAAATCCATAGCAACAAAAACATCCTTTATTTACCATGACTATTAAGCTCTTTCAAGCAGCGTTATGTCCGTTGCAGATGTGATTTAGAAAAAAATGATAGTGAGTTATTTTTATTTACTGCTGGTGGATATATCTATGTTTTTTCTAGATTGGATATTACTACAATTTACCCTAAAGGAATTTCAGCCATTTCGGTGAGGTTTCTGTGGATTCACATGTTGGTATAAGTGAGAGGCATAGCCTGCTGTCTGTTATCAGGATAACTGACATTCCTTCCACAACACTATCATTACTTACTTCTGTAATATTCAGCTGTAAATAGACATACAGATACTTCGTTGTTTCTCAGAATAGTCACAACCACTGTTCTGGTGACTGGAATGATGAAAAAAGGTCTTGCACCTTCCAAGGGGATTTTTTACAAGCATGTTAAACCCTTTTATCTGAAACAATTCAGTTATCCCGCCTTAGCCCATGGGGTGAAGCCACAGTGTCCAAGTGCTGTACAAGAAAACTAAGCTACCAGATTTGTTTTGCAGGAGGGCTGCATCCACGTGGGGATATTTGGGAAATAACAGTAAGAGTTCTCATCCCTCACCAGCACAGATGGCCTGCGACCAGATCTGTGTGCAGACTGCACCTCCCACTAGCTCAGCAAGAGGAGAGAGACTCCTGGCAGTGCTGCGAGTCCTTCTGGTTTCATTCTACTTAAGAGGATTTTCTCCTTTCCTAAATTTCTTGATTTTCAACTTCATTGCATAATCAGTTAGCAAATTATTTCTAAAGGGGATATACTAGTGCTTGTTTTTCTGTTAATTAAAACTTTTCCTGCCCATTTTAGTGTGACTCACTGTGACAATGCCCTGCAAATTACTTAGCTTCATTTCTGCTAATATTAGTAGGAATTTACTGTTTCATTTTTTCCACTCATGCAGCTAAATCTAATCAAACACAATGATTTAGTAATTCATTTTAACACCTAGTTATTTGAAATTAAAGAAAGGATTCTGTGTTTCAAAGCTCAAAGCCAAACCTATATAATGTTCACTAAAGATAAGTACACAGCAGATGACTAGACATAATCTCCCAGGATCTAAGCCCTTAGATGTGGATTTACCCGGGAAACACAGCTCCCTGTGCATCCCAACTACAACAGGCACATACAAAAAAGTGCAAATGTTTTCACCTGCCTTTGTGATTTGCTACAAAGATAATGTAATTCTGTCCCATATTCCTGAGTTAAATTACTTTCATCTCTGTTTAGACTGCATTTTGGACCCTTGTTTTCATACTCTCTTATCCTTCCATTTACAAGAAAATCATGGAAGACCTGGCTTCTGTTTTTGGCAAAGCAGGTAATAAATCCAACTGTGTCCTTCTGGAACCTAGAAATTATTTATTCTGTGTTGGCCCAGCACACGGCACACTTGGTCGATGGCTGGGAATAATGAATATTGCTGATAAGGGTACTACTGATAACAGGGAGTCCAGCTCTGAGTTTTTTACTCAGCATATGCTCAAGACATATTTTTAAGCAAAACCACCTTTGATGTTAGCAAAAGAAGGTAGAAAAAGAACCATATGTATTTGTCTTTTCATTCCACACCTATCATTTAGACCTATATTTGTATTAACCAGTCTTGTGCTTTTTTCATGCATCTATGATCAGGTCAGATGAGGTCTTTCAATTCAGCTGCTTTTCATGGTGTGATGTTCACCAGAATTACAGTTATCCTGTGGAAAAACAGGCCAGGAACTGTTCTCTTTTCTCTCATCTGAGGCCAATTTGTCCAGCATGATTCACCCACCCCAACTAATCTCTTTCCCTCAAAAACCAGTCACCTACTGGGAGCAGTCATTCACATACACAGTCCCCTGAACCATGCTTAGACCTTCATGGAAGACTCTTAGTTGACATGGGTCAAAACCACATCAAGGAACATGTCAACAATTAACCAACAAGGAAAAACATGAACCAGTGCTTAACCCTTTCTCCTGGCCCTGTTTTATTTACTTAGTTAGTTAACACTTTAGTGTTAACATAGCCCAGGAGCTCAGCCATGGCTTCTTGTCTTGGTGCCTACAGTCCCTGAGATTTCCATGCAGTGTCCTACTAAAGTACTGAAAAAGTCCACGGGCTCTTAACTTCCAAGATGGCCTTTGTTTGGCCTCTTCTGGCCAATGCCATATCTACACCTACTTTAGAGTTATTAAATTATCTTCAGTGGCTTTTCTTATATTGTACTGATTTTGGTCCATTTATTTACTTTGAAATATAAAGAAAATTTCTGGGTGTAAACAAGGTCTTGAAGTCTTGAGTTATTCTATCAAAAGTTCTAAAGCAAGACATATCAGCATGTATCAAAACAAGTATGAAATCTAATTTTTACACAGAGTCTTCTTTCTTATGCCATGACAGGTAAAGATAAAATAGAAGTCTCTGAAGAGGACCTTAAGAAGCTCTCTTTCATTAAATGGTGCACTTTGGAAGCCATACGGCTAAGGTCTCCAGGTGCAATCACCAAGAAAGTAGTAAACCCAATAAGAATTCAGGTGAGATTTGGGGTTTTTTTCCCCCAAAACCGATGCTGTATAATTTGTCTGGAAAGGGGCCTCCCAATAGATCTGGATAAAATTAAAATAGTAGAGATATTCCACAATCTCACATATATCTTCTGTTCAACAGATTTATTCATCATCATTAATTTAATAATCATTAATTTAAGAGTGGTTTTGCTTCTCTTGCTCACAGTCTTACTTTCAATTTTGAATTGCTTTTAGGTTGAATTGAATTGAGCTGGAGATACTGGGCTGATGGTATATGAACTAGTAATCAGACACAACAAGTATAGTAGAAGGGACCACAATTTAGTAACTGATAATTGTCCTTCTTTTCTGTTTGTCCTCTTCGCTGCCATTCAGAAGGGAAGTGTCAGCATTCAGGAGTCTAACAAATAAGTGTTTGGGAGAAAAATGCTTTCTTAAGGAAGCAGCACTCATGCTTATTTAAGAAATTACTAAAGTCCCATAAAGGTATACTGCATTATAAGACTTTCTATGAATTTCTTTGCATTGAAGGAAATGCTTAGCAAAAGATTTAGAAAAAAATACCAGCTCACATGGTACATCAAGAAGTAGGAAAGACAGAAATAGTGTTTCTATTATTTCAATACCTGAAAAAAACAAATTAGAATGAAAAAAGTCTTACCACGTTCTCCATTGTTTAGGTCTTTCTTGTGGAAAAAAATGGCAACAGCAAGAAGAAACAAACATGTGATATGCCCACTGTGGCTTTACCATCTTCACTTGTCCTCTGTTAGGACCTTCTGCTGATGGAAGAGATGTATTAAGGAGGGACTGTTTTGTGAGTTGAACCGGTGATTTTCTCTTTTCTTAGAGTTTTTTCTCCTTTTCAGAATTTCACCATTCCTGCAGGTGACATGCTGATGTTGTCGCCGTATTGGTTGCACAGGAATCCAAAATATTTTCCTGATCCAGATGTGTTCAAACCTGTAAGTTGTCACTCTTAGCATGGGTATTTTGCTGTCTTTTCTCCTTTTCTCCACAACAAAAGCATATGGATAAATTGGCTTAAAGTTGGGTATTCCCATTGTCTGGAGGATGGCCTTGTATGCAGAGAAGATGTGCACAAAAAGGAGGAGCCTGTAGAAATAATCAAGACTTTGAAGTTCAGTTTTATGTTCCAAATAATATGGTACTACTTTACATCACTTTGATCTTGATTCAAAGCTCACCGTGGAAAGAGCCCACTGATTGAACCCACCTTGTTTGACTAACCTGATCTCCTTCTGTGACAAGGTGACCTGCTTAATGGATGAGGGAAAGGCTGTGGATATTGTCTACTTAGACTTTAGTAAAGCCTTTGACACCATTTCCCATAGCATCCTCCTGGAGAAACTGGCTGTTCATGGCTTGGATGGGCGTACTCTTTGCTGGGGAAAAAACGGGCTGGATGGCTGGGCCCAAAGAGTTGTGGGGAATGGAGTGAAATCTGGTTGGCATCCAGTCACAAGTGGTGTTCCCCAGGGCTCAGTATTGGGGCTGGTTCTGTTTAATATCTTTATCAATGATCTGGATGAGGGGATCACGTGCACCCTCATTTGCAGAGGACACCAAGTTGGGCGGGAGTGTTGATCTGCTGGAGGGTAGGAAGGTTCTGCAGAGGGATCTGGCCAGGCTGGATCGATGGGCTGAGGCCAGTTGTATGAGGTTCAACAAGGCCAAGTGCTGGGTCCTGCACCTGGGTCACAACAACCCCATGGAATGCTACAGGCTTGGGGAAGAGTGGCTGGAAAGCTGCCCAGTGGAAAAGGACCTGGGGGTGCTGGTCAACAGACGGCTGAATATGAGCCGGCAGTGTGTCCAGGTAGCCAAGAAGGCCAACGGTATCCTGACTTGTATCAGAAATAGTGTGGCCAGCAGGAGCAGGGAAGTGATTTGTCCTCCTGTACTCGGCACTGGTGGGGCTGCACCTTGACTACTGTGTTCGGTTTTGGGCCCCTCACTACAAGAAAGACATTGAGGTGCTGGAGTGTGCCCAGAGAAGGGCAATGAAGCTGGTGAAGGGCCTGGAGCACAAGTCTTATGAGAAGCAGCTGAGGGACCTGGGGTTGTTCAGCCTGGAGAAAAGGAGGCTGAAGGGAGACCTGATCGCTCTCTACAACTACCTGAAAGGAGGTGGTAGCCAGGTGGGGGTCGGTCCCTTCTCCCAAGTAACAAGTGACAGGACAAGAGGAGGTGGCCCCAAGTTGCACCAGGGAGGTTTAGATTGGATATTAGGAAAAATTTTTTCACTGAAAGGGTTGTCAAGCACTGGAAGAGGCTGCCCAGGGAAGTGGTGGAGTCACCATCCCTGGAGTTGTTTAAAAGACTTGTAGATGTGGTGCTTAGGGACATGGTTTAGTGGTGGCCTTGACAGTGTTAGGTTAATGGTTGGACTCGATGATCTTAAAGGTCTTTTCCAACCTAAATGATTCTATGATTCCAAGTACTCTCCTCACCCTGTCATTTGTTTGTATAGCTTATCTCCATGTATTTACCCAGGTTCATTGGTCTTTCCAGCCAGATGATTTCTGGTACGTATTAGCTCTGCTAATTCAGTAGTTCATCTAGAGTTTCTTGATTATTATTCCACTCCAGGTGGCTGTGTGGGCAGGCTTGTAACTGCTCTTTTTAGCACCATCCGATATAGAACAGTTTGTCTTTTTTATAGAAATACATCAAGGAGTAATTTAAACAAAATTTCCCTTCTAGCAAACTCTTCACCAACTTGAAACCCCTCATAACAATTCCTGCCTGTTTGAAATCCAAAGCAGAAACCCTGATGCAGCAGCTTATTTCTTTAGTAACTTTACTCATAAAAAGCAAGCTAGCTTGTTTTTTAGAAACTCACCCTTTTTCCACGAGGAATAGGTGAGTGCCCCTTGGACACTGCCATTCCAAATGTATCGCCTTGCTTCATCACTGCTGAGATTTTTTTTCTTGCTTTTATTGGATTTTGATGCTAACAGGTTTCCTCTTCAGAAAGGTCTAAACAGCCCTAGCTGAAGAAAAAAAAACAAAATAAGCAAACACAAGATTACCTCTTCTCTAAGACAGCTTCATCAGAGGAGTTAGCCATCATAAAATTGACAGGGTGTTACTTGAGGGCCTTGGTAGAGTTGCATTGAGTTTCTGGACGCTGGTATAGTTTGTCACCCAGCATTCAAGAGATTTACTTCTGTCAGTGTCACCCACCCAAACTGCCCACGTTGCCTTGTTCCTTGTGTTGTTCCTTTTCTCTTAAAGCAACTCAGGATGGCGCAAGGAGCCCTCTGGGTACAGACAGCCTGTTTTTGTTGAGAATAGTTCATTTTCTCACACGCTGGCTTGCACCTGAGAATGAGGCTCTGTGATCCTTGCTCTTCTCTTGTGTTACAGCTCATACCTCATATTTGTCTGTGCACAGCAGCTTAGAAATGATTTGTGTGCAAGATATGCATGTGCCATTTGTGTGCCGTGATCCAATTTTATGGGTGAGGGTAGGTACTGGTTGAACATTTGCTTTGAATGTGCATATATTTAAAAGGATGAAGTTGCATTTTTATAGGCATTTCAATAACTCAAGATGCAGGATTTAGAAAAATGGGAAGGTATAGGAAGAATGCTTTAGGGGTGATTTTGAAAACCTCTCCAGCACTTTAAGGCACCTAAGTATGTTTCAAATGGGACCCTCATTTCTTTCCCTGAGTCAGTGCTGACTTTTGAATCCAGACTCTAACACTAACAGGTTGAATGCAAAAAAATGGCATTAGTGCAACTTTGTATTGAGGATTAGCTGTCCAAGGTCATTTTTAGCCTGGAGAAATAAAGTTAAGCTTTATTTATATAAGGCTGATTTGGAAAAAAAAGTTTCTTCCCACAGGATCGTTGGAAAGAGGCAAATTTAGAGAAGAATGCTTTCTTGGACAGCTTTGTGGCATTCGGAGGAGGGAACCATCAGTGTCCAGGAAGGTCAGTGAAACAGCTGGGGTTTATTTATTCCCAACCCTGCAGAGAACAACTCTCTTGAACTGGGCTCCTCTTACACTTGGAGATAAAGTGTTTTCATTGCTTTGCTCTTTGTCAGTCCCCTAATATTCAGTATTATCTGGACCTTGTTTAAACTGATTTGAAAGTAGTTTCACTCCTGGAAAAGTTAAGGTTAAGTCACGATGTAAAAGCAGAATCTGAGACTACTGTATCAAGGGATATCCCCCAGGGAGGAAAGTCAGCCTATCTCTGCTGCTGCAAAGGCATCTTTTCATCAAGGGAGAGTTGCTCCACTTACAAACATGCCAGTTTACAGACATAGGTGTTTAGGTTGCCATAAACCAGTTCTAAACTAACCTAAAGAACATTTCTTTGGTCTGAGACTCTCTTTCCATCCTCTATGATGCCATTGACATCTTTGCTAATCATTAAGTGTCTTAACTGGCTCCTCACTGTTTGAATCTTGTCTTTGCATTAAGGCCCACGCAACTGTATGATGGCTTCAGTTGCAGATCCTGTCTCCCTTCACTCCTCCAGCAATGCCAGGCTCAATGCTTCCTGCATTCCTTCTGCTGTTTTCTCTGCTGTCCCTCTTCCTGGAACAAGTCCCAGGGAGCCAGCTGCTCCTTGTTTCTGTGTTCAAACATCTCTATGCTCAATTTTCTGCCTTCAAAACCTGGTCTCCTCTAAGAAGCAAGGAACCAGGAATCCTTAAAATTAGCCAATTTAACTCAAGACTCCCATGTGGGGCAAGGAATCCAGAGGGTGTTGCAGAGAATCTGCATTCTTGAATCTGCACCGTATAGCAGGCTGGACATGAGTGTCAGATAAACTTTGTGAAGGCACTAAAGGCATAAACAAAATGAATAAAATGGCATTCACCATTTAGGCTTGCCAGAGCTCACTCACTGCTGTACCTCTGTGGCTTGTACTGTATTCCTGAGCTAAATATGAGCACAGCCTCATTCCCAGCAAGAGTGACAGCAGAATTCACAAGAGGAATCTGCAGGTACAGGACAAGCTGCAAAACAATGTTTCTGAAAGCTGCTTATTTATATATACAGACCTATTTCTTTGTTCAGGCTGTTCTCTGGACTCTGATAATATCTTTAAAATAAGTTTGTGGTTAGAAAGAAAATGATAACATTTCTATATAGACAACAGATGGAGAATCTTTTTCTTGCTGACAGACAAAAAGTCCTTTCAAACCCTTCTGCAGTCTACATAGTAACACACACCTTCACATTTTTCAGCAATAATTCTAAAACAATAATGTCGTGGTCTTGGAAGAAAGGAAATTAAATCAAAGGATGTATCTAGATCCCAGGTTGCAGATTTCCTTGGTATGACTGAATGAAACGATATTTCACATTTAAGATGCATTTTCATTTGATTCAGTACTGGGATTTATAAATGAAATGTATTAAACATTTAATTTTGCTACTGCAAAAGTTCATTGTGAAATCAAAAGCTAATTTAATCAAACTGAAAGCTAGAAAATAACTTACTTGTCAAATATTCTAGCAAACTAACATGGGTAGAGCTCCTACAAAGCCATGTTTATGCCATCTTTTTTACCTAAAGGACAATTTTGATGGCAGTGAAGCTCCTTGTGTCTAACCAGGTGACTATTGCCTGTGAGACTGTGCTTATCTTGCGTAGCTCTTGCCTGTTGTCTCCTATCTTATGCTGACATTGTAAACCCCTCAGCACAACGGCCGTGACTTCATTCTTGGACTCCACTTATGCAGGACCTCACTCCACAGCTGGGGTCCTTGGTTCCAGCACAACACAAATACGTAGCAGTGCATTGGGGGCAAGATTTCAGAAAGCACATCTTTGTCAAAACACCCTGTCACTAAATAAAATGGGTAGACGTCAGTGGCTCAGAGTTTTTAGAGGAAAACTGCTCTAGGACTCAGTCATGAATACGAAAGACAGGTGGGAACTAAGGGGCATTTATCTGCAAGAAAGCTCATGGTTTCTGCTCAGTACAATGTGCCATGGGAGAGAAAGATGCACTGGGACTTTGCAGTCCTGCCTTTCACTCCTGGACCATCCCTCTGGCCACCCTCAGACATGTGTGTTGCTTATCATCCTTGTGGCTCAGCATCAGTTTCCAGAGCAGAATAATAACAACAGCAGCCTGTTGGGAAAAGCACTTTGAGATTTAATGGTGGGAAGTGCTGCAGTCAGTTATCAGTTATATCCATTGCTGCTCAGACAGACTGCAGATGAACCCCGCTGTGGGTACAGAGGTGTCAAAGCTGGTCAGCCCACATCTGGCTGTGCTTGTGTTTGAAGGACAGCCCTCTGTAAATGCAGCATTTCCACTTCCAGGGCAACCTAGAGGCATTTTGGCATTTGGCTGCATCATGGTATACCCATGCCAAATCAGTGAGGATGGCTCAGAGGCAGGACCTCAAGCACCAGGGCTCCAGGGCCGCACTGTGCAAAGCAGTGACCGTAAGGAGCCCACCTTCGTACGGTGCTGCCAGCATGGAGTTTGGGCTAGTAAGTCCTCCCTGACCTGAGCTAATTTCCATTGAAATATCTCTGCACTGCATTCCCCCAAGCTCAATGTCACCAAAAGCTCCCTATCTCAAGGTAATTGCAATGTGAAATCACTGAGATAATTTGGGTCTGAAGCTATGCCAAAACAAACAAGCATCCTCCTACTCCGGAGCACGGGGTGGCTCAGTACGCAGATCTGGATGGCTCTGCAGGAGTTAGCTTGGGTCTCGGGGGGCTTATTAGCTTCCTCTTCACACCTGCCAGGCCAAATCCAGGCTGACACCATGTACAGTCATGTGGCCTTCTCCCCAGTGAATTCTCTAATAGCTGTTTTATCCAAGTTTTCCAGCATCTCTCAGATAATGGAAAATAAACTGCGTAGAAGAGCAAGGTAGTATTACTATTTTAACTAGGAATTTAAGACTTATGTCTAAATCATGCAAGCAAGTAATCCCATGTCCTGGCATAGGTGCATGCTGGTGCCTGAATGCAGAAAGCTCTTGTACATATCAACATTAAAAAAGTAATAGCCTAGAGGAGTTCACCTGCAGATCTTCTCTGGACTGACTAAGAAAGACCTTTCTTGAGAGTTACAGGAAAAAAATCATGCCCTTGGGTCTCATACTGCATTCTAACGCTGACGCATTAAATACTAACTCCTGCTGTCACAGCTACTCTGATGTCATCAGGCTCCCAGCTGTATTATATAACTTTATATAGCACAATTAGTCATATAGCCTTTTCTATATTTGACTGTCTTCTCACTCCTATGAAGTTATTTCAAGTCGGCAAGAGTTAGAAGAACATAAATGTTTATACAGTGGAAAAAATCATAATGATAAGGGGCTGTTTTAAAATAGGGTGTCAGAGGGATACTGTTGGTCTAACATTTCACCGGAAAGAAGGGGCAGCCGCTACATTCATGTTCTTCGCTGAGTAATGAAGCTGAACAAAGCCACAGCATATTTTCCTACTGAAGATAAACCTTCAGGCAGAACTAAAGCATGGAATGTAAAATGTGTCAAAGACACCCTGTTTCTTATCTGGTGATAACACACGTGTGATTGTCAGGCCAATGTTTTCCTCCCTTTTCTTGCAGGTGGTTTGCTATCATGGAAATCCAGTTGTTTGTTGTGCTATTCCTATACAAATATGAATTTGTGCTTTTGGATGCAGTACCAAAGGAGGTAAAAGATCCATGTATTTATATAGCATTCCACATCTTTATATCCTTTGTTCATCACGCTCAGCTGAACAGCCATGCTCAACTGTGGTTACGTATAATGAAGCAAAATTTTGAGAGGAGTGTTAATAAAACATGTAATGAATAACTTGATCTTTGTTTTAACCCAGAAAACCCCGAGTAACTCTGACAATGTTAGTGGGGCTGCACTGTCTATAGAAGAAAGTGCCTACAAGAGTATTTTCTCATCATTGCCTAAACGTTACAAGAGATTTTATATTGCTTTCTGCCACTCAGAAAAACAATGAATATGGAACTGGATTATTAATACTTTAAAGATATTAAATCAGATGCAGCACTTGCAGTGCTCTTCCACTACATATTCAGTGGTGGAAGATAAATGATTAGGGTAAGACTGACAGAGCAGCTGTGGCAGAGAAAGGTTTTACCATTAAGGGAGAGTGGCGCAGTCTCCCCTCTCAGCAGTAATTTCCTTGTCCATTTGCACTGTGTCCTTTCTACTTTCCAAAAATCATTGTTCCTCACAAACACAGACTGCCACTAAATGAGCATGTCTACCTGTCATAACCTAAACATGACATGCATGCCCTATAGCTAAACTGCCAAGGAGCAGAGGGAGAAGTTTAGAGCAGCATGGGCTTTGTATGGTTGCCCTTTAGCCTGGAAGTTGGAAGCGCGGAGAACTTAGTTTCTCTGCTCTCCTTGAAGAACATGAGATGTTGATCTCAAGTAGTGGTAGAGAGTCCACCCAGAATATGGAGGAAGGTTTCCTCTTCCTGACTGATGGTGTGTTGCCATGCCAGCTCTCACTGGAGTTGATTGTAACTTGGGTCTGCACCCACAGGCAGTTATGCAGGTGAAGATATTCAAAACCATTAGAGTTTCTTAAGATCTCATGTGTTACCCTCTGTCAGAGTGAGTGGAATAAAAAGTAACCATGAAGGCCCTACTCAATGGCTTCGGCAAAGCCAAGAAATACTCTCAGTGTTTGGTCTTGGTACTCTAAGACCAAAGCTCCAAGAACATGTTTATATCTTAGTATTAAAGCAGGATGATAATACCATTAACTGAACTAACTTAAATGTTTCTGCGGATTTTCTTCTTTTTGCAGAGCCCTTTACATTTGGTGGGGACACAGCAACCCATGGCACCATTCCGGGTCCAGTATAAATGCCGGGAATGAAAGCTGCCCAGCACTAACTTACCTTCCTTTGCCAGCCACCCCTGGATGGATGGACCACTGAGCTGCTTCCCTATCCTACATCTTCATATAGGTTCTCTGCCTTAACAGTTCTTAATTTCAACCTTAAATGCTGTAGATACTCTGCATTGTGGTATGCCATACCAGTATAGTCGTATGTGTGCTCCTCACCCGATTGCCTACCTCCTACTGTTTAAAAATCAAGCTCTCCTGCTGCATTGATAATTTGTGGGCCAAATTATTCACAGATTTTGCAGATAACTGATATACTAAACTCACCAACTAGATATTCAGGACAAAAAGCTGCTCCGTTTGGAAATCCTGCATGGAAGTTGTACTAGAACCAGCAGAAAAGCAGGCCCCTTGGGCCAGGTCACTGCTTCCTGCAGGTCTCTGAACCAAGGCCAAAGTGGTGCCTCGTGCTAAGAAACCAGACTGGTAACTCCATACGGCTCCCTGGTGCTAGTGTGCACAGAACACAGGACAGTGCTGAGCAGAGACCTCCGGATCAGATCCACAGCCATGATAAACTAGCATGACTTATGTAGCACTGCCTGTGTAGGTAGATAAAGATCTGGCCTGCTCTGCCTACAGTTGGTGCCAAATTTTGCAGATAAAATGCATTTGTAATGGAAAAATTGTAAGCATGGGAAACACTGGGGTCTTGTTCCACTGGAGCACCTAAAATTTCTACTGAGCTTTATTTGCTCCACAGGATTCAGAATCGGTCTTTGTATGAATATGCAATGAAAGTTTGATCGTGATGTTTGGCTTCTAATAAAAAGTGATTGGAAGAAAAGCTATTGCTATTCATTAGACTGGTTGTCTAATACCTAGAACATTTTTGCTTTCCCTTTAACATGACTGACTTACAGAACAAATTGCACAAATCTAAAAATATTTAATCCTAGAAAGAATACCTAGTAAAAGTTGTTCAAAGAAGCTGTCAAATAAGTTCAGATACCAACCCTTTAACTGCTGTCAGATTTTATCTACGATAATAGCTGGCATGTATTTTTAGTCTTTTAAGTAAAGATTATTCATCATTTTAGAAGTATTTGTAAAAAAACACAAATGGACTTTCAACAACAGTAAAAACTACGGGAATAACATCCATAGGAAAATAACACATTGTATAATTCATTAAATGGTTGGCTTACCTCAGTTACAGCTACAACAATTTAACAAACTTTAATGATTTATATGGCTGGAAGATGATTTGTCCGACTTATAATTTAGCTCATACTGGTTAACTCTGCAAGTGTTGCACTCTTATCTGCTGTTTCAGAATCTCTTCCATAACTCAAAACTATTCCCTTTGTTTTCACATGTGGTCATTACCCAAAAGTGTATATTTTAATTTTAAAATTTGGAAATGTCCACAATATTTGTTCAGGTATCTTGTAGTTTTGCAAAGATTTTTTTTTTCCTAATGTGCATTTATTTTTATTTTTCTGTTTAATTACTTTTGGGTTTGGGGTTTTTTTTGTGTGTGTGTTGTTTTGGTTTTGTTCGTTTTTTTCCCAAGAGAGGTAACTCAAAAAATCAAAATTCCATAATGGCAAACTTGACTTTAAACTAAAAAGGTCCCTAAAGGAAAGTATAACCTGAAGGTAGCATCAATTTGGTTAGAATGAATAAAAGGCACCTGAAGCCAACTAAAACTGTGAATATTTAATAACATGCCACTGCACATGGTTTCCGATCTGTACGAAACACAAGCACAACTCTGGTGTAGTTTCTACATATTGCTGAGTTTTTCAGACTTGGTGTGATCTTGTGTCTGGTGAGAACTACATTCTGTCCCCTACATGCTGCAAGAACAGCCTGTGGGCAATGTTAGGGTATGTGATAAAAACCACATTCCCCCTCTAAAGCAGAGGAGCAGAGGAGCAAAAGCAGGTGGGGACCCTGAGCAATGCCCTGCCCAGCACCTCCCAGGGCTGGCCATGTGCAGGGGTGACACCCAGCAGCGACAACGGGAGCAGCTCCCACCTTTTGGGCTGAGGAGGCAACACTGCCTGTGGGTATGGGACACATTGTGGGATGCAGGGGAGAAGCAGCTTGTGGCTGCACAAGACTTCCTATGGGATGTTTAGGGGGGAAGCAAAGGTGGGGAAAGGGGGGGATCAAAGTGGCTTGGGGAGGAACAAATGTGGGAAAAAAAAGAGGGATAAGGGGATAAAAGAGGTTAGTTGCCTGTAAACAGGCTGCTGACCGCTATGCTTGTCCACCTGTGCCCTGTGCCTGATCAGTGCAGTCTGTCCTGTCTTCTTTTTACTCTCCATTTTCACATCTTTTCCTGTGGGATGGTCTCTCTTGTGTGTGCACATGTGGGTATGGGGGTGTGAGTATCAGGCCCAGCTGCTGGAGGGATCCATATTGTACGTGTGTATTTTTACATACAATTCACACTCACAGACTTCACCCTGATCTGCCTGAGAGGGGAGCAGGATGAGGCTGTTGGTGCTGCTTGTGTGATGCTGAGTGTTTCTGTCTGTGTTGGCCAGTGGGGCCATCAGTGCATACAGACGTTGCATGTGTGTGTTTGTGCATGTGCCTGCTGGGAATCTATGCTCAGCCTCGCTGCATGCTGGACCCAGGGGCGAGGAGCTGCGGCAGCCTTGCCTCTGTCAGGCTAGCAGATTTAGCAACTTCCTAGCAGTCTAGAATTAGTTATGAAAATGTTTGTCCTGAAAGGCAGGATGTATTTTTATTAAAGTGTAGGCTTTGGCAGGAAAGAAGTACCTGTTCTAGACAGTCAGAGACATACCAAACAAGCACGTGAAGAAAAGTGGGCTTCACTCTGGGATCCTATCACTGTGTGACTGCCCTGTAGTGGATGACAGCTCCATGCAGTTGACATACTTTCCTAGGTGGAAAAAAACAAGGGAGGTGGATTAGTAAAGCAATGTGGTGGTCAAGTGATAGAGCTAAATGGGGTCTTCTACCTGGAAATAATTCAGAAGCTTCTGGTGGGGGGAAATACAGCACTTTCCCACTGGGACAGGGTTAAACAGATATTAAAAGGTCATCACGATACTCTACTTACAAGTGGATTGACAGTATCTAAATTATTCTTCTTCAAGTGTTTGTTCAGTCTGCTTTTAAATAAGGCAGTGCTGAATTTCCATGGGGGATTTGTCCTCTTACCTGACTCTCCCTACTGTTAGAAAGCTTTTCTACATATCAGTAGCAGGAGTCAGAATGAGGTTTTATTTATACTGCTACCACAAGGGTGTATGAAGCAGGAGATTTTTAAGCCCACAAAGAAAAAAAATAGTGTATTTTGACCTATCTTTGTATTTCTACCTTCTGTACGAAGTATGGCTGTTAAAGGGAATGCAGTGGGGCATCCCTCAAAAAACATCTTAGAAAAGGCAGTTGTTCCTCCTCCAGACATACCATAGGCCAGATCTATCTGAGCAAAACTCACAGTTTGTGCTGGCCAGGACTGTATGTTGGTATTCATTTATATTGGGATAAGTAACTCCCATGTTTAACCCAGTGAAACAGATGGTAGGAGTCTTCTTAATGAGAGAGAGGAAATCTAGAGTTATGAGAAATGAGCAATAAAACTCTTTTAAATCAAATTTCCTTTAATAATTTTTTTTTATTTTATTGTATATTAAAGAAGAGTTTCAGGGAAAAAAATGCAGAAACTATCACACTGCAACATTTTTTGATACTTTTCAGGAAAGTATAAACATTTTCCCTGAAAACATACATTTCCTGTGGAAATACAATATTTGACAGAAAACTCATCAAAACATTTTGAGTTAAAATTGTTGACCTACTGCAAATGAATCTTCTCCAGTCAGCATGGTAAAAAGATCACCCATTGTATCAGCACCCACCTCCCAGAATAATCACAACTTCTTTTATGTCTTCCCTCTAATGAGCCTCAATGAAGGCCCCTCTCATCTGTACTTAGCAGTCAAGTATTTCAAGTGGTCTCTTTCTTTATGCTTGTAACGGCATTCGATATCTTTTCTGTGCCACTGATTGTCACAGAAACAAGAAGTTTAGGCTTAGCACGTATACCTTCTGAAAATAGATATCTGGGGACTAAAAGATATGGCTGTAGCCATTGAGAGGTAAGCTAAAAATAATGACTTCCTTTCAAAAAGAAATTAATTCTAAGGCCCTAGCTCTGTGCCGTGCCTAAGCACTGTGCCAAGCAAAACTCGGCTTAAGCATGTGTTTTGCTTTAAGCAAACACTTAAAATGGATTTGCAGAGTAAGAATGGATTTCAATTTAAGCACATGCTTAAGTGCTTTGCTGAACCAGGGTCCAAATGCCTCAGTCACTAACCCGTTGTTTACAGTTAGTCTTGGCATCTGTGTTGTAATTTTAAAGATACACAAGTGTTAGTGGAAATACTGAGGTAGCTTTGCTCATTTTAGGTGACACTGGCAAATGTTAAGGGCTTTTAGGAAATTTTTTTTTTTTAAACGGTCACATTTATAGAATAAACCAGTAGGCTTTATTGGCAGCAAGCGTCTTTCCCAGTTATTTGGTACATTCTAAATGTGTGGCTCATCACATGGCAAGAAATATTTCCTCTCCACCGGTATGCAGTGGAAGGGGAGTTAGACACAAGAAAGGCATTCAAAAGATAGCAAGCGTTTAATTGAAACAACCAAGGAGAAGCTTTCATCATGTAGCCATTCTGAATGACATTGGACATGTGACTGATTGGTGCAGCATTATTTATTTTTTTCACTTTGATCATAAAATTACTAGGAAAGGCTTAATGGAGTTATAAATATCTTGTTTCCATGAGAGTCCTGGGAAGATAATTATAGCACTGAAGTCTTTACAAAGATAGAGCATTTATAAAATGATATTATCTGAGGACTCCAATGGATAATGTAGGGAATTCTGCACTCTATTCCCAGCTCTCCTATTGACTCACTGTGCTCTTTAGGCGAATCACTTCATCCCTCAGTGACTCAGTTTCCTCAGCTATACCTTGGGGTAATAATGGTAATTACCCACTGCTGCAAAGTCCATATGGATTTAAAGTTGTAAGTATTGCTCATACTCATTAAAGCCCTCAAGCCTGCTTATTGATAGTATGTCTGTAAGACTTTGGATAAGCTATGTGCTTTCCTGAATTGGAACTGCCATACTTATGTTACTGGTAAATTACATTAGTTGTAGAGTTACAGTCAAAATATTCAGAATAAATACTTAAAATCTCTTAGTTCACAATTTTTAAGATGCTGATGAAACAGCTGTACCCCAGATGCTTCAGAATTATTTTGTTTTTAATGCAAAGCTTGGAATTTAAAGACTACAGACAAGTTTTTTGTTGAGTAAAAATACAATGTCCTTTCATAAAACCAACCAATACAGAGGAGCTTTACCTAGAAGGTTGTCTAGCAGCTACCTGTGAGACAGGAACTACATCTATAACTTTACTAAGTTGTATCAGGCTTTTTCACCTGTGTACTGCTTTTACTGCATTAGAAATTTGATACATCATCTTTCCCAAGTACCAAGCAGAGTATTGGAGTAACAAGCATTGAAAGAGCTTAATGTACAGTACAGTGCAACTATTACTGTTAAATCTTTGCAGCTTTGAAAAAGAGAAGTAAGGAAGGAGTCATGGCACATGAGCAAACAACTGGGCCCGAGCTCCAGTGGGATATTATGTCTGAAGGGAATAACATGGATTTTGGAGATGAAAATGAGAACTGGTAAAGTGTGCTCCAAGCTGAAGATAGGGCTCTGTCACTCTTTCTCATGTCAAAGGTCTCAACTGTCACTAGACATGACTCTTCCGAGTTAAACATAAAAGTTTCAGTGGGTTCATAGTGTTGGTCTTTGTTTACTGCTGACACAGATCCAGGGGCAATTTCAAGGCATTGGCCTTTTATCTGGCCTTTATTCTGAAAACCATCATTGCTCAGAAAAGCATTAAGTGTGTCCTTCTGTTTGCTTGATACCAAAAGAAAATCAAGTGCATTCCAGTATCGTGACATGGCTGCTTGAGTGTGATTCCCACATTAAAATGAATAGATGAACAGTGCAAGATACTTACAGTTCTACTCTTTAAGTAATTCATTACAGCTCAAGATACTGCCTTTGACACTCTTCCTCTGTCCAAACCTTGGTATTATAATTTACTATTTTAAGCTTGTTTATAGAACTGGAATAATATACACATAAAAAGGATTATTAGAAGGGTGTTTTCAGGCATTAAACCTGAGGTTTGAAGCTCCTTTTTCTGAAAAAATAAACCAATGAATGTTTTACTATCTGAAAACCTGGCAACTGGTCTTTGCTTACCATGAATGGAAATCAAGCACCACTTTGTTAAAAGCCAGTCTCATCACAATGATCTGGTTGTTCCTTAAAATAATAAAAAGACCTGAATCAGCAGGAGATGGTTATATTCTGTCCTTTGGGTATTAATCAACATATTCAGCCTTGCTAAATTTTTCTTACAGACTCGGGCCTTGCAGTCTGGTTCAGAGGTTTTGTGGACATGTGCAGTTTGCACATGTAGGCATATGGGTCCGTAGGAAGAAATTGGGTAGTGAGTTCTCTACATACCCACAAGCCAGGACAAATCCAAGTGACAGAGCATAGCGAAAGCTGCAATCACTAAAGCATTTGCTCTGAGCTACCACACCTGCCAGCACTGATCTGCACATGACAAGACACATTTACCCCTCCACACGGAGACATGCCAGTGTTGGCATCTTTGTACAGGGGTCAAAGATGGAAGCTGGGCAAAGGGTGGGAGCTGGGGCTGTCCTACCTTCTGGAGTCTAAGCATCTCACAGCCCGGCAGCACGCTGTGCCTCTGGATGTCTTGTTGGGCTGGTTGTCTGAACGGGACATCTCTAGCACAGGCTCTCTCTGCAAACAGATTTACATAATGAATTCACAGCACAGCGAGCTTCTTCCAGAGGTGGCATTGGAGCACCCCAAAGGCAGACTCTAGACCAGAGGTCCTGTTTCTTCTCTCCCTTCCCTTCCAACTTCCCTTTACTGTTCCTGTCCTTCCTGGGAACTTCACCAGTACCCTTTTTCCCTCTTTCCAGCTCAGCTGTAAGCCCAGCTTACTCCTTCCTTCAGGATTTTCAGATAGCCAGGTTGCCAAATATCTGAAAAACTCAAAGTTGGAGTGCAACTCTGCAAGGGTACGACTGGCAGATCAGTGCCTCGGTAGGACATGCCTGGATGGACTGGCTATCTCTTTTGGAGCTCTGTCACACTGCTGGGAGAGCAGAAGGAAGGGGTAGATACTTCCCTCTGGCTGATGTGGAAGAAGGACACTCTTCAGAGGTTGCTCTGCCGCAATGACTCAGTGTTGTAGAAGCTATGACTGCCCAAGAATATCTGTGTCACAAAGACCATTTCTGTTTTGCCATCTCCAGTGTTCACCTTGCACAAGGGCTGGCAGTATGTACGCACTGGCACCATCTAGGGGCCAACTGTCAATCATTGATGTATTTCTAGATTTCTAGTGCCATAATATATAAAAATAATAATATCTATAGGCATACACTAACATAATGTGTCTAAACAAAACATGTCTTAGTAGAAGTGTTGAAAAAGGCTGTGTGTGTAAGTTTTTACTTCTAGGCACAATTCAGGCACAAAAATATAGTCTCAGTTGTTACTTACCTTCTTGAGCTGCTTATTTTCTATTAACTGAACGTGTATGTGGTGTCATGTGCTGACTAAAAACTCATCATTCACACTCTTCTGCTTCCAATGATATTCCAATTACGCCTGCAACAGTCACGTAAAAGTGTCAGAATAATGAATGAAGATTTCAGAAATAAAAGAAAAACACAAAAATCCTTAGGACTATAGATCACACTTTAAGAGAATGAAACACATAAATAATTTTTTATGATCTGTCGATATAAACAAAACTCCTTAAGCTGACATTTTTGAGCCTTTCTGTGTCAATCTCTATAGTTATGGATAAAGATTAATAAAAGGCAACTAAATCTAGTACAATGGATTTCTCCATCAAACCTGTCTAGCACTGCTTCAGAACTAGGGCTCCTAAATTCTACTTCTCAACAATTAATAAACAATAATTACCACACTATTCGCTTTATAGGAGTAAATTGTGTCTTGCAGTTGACTACACTCTGTGGCCTTCTAATTAGCACAGTAAAAATAGTATTTGTAGTACCTTTGTTTTCTTAGTTGTTTACATTCTGAAGCAGATCAAATAATATATTCAGAAACTCAGTCTGTATTTAGATACCGAGATAAGCATCTTGATTTTTCAGAGCACCTACAACTCTCAGAGTTGCACAGTGCTTCTGAAAATCAGGCCATTTATTTAGGTGTCTATATTTAGGTACATGAGTTTGAAGCGTTTGGCTTGAGGTCACATAGCTATGGCTCATTGCATTTTTTTTATTTCCATTTGGGTCACAATGGGCAAGTCAATTCTAATAATTGTCATCACAAATCTAAGAAATAGCAGGAGAGGTGGTAAGAATTACTTACTAAATACCATCATGATGCTTAGCACTTCCTCAAATACATGAAGTTTCCTTCCCAGAGAATTTCAGTCTAAAAAAAGATAGAAATCAGTGTATCAGAAAGGTAAGACAGTATGTTTAGAGACTGAACTTATCTTCTGGTTAAACTGTGCTTATTTCCTGGATTTTATTTGTCTGGCATCTTTGTCATTCCCTCTATAACTTTATGATCATTTTGACAAGCCAGATGTTTTAGCTTCCTGTATTTTGATTGGGTAAATCCTAGAAACCAAGTGCTTCTACTTGTTAACACATGGCAGCAAACCAGTTTATTCCTGAGGAATTTGAGCTGATGTTATCAGTCATGCTGTTGAATTGTGACTATACCTCCAAGACTGCTTTTGAATTTGCACGGTGCCTTGCACAGGCCTTGACCTTAGTGAACCAGTTATAAAATAAACAGTCCAAACTCTGCAGAGAGAAGACCACTGGGAAAAGGACACCAAGAGGAAACAACAATCTTTTAAAGAAACCAGGAAATCAGTTTCCTTAACATCCTACCTCTGCAGGTTGTCATCCCTCTACTTCACGTGAGATGCTTGTAGCTTTGACAGCAGGTATACACGCAATCAGCAGTTCACACAGCGCTGCCTTTATTTTGCATAGAGATGGTAGCTGAGAAGAAACAAGCAGCCCATAGGTGAAAATAATCATCTTAAATATCTCGTATATTTCAACAAAATGAAAACCTCCTCATCTTTCAGCATCCTCATTCAAATGGGAGAATTTAAAACTGGCCATAATATTTCAGATTTGAGAGAACTGTACTTGTACTTTAAGGATGTTACTTGTTATAGAACAAAAGGCTTTTTTTTTTCTTTCCTGAAATGAAGATTGTTTTAAAAGTCAATGAAACCCATTTTTCCCCTTGATCTATCATGCATCTAGGCTAAAAAAACATTTCCTGGTTAAAAATATTCCTTAACCAGAAATTGGGGCATGGCATTTTTGTTGTCTTCAAAACTGAGGGTTAGCTGTAAGATAATAAAGCTCTATTTTGTGGAACTTTATGTTAGATATGGAACTTTTGCAATGTCAAATCAAAAAGACTTTTTCCAGGCAACTCTCACTCTCAGAAGTGGATGGAAAATGTGAAGACTCTCTGTTCCTGTTCTCATTGCCTTAAAAAACAGGAGCCTCCTCTTTGACCTCTGTCTGACCCTGAAGATGCTCAGAAACAACAGGGATATACCAGAGAGAGGGTTTAGTGAACAACAGAGCCAAATGCAGGGGCTGTCCCACTGCAAGGTTAGGAGCTCAGGGGTTCCCAGAGCAGTGCCACAGGTTCTCCCCTCTTGCCTGACCCCCACATTACAAATTTGGAGAGAAACAGCATCCCTGCGCACAGCTGAAGCATGTGTTTCTCTGCATCTCCAAATCCCCAAAGAAGGAAGCAGCCCTACTCCATGATCAACCTGCTCATGGAATATCATGTGCAAGGGCGTTACTGGCACTGAAATTTTACAGCAAGTGAAGGATACTCTCCTTTTCTGCAGCAATTTTTTATTGGTGTAATTATTAATCTTGCACTCAGAACAGTGCAAAATGTTCTGTAGATAAACAATAATAAAAAAGAGACAGTCTTTCCTTTGCATATTTTTATTTAAACATCTGCAACACATTGTATCTAAGCTGCTTTGCAATTGCTATACATGTACAGCATGGAACTAAAGAGGTGTCGAGGCAACGGTGTCTGCCTGTACTGAGTGACTGGGTGATAAAATAGCAGATGAAATTCAGTGGTGATAAGTAACGTACATGGGAAAAAATAACCCTAACTATACATACACAGACACTGGTTAGAGCCATTGCTTTTGCTGCAGGATGTCTGGAGGTTGAAGTGGAAAGCTCTCTGAAAATGTTAGTGTGGGGCTAGGAAGTGGACAAAAAGGGAAATTGAATGTTAAGAATTAGTAGCTCCCCCCTTAGGTGATGAGGGGACCCCCAAAGTCATAGGACTCTGTTGCTCATATGCTCAGAGTTCTTCTGAGTCCCTCGGTCATACAGCTCTTGCCCATTCCAGATCCAGCAAAATTCAACAGTCATTTTAGTAGAATCAAAGTTTCAAAGAAAGTAGTGTTTTCTAGTAAAATTATAAAGGATAGGGAGGATGGTGATAAATTTTCACCCTGGAAATAGAGAAAAGTACATCAGCTTGAAAGAGGGATAGCTGAAGGGAAATCCAATTAAAGTCTGGAAAATAATGATGGTGAGAAGATCAAAAAAGAAATTTCATTTATTGCCTCTATAACAAAGAAGTACTTAATAAAACAATCAGGAAGAACACTTGAAATTGTTTTTACACAGTGAAGAATTATCACCTCATGGCACATTGTGGAAAGCAAAACCGCAAATGGGCTCAAAAAGACTTAAGACAAACTCCTAGAGAACAGGACCACTAGTAGCTACTAAGCATAGTAGCTTGGCAACAACCCTGAGTTCCAGAAGTCCCTACCTCACTAGTTGCTGGAAAATTATAAGGTAAATAGGAGAAGAATACATAGTCTATTTTTACACTGTTTTATTAAGCATCCAGTCTTGGCTGCTGGAGACAAGATACAGAACTAGATGGATCCAACTGTGTTTTTATATTCTAAAAAAGTAACAGAAACAGTCAAGAGTATGCTAGTGCTGATAGAGTCGACATTAATTTTACTTGCTTTATCCACTCTAATCTCCAGACTCAGCCATTTGCAAGAAATCATAATCCATACCTGGCCAAAGAATTTGGGATTATCCCAGTGAGCAGAAATGTGAAAGAAGCAGCGCTCACTTATTGAGAATCTACAGATTTTGAGACATCACTTACTTATTTCTTCTCAAAAGAGAAAACTTTGTCACCAAAGCTCCTGCAAAGGTTTCTGCAGGAATGAGTCAGTGTTCACATTTTGATGATCAGAAATCAGCATTACATAGGGGGCCAAAGTCTTTTGGTTACAGCACTTTAGTTGTGCTGAAATTCACCATTGTTGCTTCAGTACATTTGAGAGGCCACTTGTGCTTACAGATAAAATCTGTAGATAAGAAGCAGGTGCAGACTGAAGATAATGAGCAGCTCAGGATTTGGATGAGATGGGCTAAGCCTGTGCTCTGAGATATCAGTAACAAAACTCCCACTCTGTTCTGTGGGAGCAGGACTACAGCACTGCTTGCAAATCTTGCAGGTAGCAGCTGTTTTATCACCTCTTTTGGTATCCTTTCCAAAACTTCAGCTTCCTCCAGATTTTGGCACTCTACAACTGCTTGGGTTGCGGGAAGATGCCCACAGGATTTAGGAAGCACAGGGTGCCTACTCAGGCCGCATGGCCTGAATAGCACTGGGGCCTAAGTGGGTAAATGGTGTGACTCCAAGAAGGATGTTCTTTCTCTCAGTTGCTCTTACTCTCATTTTCACAGCGCCACTTTTCCATGTTTAAATAATATATTATTTTGTAACCTTTCCTAAGAGAAATTTTTAATGTTTACAACAGGGGATATTAAAAACCCTGCAATTGTTGCTATTCTCATTATTATCTAATTTGAATGATGTTTTTACTGCAAACAGTGGAATTTGGGGGTTTTTTCCCCCCTTCATCTTAGCAATAATGTCTGGATGCATATAAAAGCCAAAATACTGACTTAGGCATTCCTGATTTTTCCTGAACATGGATTAGCTTGCTTTCATAACTATAGAGATTCCCATTTTACTACAAGGAAAGTATATGCTAGGGCAACTTCATCACAATGAAAATATTCTTCCCAATATGAAAATATGAAAAAGAATAAAACTTGAGACTGGCTACTGTGAACGAGACACAGTTAGGAGGTATGGGGATAAGAAGACACAAAGAAATTGTATAACAAAATGTGGGACAGAAAAAGCACGGCGGATGCTTTTCCTACTCAGAATATTAAAATAAGACATCATGCAAAGGGAACGCATGTAAATGGAGACAAAGGAAGATATTGTACCAGGTTTAATTCTTAAAACAACAAAAAAAACCCCAACAAGCATATGATTTGATTTAAAACCTGATTAGTTTATATTGCGACATCTTTGGTTTCATAGCCTGCTTTCTCTTCTGCATAGTGCCTAAAGCAATAAGATCGTGGTCAGGAGTTCATACTTTAGGTACAAGGATAAAACAACAAGAAATAATAATCACTACTATCAGTTACCTGTTATATATTAAAAAATAAAAGTAGAACCAAAGAAGAAAGCCTGGAAGGTGTCTAAGCCAGACATGCATCAAGGCATGTCAGTCCTTAGTTAATGGGACCAGGAAGAAACTCCTCTGTTCCAAATACAACAATCTACAATGCATTGCTCTTAGGTATTTGCAGAGATGAGGTGGGATACACTATTGATCTCATTCATTACAACAGTTTTTTCTGCTATTATGGGAAAGTGCTGCTTTAAATGGCATACATCTTTTTATATATTTTTAACTAATGGAGAATTATTCCTTCCATGGATTTTTATAGGGTATTTAATAATTATATGGGACTTTTCTAGTTCTCCATTATATTCTATAGATTTTCAAAGCCATCTTTACAGAAACCTATTTACATTTCTGTATCACCCTATTGATTAAATCCCTCTGTATTACATTCCAAACCGAAGAGAGCGCAGAAAATCAGCATTAGCCTCTGACGCTTAGCAGTCTCAGACATACAGCTGGAAGAGAAAAAATAGCCCTTCCTTTAATAAAGCATGCCTTGGGGGCATATGAATGCTTTCTCTTCTTTTTAAAATCATGACCACGATCAGCCTTTTTCCGCTGTAACCCTGACGTTCCTCAAGAGTCCTACAAACGCACCTTCAGGCTTCACCTGTAATGGTGAGATACACCTTATTCACCTGTTAGCCTGAAGAAGAGATGAACGACAACTGGATCCGTTCCAGACGGAGCTCACTTCAAGGGTCAGTTTGCTTTTCGGTGGTCAGAAATGGGAATGGCGGTTGGGAGCTCTGTTCCCCAGAGGCATTTGGGCCCCCTACAAAATCACCACGGGGGGGATTAGGAGGTTTGTCACTAAAACCATGGCAAAGTGTGCTGGCATTCTGTGGGCATCCATCCCACCTGTTCTCTCTGCATCCCACCCCACCTCTGTCCATCCCATCCCATCCCATCCCATCCCATCCCCTACCCTTCCCCATCTCACCCCTCCTCACTCCCATACCATCACACATCTCCCGACCCCACCCCACTTCACCTCACCCCACTTCTTCACCCCACCTCTCCTCACGTCACCTCACCTCAGGGCAAGGGGGTCGACACCCTGAGGGAGGGAAACTTTGCCACGCACTAGTAACGAGGGCAGAAACCGCTTCCTGGTTCCTACCGCTCCCTGGGTGCCGGGGGAGACGCGAGACCCCCCCTCGGCTCACCCGTCCCCACACGAAGCAGGGGACGCCGCGGCCCCTCGCCCCCGCCGCCCACCCGGGGAACCGAAATCGGGCGCGCAGCGGTGGGAGGTGAGGGGCGCGGCCAGAGGATGGAGGAGGCGGGGACAGCTCGCTCCTCACATGCTTATTGGTGGCTCCCGCCCGCCCGTTTGGGCGGAGGGGTTCGCTGATTGGGTTGCGGCGGCCCCTCACTCCTCCCGCCTTCTCCTCCACCTTCGCCTCAGCGGCGCGGGCAGGCGAGAGGTGCGGGGCGCTCGCTCGCTGAGGAGCCGGCGGCGCGGTCCTCGGGGCTCGGCGGCAGCGGCGACCACAGGGGAGGCGGAGGCGAAGGACGAGCGAGCCGCAGCAGGTAAGGGCAGAGCCGCCGCCGTGAGGGGTCTCCTTCCCCGGCGGGGCCGCCCTGTTGCAGCCCTGCCCCGCCGACCTGGCGCCGTGTGCCCGCCGTGGCGGGGTTATGTAACCGCCCCGCCGGCTCCCCCTGCGGCGCCCGCCGTCCTGCTCCCTCCCCGGGCCCCGCTCTTACCTCGGGGCTCCTTTCACCCGTGGCTTTTCGGACGCGGAGGGGGGTCCCCCGGGCTTCCCCGCGGACGCCCGCCCGCCCTCCGGCCGGGGTCGGTTCCCGCCGTGCAGCCGCGGGCGGGCGGCTGGAAGCGGCCGGTGGCCGGAGGAGGAGGTGTGTGGTGAGGGAGAACGTGGTGTCGGCTCGTCCTCCGGGGCGGGTGGTCGGTCCGCCGGGGGCGGAGAGGGGCTTGGGGAGGGGAGGGAGCATCCCGGCGTGTGGGGCAGGCGCAGGGGAGGTGGGAAGGGTTTTTTTTCTGCAGCCGTGCGGGGAGCGCTGGCTGTCGGCTCGAAGCAGGTGGGCGTTTGCAGGGATGCAGACCTGTCCCGGCTACTTGTAGAACTTCGGTCCGGCGCGCAGGAATGCGGTGAAGCCCGTATCCCTGGGAGAGACTCTTCTTGGGCTGATTTAAGGTTAGCTGCAGCATCCCGCACCGATGTTGTTTGATGCTTATGTAACAGGTAGCTCTCCAAAGTTGTTGGTTTGGGTTTTTTTCCCCACGTTTCCTAGATTCCTTTGTATCTCTCCAAAATATTTTGGTCCCTTTCTTGCTGGAGTTTGGAGTTTAATCTAGTTTCCTAAAAGGAAAATGCAGGATAGGTTTTTACAGCTGAAAGAATTTGTAAAAATGAGAATGCTTCTGTGTTAGGCTTTCAAGTCCTGCGCTTCAAAATTGGTTTGCTCTTTGTTGTTTACCTAGTTAGGATAGTTGCTCTGGAGGAAGAGAGGAAAAACTCTTTTTCTATGAAAATACATAACTACTGTAAAGAAACTGCTGCGTTTATTCTTGCAGTAAAACTACATTACATGGTTACACATCATTCCTGAACAGAGGGAAGTCTGACCACTGTGAGAATATAAAACAATCAGAAAAGCTACAAACATATCACATTAAAGAAGGACATAAGATTTTCTGTAGATTATCGACTTTGTCAACTAGTAACTGCTGGTACCTGTCTTTTTAACAGTAGGAACTGTCCCATTCTCCTTAAACTTCTGAGAAGAAGCTGTCCTAGCTTGCCCTCTAACAAATATTGTAGTGTATATTCAGATTCGGTGTCTTGGTTTGCCATTGTATGTATTGAAAATCTTTGTCATTGCATTGGTGTCCTTAATGCTTTTTAAGTTATAAATTACTTGTGTGTACCAGCAGAAAATCCTTTTCAAGGAAACCTTGAAACTATATTCCAAGTAATCATGGTGTCTTGAGTATCTTCTAGGAGTTCAACACTGTGAACAACTCCTGTTGCACATAGCTCTGACATACATGGTTTCTTCCTTTTTTCCTCCCAACAGGGAAAGGGAAGGTAGGTCTTGGTAAGGATTGGGGTATGGTTATGAATTTTATGTTACCAGCTAGAGGGATATTAAACGAGTGTTCCACTGACCCCTGTGTGAGGTGACAGATCTGGGTGAAGGCCAGTGATGTTGTAATACTGTGTGCCCCTTATAAAACTGGTTCGCTTCAAATAGAGTAGCGTAGAGGCCAAGTGAAGGTAATCAGAAAGCTTGTTCTGTTCTGGTTTCTTTGGGTTTGGGGATGGTTTTTTTGTTCTTTGAATACCTTAATGTTACCATGGTAACTTTAGTGGTTGATTAATCGTAGCTCAGCTGCTTGATCTTAAGAAAAGCATGTAAAATCTTCAACCCTGGCGTTGGTTGCTCAAAGTATCATCTTCCCATTGTGGGATGGGGCTGGACTCTTGGCTTAGTAGGGTGGAGCACCAGTGTCTGCTGGCTTGTTTTCTCCAGGGCTGGAGATACAGATTGCTTAGCAAGCCACAATGCCAACTGGGTTTCTTTACTGGTCATAGGATACATCCCTGGCATGGGAAGCACAGCTGAGCCTTCTGAGCAATATGCAGGTCTTGAATTGCTTGAGCTGGCCAGCCCTGCTTTAGATGAATAAAAGTGAATAATAGTCCCTTTGGATGCTAAAAGCTTCCAAAAATAGTTACAAAGTCTCAGCTAAATTTAATACGGCTAGAATGTCAATGGAAAGGATTAGAACACTTGGGATTTGCACCAGTTAGCATTTAAAAAAAAAAAAAATCCTCTTCCTCATATCTGCCACTTCTGTAAGAGGCATAGTGGAGATTGACACTGTTTTTGTGTGGTGCTAACCAAATTGCAGTTAACACGTGAGTGGACTTCACTGTACTGGAAACCTTTATTACTGTAAAGGGAGTAGTTGTTGTCCAGGTGGGAGATGCAGAGGTGAAGGTTGAAGGAAGTGGTGACTGTAGTCTATATGGCCTTTGAGACTGCAACAGTTCATGAATCCTGTTAAACAAGGTCCTGTTCTGCTTTTTCTAAGTAAGTAAAACGTCTCCATTTAAGTCCATGGGAGCTTTCCATAGCGAAGAATTAGCACCATATAAAAATAATACTAATCTCCAGTGTTCATTTTGCAGAATGGAGTGAAATCTCAGCAGGCTACTACTATGTGAACTTCCCTGTTATACTTGTGCCTTCTGCCAAAGTCTTCAGTGTGGGTCCAGTTGACTTCAGCAGTTGTTGTATCCTTAGGGTAACGCTACAGAAATTGGTGACTCTGCTTTCATTGTCAGTGACTATTTTAAGTAAAAACTGACTGTTTCAATAAAATCTTACTCAGCGGGTTTGATTCCTCCCTGTGCTGCCCCCCCCCTTGAATTATGGTAAAACTTGCTGTTTGGGGTTTTGTTGGTTGGTTGGTTGTTTTTTTTTTTTTTTTTTCCAATAGCAGCAAAAGTGGAATCCCTGCACTTTTTCTGGACCCTTCTAGAAAAACAACTGCAACCTTTTTCTTGCTTTGTGTTTTTCCCAAATTTTCTTAATTCCTGTAGATTACTGTTTCTAGGTTTGCACTCAGGACTCAATAAAACTTTTAGTTTATAGTGATTATATTTAAAGCTTCTATTTGTAACATTTTGTTTGTTTTATTCTATTTTTAGTCATGTTGTTTGTCATGGCAAGCAGTGTTTAATAAAAAAAAGCAAAGTTTCCTAGCAATTTCAAGAGATATGTGCCTGTTTCTTGATGTCCCACAGGGACTCTTTTTTAAAACTCTAAGACAGGAAAATGGTCACCAAAGAAATGCATTATTAGTTTCCATAAAAACAATGGATAAATCTATATGTGCTGGGTGATATATAAGGCATTGATCCATTCAAGCGCTTCATGTGCTCAATTTGTATTCATTCAGCAAAATTTCAGCTGCAGTTCTTTGCTCTGTAGGGGTCTAACTTCATAACAAGAGGAACATAATTGCCCTTCCAGTTTTACACTAAAAAAGTAATACTTTTTGATAACAATTTTTCAAATAGAAACTTCAGTAAGCTATTGCTATTTGCCAGTGAATGTAATTTTCTGCTGATCTCTGTTAATTTTAATTGGAGGTGTGCCATGTCTAAAAATAGTGAGGTAACGGAATGAATACATAGCTCCCACCTGGAATCTCTACAGAGCTTTCAATTACAGTACCTACAGGGTTAAACACTGACATGACATAGTCTGTTCCAATGAGAAGGATGTTTGCTTCATGTTTTGAACTATGACAAATTACAAGCTCTTGCACTCCTTCACTACAGGAGGAGAAATTTGAAATAACATATATCAGTGTAAAGTGGTGCAAATTGTGTGTATGAATTGCACAAAAGAAGTGACGAGGAGATTCCACATAGGGTCTGGAAGGGTAGTGGCTGCTATGGTTTTCCAAGGGTTAATAGCACTGCACTCTTGGGGTACTCTATTCTATGTAATGTATTTTCTGACTTGGAAGTTTAGGGTCAAAACCCTACACCAAATTCAGAAATAACGTAGGAACATGGATTACATATGGGTGAACTTTATTTAAAAGGGATAAACAGATGTGAAAAGCAGTCAGCATTAGCTGGAGGTTACATGAACTTGGGCTCAGGTTTGTTTATGTCTCAGTATCTCAGCCTTCTAAAGGGAACAATCCTGCTATGGAGTTTACTAGTGTGGTCCCAGGTAAGATATTGGTGAATGAATTTAGCATCGATATTGGTGCTGGATGATGCCTTAGTGTTACTGTATTTTTTTTTTTTTTTTTTTGTGGTGTTGCCACTTCTGAAATTCTGTATGACAACTTCTGGTATTTTAAGTATTTGAAAAATTTCCTGATTTGGGAATGGAGAAGTAAATGCATAGGTCACTTTGAACTCATTACATTTTAAAAGTAAGATGAGTACGGTTTACTCTTATGTGGATGTCTTTCTGTTTTTTCGATAATATAAAAGGGACCATACGAAGGGGGAAGCTAACTTACTTTGTCAGAAGCTGTGGAAAGGAGCTTTAATATAAATGGGAATGTGATTCAGTGATTGTATTATAGTTACATAAAAGATGACTTTGAATTGAGTTTATTTTATATGGCAATCCAGTTCATGGATTATGCATGATTTAGAATTAATTGTTTTAAGGTATTTGAAGTGTAAATTCTTTTGTTCTATATTAGTAAAATAATTGGAAAGAATATTTTTTGACAGTTTATTGCCTGAAGTGGCTAAGTAAATTCAAAGAAGCCACAAAACACTACCAACAACAAAACACCTGAGCCTTAAGGTGTTTGTCAGACATAATAAAGGATATGTAGTTACAATTTTTTATGTATATGTGTAACATTATTTATAATGAAGAAAAACATTAGATTTCCAGCTCATAACTGGTTGAAGGTAACTTCTGATACTGTGACTTATTATGAAGTTCATGCAGAGCTGTGAAAACTCAGATTATAGTTTCATGAATGTTTTAAGTAGGTTTAGTTGCTGAAAAGTACAATTGTAACCTTTGCTGTTGCCAGTGCGTTCCCAAACTTTGCCTTCTTTTCTTTTTTTTTTTTTTTTTTTTTTTTCCCCTGGTTGCTACAAATATTTATGTAGCCATGAAGTGAATCAGTCAGGTCAGTTATCTACCTAATGGAGTTAAACCCAAACTTTTTTCCTTAGGCCTGGTCTTTTCTTTTAACTGAATCAGTTTGTGCAGTTGTGCCATGAATCCGAGCAGGAGATGCTTTCTCCACTAAAAAAGGTAGTATGGGGCCTGTCTCTGTGTAGGGAAGTGTCTGGTGTTGGAAGTGAGAAGCCTGAGGTGCACGACAGATAATGTTGCATCTTTTGGCAGAAGTGCTAGTTTGTCCAGTCAGAATCTGAACTTACAGCCCAAGGGTTTGAAGTGTGCTAACAAATGTTGATTCAAGTATGTTTGCCCTCTCTGATTACCATTGAGCTCAGGCTTATAGGCAGTTTATTTTTTCTTGGGGAACATATGTCTTTTATTAGTGAGATTTCCATTTTAATTGTGGGGCTGGGCTTAATATCGTGTGGTACATGGCCCTTGTATAGCAAAGTAAAATTTGTGAAACAATAGTTATTCCATACAGATATTAGCTGTTCAGGTCCCATCTTAAATTGGGCAGAGGGTTTAATAATCAGGGTATTGTAAGTTGACTTGCTAGTGGAGGCAACACTGATCAGAATTCTGGGTATATCTTAAGTGTAGAAGAGGCTTGTGCATGTATACGCACCTACCTACAAGTCTTGAAAAAAAGATGGTCAAAAGGCATGTGAGATGGTGACTTTAAGAAGACTTGGCTAATACCCAAATCCCACTGAGCAAATCTCTCTCAAGAATTGTCTGAAAAAAGGAGCAAGCTTTTCTTGTTAAAGAGCTCTAGCAGAGCAAAACTACTGCCACATAATGTAAGAGTATTTATTAATTTCTAATCTCAGGTAGAACTTTGAAGTCTATACATAGTAGAATCACATGCTATAGTGTATGCTAATTTCCTTATTTCAACTAAGTTGGTTAAAAGCCTGAACTTCCTGGTTGTGACTTGTTCTGTTGCTTGTCATAGTGGTTTTGTTTAATTCTTAACTTAAAAGCTTCCTTTCTTATCTAGTACCTTATAATATGGCTGTCCCAGGAGAAAAAATAAACAAACAACAGTTTAGTGGAGAAACCTGTAGGCTTCTCTGACTTCTGTCGATATATTGAGATTCTTTACTTCTCTGCACACCCTAACAGCTTTGTTACGCACTGGCGAACAGAATGTATGAAATTTGTTAGCTGCCATGAAGTTATCTTCAACATTACTATCGTACTTACAGTGAAAGTGAAGCTTATTTATTAGACTAAAAAGTACAGGTTAAGAAATTGGCTAATATAAATAGAGATGTATATGGAAAACAAGTCAGTGTACTGTATTGCCTCTCTTGCTCTATTTTGACTCTAAGTTCCATTCAGCCAGCAGATTCCTGTTTCATTATATCCTAGGACATTCTTGTAGATCTTAAACTTCACTACCCCCAGTTCCATTTAATCTCCCCTCTTCTCACTGGAATGCTTACTGAGTGTTAATTCATAATCCAGATTCCTACAACTTTTGAGTATCAGCTTGTGTCATCTTTATCCTCTTGAGTCTGTTGTGTAAAGTTGGCTTTGAAACACCCCTCTCTGCTGGGTGGCCTCTTGCAGCTTAATGCTTGTGGGGGAAGAAGGCTTTTGCCCAGTGTGACTATAAAATAGTATCTTTACTGACTGCAAGTAGTTTGTTTGTTGTAAATGAAATAATTCATGCTCATAGGCAAAAGTCTGTTCTGCCATGTAAATTATATTTTGTAACATACTAGGCTTGAAGTTTATTTTTCTAAACCTAAAAGCAATGAGTCTCATCTTGACACAGGCTAGACATGATGGCGAAAACATTTAGAGATGATTGTATTTGGAGTAAATGATCTATTAATATTTTCTGCTTGAGTGGTGATACATTCAGAATTGAAGTTTCTTCCCCAGCAGTGGCTGCTGTGAGGATTTCTGTGTAGTACTTACATGGGTATGTTTACACTGACATGTACAATAATACTAGGCTTAAGTGAGTTGGCTTAAATACCAGAGGCAATATTGCTGTGATACTGAGTTCCTACTCCACTAATGTATATTGTTGAAGTTGTAGCCATCTCCTCTGTCATTTGTTCAGGCTCTTTTTTCAGTTAGAATTAAATTCCTAAGCTGAAATTAGTTGGAGATAGTTCTGCTAATGTGAGACTGAGCTGGCAAAAATACTAGTGTGTATTTGATAGTCTAAAAACCTGTCCTCAGGTTGACACAGTAAAAAGAGGTAATTGGCCTGAGGCTTTCATGCTACACTTGCTTCCTTACAGCACTGCATCCTTGTTTGTTTTAAACCCCTCCCTCATAAATTACATGCATACAATACAGGACTAGGGAACTGTTCTGTTCTGAGCTGTGTAACATACTTTAGTATCTGGAAAAGGAGGACAGCTAAGATCCTGTGACCTACCAGCTCTCTGCAAATTATTATATGTACTATGAGTGGTATTGCAGTACACTTACCTCTGGACAAGGTCCTGAATTATCCTGGTCTGACCTTGTGTTTCAGACTAGATGACCTCTGCAGGCCCCTTCCAACCTTAATTGTTCTGGCTAATAAATCTGTCTCTATCACATGATTTGGGAGTGTGGTAAGTGTGGACTCAGTGCTCCAAACTGATACTTTTGGGCATGACTTTATCTTGTTTTCTTGAGGATTTCTGTTGTTAGCCCTGAGACTTCAGCAATAACAATTACTACCATTTCCGTAACATAAAGTTACGGAATGATGTGCTCCGTCATCGGCCAAATGTCATTTTAGAGCAGCAGCAGGATTGAGGTTATATGAAAGGCACAGACGTGGCAAATTAGCTCCATAATTTAACTTTGCTTTACTGAGATTGAGTGTAATAAGCCCATAGGGTTTAATTTTGGACACAAGTTCTAAATATTGTATTTGAACTAATATTTACAACTATTTATAGAGAATAGCAAGTATGCAATAGAGCAAGGGCAAATCTGAAATGGATGAGCACACTGTTTATGTAACTCTCTAACTCCTTATGTTATGAGGAGAAAAAGCAGCCAATGATTGCATATTATTACTGAAAGAAACAAAAATACAAGGGAATTAAATTATTTCCCTACATAGCTTCTAGTCAGCTTACTGGAGCTCTATAGAGGTTATAGTTTGATATCTAATACACCTGTACTAAGGACTGATAAATACCTGAATTTATACTAATTAACACATTGATAATTACTTGGACCTTTACTTATTTCCCTTGGCTGGTATGAAGTTTACTCTTGTAACAACAGTAGGGATACTGTTTGATGTATGGGCTTGTTACTTCTGTGTGTCTTAAAGTTATCTTTCTGCTCTGATGGATTTGGAGTAAAGGCTCCAAAGTCAGCAGGATTTTCCCAAAAGGTGGTGAGAATGTTCTCTTGAGCCCACTCTTCCCTTTTTATTTGCTTCCTAATGTGATTAAGATGCAAACAAAGAAATTGCTAATGGGCATGGAAAAACAGGGTACATTCTGTCCTTAAACTGTAGAAAAAAAATTGGCTTTATTCTTTATAATAGTAATGTGTTGTACTGTTTTTTGATTCTGTGTTCATGCTTCATTCTAACAGTCTTTTTTTTCTTCCTTTTTTTTTTTTTCCTTTGAGTTGATATCTGGTATGATTTTCAAAGTTATTTTCATTTTTTTCATACCCAGTGCATTATACTTTCTTTCTAAGCTGACTGCAGGCTCGGAAGCACCAGCCTGCCTTTCCAGTAACAAACATAACTCTCAAACCCAAATGCAATATAGTATTCTCTTTTAGGGCAAGGGCAACTTAAGAAATGCCTTGCTTCTGGTTGTGTTCAGCAGCTTGTGCTGATACGGTTAGATCTCTTCTGTCCTAATAAATGGAACCAAAGCAAAGTCCCTATTTGAATCTTGGTGAAACTAGTCGTAGTGCCCTGTTTCAGAGGTCAGTTGTTGCCTTAAAATAGTGTGAAATATACTTTCTACAAACTAAGCCCCCAAACTAAGAATTTCTGGGTTAACTTGTGTATGTGATATTTTTAAAAGTGTAGTGTAACTGTGTGTCTCTTCTCCATGCTGCCAGGGATGAGGGGAGACTCGTACTTCTTTGGAATGCGAGGCCTTGGTCACTATGGCTGCATCCCGGAAGATGGAGGACAGTTCTTACTCTACTCTCTAAATGGAGACAATGATTTAAAGAGATGTTTTGCAGAAGAAGACTTTCATGAAATAATCGACTTCAATGACCTCCCGAATTCTCTCTTTGCTTGTAATGTTCACCAGTCTGTGTTTGAAGATGAGGACAGTAAGGTATGGTGCCAGTTTCCTTATTTTCAATGTAAAAGAAACATATGCCTTATGTTTGTGTTTACTGCAGTTTCAATGAAACAGATCAATAGTTTAATCTGTTTTGTACAAAGAAACTGGATCACAAATATGACTTCTTCCTAAGGTGACAACAACACTCTGCCATAATGTTTATTTCAAGAGTTTAAAAGCCTTTTTGTCAACTACGGTGAACAAGAAAAGTTTTTCTTTTGCTCAGAATTGCAGAATACTGAAATTTGGGTACATATCTTCATAGCAACCATAGTTGCAATCATGATGGAGGTGGCAAAGTTAATCATGTGAAAGTGTCTCCCACTTGCTGATCATGTACCACTGTGATGGGAGGCTGCCTTTCTTCTATTTTCTCCTAGAATCATTTAGGTTGGAAAAGACCTTTAAGATTGAGTCCAACCGTTAACTTAACACTGCCAAGTCCACCACTAAACCATGTCCGTAAGAGCCACATCTTCATGTTTTTTAAATGCCTCCAGGGATGGTGACTCAACCAGCTCCCTGGGCAGCCTGTTCAGTGCTCAATAACCCTTTCAGTGAAGAAATTTTTCCTAATGTCCAATTTAAACCTCCCCTGGTGTAACTTGAGGCCGTTTCCATTCATCCTATCACTTGTGAACTTGGGGGAAGAGACTGACGCCCACCTCGTTACAACTTCCTTTCAGGTAGTTGTAGAGAGTGATAAGGTCCCAAATATTTTAAGTTACCTGAAATACTCTTTTATCTGGAAAATCTAAGATGAACGATAGTGAGAACAAAGACAATAGGAACTGGGTGAGAATATTTTTAAGTCTACAATTAGTCTAAAACAGAATGTTGAAAAAAATATCCTCTTCAAATTAAAAAAAAAAAAAAAAAATTCAAGTTTTGCAGGAAGTGTTCAGTTCCTGTTTCTTAGCCTAGGATTCTTCCTGATGAAGAAGTTGGGAATATAAAACTGACAGCTTGGGACTTTGATGAAATTAGTCTAGGCTAATTGTTATAGGCACATCTGAGGTTACTTGAGTGTCTTGTCCAGAATTTTCAATTTGGAAACAAGCTGGCAAGTGGTAAAGTGGGTTTTGGCTGGAACTGGCTGATGAAGTATCCAGATAAAACTACAGATTCACTGGAACCAGAGCTGGCCTGGGTGGACAAAGGGTCTTTAATGGGGAAATTACCAGATGAAAGGGAAATAAACCAAGACTTCTAAGGATATATGCTTCCTGTTAAAGGTACTGAAAGAAGTATCTGTTGAGGCTGCACAAGAGGAATTTTTTGGGTTTAAGTTTTTAGGCATCTTTGTCTTCCATAATGATGTCTTGTGTATGTTTGAGTAATATAGATTAAAAGAAAATAAAAGTTCATACCACAGCGCTAAAACGGTGCACCATTTTATTGTATTTAAGTCTTTTTGCTAATAAGCATCTTGCACTTATGTTATGCCATATTGTAGAATTTTGTAACCATCTGGTAATGAACTTGACTAAATATGAAGGGGTTTGAAAGTCCAGTTTTAAAGGAAGAAAATGGAAGCCTGCCTAGAACTAGAGAATCTCTCTTCATCCTTTAGAGATTCTATCCCCACTTGCTCCTGAGCTTTCCCTTTTGAGAGCTGTATTCTAGGATTTAGCTGATGGCTTAGTTAGAAAATGGAATGGGCGATTATGTAAGTATGTGGGATAGCAATCCCCAAAGACTTGCAGGACTTAAGGATGTGTCTTAAGAATAGCAGCTGGGTTGTGAAGGTGGATATTCTGTTCCATGTGCATGTCTGTAAACTATCTGTCAATAACATGGATTGAACAGCTCTGTTTGCAGGTAAGTGGTTACTCCTGTAAGTCTGTATTAAACTAGATGGGATTACCTTCAGATTTCTCATTAAATCCAAGGACCTGGGGAGCTGATTATGATTTTTATTATTCCTGTAGAACATGTACTTGTGCTCCCAGTTGATTAATACCCGTAATCCTTTCTATTATTAACTGTTACTGCAGGATAAGAGCACACATGAATTCAATATAAAATATTGTCAAGTTACTAAGCTGAAGTTCAAAATCTCACAGAATCACAATCAATAAATGCTGCTAACACTCATATCTTCAATTATATATTGATCCAATGTATATGTAGTGGTACACTAAACTTCTTAAAGAACATACTACGGTAATGTTTATAACTACAGTAGTTCCATGGTGTTATCCATTCTACAGAAAGTAAAGTTTTTGCAATGTATCTTTCGACATTTATTCCTGACCTACACTTTTAGGAGGAAAATGGAGGTATGATTGGTTTGGAAGTTACAAGTTAGCTAGCAACAAAAGCCAGAGAAACGGGTCATTGGAAATGGTTGTTTTGATTTGGTGTGTGAACTTGCTGTGTAAATAATATTTAAATATATAAACTTTGAGTGGTTTTGGCATGCAACAGTATTAATGTAAACAATTCATTCTGACAGCTTTAAAGTTACGTTACCTGAAGTGTCTTAAGAGGCTGAACTGTCAAGTTCAAATTTTTAACACACAAATATCTAAGCAATATACTTACTAAAGATCGGTTTTTGAAAGCAAATGCCTTAAATATTTTTTGTTTAATTTGAAGGCATTTAGCTACTTTGTATCAGATATAGGGTAAATTCCAGTTTGTGTATGAATATATGGGCTTGCACCAACCCTGAGGGAACACTTTGCTGCACATACACCTGCACTGTGGATAAGCTGACTTGCTTTGTCTGTTCTTACTGCATCCTGTATCAGGTATACTCTTTCACCAATATCATGTGGCTGTACAGCACTTCTTAGAAGGGATTCTGTGTTGCCTACCAAGAGTGGTGATGGCATCTGTAGGGAGCCTGAGTTTGGACCTTCATTTTCTGAAGATGAGGAATTCTTGCAGCTGAAGGCCATGTCCTTTACAGACAAAGAAACTGTATCAAGTCAGGCTTGAGTTTTCTCCTGGCTGGCACCTTAAGGTCTCAACATAGTGAGTCTGAAGAGTTGTGGGCTCTGGGATCTGAGGACGAGTGTTGCCATCTGGCTTAAGGGAAGCTGCTCCAGAGTGACTGCCTGATCTTAAAACACTGGTGGAAGAAAGGGAAAATACAGATTATTACTATCTACGTGTATCTAATTTTGCTACAGGAACAAAGCAGGAAATACAGATTAGTACTATCTACATGTATCTAATTTTGCTACAGGAACAAAACATCTGGTCAAAAAATATTTCCCTACCTTTCAGACCTGTGTTCTTGGAAAGAAATCTCTACTTAGGTCAGGAGAATGCCCTGGATAGCTAGGCCGATAATACGGGCATTTAAGGATTTGCACAGGATGGCTTAGCAGCTTCAATGCACTAACAGCTTGCTACAACTCAAGGGAGGTGGTTTGGCTTATCTCTCCGCTCCCATCATGGACAGCCTGCTCCTTCATACAGAAAATGAAATTGTGCCTTCTTTACAATGTGGCTAGAAAATGTCGAGCTTTTTAGTTTTTAAGGAAGAACAAAGTCATGGAGAAGTAGATTATCCAACAGGCCTGTTGCAAAGCTGGGATCACATTCAGCTGTATCCCTATCACTGTCCTGTGTTCTGATCGTTTGTTTTGGCATATAACCTGTTAATGGTAGGGGCAGAGTTTTGGGTTTTTTTGACTGTACAGCACTGACTTGCTTGGGTCATGGAAGTCTTATTGTAGAGAAGCTAAAAATAAAATTATTCCTAAACCCTGGGATTTGCCACATGTCTCTTGGAAAAACTGATGGGACTAGTTACATGAGCAAGATATGGCAAAATTGAGACTGTTATTTTTGGCTGAAAGTGTGACTGAATGGGAGGTGCTACTCCTTTTATCTCTCCTGATAAAGCAACTGTGGTGGCGAGCCAAAGGGTATCACTGATTACTCCTAAGGGTAGATATGTGTGTGTTTTAACAGTTAATTGCTACACATAGTCCTCAGGCTTTCCGGATAGTTACCCTTTTGTTGTGCTTTTGTTATGCATATATCACTGTTTTGTAAAACCATCCTTTCTGTAATATGACCGCGTAGTTTCCTTCAGGCTGAAACTGGTAAGCACACTGTCAAAGTGAAGCATCTTTGTCTCTTAAGATGGTTCCTTCAGATGCCTCAGGAAATGCTTACACAAAACTGTCACTATTAGAATATGCTTATGTGAGGGAGGGATGTGTTTCCTCCAGCTGTTTAGAGGCTGTATGCTCTTCTTTTTTCCGCTATTTTGGCTCAAATTGGAAGGAGCACCTATTTAAATTTAGTAGTTATATTTCAGATAAAGAATGATTAATCAGTTTCTGAGCATTTCAGTTATGGTGGAGCTGCCTAGGAGTCAGAGTCCATTAAGTGCTTTTTCTTGCCAGTGTAACTCAAGCCAATAGGAGATGATATTATTTCTGTGTGAGAAAATACAGTGACCAAACATGTGTCCAGTTCTGGACTTCCCAGTACAAGGAAGACATGGACATACTGGAGAGAGTCCAGTGAAGGGGCATCTTATCAGTGTGTGTTAACACCTGAAGGGAGGGTGCAAAGATGTCAGACAGGCTCTTTTCAGTGGTGCCCAGTGACAGGACCAGAGGCAGTGGGCACAAACTGAAGCACAGGAGGTTTCTTCTGAACATCAGGAAACACGTTTTTACTGTGAGAGTGACTGAGCACTGGCACAGGTTGCCCAGGGAGGTGTTGCAGCCTCCTTCCACCGAGGTCTTCAAAATCTGTCTGGACGTGGTCCTGGGCAGTTGGCTCTTGGTGGCCCTGCTTGAGCGTGGGGTGGGGGCAGGGTTGGACAAGATGACTTCCAGAGGTCCCCTCCAACCTCAATTATTCTGTGGTTCTGTGAACATATGTTGAAGTGTATCCTCATTCTTCTGATGAGGAGGGTCAGTGTGTGAATGCAAGATTGGGGAATGAAGGTGATTAAAAATACATTTCCTGAACTGTGAGCTTAGTGGAAGTAGGGTGGGGAAGGGAGGAGAAAAGAAGTCAAACTAGCAAGTCAATGGAAAAGATAATTCTATTTTAATGGAAGGACTTTATTATGAAAACAGTTACTATTTCATGAGGGATTCTTTCACATTACAACTTTATTTACATATTGGATGACTACTTGCTTTTACTACAGAAGCCAATGTTAGACTTCCTTTGACTTTTTTTTTTTAAATGTATTATTGAGCTTAGGCCTTGAAAAAGATTTAAGGCTACCTCAAGCGAGTGCTGGAATATTTGTTCAAGGATGGTGCTTTAAGAGAACTCTGTAGCCTTACTTGGAAAGGCCTTTTTTTTTTTTTTTTTTCTTTGTAACTTGCATTTAGCTTTCTCAACAAAGCACATCTTCATGCTGCTATTTTTATTTTTAAGGTGCAGTAAAAGCCACTGGACTGTTCAGTGGTCTGCTGTGTTGTCTTTAACTTTTATATGTTGGTTCTGGAACTGAAACTTTCTACTGATGCATTGACTCTGAAGCATATAATTGAAATGTGTCTGTTCAGTGCTCCTTTTAAACAAAGTGGAGCCGGTGTGTCTGCTGCCATGTGTGAAATGTTTCTTTGGTTCCCTTTTCCCACAGGCTAATTCAAGAAGATGCTCTAGGAAGCAGGCTTTGTTTCTGCAGAGGAAGATCTGTTTCTTTTGACTTCCTTTTAAAAAATCTAGGTTGTGAAGTCAGAACCTCTTTGGTCATATGACATCACTAAAGCCTCTAGGTGTTGAGTCATCATTATATTTAGAGGGTGGCACACTTCTTTTTAGTCTAATATTAGTATTCAAGCCTGGACTCAGTGGAAGGTCACCCTAGCAAAGATGAAGTCACCGCTCCAGGGCTGGAAAGGAATGCAGGCTTCATTCTGCCTTCCTGGTACACTTGCTGTTGCTTTGTTTTACTTTCAGTTTTTCTACCTTTTAAGGTTAAGGTTGTTGTCCGTTGATAGGATAACATTATCAGAAACTGCCACTTGAAGCAGACTGCGCCTTGTGCTGTGGAATCTCTACCTACTTTTTGTTCTGCTTTATAAATGGAATGAATGCTACTGCATGTCATTCTATAAAAATTGAAGTGTTTCTTTACACTACACTGTGTATGTATTTTTTTATTAGATGCAGAGAGCTTGCAAAGAAAGGCTGCAGGAGCAGTGTCCTTCAGCACTTGGGAATCCTATCTTGCACTCTTCTCTGGGGTGACAGTTTAGAGACATCTAAGAAATACTTCTTTGTATGATGCAGTCACTAAAATATAGCTGTAAGAGGCTGTTCTTGCTCTGAGAAGTATGCAGTCTAAAAAAAATTCATTTTCTATGGCATTTATTCTGTAACTAATTTCAAATACTTTCTCTGTGAACTGTATCAGTGCAATCCAGTATTTCAGCTGAAAACACCTCTGAACTTTCGAGCTCTGCACCTGAGAGTCCATCTGACTGCTGGGGTGATAATCACAACTTTTGCAGCCTCATTACATAAGTCCTCTCTACATCCTAAAAGAGCTGTTGATATTTGTCATTCGTAAACCTACCTTAGTTTACTTTCTACAGTATAGCTGCTGGCCCTCTTTAGTCAACTACGTATTGACGCGTGGAATGGGATGTTGGTGTAACAACTTCTCTGTATAGCTGTTGCTTCTGTGCTTTACTCACAGGTCAGTTGTAAGTTATGTTGAGGACCTCAGATAACAAAACCAGTCACTTCATGAAGTTGAATATACTGTGTCATATGGACTACCTAAACATGACTGGCACGATGTCATGGTTTAACCCCAGCTGGCAACTAAGCACCACACAGCCGCTCGCTCACTCCCCCTGATGGGATGGGGGAGAGAATTGGAAGTGCAAAAGTGAGAAAACTCTTGGGTTGAGATAAAGACAGTTTAATAGGTAAAGCAAAGGCCATGCATACAAGTGAAGTAAAACAAGGAATTCATTCACTGCTTCCCATTGGCAGGCAGGCGTTCAGCCATCTCCAGGAAAGCAGGGCTCCATCACGTGGTGACTTGGGAAGACAAACGCCATCACTCCGAACATCCTCCTTTCCTTCTTCTTCCCCCAGCTTTATATGCTGATCATGATGTCATATGGTCTGGAATATCCCTTTGGTCAGTTGGGGTCAGCTGTCCCAGCTGTGTCCCCTCACAACTTTTTGTGCCCCCCCAGCCTGCTTGCTGGCAGGGCGGTGTGAGAAGCAGAAAAGGCCTTGACTCTGTGTAAGCACTGCTCAGCAATGACTAAAACACCCCTGTATTATCAATGCTGTTTTCAGCACAAATCCAGAGCATAGCCTCATACTAGCTACTATGAAGAAAATTAACTCTATCCCAGCCAAAACCAGCACACACCAAGAGGCACAAAGCATATGAATGCCTAGAACTCCCTAGGACTGTAGAGCCACAGTAACAGTAAGGTGCTGAGGTTTTACTGGAGAAAGGGCAGTAGCGAAGTTAACTTTCATTGACATTTGGGATCTATTGAGTGTTTGTTCTGATCAGGGGAAGAAACTGAATTATTTTGATTGGTGTGGTTTGTGTATTCAGAATTTTAATACATATATATGAGATTATTTAAGGTTGCTCTTGTCGCTGTTAACAAGACAATTTGCTGAGGGTACTAAAGGCACCTCACGTATTTATGTATGCATATAGGGTCTGACACTAGTATTCTCTGAGGTGATCTGCAGAATTTGTAATGGAACTGTAAGGAGTCTTTAGTCTAGTCTGATTTAGGCATTCCTTCTGTCTTCCTTCTTAGTTGGTTCTGGCAGTTACTAAAAGGCTTCAGTGTTTCTGCTGTCTTTCTGGAAATTGCATAAGCTTTATGATTTGATAGCCTTTGGAGAAACACAAAGGGCATACTGAGACTGTGCAGTTGTAACAGTATGGTTAAGTTAAATCTATGTGTATGCTCACTTCATCCCATGCATCCCAAGGTATAATTGGCCATGATTATCATGTTGACATCCAGGAATTGCCAAGCTCCAAGTATTCCTCAATTCAATCAGTGTTCAATTCCCACTCTGAAAATGCGTTTTTTTAAAAACAAGCAAACAAAACCCAACCAACCAAACAAAAAAAGTAACAAGTATTTCTGGGCCTGAAATGCCACTGTCTGTAATGTGGATGCTGTCTAATAATTTATACAGTACTTGGGCTTATTTTCCCATACATGCATGGGGTGCTTGGTAGCACAAATGCCCTTGTTTTGATAGGAGAACATGCCTGGCAAAAGACCAACTGGGTTAAAGGTAGGCCTGTATTTATTGCAGCTGGAATTTGGAATAGTGCTTCAAAGCATCTAAATACTAGTTCCTTGTAAATTACAAAAATAAACTGATTAATGTTCTTTCCAGAACACACAAGACAGCAGTTACTGTCTGCTTTTTAAATTTGGAAATGTACTTTTCTCCTTAAGAGCAACTATGGAAAACTTCTAGTATTGCCTTTCTGTGGTCATGATCTGCTCTGCAGTCTAGAGGGAACATGTTACCTCAAGGAACCACCGTGGGTGGGAAATCTTTCCTGGGAAAGGACTGTTCAGGGTACATACTTAAATTTTTTTTTTTTCTGTACAGGAATATAATTTTCTTATCAGTTCTGCTAAAATACACAGAGTTTTGAATAAGGAGACATTTTAACAAAGGTGTTGGTAAAACCATGCCAAGGTTTATGAAGACCTTCTGTCGTGGCATGAGAAAACATAGGCTCTAGGAGCCAGAGGGAATTGCAAAGTCTTACCTGTAAGTCAGGAAAGAATCGTTCTGTTAATTACTCCTTTCTCTAACACAATGGACATTGTAGGATAAACTGTGGGTAGGTCTGACTTAGATATCCCTAAACACTCTACAAATTTAGATTAAGATTCCACTTTGCAGTTGTCTGTCTCCTGTAATAGGTTGAACTAAATTGCTGGACTTAAATGCCTTTTGATCTTTGAGGAAGTTGAGATCTGGCCTGGAACACTGAGGCTAGTATGCCTTTCCTCTGAACTCGCTACCAGTGTTAGCTGGGACACGGGAGTTCAACCAAGGACTTCTGCTGACAGAGAAGTTTTGTTGTTGTTTTTTTTTCTTCTGATTATCCTGCTTGAAAGTATTTGAGAGTTTCACTGTGTGTACATGGAATACTGAGCCTTTTTTTTTTTTTCTAGGACGATAGCAGGATATGTTGCTTTCTGGGATGATTACCAAAAGAACCTAGCAGCAATCTCTCCATGTAGTTTTATGCTATTTCATATGTACCAAGTTTGAGGGGGCTGGATTTATTGTAACTGGTGGTACTTACTATTCTTGATGAGGGTTACTCCTGTTTTGGTTTTTTTTTTTGCCTTTTTTCTTGTCTGGCAGTCTAAGGTATAGCATGTTTTTGTAAAGCAATATAAAGCCAAGAATATAAACACCGGGTCATCCTTGGAATAAACCACAGCAATGTATTCTACAGGAACTTCCTTGCATCTAATTGAAACTTCACTTGGCACAGTGCGTATTAAAGCAAGAAGTCAACCCTTCTGGTATCTGCTGACACAAGCAAGAGCTACATCTTTCAAAGGGAAAAGCTGCCTCTATGTAGTTTATAGAAGAGTCTTTGGTTTGTTCTATTAAGTAGTTCTTATCAGCTAATATCTGTTAATAATGAAACATGGTTTTTCCCTTCTCCCTCCAGCAAACTGTCATTCTGAAGTCAACAAAAATACTGTTTTTCTAGCTGATAGTAATCAAAAAGTGCAGTAAAGCCATTCTAATGTGGTTAGGGCAGCAGCTGTTCCTTATTTTAATACCATCAGAGGTCCTAATCCATCCACAAGTTCCGATATCAGTTTTCTGGCCTAAGGAAAAGGCTTCTAAATGAAGGTCAGCCTTAATTACCAATGCATAAAGTCATTGCATTTACAGAAGCTACATTCTGGCTTAATCACATTCAAACCAGTAAATTTACAGCTCTAATTACTAGTTATTTAAGGGAATTCTCAAATGTTTCATACAAAATATATGTTAAGAACTCTGCACCAGAGTTTAATGTAATTAATAAATCAATTCATGCTTGATAGAGGTAGGAAAAAAGTAATGCTTGAAAAAGATTGTAGTCTTAGAAAATGAGGGGTACTGGAAAGTGATTTGAGGTAATACAGAGCAGAGAAGAGAGAGACAGCAGCTTTAAGATTGTGGCATTGGTTAAGACAAATTCTGCAATAGATTTGAGCACAAAGGTGAGAGATCATACTCAGGTGAAATGAATTATCAGTTACTTCTGTGCCTTTGAAAACATGTTTTCTTCTGTGCCAGATAAATTCATGCTTCTTTGTGGTTGATGGAAGTTTAGGCGTTGGCTGCAATAGTGCAAGGATTTCTCTATGGCTGTGTTCTTGGATCCAATCATCAGGCAACAGATCTGCTGATAAACTATACAATTTTGTCTGCTGAGGAGTTTGTTCAAATTCTTAGTTTCCCATGTAGTACAAGTTTTAAAAAATAATGTATTTTGTACTTTTTTATTGTCTTGCTTTAATGTGATTTCTTTTAACTGTAGGCTCTTTTCCTCTAATTTGATTGCATTTTGTAGACGCTTTACCCTGCTTAAATTACATGACTTTTGTACTGGGCTTTGAAATTTAATACAGAAGTAGAGACACTGCAAATATGGTAGATGTAATGTGTACGTCTCGGAGGGATAAGAGGAACTTTTTCCATGTGATAGAGACTAATGAGCTGGAAGTTAAGATGATAGTAGGATGGGAAAAAAGTTACAGTATCCCTGGCAAGAGAGTAATGAAGGCGTCTGTTGCACTGCAGCAGGGTGGATTCAAATCAGTATGTGTTGTCTTTAATTGGTTTTGCATTTAGTCTAAAAACCATAAAGACATTGTAAGACTGCTGCATGCAATCATTTAGAAATGTTGCATTTAATGTTACTGGAACAAGTATTGGGGAGAAATCTGATAATTTCATCCCTGCACTTCCAGTGTGTGGCTAGCTTACAAGGGAAGAACAAAACTAAAAACTTCAGAATATGCTGAGGAAATGAGGTAGCAGCCCCTGACTGAGTGGGAGTTGGCCCCTGTTTTAAGGTCTCAATAACAGACTGGTGTGCACCATGGGGCTGACTTCTAAAAGCCATGATAAAGTCAAGCAATGCATGTATTTTCTGTTTTTATCCTTCATGACTCTTCTGAATGGTGATTATCTGTTTCTCAAGATAGTTCTTCTTGAAAGTTTTGGTTGTTTTTTGGTTTTTGTGGGTGTTTTTTTTTTTAATAGCCGGAGTCCGTGGTGTCCCTGACTGAAAATACAGTCTGTTCATTCAGGCTGAAATACCACCAGTGCTGAAGTGAAGGGAATGGGTATTTCTCATGGCTGAGATTGTGTTGCATCAAGCCACAGGGCTATCTAGATCAGCCTTCTGCCAGTTTGGAAACTGGAGTTATTTTTATGTGGTTTTCCTTCAGTTGCTGGGACAGAGCCATGTACAGACTGAGGGCACTGACACAGCACAGGCCCTGATCCAGAGGCTAGGTCCTATGCAATATGAAACACTTTTTTATATACATTAGCAAGTTTACTTTCTTTTGGCACTGGTTGCTTTCACGTTCTTGCCTTTGCAAAGCTTTTGGGTGGATTCTTCCAAGAATATCTGTTTAACAAGAAAAGAGTAAATTCAGGTTATATAATGTTATATACTTAAATGAATAACTTATAGACCTGTTCTGTTCTTACCTGCTAGTGATCCTGTTCCTGTGAATAAATGTGCGTGGCTGCTTTTCACCATCTGACTTAAAGGGTTTGGATGTGGACAGTTCCAAATTCCTTTAAAGTCTGCTGCTGTCAACAGGAACTGCAAAAATGTATCACAGGATGGTGTTATGCTGTCCTTCCTTCCTGTGTCCTTCTGTAAATCCCCTTATCTTTTGTATCTGTAACTGCAAATCTTCCTTGTTACTATGACCATTTCAGGTGTTTCTCTCAACAGTGTCAGGTATATCTGCTGTGTGCTCTGTAATACAGCTGCTTCTGATATGAGCTTTCTAATTGTTCCTGTTTGTCTTGTAGTTAGAGGGAGAAACACATAGCACAAATGGTAGAGGAGTGTTTCTTAGGAAGATAATAGGTCTTTCCACTTTCAAATGATTTAAATAATAAAGTTTATACCTCTTAAGCATTTCCCAAATAAATAGTTTTATTCATTACTGGTTGTCTTAACCTGTCACCCTCACAGTTTTGAAACTAAAGTTTTTCTGGCTCCCTGCTGTTTTATGACTTACATATAGCAGATGCAGTGTGTCCTGTGTATGTATTTAAATTTTGAGAAATTTTTGTGGAGGTAACTGTCACTTACTGAAGCATAGTTCAGATTATCTGTTCAAAACTCTACTGCACTGTAGTCTTTCTGTTGATCTAAAATGTATGATCAGATTGACATTATGTAGTGACAATGAAAACAACCATTTAAAATAGCTTGCCCAAACTATGTATCTGCATTTCGTGTATTTATTTCAGGTCTAAGAATTCAATCCTTATCTGATCTTTTGTCAGAGTTTTAAACCAGAAGAAGATGGATGTATGCCTTACCAATACCTTTACGGAATACATTACAAAATAAGATGAGATTTTTCTGAAACTCGTATCTTCCATTCCCAGTACAATCCTGTATTTTTCCTGGTCATTCTTTCTTTTTTCTATTTTTTTTTTCTCCTGTTCGTAGGTCTTGCACAGATCTGCACTTTGAATGAGAATTATTCCAACATAAAAAACAGACCACCAACTACTCTCTGGTAGTATATCTGAAGGGTGGGGAATGGAGTCTGAACACGAACAGATGCTGGATTCTCAGAAAATTCTTCATAAGCTGAAAGTCATGTGAAAGCAGTGACTGTTTTAGAATTTTGTGTGGTTTATATGTACGACAAATAGGCGGTATAGAGTTTCTGGATAGGCTGATCTTGTTGAAATATTTGGTACCTACCTTGCTTTTTCTTCTAATTCTGCATTAGCAGTTAATGCCCTCCATACTTTACTTTGTTTCTGAAGGACATTCAGCTATCCTTTATTCCATGTTCTTGTAGTGTATGGACTGCTATTAACCCCAGACCTATAAAACATAGGTTGTGTGTCACTATTCTGTGATACTGATTTTTAGGAAAACTTTAGATTCTTGTTAATGCCTTCTGTGGTTTTGAGGTTTTGTGGTATACCTGAATCACCATCTGTATGTGGGGTTGGTGGGGTTTTTTTGCCCCCCCTTTTTTTCTTTAATTTTTCCCTAAGGTCATATCTTAGGTGTGTGTAGGGTGGGGTAAAGGAGGGTATTTGAAACTGGGGTTCTCACACAGATGCATCACTTTTGAAAACTGGGTAGAAGCATCAATATTGTAGAATTTAATATTAAAATTATGAAAGTGAAACGCACTGTTCCACTTCTATCTGATCTCTCCTTGCACCTAATAATCATGCAGCAAGTCACCTTGATAGTGAAGATAAACTTAATTTATACGCGCTTAGACTATTTACAGTGTATAAAGGAAAATCCTGGCTGGTGCAGAAAAAAGTCACACTTTCTGTGAATAATCCACTGTGTGTGAACTAAAGGACATCAGAATGTGTGTGCTCTGGTTGTATCGAGTGCCATGGGTGCCATCTGCTGACTTCTTCATGTACCACATAGCTCTTCAGCTGTGGGAAGAAGGAAAGATAACATATGTTAGGGAATGTAGTTTTAAATACCCTGCCACTCGAATATTAAATACAAAATATAAGTTTTAATCCTTGCTGATTTTGTACAATATGAACAATAGTGTTGATCCTAAATGTATTTGAGTTTCATTTCAGCCATGCAAAATAGTTTTGCCGAGTAATTATTTTTACTATTAGTGTTCTTTTGCAGTGTTTTTGCTTATGGTGAACCTAGGTCTTAATTTTTGCAGTGTGTTGTGGCTCATTTTCTGAACTCAGCTTCTAGCCATGCACTTTTTTATCTTTTCAACTTCTTTACATTCTGAACTCTTTCCTTATTCTACTTGTTATATTCCATTTATGGTATCCTGTATATAGTTAGGAAGTGAGACAGAAATAATTTCTTTATTGTGCTTGCTTGCAAACCTGGTAAAATAGATTCTTTTGTCCTCAGTGAACATACTAGCAGTGCTTCCAGGTGAGGTGATATAAATAGTTGGCTATACCTGATTTAGTAACAAAGCTGAGAGAAGGGGCAAACTGGAGGAGTACAATTTAGCTAGACCCTAGAGTAGTTTATAGCCTATTTATTAAATTGGTTTTAAAGGGAAACTTCTGCTTTGTCTTGCTTGTCATAGTTTTCTTTAAAACCTAAATTGATGTATTGCTTTGGCTCACTCAACTGAATGTCAGTGAATATCTACTGAGAAGAAATTCAATCCTAATAAGCATGAAAGTGTAATATCTTAGGCTGTGTTGCTGCTGTAAATCAAATAATGTTCTGGCAAGGGTTCCAACGCTATAATGTGAGATAATGTTTTCAACTGAATTGTTAAAATGGTCTGTGACATGCTTTTGGCTGAGGAGAAATAGTACTTTTTCTAACAACTTTCAGACATAGTCTGGGAGTCTGCATGGTCACAGCAATCATTCCCAATAGCCATTTCAGAAGCTAAGGGTGAACAGTTTCCTTGAAATAATTTAATTATCACTTAATAGCATAGATGTGGCCAACACATGGCAGTTTGTGTCAGGGTCCCAAGTGTACCAACAGGCTTTAGTTACTGTGACGAGTCTCACCTTCTGCTTATTGGTCCAGGAGCTCCATTAAAGCTCAGGATGGGGCCTTCATTCCTGGTCTGAACAATTACGTAGGTCTACCTTTCTCCAGTCCTGTCCTTGGCCACACGTTGTAGCCTTGGACTTACATTGCAGCCTTTCTAGCTTTGGCTCTTGTCCCATCTCTTTCTCCTCCTGACTCCCTGGATAGACCTAGACCTGTTTCCATTGCTTTCTGTGGCCAGGGCTGTCAATGGTTGCTGTCACCAGCACCCTGCTCTGTCCACCCTTTTCAGATGCTGTGGACAGGCCCTGGTCTGTGAGGGTACTGCCTGCACTGTGGTCACCCTCACCTTCCAGCTAATCCTCATTCATGAAGCAGTTTTGCTCTTGCTGCTCCCTGACAGTTGGGCTCAGGACTTGGGAATGGGCCTTGACACCACTTAACTTCTGTCATGTGGAAGTAGCTCCAGTGTCCTGATACCAGCCTAAGCCTGCTGGATTAACTGGAGATTTCTCATATGGTATCTTGGGATCATACTATTAAACATGTGGTCAGGGTTTAGGCTAGTTACTCGTGGAAGTATTGCATATGAAATAGGGACAATAATTCTAGAAAAGTCCAGTGGGGGACAAAGAACACATTTTAGAGAGTTGTGCAAAATCAAAGGTTGGGTGCACCTTCTTTATGAGACCCTACTGTAAATCAAGCAGTGCTCCAAAGAGACTCAACATACATGAAAGCAGAATGCAAAGGCAGATCCTGATGGAAAGTAGTGCAACTTCAATCTTGATGAACATCAGTGCCAGAGATGATGTGCTGAAGGTGCTTTGCTAGTGTCTGAACCCACATGTGGCTGGCAGTAATGGGATGAGCTTGAAGGTGCAGGTAAGTCAGAAATGGGTGTTGAGAGAAGTTTATAAACATTCTTTCTTCCTGTTACCTGAGCTTTCAAACCACAGTAGAAAATATAGTATCTACAGAACAGGATTATAGTTGAAAACCTTGGAATGATACCATCAAGACGCCTCTGTTTCTTACCCAACTTTGTTTGCATGTAGCAAGACACTTAATATTCCGGAGTTGTTTTCCTTCCTTGTAAGGACAAAAGCAAAACATTTGGAAGCCTTTGATACAAAAATGGGGTCACTGAAACCCTAATATAGAAGTGCTGTCAAGGTATGTGCTTGGGATACAAGAACAAAGAATCATTTTCCAGCTTTTTTGATTCTTTCACAGAACTTGAGGCTAGTTTTCCTGCTTTGACTTCAGTTCAAAGGAGCATGCAGCCTGCCTTTAAAATTACATTTGAGTCTTCCATAATTGAATGAGAATGAAACTAGTATTTTTTTTTCCATGTATAATTTGGTTCTTGATTACCTGAGGTTTTCTAATGAAATCCATTTTGACTGAACAAAAGACCTTATGGAGTTCTCATCATGGCCGCCTCCTAAATACTTGAGATAGATGCCTGCCTACTTTGTCAGAAAGATTGGAAAAAACATCTGAGATGGGAATTCATACAGTTCCTTTGCCTTTGCTTTTTTCCTCATGCTGTTTGCTTTCATCTGGATCACAGTCTTGTTTTGTGCAGATTATAAAATCAGTGTGCTGCTGCGTGTGTATTCTGTCTGTCACTTCATGGTGTAGGTTCTAATTTTCAAATTACTTGCTCTTTAACTAGAAGATACTTCTAGAAGATAATCTGTTTTCTAAAAGCTTGTTTATATTATTGAAGTGTGTTACCATGATATGTTTGATGGATATGTGAAACTTGAGTTATGTAAAATTTCAAACAGTTTATACAGTCACTCAGACTCTGAATTAAAATACTGCTAACTTGTACATTGCAGTCGAACTGAAGCTGAGCAGGAATTATCTGCAAGGTTGGAACAGAATATTTTATGCAACTGAAATTTAAGTGCTCTGCAGTGCTGAAGGCAGTCTTCCAAAAAGCAAGTATTGATATAAGCACCACAGGAAACCAATGGCTTCTCAGTGCTCTACATTAATAAATTACTTTTAATACTGCTTAATTGTCTGCTGAGCTCAGAATCCTAATATGTTTTTAAATAACCAGTGTTTCATCTCTGTGTGTGTATATATATATACACCTTACACTTTCGTATTTGTTCAAGATTTTATGGGTATCCTAGTGTGCTAGCTAACATTTGATGAAGTAGCTTCACGTCTGTACTGATAACAGGAAACTGAATCTAGAAGTGTGACAGTTTTTAGACAAACACTAAATACTGGGTTACATAGTTGATCTTTATGAAGTTAACAATTTTTCAGTGCTTAGAGAAGATCTTGTTCTTCTAACTTCAGATGAATGGCCGGTATTTTGTAGCTGATTCCTTTTAAACAGGTGGGACAATGCCTGGAAAAAGATGTCTAGGATGGGTTGGAAGGGTTTAGAATCTGGCCCATGGGGAGTGATGGTGGAAATCAGTGCCTGAAAACTTGAACTACAAAAAGAAGAGGCCTAAGGCACAGAAACCCCCCTTGGAACAAATGCTAATCCTGTTCCTGGAGATCTAGTTTTGCAGTCTTCCTGTACTCCTAAAAGTGTCACTGGTGGGCATGTTAGTTACAACAAAAAAGGTCAACCCTCCACCCCCGTTGAAAGTGGAAGCTTAAATTTCTTTTGCTTTCTTGCCCCATGAACATGGCTACACTGCTATGTTTAAAGTAGTTTCAGTCTACTGCTTACCTTATGTACTTGGGTAAGCAGTAGGTTCTGTGCAGCCTAAGAAAAAGATAGTAGCTTATTTTCGTGAGGGAAGCTATTGATACTGTAAACGTGAGCTTTTGTCAAACTTTTAGGATGTTTGCCTTTTCACTGTTGGAATCTCTCATCTGTCTAAATAGACTCACCAGAAGGTGGAGATAAGGAACTTTTTATAAGCTTGGAAAGGAAACACAGGAGCTTTTTCTTTGCACTTCTGCTTCTTAGCGGTACTTTAAATACTCCACTTGATATATGCCAGTAATTCAAATCATAAAATTGTATTTGGATATGATTTGACTTACTCTCTCAACTACCCTCACCATGATTTGAAAAAAACCCACAACCAAGACTACATAGGTAAAATGGCCTTCAGATATCTCTTTCTAGGTCTTGTGTTTTGTGATTTGGGTTTTTTTCCCCCTTCTAATCCCCATCTATTCTTTGTCAGTGTTTGCCTCTATCAGCCTGTTTAGCTGTGAATTGTACATGCTCTGTTCTTCATAGCAGCTGACACAAGGATACCACCTCCACCTACAAAAGAAATGTTCCAAGATACATACTAAGTGGAAGATCCTTAGTGAATAGTTTGGTATCCATGCTGTGGAGAGGAAGCATAACCAAATGATTACAGACCTGTTTGGGACTTGGCACCCAAACTGTGTTCACAGGTTTATCTTTCTCTCCTGACCAGGCTGCTTTATATGTGTATCAGAGGACTCCATTACTATCCCACCTATTATAGCAGGGATGTTGTTAGGATAAATGTATCATGAGAATTATTTAAGGCAATTAACTTGTCTTGCTGTTACAGGTAGCCCTTGACCATTTTTAATTTTTTTTATAGGAAGTGAGGGAGGGGAAATAATGTTGCATTAAGATGATTAAAATCTGACTGATTTTTATGAATATTTGTTGTCTTATTTGGCAAAGCACTACTGAAGTATATGGATAGGATTACTTGGAAAGCAAGGTAATATATAAGATGGATAAAGTTTCAGCCTGGCTTAGATGAATGGGATCAGCTAAAATACGCAGTAGTAAATTATTTAAATAAATTTACAGTATGCTTTGAACAAAATGGGAGGATTGAGTACTTGTGCTGTTCATAGCTCAGCCTTGGTAAGAAGATTGGTTTTGTTAAAAATAACTTGATAAAATATTCTAGTTTTATCTTTGTATCTTCTAATTTTAGAATATATTGCTTGTGTCCTCTCCACTTGACTGCTTAGGGGGGTGGGGAGAAATCTTTGGTATTCTGATCTTTATGGGGGAGGGGACATGTCCTCCAGCTATACACAGAAATACTTAGCAGAGCTAATTGGTAACTAATGGATACAGTTGCTATCTAATGCATGAAGATAGTTAAGTAAATGAATGTACTGAAGAGAATGCTTCCTGAAATATTTGAATACATCAGTAGTTTTAAATGCATTGAACATAAAAAAAAATTTTTTTTTCAAGCCTTGCAAACAGAAGGGCTGATCTCTTTGACCAATGATATGATTATTGAATTTTACTTAACTGTATCAGAAGATGGTAGGTTCTGCCATTTTTAATTCCTTCCATTGCATGCTCATTTAACTCTAGTGCTGAGTGACATAAAAGACCTTTAGATGAGCATGCAGTTTGGGATATATTCATTTTACAGATGCTCTAGAGAAATTGCTTTTATAAACTTACTCTGGTTTGTGTGTGGGCCTGGGGGAAAAAAAAAATAATCACTTAGAGTTATCACTAATCCCCTGATACTGCACTACTTCTGACATGAGAGCATTTTCTTAAAGAAGGATGTAAGTTCTTGATATCAAATTCTGTCTTTTGCAGTTCATTTGGTATGAATTGTAGTTACTTGGGGGGAAAATTATTTTTTGCTTTTGTAACTCTCTACTTGGAGCTAGATTTGATCCCCATATTCATACTGAATGACAGCTTTCCTCCAGTAGCAGTAGTCTGTTGCATGAAGCTTTTAGAAGTTTATGCCCTCTTAGCATATTAAATATAACAACTCATTACTGCCAAAGTTACTGTTTTATTTGCAAAACACTTTATTCTTATTTCCGTTGACAGTACTGGAAGAGCCTATAGGCCAACTAGGTAAAAAGATGGCTTTGTATACTCAAAAGCCACTGTGATTAATTACATTGTAATTCAAAGTTTGGATAAATGTAGTAAGGCATTTAAATGTACTTACAATGATATTTAAGTGGCAGTCAAGGAGTCGGCTTGACAGAGGATTGTCAGACAAAAGCAAGGGAGTCTTCTAAGCTCTTGGCAATGGAAAGTATGTAGTATTATTACCATGTTGAGAATTTGACTTTTCTCTATATGAGATTTTTTTTTGAGTCTACAAGCAAGCAGACCTCTCTGCTTTTCCTCATGCAAATAATAATGAAAAACCTGTAATGAGAAGGTCCGAAACTAACAAATTCCTTTTTGAGTTTGAGTGTGGCAACAAGTATCCATTTACCTGAGCAGAATGACAAGCATTTTATTTGGTGCATCCACTTAGTGGACCAATATATGCTTTTTTTTTCCCCAGGAGCGTTCCCCAAATTATCATTGCAGTCCTAACCAATTAAGTTCCTGCACTGTATCTTCATGGAATCGGAGACATTGGTTGGAACAGTTCTCTGGAGGCCATTTGGTCCAGCCTCTCACTCAAAGTTAGTACTGTTGCCAACACTAGATAAGGTCAGCTTTGACTTCTTTCATCAGCTCTTGAAAACCTCCATGAAACTCCACAACTCCTCTGGGTAGATGGCATCTGTGCTTTGTTACCCTTCAAGTGAAGAAATTTTTCTCTAATGTCCAATCAGGACCTTCCAAGCTGCAACTTGAGGCTTTACCCCTTATTTTACTACCTATTTTACTATCATTTGCAATTTGTATTGTTGTCCAGAGTGCTTAAGAAGATACTGAACAGTATCTGCCCTGATACTGACCCTTATGATATTCTGCTTGTTACTTGTTGTCAAATGGATGCTGAGTACTTGATTCTTAGCGTTTCAGCCTGTCAGTTCAGCAAGTTTTCAGCCCATTTTAACAGTCTGTTCATGTAGCCCATACTTCCTCAGCTTACAAATGAGATCATTGGGTAAGGATTTTGATAAGTCGGTCTTACTCAAAGCTCTTTAAAGTGCTTATGAAACGGGTGATATTTGCATTATATTTGAATGCTTAGTATTAGCATGTTATTTGTTGTATGTGTGGTTTTGTTTTGTTTTTTAATGGCTGGGACTGGCCTACAGAAAAAGCTTAGTTTGCCTTCTGTGAGCTACTGGACCCTGAAACCTGAGCTGCTGAACAGTCAGAGGTGTTATTTCTTCCTTGGAGGCAGCTGGGCACTGGGAAAGAGAGGCTTCCAGAATGCAAAGTAGGAGGGAAGAAAGGTTAAGAGAGGAAGAAACCTGCAGTGCAATGGAGTTTTGGGAAGAGCTGGGAACAGAAACACAAACTGCAGGGATATTGGAAAGAGACTTCCCAGGGAACCAGGGGCAACGTGTTGAGTTTCCTGCAGTGCAGGAAACCAGTTTATTGCTGAATGGAAGGCCACCCAAGGGGTAACACTTCTATCTGTGAGGATGCAGTAGACAGTGGTAGATTTGCTTCCAACTGTGTTTCATTTCTATTTCCTCACTGTGAGACTTCTGTATTTTCAAATGTTCAACTTCTAGTCTTCAGTCACAGATAACTGCGCAATGTGCTACGTCAGCAGGAGCAGAGCCAGCAGGCTGAAGGAGATTTATTTTATTTACTTGTGAAGCAACATCTGGAATAGTGTGTCCTTTTATGGGCTCCCCTATACAAAAAGGATGTAGACAAACTGGAGGGGATTTGAAGAGGGGTGATGAAGGAGCACGTAACGTGGAGAGGCTGTCTGCGGGCGCTGGGTCTGTTCAGTCTGAGGAGAAGACTAAGACTCGGGAGAGATCTAGGTGTCCTCTACCACTGAATGAGTGTAGAGAAGAGATAGCCAGACTCTTGCAGGTGCACAATGAAAGGGCAGAAGGCAGCAAATATAAGTTGCGACGTGGGAAATTCTGACCGGATATAAGGAAAAACAGTTGTCACAGTGGGTAAGTATTCAATCAATCTGCTGAAGGGGGCTGAGAAATCTCCATCCTTGCAGATTTTTTTGGAACTTGACTGAACAAGGCTCTCAGCTATCTGATGTAACTTGGAAGCTTTCCCTGCCTTGAGTAGGAGGTTACACTAGATGACCTCCAGAGGTCCTTTCCAACCTAGATTATTCTACTGTCCTATAAGACATACGGCACTTTATTGGTGTATCCTGGAAAGTAATGCGGTTTTATGTACATGGGTATTCTGCTTTTTGACTTTTGAAGATCATTTAGCAAAGTCAGTAATTTTTTTGTGCTGTGGTTCCCTTAGTATTGGTTTTGTAAAGCATTTAATCTTTACATGTGAACACTGGCAAATCTGCTGAAGAAAACTGATTCACTAGATATGTCTGGTATCAGCCTTTTTGTTGTCTAATTGACAAATGTAGAGCTTCCTTGCATATAAACTGCCATAGATGGAGCATGGTTGGTTGGAGGCCTCTTAAAATCATGATTTTATTTGGACTGCTTCCTGGCCCTTTTGTGCATTGTTGTTATTACAGATCGGAAGATACCATTCTTCACATTTCTTCCTGCATGACTGTGAAGAGATGGAATATGGTTAGTGTCATTCTGACACCAACCTAATCTTTTTTGCATTGGTGATAAATTTTAATTTTTTTCCATATAGTGGTTAAGTTCTGTGTGCTTAAGTTCTTACTTTCTGACAACCTCTGCAAAATGAAACTGTCTCTGAACTGGGATCTTGAAGGTGTTCACTGGCTGTGTCTGTATTAGAGAGCACGATAGCAAAGCAGAGGCGGGTCTGTAGAGGAAAATAGTTGTGTGTGTTATGTGTGTGGGGATGTGGTATTTCAGACTACTTTTTAGTTTAGTTTAAGTTCTCTGGACTGAGCATGCTCATTATGCTCCTGGAATGCCTCTTGCACTTCAGTTTTGTCCAAAGAAACCCAATTTGCACACTCAGCCTGATCACTGCTGTAGAACAAAGTGGGATAGGTGGGGGTTGTCAGGAGGCTTGCTTCAAAGGCACAATCCTGATCTGAACTAAATACAAATATATATGTACCTGTAAAATACTGTTGTGTATGTGAAAGGTATTGAAGTTGAGTTTTCTTCACCTGCTTGGGGAGACTTACAACAGAATAATAAAGAATGCCTGGGGCCTTATTAGCATGATTCTTAGTCATGTAAACTCTCTCAAACATTTTAGAAGAAAAACACATTTTTGGTACACAAATGAATATCCCATTACTATGGATTATATTCTGCTCTGTGCATATCAGTGTTGTGGAGCTACTGAACAGCCACCTGCAAATAAGTTATATTGTGCTAGGATATGCTTAGTTGAATTTCAGACATGGAGACAGAATAAAAAGCAGAAGGGACAGAAAGGCAACAAATGTGGGAGGAAAGGTTAAAAATGGGGTTTGGTTCATTCCTTAAGTTATAGTGTAAACTATGTGGGAAGGCATGCTCAACCAACCTGATGGTGATCTGCAATGAAGTGACTAGCTCAATGGATGAGGGGAGAGCAGATGTTGTTTGTTCTGACTTTAATAAGGCTTTTGACACTGTCCCCTGTAACATCCTCGTACACAAACTAATGAAGTAGGTACTAGATGAGTAGATAGTGAAGTGGATTAAAAAAGTGGCTCGGCTGCTGGGCTAAAAGGGTTGCGATCAGCAGCACAAAGTCCAGCTGGAGGTCAGTCATTGGTGGTGCACCCCAGGGGTTGCTGCTAGGGCCACTAGTGTGTAGCATCTTTATTAATGACTTGGATGATGGGAGCGAGTGCACTCTCAGCAAGTTTTGAAGACAATACAAAATCAGGAGGAGTGGCTGACAGACCAGATGGGTGTGCTGCCCCTAAGAGGGACCTCAACAGGCTGGAGAAATGGGCCAACAGGACCCTTATGAAGTTCGGCAAAGGGAAATGCCAAGTCCTGCCCCCGGAGAGGAACAGCCCTATGCGCCAGGCTATGTTGGGGACTGACTGGCTAGGAAGCGGCTTGGTGTCCACCAGGGCTTCAGGGCCATTTCTCTCAAGTGGAACATGAGCCAGCAGTGCATGCTAGTAGTGAAGGTGGCCAAAGACATTCTGGGCAGTGTTCAAAAGAGTGGTGGCAGTAGGTTGAGGGAGGTGATCCTTTTCCTCTACTCAGCCCCGGTGAGACCAATCTGAGTGCTTTGTTCTAGAACTAGACTTCTGGGCTCCCCAGTACCAGAGACACAGATATACTGGAGAGAGTCCAGCAAAGGACCATGAAGGTGATTCAGAGACTTGAGCATCATGTAAAGAGAGAGGCTGGAGTGCTGGGACAGTTCAGCCTGGAGAATAGAAGGCTCAGGGGTATTTTATCAGTGTGTATAAATACCTGATGGTGGGGGGGAGTGAAGAAGTTGAAGCCAGACTCCTCTCGGTGGTGTTCAGTGAAAAGAAAAGAAGTGGTGGGCACAAATTGGAAAAAAAAAAAAAAAAAAGGAAATTTCATTTAAATACTTTTTTTAAAAAAGTTTATAATAATAAAAAAAAGTTTTTTATTGTAAGGTGGTCAAGTGCTAACATAGCTTGCCTAGAGAGACTGTATACTCTTTATTTTTGGAAATATTGAAAACCTGACTGGGCATGATGCTGAGCAACCTGCTCTAGTTTGACCCTGCGCAGAGCAGGAGGTTGGACTAAATGATCTCCAGACTTGCCTTCCCTGATTCTTACTTGTCTTTCTCTCATATAAAAAGTCACAACTTAAGACTGTTCTTATAAAGCATTCCCATAAAAGCTCTGTATGAAGTAGAATTTTCTTGGTGGATTCAGGAGTGTTGGTATGCTAAGACCAGACTGCTGGTTCCTGTTTGCCCACACTTAAATTAATCATTGTAGACCAGTTAATTTAGAATGATCAATTGCTTGTACTGATTTAACAGTCATTAGAATAATTTTATTGCACAAATTCAGGCACTTGTTTGACTGGCACTTCTTGAATTTTTACCCAAATTAAAATTGGGCTTTGTGGAAGTAAAACAGCTTCCAGTATGTTCGTAGCTTAGGTTATTAATGAGCTCTGGTTAGACTTGGATTTGACACTGTATTCCCAATTTACTGATGAGACATAATCCATTGTTGCTCTGTGCTTCATTGTCTCTTTTGGTAGGAACCCTCTTTAAGTTGCCTTGGATCATTCCTTTTTTTCATCTGAATTCAGTCATCAGCACAAAAGCTGGAGGTGATTCAGCTTCTCAGTTCTCTGGCTCCTTAAATCCAGCTGGCCTGTTTTAATGGACACTTACATGTGCTTTGCTGACAATGTAAAAACTTGAATGACTAAAACCAAACTGCTTTTCCTTTTCTGATGTCTTTTTTGTTCTTTTATGCTGAATATGTCACAATATCTTTGCCCTGATTCCAGGTGACAGACCCAGACAATCAATCTGATTTTATCTATGCTCGGCAAGCTCCAACTTTAAGAACTATTCTTTCCCCCTACTTCTATGGCTGAAAGAATGTATCAGCTGTAATAATCTCTTAGCTGAGCTGACCGTGTGCTTGAGTTTCATGACTCCCACACTTTCTCCTGTGCTATTTCATTATTCAGCATTGCTGTTAAGCATCTTCCTTTATGAATCATTATGACCACGATTCTGATGTAGTGGATGATGCAAAATGGTATGAAACAGGAGCGAGCTCAGGCTTCTTTTTTCTTCTCTCCAGCACTGACACTCCTAGGTATTCATGCAACTATTTTACAGTTCCATTTCAAGTTTATTGCGCTCTCTGCTCTGCATTTCTTCCCTCTCATACTTAACTTAAAAATCTTTCAAATTACTCTTGTCCTTTTCTTTGCAACAGCAATGCCACTCGTGCTGTCCTTTTAGCATTCCCACACGCATGTTGGAGCTTGTTATTTAATGACAAGTGTGTATTCATTTGCTATGCCACCATCATCTTTTATCTCTCTCTTCTTTAAACTGTACTGAGTATTGAGCTGAGGTGTTGTGAAGTGACATATTAATTTGTCTGTCTTTACATGGAAGTATTCTGCTGCTGAAACCTGGGATTGCGTTGGCTTTTTCCAAATGCTAGTTATCTTACCTTACCCATGCTGCTGGTCTGTGATAAACTTGTAGTCCCAATCATTCTGTGCTTTGAAGACTTAAGCCATTGGCAGTCATGAGTGCCTGCCTGTTTCATAGGTTGTCATGGGTTGTGCGTGGGTTGTCATTAATATGCCAGATAAAATTACTGCTAATAATCCATTTCAATAGAAGCAGTATTAATAGCCTTCCCCTGGTCTGGTACTTCCTCTGTTGGCACTAAAGGCAGTGCTATCCTTTCGTGCACTTAGCAGTTCCTATAGCAGTCTTGTCTTCTCTGCTTTAACAAACTATTTGCTGTCCAGTCCTGTATCAGGTGATTTATTATATGTGATGCCCCATTTATTTATCTGAAATAAAATACGCTAGACAAAATCTGTTAGAGATTCTCTTCAAAAAGACTAACTTCAAACTTTTGCTGCCTTTTTTAGCATTTGAATGTATGGTTTGCAATGATGTCTTTCAAAACCTCTTCAAAAAATCTCTTTAAGTTGTGTAAGCTTGTGCTTGCCTACCGCACTTCTACCTATATTTAAGAAAGCTGTATTTATTCCTGTCCAGTTATGTGGTTTTATGACTTGGTAACAGAACCCCAAATTCATCAAATTTGAGGTTGACCTAACCCCCTCTGCCTTTGATTTGAGGTGAAAGTTTCAGATGTTTTTTACTAGAATTTGTAAATAATGCAGTAAAACAAGAAAGCACTCAAATAGTGAGATCTCAAAAGTAAAATAAGAGACAAGATGAAGTGGTTAGAAAACTTTACTCTGCAAAAACAGGATGTAGAGGGGATACGGGAGTCTCTTTTTCCAGTTCAGCTATTTTTAGTGGCTTCCTGGGTTGCAGCAGATTCTGTGCAGTCATAAATGGAGAAGGTATGATATAGTGGAAAGAAAGGAGCTTGGTTTTGGTTCTCTGTTATCTGCCATTTTGAAAACTGTCAGTGCCTTGAAGATTCTTTGTAGCATGTTTGTGTACTTGATAACTACTCTCTGTTACAGAAAATCTTTTATTTGCCCCATCCCTGGAGACGTCCAAGATCAGGTTGGATGGGGCTCTGAGCAACCTGATCTAGTTGAAGATGTCCCGGCTCACTGCAGGGGGGTTGGACTTCCAACCACTCTATGTTCCTACGATATTTAGTAGCTTTTGAACATTTATTTTACAGTTTTGTAGCTGGGCCCACATATAAGTGGTTCTTAATATAGAAACTTTTCTGTCTGTCATCCACCTTCTCTCTTGTATCTTTACAGGAACAAGACAGAAAGTTGGGACTATTTTTATGGATGTCAGAATAAGTATCTTTATGAATGAATGTCTTTTTAGTCTCTGTTTTATGTTGCTGCTAAGGTAGGATAAGTGTAAGACTCTGTGACTATACCTTGCCTCTATTTCATGACCACTGCACTTCCTGGCGCATAGCCAGATGGTAGACTGATGGGAATGTCTTTTGGTAGTTAGCAAGATGCTCTTTTAATCTTTTCTGTGCAAATTTTTTATACTATGGCCATCACTACAGTGAATGTGATGCCTTAAAGACTCCAATGGCCTTCTCTTAGGGCAGTCTAATATGGGGCAGACCTGCCCTGCAACAGTCCGCAACCTGGTATAGGAATTGTTTTGCTGGGGAATTTGTTCTTTTAAAAATCTGCTTACTGTATATGGTCTGGTACGTGTCCCTTCAGAAATATGGCTGCATTCTTTGGTGTATGTAAAATATTTTGTAAATAGCAACCAGACATTACAATAATATTTTAAGATGCTAGAAGAACATTGACAGAACAGGAAATATATAACTCTTTTGCTTGCTCTGTCCAAAAGATAAGAAATTATTTTTTGTTCAAGTTCTAATTCAGTTATCTTCAAGGAATGTTTCTTGGCTTGTGACTGTCTTCAATTACTTCCTTTTGTGATAGAAACATAAACATGCTTGAGATATGCTTAGCAATTTAGAGTGGGAATAAAGCTGTATTAGCTGCAGAACATATCGTTTCTGTGAGAAGTGCTTGCTATCACTTGATATCATCCAATGTAAGAATACATTTTAGCAGTCTTTATGAGCTAATTAAAGAGTTGTGACCTTCCTCTGTTATGTGCATTTTGGAGCATGGATTTCTTCTTGTTCAAGTTGATGAAAACAGTGCCATGAAATAAAACAATGTAGTTCCAAGTACTCCTTTGAGAGCAGGTAGTACACCCAAGATGCCTCTTGCTATGTGTTGTAATATTTGAGCCTAATTTTCTCTGTGGCCTGAGAAAATTGTAATATAATTGGTGATATCTCAGGTGAACTGAAGTAGAATTTTGCTTGTCCATCTTAACTTGGAAGGGTGAGTATGAAGTTCTGACTGTAAAAATTCAGCTTACGGCTAAAATTTATATATAGTATTTTAAAGTTACATATTGAATTACGAATTAATACTTGTATTTTTTGTCTTTTCAACAGTGAGCAAACTGCCTTTTTACCGTAAGTCCTACTTGCTTTATGCTGCAAGGAAAAAGATTCCTTTACAGAGGAAAGCTTCGAAACAAATAGTGACCTTCAAACTCATATAATCTCAACTTCATATTTTACAGTAAGTGTCAGTAGAGAGCGCCTTACATCGAAGGGCATAGGGTGGAGAGGAGTGTTTTGGGTTTTTTAGGAAGACTTCAGCCCCCCTCAGCTGGAATCCTGTGCTTTATATGAAAATTGAGGCTGTTGCATTAACTTGTAGTGGTTCAAATTTTTTTATTTTTGTATATTTCAGTGCTGGCATTCTCCCACTTCATAGCTTCTTTGCATTGTTCTAATTTAACTGACTAAAGAGAAAATTAAGTGATCTGTAGCTATGTGATAAACTTTAGTTCCCTGTATAAGGGAAAGCTGTAGATTCTGTATCAGAGCTGTATCCATAACTGTTCTATTAATTGATTCATATAACTAGAACAGAATATTACCTTGAATGAATTCTTGGTAACACATTACAGAAATAATTAGCAGATTAAAGTTAAATCATCAATAAATATTCTCAGATAATTTGAAGAGCTTACTTGTGAAGAAATATAAAAATAACTAAATATACATTGCTTGATTATGAGGTGAAGTAAGCTGTGATAAGGTTGTGAGCAAAATTCAGAGTGGAAAATAACTGGGGCACAAGTGTTCATGATTAGAAATGAAGAACTGAGTAGCAGGTAAATGCGTATTGTCCTAACAGATGATTTTAACTACAGTCTTTGTTAAAGAGAGACTCTTCACTTGGACGTTTAAATCTAGCTTGGACAAAATTACAGATGGACTGCACTACAGAGAACAACTCCACATCAGATTAATAGGCCTGCATCTCTGTGTATTGACATGCAGAAGTCAAAAGTAGTTGATTTGGGATTGAAGTTATGACTTTGTGGCATTTTTACGTAGCATTTTCTGAGAACTAGCAATTTTTTTTCACCTTTGTGATTTGAAAGTTTTAACATAGTTTGTTTTTTTTAAAAAAATAGTGATTAAACAGGTCCATTTGGCTCTGCAAGCTATCTTTAACTGTTAAAGTCTGGCTGGGAGTGGGGGCAACTAAGAAGTCTTAAAAATGGCATCTATGACAGTAAGTTCAAGCATGCTTGTCTATGTAAATGTGGCTAGTAAATTGTTAGACTGGCCTGAATCTAGCTGTGCTAAGTAGTGTTTTCTTCTAGCAGTTCCTGTGCAAGGTAGGGCTTCACAGCAGTTGAGACATTCTCTGTGGGCAGGTTGAAGACAGATTTCTTGTTTTGTAGGCCAACAGTACCAGCACAGATGTGGACTGTTGTGTGCTAGTTGGTCTCAAAACTATGCTTAGAGTATTCCTGGCAGACTTAGTTTACTGGTCTAACTGCAGGTACAGTTTAGGAATTAGTCCTAGGTTCAAATGTGCGTAGCCACTTAATCTGAAATCTTCAAAAAATTAACCAGCACATTCCCAAAGTCAAACAAGTTCATAAACTGGGTTTGCTTATGATGTAGCAGCTGGAAGACTGTAAGAAGCTATAAAATAAAGAAATACATAAAAATCTGAGGCTGAGAGAGTGTCATGTTTCCAAGAAAACAAGAAACTTCACAGAACTTCACAGAACAGTTGTTTCTGGTTTTTCAAGTTTTCACAGTGATTCTTGATTAAAACCAGGTTACTTAAAGTTAAATGAAAAAAGCCAAAACAAACAAAACCCAAAAGCTAAAACAGCTGAACTGCTCTAGGTTAGTTGGAGCCAATATTTGGGTTGTCCCCCTCCTGCCTTTGAAAAAAGCCCTTGAAAAGTCACTGTTGTCTAGGCTTTTCTATGTGATTAAGAGGCTTTACAAAGTAAGGTGGTGAGGAACGACATGTATACCTAAGGTCTTAAGATAGTTTACATCTATCATAGACTTTGTATGGTGCACACAGAACTGCTGCCTCAATTGCAAGTATGGCTGATACCATTGTTTGAAAGTGGGAAAAATCTGCACTGGTAGATATAGAGGCTTTCTCTATGCTAGGCATTTTAGTGGTACCTCTAATTTGGCCAGAATATCTAGTGCAGAGAAGACTTCCCATGGATCTGGATGACTTGAATCAGAAATACTTGAGGTTTTTTTCTTGAATATTATCAAAACTAGAATGACTTAGAATTTTTGTATTGAAATGTTCTTCTAATAGAAAATGTTTTATTTTGTGTAATAGCATACATTTGGGTTCATTGTTCGCAGCTCCATGTTTCAGAAGGAAGCTGATTGTTTAAATATAGATAAATTGCTTTGAAATAAGATCAATTTTCTGTCACTCACTTGTATTTTTTAATGTATCTGCTACTTAATTACTGTCAATTTAATATTGACAATGCATTGTAATGCCCTTTTATTAGAGTGAACCAAAATATAGAATGACTAAATGATTTAGAACTGTATTAAAAATACATCATCTGAAACCACTGTACTGATACTTCACGTGTGAGATGACTGTATGGGAACTAGCTCTGTTTTAATTTTTTTTATTTTGTTAATATCTGTTTAGAGCTGTATGACACTTTATAAAAACTACTGAAATGTTGAGTAAACTGAGAGTACAAAACAGAAGAATGGAAGACTGGTTCTGGTCCTTTCCTGGGCTGAGTCAGTGGAAGACTATTACTCAAGTTCTGGCTGGAAAATAAGTCTGTTTTTTAGTGGGAGGAAAAAGAGGAAACTAAATCTGATCTCTTCTATCCTCATGTAAGATACAGGCTCTTAAATGGGCCATCGTGGTCTCTTTCTTCTGTTCGTGAAATCATGAAATCAGCCTTGCGGGGAGGGACTTTGATAAAACCATTTATAAATATATTATAATTTCACTAATATTTTAGAATTACTTGGGTTCCCCCCCCCCCCCCCCCCATCAGTTATATGCTCTAGGTGAAAAACCCCACAACTTCTTCAACAGATTTCACATTTCACTTTAGAGTCACTGGAGAAGCTTTATATCTGACTTTTGCGTCCCATATAATCTAATCTCCATCTGTTCTTTGAACATAAATAAAAAAATAATAGAGAATTTATCAAAATGGAAGACTGTCTTCTATCTGTAATGAAGACAAGAACAGATACTTGTATATGGTAAATTTTAATTATCAACACATTTTTTGTCTATAGTTGGATCAGAGGATTAACAGGAGAAGAGACTATCTGGTTTAAAGTGTTGCAGCAAAATAAATACCCACCCTATAATATCAGGATAAAGTAGCAATTACTTTAAGAAATCTGTTATTCATTGCTTCATTATTTGCTGTCTGACTGCATGCTGTTTGATGGTTCCCTTTTTTTTTCCCTTCTCCTTTGAACTGGACTGCTTTTGCTGGCTTGGCAGTAAGCACTGTTTTCTCTCAGCACAGCCATTAAATCTCTCACCTGTGTGTCCTGTGCAGAGCTGCAGTTGAGAGATAAGGTTGGTCTCTCACAGCAGTAAGCATTGGTATTCCAGGCTCTTCTTTCAAGGGCATTTTGCTGTGATGAAGCACCTCACATGACAAGGAAAACATACAGGCATGTTAAATACCCTTGCTAGTCTGAGAAAAGTAAGGGTAAATGGAAATGATTTAAAAATACATTTTGAAACTGTTAACAGAGTTCATGGATAACTGTAAATCACATTTTTAGGCAGGAGTATTACAGGCCTATCCCAACCGGCATAATCCATTAAATAACATCTAGTAATGGAGAGTACCTGTCCTGCTCAGTTTACACGTAAAATCCTAATAAAACACAACAGCTCTGAGCCCTTAATGTGTGTTCCTGCATGTTTTTCATCCAAGGTCACATAGGTAGTTCTGTCAAGAATTGAATCCATCTCTTCACCATCTTGCTCCTGTGCCAGCCTATGAGTACCTCCATCTTCCCAATGCGAACTGAGAAGGTGCCTGAGATCTCAGTTTCTTGCAGCTCTTGGAGCATTGGCCTGGCATCCTGTGTGTGTGGCAGTTTCTTATAGAATCTATGTATGACCTGGTTTTAATCCCGTTTTCAAGTCCTGCAAGAGTAAATACATGTAGGCGCTTCATCTGTTTTGTAGTCTTTGGTCATTCTATTATTTTTATAAAATTAATCAATACATTTTTGTTATCTTTAGAAATTTGCCTGGGAAATTGTTTTGCACATGCTCATTAACATTGCCATACACCTACACAGTAGGTATCACTATTTCTCTATTGCTGTTGAAGAAATTGAGGCACAGTGGTAACAATATGTGTAAGATTCAGTTCAAGGTCAACACTTATGTACAAGCTGATGTTCAAATTTATGCACTATATGTTTAAGTTCCTGTTGTAGTTGCTGGAAATCTAGTTAGCAATCAGTGGAGGTTAGAGAGCAATTCAGCCCAGCTTAAAATACGCATCATGTGACTGGTCAGCAAAATCCCACTCTAGAGTCCGTTGAGTGTATTGAACAAGAAGTATTCAGTTGCCCAAATACAGGTGCTTAGTGCTAATTTAATTGTCTTGGAGCATCTCTCAGGGCCTCTGGCTGATGGTTCAGAAGAGAAGGGTCTTCCAGAGGTCCTTTATCACGTTTGTCGACCCCGTGCATGTGTCTTGGATACCCTAAGGCAGCTCACATTGCACTAGCTGTCCATGCTGAAGCAATGAAATGAAGTCCCAAATCTGTCACCTGTAATGGCAATGTATATACCAGGATGTGGAGATCTATGTTTAGTTCTCTTAAAACTGAAACCTATGCAATTTATCTATGATACTGTGTAGACAGACTGCAAATAAATTTAGCTTACACTGCAGGGTTATGATGCTCTTCTGTTATCAGGGATTCATATATGTGTGTTATGTATTCTGTGGGTGGTCATCTGTTCACCAAATGAATCGAGGGCGTCCTGACTTCTGAACTGCGGCAGCTCATTTTATGAGAGAGAGGGTTCTGTAGTCTGGAACTGTAACAGTTATTCTGTGTGGATCTGGCACAGAGAAGGATTTGTAACCATTTCCAGTAGACAGAAGACACATGCACTGATGATTTCCACCCCCTCACACTTCCCCGCATATACTTGGAAGCTAAGGACTATGAATGATAATGCCACGTTAAAAGTAATTGAACAATTCTGACTCAGAGCTGAAACTTGTATGTAGCTAAGCGAGACAGCAAAATGATGTTGGCTAAATGACAGTCATTTATTCAGTCACTGAAGTATTCTCATGTTATTGTATGCGGGTCTTCAAGTTGCTTGATATTATCTGTATTAAAGGAGGGAGAAATCCTTCATAATGTTTATGATTTGTTTTATTTTCTGATTCTTGGACCCTCAGATTCTGAGATCTATAAGCATGACTAACAAAGTTATTACCTACAGAAAAGCAAAATATCACTTATAATACAGAAAAGTTACCTTTCCAAAAATCAAGGCCAGCCCAAGGTGTGGTTCAGCTAGGGATTTTCCAAGCTCTAGAGTTCTGCATGTATGAGAAACTTATTGATTTAGGGTTATTCTAAGTTCAGTTAAATTTCCATTTTCATTTTTTTCTCTGGCCAAAATTCTGACTTTAAAAATCTTCAAACCATAGGAATGATTATTTGGTATGAGAAGGGGTGAACTGGAGTCCTTTTTTGCCACAATTGTTGCCAATTTAGAATTTGTAGAAACTTTAGCTTGGGGGTCAAACTCATCTTGGGAAGATGGATAGTTCATTGTTCCTTATTTATTGTAAATACCAGTTAAATTTTCTATCTAAAAGATATTGATGTATAATTCATCTATTTATCATCTTTGGGGGGTTCAAAGATGCTCTAGATGTTCTCTTTTAGATCTTTGATATTGCTGTGTTCAATAGCCTCTGAAAGTTCATGAAGTTTTGATAGTAATTTAGAACCGAGGAAAGAGTAAGTTGGTACAGATAGGTTTCCTCAGGCTTAACTCATTCTTGTTTCAGCTGTTGACTCTGTTCTTGGAGAAATTTGCTAATGGACATTAATGGAATCTCAGGCTTTTTCATCTATTAAAAAGGGTATACATAAGAGTTAAAATTCTCACAGCATTCTCACATGCCCCCACAAAGGGGCATAATTTAACAGAGTAACATTTGGTGGCCATTCTGTTTGGGAATGATGAGTGGGAATGTTATTTCCAGGTAACAGTGAATTCATCTAGCATGGCAATGTTAGCTCATAGCATCGGGTAATGTATTTTATCTCATTTGCTTTCACATCTCCCACAGCTTCAGACATCTCTGAATTGTGTCCTGAACGTGCCAGCCTTTCACCCTTCAACATACACAGACCATAAACTGCAACGTAGTTAGAGATGAGGATAACTCCTCCCCTCAGTTCCCACTTATTGGCCCAGATTCCCCTGATGTGATGTGTTGGGCTGGATTTATCTGTTACTTCCATCCTTTTGGGGGTAATCTACTTTAGCATGAGACAATGCTCACTGTCATAACTAAAAAAAGTTACACATATTCTTTTTCCCTTCTATGGCTGAGCTGAACCCTACTTACTCTTCAGTATTCCTCTTTCTTTTAATGTCTTTATGAAAGACCTTTTTGGAGGAGCTAGCTTTGCTCTTGAAGAATGGATCTGGTTGGCCTTTCTTATCTTCTGCTGCAGACAGAAAAACTGGAAGAACTGTCTTTTCAGGGCTTTTTTTCAGGGCTGTCTCTTACGTTACTAAATTTTTATGGGTTTTTAAAAGTATTTATCTTTTATAATTCTGTTAAAAAAATAGGATTGTATTTGTAAAAGTGTGTTCCTAGCGACAGGTATATAAGGGAGCTTGGTTTTAAATACTTTTGACTTGTGTAGTGGTCTGAATGAGGTCAATAAAGATGCACATCACTAAAAACATTTGAGTCGGACATAATGGGAATCTATTTACGGTGGTCCATTCAAGAGTCAAAGGTCATTGATGTAGGGTTTCTTTTTATTGTTCTTGATTTCTACAGCACCTTGATATGGTTTGCATCTGCAAGCAGAGCTGTTGCAGAAATAATCCATCTATTACTAGTAATAATGAACACAAGCTTTATCCAGTGAGCAAAAAATGTTCACACTTGCTTTTGAATTTAGCTAGTGTTTTTGGTTATAATGTGGCTGATGTTACTGTGAGGTCCAGATACCGTGAAGTTTCCCTAAGGCTAAATCAGTAGTTGTTTGCTTGTAAAAGGAGGGTCAAGATTTTGCACAAGTTGTTTTAATGACTTGACAGTTGAGCTTGAAAAGTCTTCAATCTGTGGTACTATTTATACGTATCAAGCTGAAACATAGCTATAACTATGGTAACGCTCTAGAAAAACAAAAACTCCACACATAGGAGTAAAGGTTGTAAATGAGGACTGTGTTATCCCAGGCACTGTACAAATCCAGAACACAAAATTGTCCCTGGCTGGAACAACATGACTTATTTTCTTTCTGATTTTGGAAACTTCTTGTCTTTTTGGAGGGGTTTGCTGATTGAAGTGTAAGACATGATCATGAAGTGTTAATCATCAGAGTCTAGTGATGCTGTCACCTCATCAGAAAGTAACTCCCGAAACACAAAGTACGTTTAGAGAGGAGATATTGCTTTATTCTGCGCAAGGTGGAAGATTTCCACAAATGGAGCACCCCCACTGAGGTTTTCAGTCCATACTTACACACTTTAGTTAAAACACCACACCTAATACATATGTTTCACCTAACTATTGCATATTCATTATGCTGAGCAAGTATGACATGGTGTTCTCTTGAGCAATCATCCCAGAGCCTTCTATGCCTGCGTGGGTCTCTGGTGGTCTTCGGGGGTTGTTTGGGGAAGAATCCCCCTCCTCCTTTTGTCCTTCTGTGAGCGTGTGTCATCTGAGGACACCAGGGTCTTTGTTTCTCTTGGCAACCCCTCGTTGCTCAATGTCAAGGAGGATGAAGGTCCTTTATTAGCAAGTCTGTGACCCTGAAATGTCATCTGGTGCCTTGACTATTATCCAAACACTCCTTAAGCATCCTCTATTGTAAGCAGAATCTTAAACTAGATAAGCTTTACCTTGAGTACACATAATCTAAACAGCCCTTGAATAGCAAACATATCAAACTTCTCATGTTTTTTTTTTTTTTCTTCAAACTATCACTGTCTTCTTATTTGTTAATCAGTCTTTTGAAGGCTTGAGGCAACAATGCTACAGGATTACTTTGGTTCTTAAGAAGCAACAATACCACCCGGCGTTATGTTTATATCAGTATTATTCTGAGTTCCAGAACCTGTTTGATGGCTTTACATGTAACTGTAAAAACTTGGTATTTCCATACTCAGCCTAGATATACAAGTGGGTCTCAATTGTTCTTAAATTCACTCCCCTGAAATATTCACATATAGTGAATAGTGCCCCTTTAATTCCATGCATAATTGTTACTACGGACAAGACCTGAAACATGTTGAGAAACTTCTGAATGACTGTTCAAAACTCTTTCTCCATTCTCAGAATTAGTGGTTGTGGTATTAAGCCCAACGTAAAATTGGTAGGGGACGGCAATAGAGTTATATACTTTTGGACGCACTTACGTTAACATTCTAGTTCAGGTAATTTTCTTCTGAAATGGTCATCCACCTTCTGTGCTTTGGCTCACATCACAGAGCACTCCGCATGTGGATTCCCTTCAGATGAACCTAAAACAGAGGATGCCTCCAGGCTTGCTTCTGCTGTGCTGCTGCTGGGTACCAGTCCTCGGGGCATACTTGAGCTAGCTTAAAATAATCACTCTTGAAATAGGTATACTGTTGATGTCAGGTCCTCAGCACCAAATGTTTTACTTGAAAAAAGATCTGCTTGTATTGGTGAGTATTAATGTTCCATATATTGTCTAGCCTTTAACTTTCAGGTGAAGCTTTAAGGTATATATGTGATCCACAAATCCTCTAGCTTAGCACCAGCCAACAAGAGAGCAGCTTTCCTGTGCATGTGTTAGTACAAAAGCTGTGATTAGTAGCAGTTTGTGATCTGGAGAACCTACTGAAAGAGTAGGTTCTTTGAGTATGCTGAAGTGCATATCTGTCTCTATCAATTTCTGTTTATTAAACATGATACTTTAAAATATGCATGAAATATGGCTTTATTTTTTTCTTGCAAGTTTGGTGAATTGAATTTAATTTCTGAAAAGAAAAAACAACTAGGTTGGCTCTGTAAAGAGCTCACTAAAATACCCTACTGAGCTAGAGTGGATTTTAAGGGGGAAAAATGGGTTATGCTTAGGAATAGGCAAGAAGAAACACGAAATTAAAGTAACTGTGATCTCAGTAACATTTCCTTACTCAGATGGAGTAGAAAAATTGCAATGATTCTGTTTTGAAAGGAGATGAATAGTAGAAGTGCAAGAATAATCATGAAGTGGAACAGGTCAGTTTGTATGCCATGTACTGGGTTTTCATAAGAAGATTAAGGAGATAGGCTATTGAAATTGATAGGTGACAGTTTTAAAAATGAAAAAAGTAAATAAATTATGGAACTATCCAGTGGAGTTCTGCATTGTAAGATCTTTTTTCTGTCGCTGCTATGAAACCACACTCAGGCCAGGCATCGCTTTCACTTCAGATGCCTTTCTAGACCTTAGTGATCAGCATCGTCCAATTCTTGATCTTTTCCTTTTTCAAATGTTCGTTATGGTTTTTTGTCCTGTTGGTCCATTACTGCTAAAACTTTCATTGGACTCAGATATACGTGACTCGTCTTTGCTTTCAGTGTTTCCTTCCAGCTCTTTGATAACCACTTACTAAATTCTCAGTTTTCTGGTGACATGATTTTTCCATTGCTGCCTGCTTAGAACTTCAATCAGGCATCTTTATGGCTTTTTTCTATGATATCACATATATATGATATTCAAATATATAAAGAAAAGTTCCTCTAAACATGCACAAAAATGTTAACTTCAAATTCTTTCTAAAAAGTGTTTTCCTATGGTTTATAAAAAAACTTGACAGTGATCAAGTGACTGGTGTGCAAAATAATTGATTATCATGATAAACCATATTGATTCATTTGTTGCCTTGTACTACCTCATCCATTTCTGTTGATTAGTATAGTCTTGGTTTGTAAACTCTTTAGTGCTGGGATATGTTTCTGTCCTGGTTCTGGATCTGAGCTTGTGATTACTGCTGATGGGGGCTGCTATAAATGCAATTTAAAAAGTGGGCAAATAATTTAATAGAACTTGGAAAAGAATGTGCTGGTAAGAGATCTCAGCTTTTCTGTATCAGCTTCTAACCTTACTGCCGACTCACAGGCGTAAAGAGTGGATTTCTCAGCGGAGGTTGTTCTGTCTTTGGCTAACCTGGAAATCCCTGCGCTTAACAAATTTATGGTGCTGGTGAAAGAGTAAGACGGAAAGCTGGGTGACTTGAGTCTAATCTGAAGCTGCTTCTGCTTTTAGGTGTCAAAATGCACAGTTTTGGTGCAAAGAACTCAATATATTTTCCCCAGGTGTCTTCATTCTGAATTTCATTAAGGGTATGGTAGTCTGCAGCCCAAACTGACTGCAGTTCAGTACATGTGTCTGAGATAGTTTTAGACAACCTAGTTTAAAAGTCAGTAGCAAACTATGCGCAGCATCACAGAACATGGTACAACCTGCAATATCTCTGTCAATGAAGTGGAGTTAAACAGAACAGTCTCTTACATTGAGCTGTGTGCTGCTGCTATAGGTTTATATCAATAGTTTAATAAATATTTTAATTCTGCCTGTTAATCTGACTTACCCACAAATGTCATCTCTAGGCCTGCAACAATTAAAAGTAATTTATGGATGACAAGAATGAAACATTAGAGGAAAAATAATGGTGCAGGTCTGGAATAAAGATCAACTTTAGAAGTCCCAAATTTGTAGATATTTTATTTCTATCATTAAAAAATAACCTTGCAAAGAATAAACAGATCCACTGAGTCAGCAGGTGTAAAACATCTTCACTTTACTTAAAAATATTTCTTTCAGTTGAATACTGTTAAATTTGTGGAGTAGTAGCTCTAAGGACATATGGTATAAAGGCTGCCTAGTGCGAATTCCTAATTTCAAGGGAAATTTTCGTGTTCTGTTCTTTGAAGGGGTATTGACTTCCAAATCACATGCAAGACATGCCTCTGATCTTTATGAAGATGAGTCATAGTGCAACTTGTATGTCTAAGTACTGGGATCAAATTTGCAGTGTGTTGATCACTCCTGATGCTAGGACTAGATGTTCTCTAATCTCATGTGTAGGGTTATATAGTGTGCTTTATTAAAAAAGAAGACATAGAGCTATTAAAAGCAGAGTGCTGAGGTTTTGTTGTTTGGGTTTTATTTTTTTCATTAGTGCTCTGCTGTAGATTTTAAAGTATAATGAAGTAACGAATGTTACCTTGAGCTTAGTGGTTTTAAATGCTGGGTTAATTTACACTCAGAGTGGAGCTTTCAGTGTCTGGCGATCTTTTTTGCCAGCATAAGCACTCAGCTGAAACAACAGCTATGACTCAGTTGCCAGTGAACGCTGCTTGAATTGATTTAGTCCGAGTTCAGATTTAGCACATAATCATGTTCAATTTGATCCACTGTGCTGCCTAGAGATAAAAGGGTTGAAAAAATAGATTTAGCTTATGTCAGTCTTTGTGGTGATGTCATTGCCATGAGAGATGGAATAGCGCTGTTACTATGCTGTGCCTGCTCAGTTGGTGGGTGTACGAGGGAAAGGCAAGGAGCAACTCAGTTAAGTGCAAAGAGCTTGCGTCGGAAGCTTGCAGTTATTGTCAGCATTGAAACAGAATTTTGGACTGTTCAGTTACAATACTGAATTGAAGATTTTATTTTATTTTTTTCTGTTCTTCCAATCATTTGTTACTCTGAGGTTGCCTAACTCTGTGTACAGAAGGGGGGGATGCCAGCCCGTAGCATGGACTGTGATGTCTCCACTCTGGTTGCCTGTGGGGTTGATGTGGAGATTTTTGCCAACCAAGAGGTTAAGGTATGCGCCTACAATTCTTTTGTTACAGATGCTTCTTAGAAAAGCCTTTGGGAGCAATAGGCATTTGTACGTAGCAATTCAGAATAAGGAGGCAGATGAGATTCTGCTGCAGTAGTAAAAGACATGCAGTTAAAAAATCTGTTAATTAGGGGAGAGAAATATGGGAGAGAAATGTGCCTGCTTTTTACTGTGTTTTGATAAGCTGAAAGAATAGGCTGGTGTTTACTCTTTAATGATACAAGAAAAGGGTTATATAACTGGCATCTGTGCATATGCGTGTTTCATATTCATAACAAATCATTCATTGTTAATTTTGTCGAGATATTTTTAGTCCAGTGTCACTTTTTAGATCAGCCTTGCCTTAAATGTTATTTATCAATGTTGATATGATAATCTTCAGGTATTTTTACTCAGTTGAACAGTAGCTGTTTCTTTCTTCAGATCTAAATAATGTATACAAGTATAAATTTTTTGTGAAGGGTTAGAAGTTTGTAGTAAGTATTTTGGTGCATCTGCAATATAACAGTATACAAAAAGTTGTGCATTCGCATATCATATGAATACATCAAAAACAGTGCTTAAATCTAAGGCTTGATATGCTGGGCTCATAGTCTCTTAATTAGACAACTGCTGTAGAAAAGTCATTGTGTGTAATTGCTTACTGTTGAAATCAATTATCTTTTCATTTATTCTCGTATTACTGCAAGAAAATCACTGCAAATTAAGTTTGAAAGAGGAATTTCAAATATGCTTTTCACAGATCATCTGAAAGAGCTCATAGGCATAATACAGTGTTATTCAGCAGTTTATTTAAAGGACAAAGATACATTAGTTTCTAATCTGATTGTTCTTAGTATTGAAAGAGTGTAACAGGGAGAAGAAGGATTTACAAATTGGAGGTCAAATTTTGATCCCCTGTTCTGTTTAATTCTGAGTCAAGTATTGAAGCCAATGGAAATATCTGGAAATAAACCCACTTTCATTTGCAAGAGGTTATTACGATTTTTATTTCCTTGTTAGTTTGTTACCAAGTGATATCATGTATACTTTGTACAGATGCTTTTGTGTTGCCAGCAAGAGATTCTTCTTAATTTAAGAAGCTTTTCCCTATCAGTTTAATATTGGATTTGGAGATGAAATAGTGAAGAATTCAGAGGAATGGTTCAGGTGAACAGTCTTGCCTGCATTGGGACATGTTTCCTGTAGCATTTTGAAGTAGTAAAATGTTCATCTGCTTATTCCTTTTTTTCTTCTTTTTTACTTAAGTACGTGTTTTTTTAAATTTAGGAATTATACCTGCATTGATATGGGCTTGTACCTGGAGCAACTGTCTTTTAGTGTCTGGTCTGTGCTCAATGTAAGACTATGCAAGAAATTAAAGTTGTAGTAATTTTCTTGTATCCTTATTCATGTGGCAGTAACAATGAAAAAGCGAAATTTTGGCTTGCATAAAATCAGCAGAAAGTGTTCCATTGACTTTGTAAGACTTGGATTAGCCTGATTTAAGCTGCAGCATCTGGAGAGTGTGGCCCAGGAACATGGCATAAAAGAGAACAAAAGGGTTACAGAGACATTGCAGGAATTGTAATCCCTTTCATGTTACTTAGACTTTCTGTACTTTGTTCGCTTTGGTTAAAACTGCCTTTTTTTTCTTCTTTTTTTCTGATGTCTGAATTAAAATGTTGACTGCAAAGACTTCAGGTATATTTACAATGGAGACTGCACTGCAGACTGCACTGCAGCTTAGAAATGGTAAGTCTGTTTAGAAGTTGGCTGGCTTAGATGCTAGAAGCAGTCTGTCCTCGGTGACCCACAGCTCACTGCAGGCTAATTTTCACTTAGTTGTCAACAAACTCGGTTGTCGGAGGCTGTGTGCAGCACTGCCGCAGCTAGGCTGCTGCCAGCGCACAAGCCTGCCTAGCTCCGTGCTGATGCCCAGTCTCTCTCTACACAGCGGGCTGCAGCGTGGGCATCCTCTCTGTGAAAGTTTCAGCCCTACTGATATTTTGCAGGTGGAGAGACCTACTGCTTTTTGCTCACACCCAGGAGAATTGCAGCAAAGAAAAAAAAGAATGTTTTTTTGTCTGCAAAAGGGGTTCACTTCAAGGTGGGGGGTTTTTTTGTTGACAGTATGGTCGCTGTCAACATAAAAATATTTGTGTTGACTTCGATAAGATGACAGGAACATCAGGCTTTAAGGTTAAAAAGGAAGGAGGCTGTTTCTGAGAAGAGATGGGTGTGGAACTTGCAGTAGAAGAGCAAACGCAAGCACAGAAATCCTGCCTTCTCCCCCTGCCCTGTTCTCCTGTGTGCGCCTACCTCTCCACCCAGCCCTTCTGCAGGTCAACTGGAAGGCACAAGTAGTATTGAAAACTGAAGTCTAGGCTACTGTCCTTTCAGTTTTCTTCTGCTACAGAGCTTTTCACGTAGGGGAGAGTTTTTTGTAGGGAGCCTTCTGGCTGTATGAAGGGAATGCTCCTTCAGTGGTAGAACAGATACATTAAAGATTTCATGATACGTGTGGTGCTTGATGAGATTTGCTAAAATGAGCTATTAGTCCTGTAGAAGTAGTTCTCTAATGTCAGCAAGGATTGTGTTTTAGGTTTTAGGATATGCTTGCAGCATAGCTCACTATTTCAAGGCTTTGGAGCAGGATGCTCGCTGTACTGAGCCATCCCTGTCCCGCTTACAGCATGTGGGTTGGATGCACCTGGGAGGCTGACAGCAGCCAGCAAGCTGAAGAGGGGTGTGGAGGTGTGGAAAGGAGCTGCCCTGTTTGCCAGGCCTGCAGTGGAAGAGCTTGGTATGTATTTGGGCTGTAGAGCAGGAGCTCTTGCAGCAAGTGGCAATGATGCCTCCTGAGGCTGTCACTCCTCCAGGGCAACAGCCCTTCAGTGCTGGGGCATTCTTACAGAGAGGCAAAGGCTGCTACTGGGCAGCGGTCTTGGAGCGGAGCGAGCTCCTGAGCTTATTGCTGCTTTTACACCTATGGAAGTGACCTTATTCTGTAGGCATTATGCTCTTAGCATCTGGCAGACAGGCTCGGAAATACTCTTTTTTTCCATTTGGCCTCTGGAACAGGAGAGCTATTACTTAGTGCTGAAGGCAAAGCTTTTTAGTTTCAGCATTTGGAGTGGCTCGTCCTTTCAACAGAGGCTTGTGTGGATGCCCTGCAACTGGCAGCTGGCCCACAGCACTGACACCCTTGGTTTACCATGCATGAACCCATCCAACAGGCCTTTTGGTTTTGATCAGTTGCTGCTTTGAAATGTCTTTTATAATCCAAAAACTGGGTCACACTAATAAAGATGCTACTGACTGTTCAGTGTTTGTGTATCAGGAATTGGGAAACTTGAGAAGAGAACCATAGAAATCATGAAGTGCAGTTCTGCTTTGAAGTTCACCTGGATAATTAAAATTCTTCTTCCGGTGCCTCTAGATGATAACTTTATGTAATGATGTTTGTTACATAAGCAATTAGTTAATGAATATCTTGTTTATTTCTAACAGAAATTCCAGACATCACTGAAACAGTGGAAGAGAATTTAAACTCATACTTCTTACTCTAAGCAAGATATTCTTATATTATTAATTCTTCATGTTCTCTCTTCAATTATGTTCACATGCACCATTCCGCTAGGCAGCAAGGTATGATTGGGACCACTGTAGCAGAGAAGAAATACTAATGATCCAGACTGATCAAATTTGTATCTGAAGACAGTAATGTAAAGTAATGAGGAGAAGAATGCTATCTTAATACAAGGAAAAAACAATGTGGACATGAGCCAGCCAGCAAAGGGAAATAGCAGAAATAGTTTCCCTGTTGTCACTGTATTGTTTTGGGGGATTAATCCCCATTGGGGCAGGATCTCTTGTCAATCTGTAAACTCATTATTCAGTTCAAATGCTCCAGTTAGCACACTGCTAATACTAGTTGTTTGGGATCAATGCCTTGGAGAATAGTTATTGCCCTGCAGTTGCCTTCGAGAGGTTTAGTATCTAAACTTCTGGGGTCTAGAGTACGAACGCAAACTAGCTTCTTGTGTTTTTAACTCTCCAGTTCTCCGTTTGTAAAAACAGCTCATTCACAGAGATGTTCTGAGGTTTAAAGTTTAAGTGCTCTGAGATTAGAGTCAAGTGAAGAAAGCTGTAGAAAAAGGGAGGAGTGTTACTGCTCCTCTGGATACTGCCAGCTGCCCAGTGCACAGAAATCTGTGAAATCTTCAAGATCCAGCAATCTGAGAAATAGATATATGTGTCTTTTGATCTCTGCTTACTGTCTTCACCTAGAGTAAGTAACAAAGAGGAAGAATGAAAACACTTAGCTTCTTGCTCATTTACTCTATTAACACTTTCAAAATAGGACTGTTTGGTTTGGAGAGCAAAGTGCAACCTCTTTTTCTACAGTATGCAAAAAGCTGTAATACTGATATAAATGATGTAAAATAAGGGAGTTAGATAAAAGATGTCACTTAAGAGGCTTGTAATATCTCTTTTTTTTATATAAAGCACTGGTTGCTACGTTGTAAATATGAAAAAATTTCAAAAGCAACAGAAATATTTAGTACCTAAATAAGCAGGTACATGTCCAGAGAGATACTTTCTGCTTTTAATTTAATGGTAGCCCTGTTCTCGCTGTTCTTCTAAAGGTCCCAGAAGCTGTAATGCTGTTTCCAGGACATTGACCCTGCTGCATGGCTTCAGTGTCAGCGCTGAGAGTCTCTGAGTCCAGCAAACCTGGGTCTCGTTCACCCAGTGCTACTGCAGACTGAGGCACTGCCAGTAACCTGTGCTACAAAAATAGTTTAGACTTTGCCTTTGTCCTTCTAACAGCCCCTGTGTGAAGGCAATTGAACTCTTTAAGAAGTTTCCAAAGAAGTGATAAAACAGTATGGCTTCTAAGGGTCACGATGTGCCCTTCAAGCTTACCTTCAATTATTTGTATTTGCTTTTTTCTTGACTCAGAAGAAGGGAATGCTGCTGTTTCACTGGAGGTCAATGGCAGCTGCAGGTGCTTATGCACCTGTGAATATGGCATGCTTTCTGTTTCTCATTCTTCACCCTTTTAATACTAAGATTGAACAGCAGAACAAGTCAGAGGTTTTTGTATTCTTTTTGATCCTCCTTTCTGTTGGAAGTCACACGAAGATATTTCCTTTTAAGAAGGATAACTAGACAATGAGCAATTTGTGGTCAGATGAAAATAAATAAAAGCTAGAATGTGTTGCTAGAAGGTGCAGCATTAATCGAAGGCAGGTAATAAGGTAAGGTGGACCTTGCAATTATACTGATAAATGGCCCAGCCTGTGTGAGGAGCAATGAAGAGATGATGATTTTCTTCAGCAGATTTGAAGAATTAATCAGTACAGCTACAGATTGAGGTACTTCTGCTAGAGATGCAAGTGCAATACTGATTTTTCATTAAATAATTACTTTGGTTAGAATTCCCAGAAGAACCTAGAGAGTTGAAGTACCCAAATTCTTTCAGTTTTTCTCAAAAAAGTTTTTCAAGGGCACATTTTGTCTCAAGCTTTACTGATACCATTTGCTGCTGCTTAGCATGATCTAAGCTTTGATATTAAGAGAAGTTGCAGGTTTTGAGGTAGAGGTCTGCACCAACCTTGTGTGTATCTCTTGAATAATTTTTTTTTTGCACATAGACTAATGGATATCTTTATGGTTGGACAAGTCTTCCTTTAATATTTTCTGGGGGTGATTCTACCAAAGGCATTAGATAATCTACTTAGTTTTGATTGTTCATGTGCTAAACAGCATATTTGCTTTGGAAGATATTATCTAATCATATGCTAGAATGCAAACAACCATGACAGTGTGGTCTCAAGCAGTGAATTCTTCCTTGGCAAACAGATGCTGAACAAGAAGAGTACCACAGTTTATCAAACACTTGGCTAACACACAAGCTGCCAAGGTCCAGAACTGGCCAAGCTAAGCCTCTAGTCAGTGTTCAGTTGCTGCAGGATTTTGTGTTTTCCATCCACGTATCTATAGTGGTGCCAGGACTACGTGCGTGGGCTTTTCCAGAAAATTTCCCCCACTAATATGGTTAAGTGTCAATAAGCACCTTCCCCTAAATGCCAACAGAATTAAAATTTCCCCCACGGGAGACTTCTGAGACTGTACTGTCTAACCCTCCTTGAAGTAACTGTATTTACTGACTTCCTAGTGTTGAGTCTTGACTCTTGTTTTGTGTAGATCATATAGATGAGCCTCAGTTGCTGCTAGCTTGAGGCATAGCAGTTTAGCTGCCCTCTGCACTATCTGCAGTATAGGATAGTATACCTTTAATTTTTTCTGGCCAAACAGTAAACTTCTCCCCTTTTTTTCCTCATTGACAATGCTTCTAAAATGCACATGCAGCCATCAAGTTTGCCTCCAGCCTATGCTTTCCACCTAGAATGCAGGCTGATTTCCGCTTCGTTCATGTTAGTTCCTGAAAGCACGGATCCCCTCCTCACAACATCAGTGTTCTTGTGATGCATTTAACTGCCCCCATTTGGAATTTCTGTTGGTGCTGAATCAAGGAGAAGCCTTTGGTTGTAGCAGCTCTGATGGAGTAAACAGCCCGACTGTCCTTGCAGGTGTCTGCAGAGCAAACTGCAAGAGGAAACCAGCTGGATGGGCCTGTGCAGAGCTGGCTGCTGCAGCAGCATCTCCATGGCAGTGTGTCTATTCTGTACTCCTGGAGTTGCTGAAAAACTTCAAAGTGTTGTTAGAGATAAAAAGTTCCAAGTATTCTCACTTCCAGATGGAGAACTAAGGAACTGGAAAATAAGTTTTCTGATTAGGAAACTGGATTGGAATGTATCACATCTGGTGTAATTAATAATCCTTATTTTTAACAGTGAGGTTCTGTAGATGTTCAATCTCAAATGCTGTTTGGGCTCTAGATGTTTTCCAGAGAGCAAGGGGCTTTGCTTAGTTACTAGCTGGTTTTTGGGGTTTTTTTGGAATTAGCCCAAACCTGCTGCCTTTCAGAATCTGCCTGAGATTCTGGCAGCATCCGGAGGGAGAGATGGACTTTATCTTGCAGGATGGCTTCATATTTAGCAGGAGAAATGTACTGCAGCATGGAAGAGCCTCCAGTTTTGCAGCACCAGATCGTCCTATCTGTTGAAATAATAGTCACTGAGCTGAGAAACACAATGAACCTATTGTGCTCAGAGCAGTATCAGCAGGCAGCTGTACACGGTAATTTCTTCAGCTCAATTTGTCACTTGCGGAAGTATCTGTCTGCTTCATATATTGCAGTGAGTAATCTTGTTATGTTGGCCATAAAAGGCGGAGGCATTCAGACAGCTGAATCATGCAACATTGAGTTCTGCTGTGTTATACCCATGTCATGGCCAGAGAAGTGGTAACCTTACAGAAATCTCATCTGTCCTTTTGTTCATGTAGGTCAGATGTGCTGTTGTGCAGGCAGATGAACAAATTATGGTAAAAGAACTGCTAATCCCCTCAAGAAAAGATGTTCCGTTTATGGAGGAGATAAGAATAAGATTGTTTCATTTGCTGTATAAGTCTTACTCCAAGTTTACCAGCCTCAAGTTTCATCATCCTTTGCTGTGTATTCTCTTGCTTGATGACAAGGTTCATTCAGTTTTGGTTACTTTTCCATGTTTCTCAGAGAAAACCAGTAACTAAACCAATAAGAATACAAACTTTTTCATTGTCTAAATAATTAGAACTATACTGGGAAATTTGTTTTAATCACCACTTGTCTGTAGCTGTTGGTTTGGTGTGGGTCCTTTTGGTTGTTTTTGCGGGTTTTTTTGTTTGTTTTGGGAGGGGGGTTGTTTTGGTTTGTTTGGGGGATTATTATTTCATTTGCTAGTGCTGATAAAAAAACCAAGCCCCAAAACAACCAACCATCAGAAATGGCCTTTCTTCCTCAAAGAGGAATGTTTATTTAAGAGAAACCAGTATCTTTAAGGGGAGCAGGTTGTAGGTGGAAGTCCTGAGCTGTGGTTTTAACCTGACGGAGGAGGAAAGCAGTTAGTTATTCAAAAAGGTGGCTGAAATGAGGAAGGGGAGCACGGTGTTTCAGAGGAAAGTCAGTATGATGATAGGGCGCTGTTTTCGTGGGGGGGTTTTGTGGGGTTTTTTTTCCCCCCATCAGAAGTAGCCTCTGTGGTGCAAGACCAAGTATGGAGAAAACTCTTGTGGAGGCTGGGGCAGGGAGGTAGGTTGTGGCAGGCCTTCTAATTGAGTGGGTGACAGCAGCAGAGAAGTTGGGATGGAGGGAGAATTGATGAAAACAAGAATAATCAATGGAAGACCAAGGTGAGAACAGATGACTTTGACTTCTCATGATGTAGCAGAATGATTTAAGGACTTTAAGAGCAGAAGCTGAGACGAGATGCCAGAAAAATCTGGTGATGGTCAAAAAAGGAGGACTTTGTGAAAAAGCTTTCACCAAGCAGGTGTTAGCATGATTGAAACCTTAGGTAAATTAATCTTGACAGCTTTCTACTTTCCTGAAAGCATCTCCCACAGGCTTCTCTTCCACCTCCAGTTAACAAAATCCCTTTGTGAACTCTTACTCTGGGCTGCTGCTGCTGCTCTCCTTTCAGCTCCCTCCTCAAAACTTTTTGCTGTTAAATGTCTTACAAGGAATTAGATGATTGAATGTGGCTAGACTAAGACACATAGGCATGCATGGAACAGAAAATATTTTGTAAACCCTAACACCCCCCCCCCCCCCAATCTATTTTCTTTTAGTGTAACTTATTCCTACCTTCTCTATCTTCCTTTCTGCTTCATCCTTCTGGAATGCAAGAAGGAATTGTGTGTTTTCCCATGTTGTTTCTGTCCAGTGTGGTAGATGATACTAGAAATAAATAACTATTATTTCTAAATTGTTAAAAGTATCCAACCAATAAGTGATACAGTAAGATGTGATATATCAAAATTATGAAAATGTTCTGGGCACACTTCTTTCAGCAAATGGAGGTGGGTAATTTGGTTTTGATTTTTGATTTTGATCTTAGCATTTAAGGAAGAAATTAATAATGGCAAGTACTTTTGGTGAAAATTACTTTGAAGTAAGCTTTTGAAATAAAGTAAGTCTTAGATCAGATGGAAATTTTTTTTTTTTTTAGTACTTTTCAGCAACCTTATGGAGCTGGTAAATAGTGTCTCCTAAGAAGATTATCTGAGAGACAGAGAAGTGCATGAGAATTAGCAGTTAAGGAGGCGTGTTTGAATGCATAATGGAGATTATCTGTCCTGATGCGAAGGACAGATGGGATGTACATTAAGAGACTGTTATGGCCAGATCAGATACTCCTTTTGCTTTACAACAGTTTAAGGATTTATATATAAAGTGAAAACCAAGTGTGCAAAATCATAAAATGAATTTCAATTAGCAGAGGATTTAAATAAGAACAAGGAAAGTCTTGTGATGCATAAAAAGAAGAGGAAAACAATGTGCAAATCCATTAACGGCAAGATACATACATAACAAACAGTGTGGGGAGGTTTACGGTGTGACTGATTCCATGTGTGTTATATAAAGTGCTTGACAGATAATGAGCTAAATTAACAGAAAAAAACAACCCTAGTAATGGCCAGAACAGAGAAAAACTGCTAAAAATACAGAGGTAAGACAGTTATTCAAGTGTACAGGACCTGATAAAATCTACCAAAGAATGCTTTATGATATAGTTGAAATAATCTTTCTACTATTTGAAATTATCTTTGAGAATTCACAGGTTACAGAGAGACTGCTGAGGATGGGAGATGGAAAGAAATAGCATTTCTGTTTAAAAGGAGGAGGGGGAGAAAGGCCTGGATAATTACAGATATTTTTATCTAACTTGAATTTTGGAAATAAGTTTGTAAGTACTTTGGAAGTAATTAGGCCTGGGTTGTCTAGAGCAAATCATGTCAAATCAATATGCCTGCCTTGTTTGAGAGGGCAACTGGATAACTGGGATAAAGGAGACGTGGAAGGTGGATATTTTGACTAAAGCTTTCAGGCTGTTCCAGTGATTTTCATAAGTGATCTACAGTCTAAATATAATTTCCATAAAATGGGTGCGTAGTTGTTTGAAAAGTGTCCAAAGCAGAAGTAGTTCCCTCTCAAACACTGAAGGCATTTAAGTAGATAAGCTCACATGTTTCTTCCTGGAACCAGGTCAAGATTAATGACGCTAGTCAACAGAGAAAAACCTTAAAAAAATGTGTGGATGACACCATGCTGGTGGGGCAGGGTCAACATTCTGAACAACCTTTAATTAAGCAACAGGATGAAATTCAGTGCAAAGGAGTACACCTGAAAAGAAATCAAAATCACAACTGTATGAAGAAATTCATGTGTCTGAAGAGTTGTGTGAAGCAAATCTCACAAATTCTAATGAACTGCAGTGAGTAATAGTCATCAGTATCATGCTTTTGTGATCAAAACAAATGTAGAATCACAGAATGGTTTGGGTTGGAAGGGACCTTCAAATATCATCTAGTTCCACCCTTGCTGCCATGGCCAGGGACACCTTCTGCTAGACCAGATTGCTCAAAGCCCCATCCAACCTGGCCTTGAACACTGCCAGGGATGGGGCATCCACAAATTCTCTGGGCAACACGTTCCCGTGTCTCACCACCCTCATCATAAAAAATGTCTTCCTTATGTCCAATCTAAATTTACCCTCTTTCAGTTTAAGACCATTGCCCCTTGTCCTGTCACTACAGGCCTTGGTAAAAGGTCTTTCTCCATCTTTCTTATAAGCTCTCTGTAAGTACTGTAAGGCTGCAATAAGGTCTTCCTGGAGCCTTTTCTTCTCCCAGCTGAACAACCCCAACTCTCCCAGCCTTTCCTCACAGGAGAGGTGTTCCATCCTTTTGATCATCTTTGTGGCCTCCTCTGGACCCGCTCCAACAGGTCCATGTCTTTCCTGTGCTGAGGACCCCAGAGCTGAACGCAGTACTCCAACTGGGGTCTCACCAGAGTGGAGTAGAGGAGGACAATCACCTCCCTCAACCGGCTGGCCACCCTTCCTTTTATGCAGCCCAGGATACAATTCCCTACAGGTAATTTCCAGACATATGGATGACAGTATGTATCACTTAGAGTCTCTTTCTTTGGTACTTTGTTGCTGGGCAGGTTAATTCTGTTGAGTAGCAGTTTATTAGTTTGGATTCTGTGCTAATGTGGCCGCCGGTCAGTCTAAGTAAAGTAAGCTTGCTATCGCAGGTGCACCGTTTGTCTCTTCAGGCTGGTTAGACTTTTCAGATGCACATTTTTTTGTCTAAAAATGAGATTTCATGTTGCTATCTTGTTTACAGATCCTAAGAAGAAAACTACTGAAGTGTGAAAGGTAGTACCTTTATGTTTAGAAACAGCTGATTATATTAGAGTAATTCCAGGACTGTGCGACCAGCCAGATTTCTGCAGGCGACTGCTAGTCCTTGAACCATAATCTGAGAATCGTTGAACTAAAAACAATTCTTATTAATCACGACAGCTGGGAGCAAGGCCAAATGCTGGGCCATAACAGTAATAAGCATGCTGCTTATGTTTGAAGTAAATTATTGGCATACTTAAAGTTTTAGAGGTTTGGGAAGTTGATGCATTTTTGTCTGAATTTTTTTAAATAAATGAATAAAGAGGAAAGATATTTAGATATCTATTTCTTGCTTTTGTAGCAGATAACTAGACAAACTGTTGGAAAACTGTAGTGATCTAAGCTTCCTGCCCACAATTTTAACTCCCAAAGTAGTGATATTTCTTGGGGTAGGGCAAAGAGCTTGGTATCACTAAGTACTGCTGAATAAAAACATTTGCTTGGCACACAGTAGCAGTCCCAAAACAGGAGATTATACAATGCATACTGCATCCTAGAAAACAATGCAGAATATTTTTGAATGTCATTGGCTCGGTGTTTGCTAAAATTTCTGCTTAAGCTTTAACTATTTTATATAGGTTTATAGTTTATATAGTTTTATAGATTATATAGTTTTATAGTGAAACAGAAGCAGAGCAGATGGACTTTAAGAAAAGGTTTAAAATGTCTTGGATAAGGAGAATTTACTTTGGGAATGTGGTGGGTTGACCCTGGCTGGATGCCAGGTGCCCACCAATGCCACTCTATCAGTGCCCCTCCTCAGCTGGACAGGGGAGAGAAAATATAACGAAAGGCTCATGGGTCAAGATAAGGACAGGGAGATCACTCACCAGTTACCATCACAGGCAAAACAGAGTTGACTTGGGGAAAAAAAATTAATTTATTACCAGTCAAATCAGAGTAGGATAATGAGAAATAAAACCGAATCTTAAAAAACACCTTCCCCCCACCATTCCCTTCTTCCTAGGCTTAACTCACTCCTGAGTTTGTCTACCTCCTCCCCCCCAGCAGCGCAGTGGGACGGGGAATGGGGGTTGGGGTCAGTTCATCACACGTTGTCTCTGCTGCTCCTTCCTCCTCAGGGGGAGGACTCCTCACTCGTCCCCTGCTCCACAGTGGGGTGCCTCCCACAGGAGAGAGTCCTCCACGAACTTCTCCAACGTGGGTCCTTCCCACAGGCTGCAGTTCTTCACAAACTGCTCCAGTGTGGGTCCCTTCCACGGGCTGCAGTCCTTCAGGCACAGACTGCTCCAGCGTGGGTCCCCCACAGGGTCACAAGTCCTCCCAGCAAACCTGCTCCAGCGTGGGCTCCTCTCTCTATGGGGCCACAGGTCCTGCCAGGAGCCTGCTCCAGCATGGGCTTCCCACAGGGTCACAGCCTCCTTTGGGCATCCCCCTGCTCCAGCGTGGGGTCCTCCACGGGCTGCAGGTGGAGATTTGCTCCCCCGTGGACCTCCCTGGGCTGCAGGGGGACAGCCTGCCTCACCATGGTCTTCCCCACGGGCTGCAGGGCAATCTCTGCTGGAGCACCTGGAGCATCTCCTCCTCCCCTCCTTCTTCACTGACCTGGGGGTCTGCAGGGCTGTTTCTCTCACATGTTCTCACTCCTCTCTCTGGCTGCAGTTTCTGTGCGCAGCAGCTTTTTTTCCCTTTCTTAAATCTGTTCTCCCAGAGGCACTACCACTGTCGCTGATGGGCTCAGCCTTGGCCAGTGGCAGGTCCATCTTGGAGCCAGCTGGCATTGGCTCTGTCGGACATGGGGAAAGCTTCTAGCAGTTTCTCACAGAAGCCACCCCTGTAGCCCCCCCCCGCCCCCGCTACCAAAACCTTGCCACGCAAACCCATTGAGGGAATAAGTAATTGGTATAGGTATGGTAAAATGGTAATTAATAGGAGTGTATATCTCTGTGTAAAATAAAGTATGTGGTTGATAATAGCTGCAGATTGGTATATATTGAACTACTCTATTTTGAGACCACTTGTCTATAGGAAGGTACCCTTGCTTTCAACCTCTTTTGATTTATTTTCCCCTAAATGTTTTCCATCAAATTTGAGGTTTATATGTAGCAAGTATGGATCTGCTGTGTTTCCGATTTAAATACCTCTTGGCAGGAGTCTTTGGACTGCACTAAGGGACTTGTAGGATAAAACTTGTTCACTTTTAATTGATAATTTGTTCTTAATTAAATATTAGTATCCCATACTGATTAAGTAAACAATTCAACTGAAATTGAAAAGTGTAAATTCTATTCTTGAGGCTACAACTGACACTGCTTCTGCAGTGTAGTGATTTGCAGCTGGATTCAGGTATAGTCTGTGCATCAGGTTGAGTGGTCTGGGAGACCTCTGGCATTTGAAGATGTAACCTCAGTAGTGAACAGGTTGCTTCCCTTTATTTTGACTGACTAGTTCCCCCCGAAATCAGTAGTCCCACATCTTCTTATGTCACTTAGAATCTGTTTGCACCAAATAGATCTCAATCAAAAACCTCACTGACCTCAAAGCCAGACTCCTCAAGTCTACATGTTTGTCTCCCACTGCAGATACACAGATTATAGACTTACATAATGGCATTCACAAGGCATGTACCTTTCTTTGACACAGAGACAGTGTGAAACAGTGCTGCAGGGCAAGAAACTGGACTCTACGGGGTACTAATTATTTTTATACGTCCTACTTATTTTTAAAAAAACTTGTTCATAAAAAGAATAAAACCTACATTTGGTTACCACTCTGCTTGCCAGTCACTGGGCTTGTTGCCTTCTTACCGATTGCTCTGGATACAAGCTTCTTTGAAGAGCGGCTTCAGTTTCATAATGCCAGTCCAGTATCATTTTAATATCATGCTGTTACTGCTATATTTTTCACATCAGGAAATGAAAATGATTTTGATGAAGAACAGTGCTGGGTTTAGCTGTAAGATAGGATTAGTCTACTTTCCAATTCTTGTTTCTAAACAAAATCCGTGCCAACTGGAAATTATCCAGTTGGTTGAAAAATGACATGGGAGCAGTTTGGTCAGGAATATTTGCTTTTTCACCCTGGGGTTTCTTCCATCTGCCTAATAAAACAATTATATCACTGTAAGACTGAAATTCCTTTGTCCATATCCTGTCTAGTAGTGGACAGTACTAGCGGCTGTTGAGGCACATAGAAACCATTGCTGCTTCTTCTGCCCTTATGTACCTGATACAGAGCCTGGCTCTGTCATCTCAGTAACCCCTTCTTGGGTGCTGGGAAACTGCTTACCAAGTCTGCCCAAAATCTCTCTTCTGGCCTACACAAGCCCAATTTTCTGACATGTGCTAAATTCTTGATTTCATTAGGTACTGTAACACTATGAAGTTCTAGAGGCTAATTAAGCATTGTGGTATATATTGGAAATGAAAATACACTGTTGCAATTTTTTTAATTAGGCAGGTAGACCAATGTACAGCATTTCTTTGGTATTTCAGCATCTGTGCAGCTTGGGATCCTGGAGTCCTCTAACAAGTGAGACATCTGATGGGGGAGAAGACAGCCTCTCTAAGTGTAAAAATATTTCAAGCACATTTTTTTTCAGTGAAGTTTATTCAGACTGGAAAGCATCTTTGATTTTTTTGTAGGACAATGCTGAAATGGGTGTTACAGTGACAGTATAGAAGAAGCATGGAGGGAAGAGTGCATCATCTCTTTTTATGCAGATACTTTCCATCTATTTTCTTCCATGATCTGCAAAATCAAAATCACAGTAAACTTCTTAGGGTGATAACAGCATTAAGATCATTTATACCCAGCAGATTATAGTTCATCTGAGGCTCCTCTGAGGGCACCGATCAGTGAATGTGGGAGAATGATATACTTGCAATCTCTTATAGTTGCCTCTTTGAGTGCAATGTGTCAATATCATCATTTTAGTCTATGGAAGTTCTGCCATTTGAAGTTAGGACGAACAGACTGTTACCTGTAGTTGTCATCTCTCTTTTTTTTCTTTTTTTTTTTTTTTAATATATATATACACACATACCCCCACACACTGGTGTCTTCCCATTTTTGGTAGCACAATTCCCGTTATTAGAAAAGCCTATATCCTATGTAATAGTAAAAAACCATTTTTTTTCCCTTCAAATAAGTGCATCAAGCTCAAATGTTTTCATATAAACAATTAGTGAAGGAAGGACTACAAAGAGCAAAATAGGTTAAAAAGAAAATATGCAAAAATAATTGATGATGAAGATGGGTTTTCACTGGGAAGCTACAGAAGGAGACTTTATTGAATCATAAAAGCCTTTTAGGATGATTTTTTCTTAGTTTTCAATTTATCTCTTCCTTGTATGTGTATTTCTAATACTTCTTTTGTATACTGTTAAGCTTAAAATGCTATTCACATGTAGTTTATGTAGGTTTGCTACAGACTCCATTCAGTCACTCAACTGGAGATAGTGTATTATTGTCCTCGATGTATCTTTATTGTATAAAGAGACTCCAGTCTTGGAGGCTGTAGCTTTTAGGAGCTATTCAAATGTATAGAGACAACAGACCTGCTTGAGTAATTTGCAAATTAAGTGTAAGACGGCAAATGACAGATGGTGGAGACAGACTGGCAAGAATAAGAAACAGACAAATAGTACAACCAGAGTGTTAGACGGTGGTCACAGTACTGCAGATTCTGCCCACTCATTGTGGGCTGCAGTGGCGGGGAGAAAGGCAAGAGAGTAGTAAGAGGCTCTTTGTTTTATGTTTTAGTGCAGAGGTGCAAAGTAAGACTAACGCCTTGAGTGAAAACTGACTTCTACGTTTTTGTCTCTCGGTAGACTGTTTTCCTTTGTATTTGAAGCTACATTTTAGCAGAGATTTTTTTACTAAACTTCTATGGATATGTATTGGTGGGTCAATAGTTTTCCCTTGTACCTTTTTTTGACAGTTAAACAACATTTATGGAGGAGCACAGGATGAGATTCTCTTCTACTCTCTTGCTTGGTTTTTTTAATAGTCACTTTCAAAATTGTCAGTGTCCTTTCTAAATCCAGACAAGTTCAAACTGTATTTTTAGTCATGTTAGTGCAGTTTGGAGTTGCTGGGGGAGAGAGAAGGGAAAAAAAAATCCCCATGACCATGATGAGAAACAGCTGAACTGCTATAAATGTTGATCACTGTAGGCAGAATAGTAAATCAGGAAATGGCAAGGCAAGCACTTTATTTGTTTAAACTGTCCCATGGCTTTTTCTTGTTTATTTGTCTAGTTTAACTGGGTTGACAGAGACAGGGAATGAATAGTATGTATTTTATGGTTGTTTTACAACATTACAGTTCCAAGAGTATAAATAAAACAAGGTTTCTCAGCTCTCAGTGTTCACTTTATTATATTTCATTCTTGTATTTAGCATTCTGTTCAGTGAAGTCCTGATTCTGCGTCACTGACAGCGACAGACGTGTCCCCTGACACTTCAGCAGGCTCGGTAACAGATTTTTAAGAGACTGAGCTTTCTAGATGCTCTGACTTGGTTTTTGTATGCATGTAGAAGAAAGATTCTTCTGAATGAGTTACAGAAACACTGGTTCTACTCCGATGGTTGCCCAAAAGTGGGCACTGTGACTATAAGTGACTCTGTCCTCACCTCAGTGTCACCACACAGAAGAGGAGAGTGGTATACCTCAGAAGGGTTGAGCAGATGAAACTTACATTGTCAAAGATCAATGCAAAATAGTGCAATAAGAAGGTGGATGTTTATCTAGCATTTCTTACAGTCCCTTCGTTTGTACAGTTAGTATGAATATTTTTCAAACAACTTCTCATAATGCATAACTTTAATCCTAGTTTCGTGCACAAGTTCGACTACCAGTCCCTTATTATTGTCCCTAGCACTTCAATTTGGGGTTGGTTTTTGGTTTGGTTTTTTTTTGGCTTTTCCAGGAGTGCCGGCTAACTATTCTTATGAGAAATACTTGTGTATGTCTACATTAGCATTTTTAGTCTAAGCTGGGGATTCTCATGAGGCAACTTTCCTGTTGATCTTATTTAACTGTGCTTTTTGTTCACATCACAGAGCAGTTCATGAACTGGATATCTTTGAGATGAAATTAATATAGAAGATGCTCTCCAGTAGTGTGCCTAATATGCTCCAGCTCCTAATGAGCATTCACTCCATGGCACCTAATCAGAAAGTCCTCAGCACCAGTCTGCTCCTACTGGAACACCCTTAGTGATACAAACATAGCAGCTATTGGTAAAAACTTATTAAGGTTCTTTTTCTTCCTTAGTTTTGTTTGCTAAATTAAGATAATAGGAACTTTAGGAATTACTGAAACAGGCTAAACATATACACAGTATTTTTTTTCCTTGTGCTACCAATTAATTGTTGGGCTTAAATGTTTGCAGCAACAAGACAAAATTGATAGCCGGTATTGTACTATGTACATTCTTAAATCCAATGCAGATGAGCTCCTTGGACTTCTTCATGTCTTTGTTATTAGCATTATTTTTATCATTCTAGAGCCAAAATGTAAGCTGCTATTTGGAAAACAGAAATTGCATTAAATCCTTCACAAACCTGTTCTTGCCTTTTTTTCACTGCCAAATATGACGCAAAAGAGAAAAAAAAGACAGCATTGAGTGATGTTGCACAAAATGGTAGCTAGCACAGGAATCAAAAGTAGCTTCTCAGAGAACAAAGAACGATGTCTCTGCAGAACACTTCCTAGTACTGGGGGGGTGAGACTAATAGATCAAGTCATATAGTGTGCACTTGGCCAGCTGGTTTGAAAGAGCACTCCTAGTGTTTCAGGGAGCTAATATGGCATCTGGAACTGGAGTACTTCAAATATGGAGTGCTTAGAAAAGCTGTTGCTGGTGATACAGTAAAATAGCAGTGCTCATATAAAGAATAAATGTAAAGTGTGGATTTTTCTTTTAGCTCAATTGTTGGGTGTGAAATTGAATTGAGAAGTCTCCAAACTATATTAAATCACCCCCTTGGCATTGCCACAGGAACAATTTATTTCATCTTGAAGGAGCCTTTGGTTTCCAGATCAGTGGAGCTAAGCAGGAGGAATGTGCGTCACATTGAGGTAAACAGGGATGTGAGCTGGTTAAAAACAGAAAAGGCAACGCAGCAAAATTCTGTGCCCCTGACATTTGTCAGCCTCTTCCGAAATGTGAATGCTGTTTCCATTAAGCTTTGGGGCAGATATTATCTCTGTACTTTTTGTTGTGCTGATGAGTTGGAGCTGAACATAAATGTATTTATTTCAGCTGCTTTTTCAAGAGGCGAGTCTGTCTTGTTTTGTGTACCAGGAGGTTTGCAGTGCTATTGCAGTGCTATCATGCCCTGGTGGACTGTCTTCATGCAGGAGGACTGGTAATGAGGGATGGCTCTTGCTGCCTCAGTCCCAGTGTGAGGTGGAACTATCAAGCTTCTTCCAGTTTCCCACCTATTTTTGTCATCACAAGTTTTTGTGAGATGATGAATTACAAATGTCTATACCACACTGTGTGATGTCTGTTACACTTTCTCAAAGCCTGTCTCTGGAACAAGACACTGAATCTGTAAGCATTATATCAAATATTTCTGGTGTCAGAATGATTTTGGTACAAAATGAAGGCAAAATCCTGGATGCGGCCTTCAGGATCTAGAAGTTCTATGCAGATGCCTCCAAAACAGCCCTAGCATGTAAGGGTAACATGGCAGCATGTGTGAGCCATGGACCAGGGCTGTGGGCAGATATGCTTTGTGGCCAACGTGTGTTCTGTTTAGGGTTGGTTCACTACAAAGAGCAGAGCAACAAGGTCACTTAGCATCACATCTGGAATACAAAATGTGTATTCTTTACGTAGTAGAACTTAAAGGTATTAGGATCCCCCTTAACATTAACAGGATTGCAATACTGCAAGCAAATTGGTCTTGATTTAACTGGAGAGAGCCACATTTAATGCATTTTTTTAACCCGCCCCTCTCTAAGTCCAACTTGTCCAATTTGTTTTGGCCCATACTGTTTCTTTTCATCTTTGGCTCACAATTTACCTGACCTTCACCCGTTAAAAACAACAGAAAGCCAAGCACAGAACAACAAACTGCATGAACTGGGGTAGCAAACCTGGGTTGATTTGTTTGGGTACTGAGGCAATTGTGAAAATTTGGAAGAGGTTAGTTAGTGCTGTGTTTAACGTAAATAAATAAACCCAAGCTCTTTTCACTCCTATCTCAGTGCTCTAATCTAACTTCAGGAAGAGACGAGCAGAACTTTGCACTGAATTTCAAGGTGAGAAACACACTTTAGACAGTACGGTAATGAGGCGGTCATTGCAGACTACTTTGTAATTCTGGTAACCTGACAAAATACCTAGTGTTCCCCTCTTCCCCCCCCCCCCCCCCCTTCCAAAATTTCTCACATGTAGAAATGTTACCATCTTAAAGTGTACCCTGATGAATGACAGGTGGAAGGACACATTTTTCTATTGCATTTTTTTGTTGCTGTTTCCACCTGGGATTGTATAAGGGATTCCCTTTGATAACAGAAGAAAATTTCTACAAACCAACATTCAGACAGTAGTATTCAGTCTGAATATTTTATTCAAATAATAACCTGTCTCACTGGTAAAGAGGGAGTAGGCAGATCTGACACTCTTGGCTACAGCTACCTTCAGTGAAAGATAAAATAAAAAGCTATGAGGTGGAGACCTGTGCCTTAAGATGGTCTCTGAATGATAAATTTATCTTTTATTCTCCTGCCATTTCTTAAAAGCATGAGAACAGGACCATGGGAGCTCTTTATTGATGATCATCATAATCGGTTTAAAATATTTTCTCCCTTTTCAGCACTCCTGGAATTTTAACTGAGAATCAATAGTGCTTTTTCATATGTGCTTCCAAAGTTTCCTGGTAAGTTTTACCTTTTTAAAAGCAGAGAATTTGATCATTGATTAGGCTGTTGTTTACACTGGCTACTTGCAGGAGCTCTTGCCATTTAAGGAATTTTCACATATGAGTTATATCAAACTGCTTGCTTGTTTTCTGTGGCTCATGAAATAATTGTTAAAAGCACTTGAGGTGAACCCAGTTCTTTAAAGTTCTAATTAGACAAATCAAGCCCTTTTTCTTTTTTTTTTTTCAGTACTACAGAAATGCATACTGCTGTCCTGTAATCTTTCCTTCCTGTCCTTTTCATGAAAGTAATTAGCCTTTTTGCTACTTCTGGGCCAATGGCACTTAGAAATTTTATGGGTCTAGTGCTAAATAACCTCCTCAGTTTGAGCCTAAATCTTTTCTTAATGGGCAGTCTTCATTTCATACCAACACTATTGGTTGTTTTAATTTGGATAATCCCTTTCCCTTCACATCATTTACTGATTTCTTTATACTTAGATGTAGCACATCATACCTTAGTTTCTGTTTCCCAAGGCAAGATCATCCACCTTTACCTGTAACAAGCTCACCACTTCTCATCATCCTTGCAGTCTTCTTCTGTTGCTCTTCCAGCTTGCCTCCATCTTCCTTCATCCTGGATGAGAAAAGCCATACACAATATCCACACTAGGTCATTACAGTACCTTTCATGTGGCATTGACATATCCCATTCCTGAAATTACTTCCAGCTGATATTTTCTAGGCTTCTGTATTATTATTTTTTTAAAAATGTGTGCCACTTTAGTGACTCCTCTATATTAACCAGAATTAACCAGTATGCCCATCCTTTTTGCTATAAATGGGGAATTAATCTGTTGGTAGAATGTTTTTGTTAGAAGACTCTTTGGTGCATGGCCTCCATATATTCTATGAAATTCCATCTTTCTGCAGTGTTGTAACCAGTGTGGCTATGTGGAAACAGAACTGAGATGAGTTTATTTCTTACAGAGAAATTTATATCTGGTACAGAACGAATTTCAGGGAAAACATATTTCATAATTGTCAATTATGTCTCAGTTTTCCTATTGTATACAGTTGGTTGCTTGGATTATCTTTTATATACATGAACAAGAAAAATTAAAATGGGAAAAATGCTTGCTTTATTTTCTTGCAAAACTCTACAAAAAAGGATTAGACTAAAGTTTTAAATCGCAGCCATCTCCTAAATCAAATGTGTAACAAGGGTGATAATGAGCGTAAACACACTGAACAATAAAATGTAATTTGTGTTCTGAGTTCTAGGGCTCTAATCCAAAGCTCACTGATGTCTGTGGAAAGACTTCCACTGATTTGAATTAGGCCTTGGCTTTTGTCCTGAATGAACACAATACCAGTGGAGCTATTCATGAAAGAAATGTTTGGAAATAAATCACAGGAACTTGCTGTGTCAGAACCCAATTCACTTGCTAATTCAGGCAGTCATGTTTTACAATGCTTGTTGTGTCCATAGTTTGTCATAGTCCCTCACATGAACTAACCAAATTCAATCTTAAAAAAAAATCATTCACCACTGCTGCTGTAATTGGAAGGTTGTTTCTGGATCATTACTCTGATGTTTGAAACCTTCTTTAACTTCTAGCCTAAACCTATTTATTATGCCAATTGTTTCCACTCGTTTCATGCCAACATAGTCTTCCAGTCTATACAGTATACTTTGTCTTTATTCTGTACAGTTCTGGTAAACTACTGATGATTGTCCGATCTCCTCTCAGGCTTTGCTTTGTTTTGCTAAATAAGCCAAGCATTTTCATTTCTTATTCAGTAAGTTGTTCATTCCCTGTAGCCTTTATCTGAATCTATTCCCCTTTGGCTTAATCTATCTGGGATACAGGCAACAAAACCTGCATCTTTAATGAGGTGTAATAGTGCTCCATATAATGTTGTTAATACTTTACATGCTTTACTAGAAATACTTTTCCAAATGCATCCAGTATTTTGTTTGCCTCCTTATGGCTGCATTTCACTCATCACTTCTATCATGTGACTTATAGGATCTTGGTTCCCAGGTGAGCTCCCATTTAGTAGTAGAAATAAGTTTTTCGTCCATGAGTGCACAGCTTTGACCTTGTACTCCAGTGCTCGCTTCTTCCTTGGATGGTGCTCTGTTTGTCCTCTGCATTGGTTGTCGTAAATGATAACAATCAAGCTTGAGTAATCAGCAGCCTTAATTAGTATGTTCCTACTTTGCGCTAATTTTGTTAATTAAAAAAAAAAAAAAAACCACTCTAGAAATTGCTAGAGGTGGTGAATGATGGCTGATGGAAGGTGACAGGAAACAACTGGGGAAAGGTGCCCAGTGTTGGGCAAAGAAATAGTGAGATGAAGAGGCCATGGAGCCCAGGAGGGAGAAGTGAGAGCTTCTGCAGTATTGGTCAAATGAAGGCTACTCACATTCGCCCAGAGCATTAATTGGGTCTCACGGAGACATACCTGGGATGGATGAAGACATGCCCAAATCCTAGAAATAAATGCATCGCTCATGACTTTATGCATTTTGATTTTTTAAGAGTAGCAACTCTGCTGCTTAACTTTGGATGTTCCTTTATTTTTTTTCAGGAGTTTTCAATGTATTCTGAAAGTTTGAAGACTTATTTTCTAAAAGCATCTTAAAAATACTGAATCCTAAAAGCGCTTTAAAAGTCCTGAATTGAGGGGATTATGAGTCTTGAATAATTTAGCCGCAAAACTTGAAAGGGATGGAATTTGCTTAGGTCTTTAAAATGTATATGATACATTTTCTTAGAGATTGGAATGACTCTGAGACTTTTATTGAGATAAGTACATTCAGCAGATATTAGAAGTCACAGGCAATAGCAATTAAGACATATGGGAATTAATATCAAGCTGGGAGGCTCAAGATGCAGCTGAGGGCCATTAACTGCAGTTGATGATTAATGACCTCTGCTGAGGTCATTATTATTATCAGCTGAAAATGTAGAAAAATTCAGATGTATGAATCTTTTTAATGGGAGATGCAGTTTGAGTCAGTGCAGTAGATGTGTCTCAACTGTGGATAGATTGCCCTGTATTAATATCAAATAGAGGGCTTCATTCCCCTCCTCCCCCCTGGCATTTTTAGGAGTGTTAATCAAAGCTGGATCTCTAAAGCTGCTCCAGTATCAAATTGAAAAGTAAGCAGAATAAAGTCCATAGTGCTTTAATGTTCTCCCAGTATTACATTTGGCGTCCAGTACTTAATCAGCTTTATTTAGAGATATTCCCATCTGTCCCTTTCCGTGCCTAATGAGAGTACGTCTCAGTATTGTCCAGAAATGTGCCCAGAACATTCCTTGTGCTCACTGTTCTTGGACCCACATTTGAAATCTCGTTCTCCCTTCTTTTGCATTATGCCCCTAACGAAGATCTAGGTTCCACATTGTCATATATGCTGTGCAAAAAGAGGGCCAGCACACAGGACTGGCCGATGCAAGAAAATACTGCTGTGTTGATACAGGGAGAATCTGTTTCCTAATAAATTGTCAGTTGTAATAGATACTTACTTCCTAGCGTTCAGACAAGTCCATGCATGGTTTCTTCCACTGTTGGCGAAATACTTTTTTTATATGATGAATTTCTATGATTTTTTTTTTTTTTATTGTTAACTTGTAGGGAAACTGAGAGCTACTACAGGGGACTAGGAAATGTTCACCTTACTCCTTATTTTTAGCTTGTGTGAGTTCTATTACAATATCTTGATCATCTCTTTCTCTCTCTCTCTCATATGTATGTGTATATATATAAATAATACCTTGATTTCTCTCATATATATATTTATGTATTTAAGTTTGTTTACTTCAAGGTGCTTTTTAAAAAAAATTGAAGAAGTCTGAAATAGGTAATATAGGTAACATAAAGACATAAGCTTTAATTAGTCAGTCACTATTATCTTTTATTTAGATTATCCACACTACTGCATGTTTCTGAACGCTGCATAAGTCCTTCTTATATGCTGGTCCCCTGTCCCTTTCTCTCCCTTCCCCCAGCCCTCTTTCCCTGGTCATTGTGAAGGTTGTAGCATCAAAATTCCAAGCAGGACAGGACTGAGATGACTGCTGCTTTTGGCTGACCTTTATACAAATGTCACTGGATGTAGAGTTCTGCTCAGGAAAATGGAATTTTGCAAAACTGTAAGCAAAGCAGTTAAAAAACATAACTCAGGTGTGAAATGTCAGCAATTTGAACATTAGGTGGTATGACTAGACCGGCTTGTACAAACCTATCAACTTAAAGCTGTTTGTGGGATTACTACGTGCCTTTATTCACCCTCAACCAAACCACTGAGCTCTCTCCTCTCTTTTTTTTATTTTTTCCCCTCCTCCAAAGTATCTCCTGTGGTGAGAGGAAGAGGTGAGTGAGGTCAGGCAAAATGAAATGAAAATCATGAAAGCTTAATAGACCACAGGGAGGTTCCTTTGAAAGGGTGCCAGAGATAGACTATCAGTTATGGGGAAGAAGACCACAGAGTTGGCAGTGAATGAAAGGAGATCTGCTACATGCGTATTAGTGTTTAATACTCCTTGCCACAAAACTGGTCTGTTTTCCTAGTTAACTTTTTAACAAATGTATCATGCTGACAGTGCTATTGGTGCTCCCTGATGCAGCTTCACTGTGCTGCAGGATACATTTTTCTAAGTAGTTCTGGATTCTTTGTCTTGCTTGTAAGATCAACAGATGAGAACTGAAGTATTAATGAGATTACATAAATTGCATTTTCTGCTTCATCTTTCTGCAGCCTCTACCAATTATCCACTCTAAAGGATAAGAAATTGTTTTCCTGGATGAGAAGGAAAGAAGTGCTTACTTGCAGATATATCAAAGAAAACGTCAGGTTACTGTAATTATGCAAACACCTGACATAATAGCCCTCAGCGTGTGAAATGGTGTGGTCAATCATCTCAAACACTGTTTTTTTCAGGTTAAAGAACTCTTAAAAGAAGGGGCTTTGCTCTGGCTGATTATCCATCTTCTAAGACTTCCAAGTCTGGGTTGCAGTAGTTAAGATACTAGGACTTTATGTGAGACTCACTGGGTGGTAGTCTAAAAACTGAGTAAGCACAAAGGCTAAACTAAATGATAACGGCTCCCTTTCAGTCTTAACATTTTATGAATCTATGCTTGTGTGAATGAAAAGACCTGTGTAAGTGTCAGAATTAATTTAAGGACTCTGGTTTTATTTGATGATGTGGAACTAGTCCGCTGTGTGCACATAGTTTACAGAGAAATTGCAGAGAGAGTCTGATCTTCCAAGGCTGCTAACATACCTTGAATTTCTGCTGATCTCTAGGTCCATAGATGTGGTACATTTCCGACCCTTCTTTTACAATGTTGAAATATCCGTATTTGTGTCATGTGCTTTTGAACATGGAGTTCTACAGCTGAACATTTTTAAGCCTGAAATTTGTCTTTGGGACAGGTCACTGTTTTCAGTTATTTACTTTTTCTCTGCTGCTACAGGAACTCTCAAGGAATGAGTGTGTATCTGCACTAAGTATTTAAATGCCAAAACATCTAGAAAAACATAACATGCAATACAAAATGACCCTGCAGTGTTGATGTGAATGTAACCCTCAGTTACAGTGCACCTGACTCTGTCTGCTGACTCCATTGTAATTCAGCACAATGTTTGCTTTTGTACAGATAAGACCACAGTTGTCTGGTCTTTTCAGTCATATGCCCTTTTCAGCTTCATTTCATAAGTCACTGTCGCAGTTTTGCTCAACTTTTAGGAGAAGTTCAATAGCTGCTGGGTTCTCAATTCGAAGACTCCTTCCCCCAAACATTTTGCAGAGTTCAGCACTTCCAGACCAGTGCTTTCCTTAGTGTCTTTTTACAGAGCCCTTATTAGTCTGTGGACACCCACCCCCAAAGGCCCCAGGCTGAAACCTCCTAGTTAAACAGTTGTTGTCAAGTTTCAGATTATCCTTGGGCACAGACTGATGTGACAGAGCACAAAGTTAATCTTCAGCATTATTTCTTTTTCATTTGCAGGAAAAATTTGAAGGCTTGTTCCGTGCCTATGATGACTGCGTGACATTCCAGCAGTTTAAAAGCTTCAGGCGTGTGCGGATAAATTTTAGTAGTCCCAAATCAGCTGCTCGTGCCAGAATAGAGCTGCATGAAACACAGTTCAGAGGGAAGAAGTTAAAGTTGTATTTTGCACAGGTAATGAAATCTGGTATCTACTTCTATGTTAGTGCATAGCTTTTATAGAAACATTGTGCAGTAACACTGAATAAAAGTGATAAAGGTTTCTCCCATGCCCAATCTCTCTGCTATAAGATTACTCAAACATCCTTATGTTGCCTGAGCTCTACCTGCCCAGTGGGTCTGCAGTAAATCTCAAGGACCACTTAGGACCCAAGTTGCTTATTCAACACACAGAAGTTATATAGCTTAGAACTGATTTACAACTGATTGGGTATTTTCTGTGGGTAACTCTCTAAACTAGCTATAAAAAAGGCGGTAATGTAAAGTTTCAAAAGTTCATAAAAAAAGTAGGGCTGAATTATTTGACTGCAACCCTGAGCCACAGTCAGGCTTCCTCCTGCCTTTTTTTTTTTTTTACTTACTGGATGTATGTGTGAATTTTCTATTAAGTTCAGGTAAAAGGGAGAGGGTGGGGGAGAACAACACCCCTAGTCTGGGAGCGTAGGTGATTATATCCATCTGTTGGAAGTGTCAGATGGCGGTTCAATTCTTGGCCAAGGGAGAGAGAACCCAGATCTCCCACAGCCTGGGTGAGTACTAGGCCCCAGCCAGGATATAGAAAGGTGAGGGAGGTTGAGAACCTGACCACAGCCTCTTCTGAATGTATTTTAATAAATTGCTGTGGCCACTGTGGCTTATGGGATACTCACTAGTGCTTAAAAGCAATGTAAGTGTGCTTTAAGCTGCCAGATTGATCCTTCAGAGGTCTTAGGATAAAGGCAGGGTCATCTGAAGGTATCAATCAAACCTAGGAGGCAGTTACATTTTGAGCCTCTACAGCCTGGTCAGAATAGGAGCTGTTTTGAGCTTAGGCAGAGCAGAACCTCAGGAACATGGGAAACTACAGTTGTGAAATATGCTTAATGGGTTAGATGAGTTCAGAAGATCTTACAGTTGGATTTAGGTGTTGACAGTTACCTCAATCCCATTTTATATGCCTTAATCTCCTAGATCTGGCTATGATTTTTTTCTGAAAGGTTTCCAAACCTGCTGTTAAGCAGATCTCAGAATCATTTCACTCTAACTGCACAATCAAGAGGTTAATAGGAAACTTAGGATAACACAAGAAAAAGAAAAATGTGCAGAATAGTGATTAGTCTCCATATCTAAGCTGATTTCCTGCAAAGCCATTTAGGTATCTGCACTATGCTCTCCAGTACATGCAGTCTTAAAAGAGCTTGTTAGCTGTGTCCAGGGAATGAGTATGTGGAAGCAGCACAGTGTCTGGAGCAGTGTATGTTTGTATGGGCCTCAGCCAGACTGAATAAGCACTTCAGAACTAGAAGTTCTGGGGAACATGGAGTTGAAAGACCCAAACTGGCTCTTTGCAAAACCCTTTGTAGTATAGCAGGGTGCTGTCTCGGGCTTGCTGTCATGCAAATGCAGTTTATTGCTTCTGGGCCCGAGCTGGTTGTAAACTTGCTCAGGTATGGCTGTAGTGTAATTCATTTATGTTGAGACTTCTTTAATATATCAGAAAAAAGCAGGAATTAAACTAGATAATTGAAGATGGAAATAAAATGAGAACACTTAGTTGCAAATTACTAAGGAACATGATAGATTCCTTTATCACTTCAGCTAAAGAAAACAAATCTTCAGAAACCTCTCTGAAATTACTGATAAAGCCTTGGTGCAGGACTTACTGGTTTCTTGTTTAATGTCTGGTTTTATTTAGGGGTTTAGGCCAGTAGATCACAACAATATCTTTTCCGCCTCAAAAATCTCTGAACTAGCAGCTGTGGATACCAAAGCTTTGCATGTATCCTCAGAGAATGTATACAATAGGCACAAACATTGTAGCTTTGCTCATATAACAGCCCCCCACAGTGTATTTACTGTAGAGAAACCATCTGTAAGGTTGAGATGAAATTCATCTCCAGGCCTTCTCTGCTGAGACTGACGCTGAAACCCTGCCTGGGTGGCATTTGGTATTAGAAGTGTATGATTTGAGTAATCATTCCATTTACCCATCCTATACTAAACAATGTATTTGTTATGCTTTAAAGATTCAGACCTCTGAGACAGATGGAGACAAGCTTCATTTGGCACCACCACAGCCTGCAAAACAGTTTCTCATCTCGCCTCCAGCCTCCCCACCTGTAGGGTGGCAACCAATAGATGATGCAACACCTGTCATCAACTACGACCTCCTTTATGCAGTTTCTAAGCTAGGACCAGGTAAGCTTTTGGTCCTTGTGTGAAAATGCGTCAGAAAAAGCAGACGAGAGAATAGCAGTGTAGAGAATAACCATAGAGGAGGTTGAGGTAAAGCCTGTAAGTTGGGTTAAAGCTTTAGATTTAAGTTGATGCATGTCAACTGGTTGTTTGCTTAAGAATGAGTTTTACCATATGTATGTTCAGAATTAGATCCTGTCTGCAGCTCGTGAGCGTGAGTTTTACCGTATGTGTGTACAGAATTAGATCTTATCTGCAGCTAGTGAGTGCTATTTGATTGAATAGCAGATCAGAGCTTGTTTACACGATTTATTGTGCTTGGATTTGTGCTTAGATGAGACAACTGATGGTTTATGTGGGGACTGGATAAATGTTTGTCCATGAACTTGAGGAGTTTTTGTTTTAAATCACATCTGCTTGGTACTGCTTTCCAAGATGCAGTATACCTCTTCAAATGTTTAGGCATCACTGCATCTCCACCAGAGTGGAGAATCTCTCACATTAACAAGTTTGTCGAGACAGAACTACCATTCCCCAATCCTAGCAGGATTGCTCTGTTGAGACTGCCCATTTTCTGTTGAAAACTGTATGCAGAAGGAATGGGATAAGTTGTAGCCTCTAGCAAAATAGGATAGATGTCAATGGATAATGCAGATAGACGTCAATGGATAATGCAGATAGACTTTCTTCTGTGTTTCCATCTTCAGCTAATGCCAGGAATTGAAGCTAGCTGGGATTTTCAAAACAATCCTTTCCCTAAGAAAATGCTCATCTGATGAAACCAAAACTTTTCACAGGAGAGGATTAGTTTTGATTTAATTAAGTCATCTTTACAAATAGTTTTCTTTCAAAGCTGTTGAAGCATCCTCTTTTAAAATTTTCAAAATGGAAAAGGTTCCACTTCCAGGTCTAAGCAGTATCATTTAGAAATTGTCTGATTTACATATGTAAACCATAGGAAAAAATAGCTTGTTAAATTATTTTCATATTGAAATAAAACACTTCAGATCCAATCTAATAACAATTGGGGGGTGAGCTCATGAAAATTTATTAGAGTTGATTTTTTAAATTCTTATGGGATGAGAGAATTTTTTTCTCCCCAGCTGTACTGAAGATGCTGCTCTCTTGTTCTAAGACTAGCTTCCAATTGCAGACATCTTATCACTGGGGCTTTTGTGTAACTCCACCAGAGTAACCCAGAGCTGAAGTGCATGGGGTGCAGAAGAGATGTGTCATGATTCACAAGGTTTGCAGGATCACCTCATATCTTTTTCACATGGGTTCTCTCACAGGGGGAAAATATGTATCAGCAGAATGTCAGAGATTCCTGTGTTTTATTCCTCTTCAGCAGGAAAGCCCATAGAAAAGGGCTGTCAGGTGTAACACTTTGTACTATATTGCTTATTATTTCCAGAATTGATGCTTTGCTTCTAAACTGCTGAATAAAAGAAAAACAAAAAACTCTTTTTTTTTTTTTTCTTTCCTTTGATGCAGCAGTGTTATAAATGGAAACATGTAAACGAATTCCCTAGCTAGCTGGGTAATAAATCAATTCCTGTTCTAGAGCAGTGGAATGTGAAATATCACTCATTGTCCCACACTCTGGGACAGCTTTGCGTGAAGGTCATATTCACCCGTATTTAAGGAGCCTGCAGGGAGCAATATGAAAAGTCATTGTGTGCTCTCTTCTTTCTATTTTTAGCCCTTGTTAGAGAGATCAATTTTAGTTAACTGCAGAGGCGGTTTTAAAATAGTGTTGCAGTTCTCAGTTGTGCATTTACTATGTTTAGAATTTCATTGAAAAACAAATCCCACCAAAACTCATTTCTCAGTATCACATCAGTAAAACATAATGCTGTACATCAAATGACACTTAGTCTCAGCTAAGTTAGATTTTTTTTCATTCAAAAAACACAATTAAAAAATATAACTACGGTTTGTCAGCTATCAAAAAATACTCACTGGCACAGTTGTTTACGGAACTCTGAATGTTATAGCCCAACTTCTATGTCTTTAACTTGTGAGGAATCTTTCCTATATTAATTACACTGATTTGGTAAGATTAATGTCTGAGGACCCGGAAAACTCATTTGAGCGTGTAAATAGTGAACAGTTTCTTGTATGTCCTCAGTACAAGATGAGTTTTACTGACCTATTTTGCGGGAATGTAAGATACACCACTTGGACACAGACCCATGCTACTGTCCCATTCCATGAATAGAGGTCATCTTTCACAGTACGCTGCCGTAATCATCATAGCCACAAAATTAGAGACTAAAACTGTCCTTAGGCACAAAGGCTGGGAGATTTGCTCCAGAGTGAAACGAATAGGCTGGAAGCTAGTTAACAGATTTGCTCTGTGTTCTCTTTTTCCAAGCTCAGTTTTGGGACAGTTTTGGGGTTGGTTTTTTTTTTTTTGCAGCCTTGTGGCTGCAGCAATGACTGTCTGGCATCTGAGAGGTCTAACAGAAAGATTTCCTTTTGCTGTGCACAAAAAGAAGCTGTCTTTTGGTCCTTTGACGTTAAATTGAGACAGGTAAGGGTGCGTTTACTTGTTAGGGAAGACCATGGCATGTTTAAGTTTCTGGTTGTTTGATGTATATTCTTACTTTCTGCAGATGCAGACAATGAGCTTTAAACAAGGCATGACTAGAATGCCGTAGACCTGTCAGAGCCAGCAACTGTGACTGTGCCTGGTTCTGACCACCAGCCTACAATTTTTTCAATATATTGCAGATAAAGAAGCGTGATCATTAACCTCTTTGATGAAGAACACTTCTATTGTCAAGCAAACTTCCAGTAGTTTAAAATACTGATGAAGATACAAAGGCATTGCACTGAACTAGGGTGGTAGTTTGGCTGTTTGCCTATCAGGCCCAGGTTGTGTCTCTGCCTGGCCTGACTTGCAAGGTACCAAGCTGTTGGCTCGTGTAGGCCCTCATGTCTTTTCCATAACATTTTATAAGGTCTTAATTTCATCCCACTGAGGAATACAGGAAATAATTTTATATGAGAAATGTTTGTAAGGGGGAGGGGGGGGAATCTCCAGGTCTAGGCTATGTGTATACAGCAGAGCTGCTCCTCTCAAAGTTACAGTTTACAAACCGTCACCATCTTGCTGGCATTAGAGTAAGTCCTTATTTTCTGGAAAGCAGTCCTACCCCCTCCCTGTCTACCCCCAACCTGCATATTTCTTCCCTCTTTCCCCCATCGCCTCTTTCAAACCTGTTACCCCAATTTCTTCTCGACAGACTGCCCTGTATTCCCTCACTTTCTAAGTCCATGCTCTTCAGAGTGCCTTTCCCCAGGGTCCCAGGTGCCACCCTGGCCTCCCCTTGCCAATCTCAGCCTCTGCCTGCTGCCCACACAGCATTTGCCCAGACAAATTGCCTTTCTCCCGTGGCTTTGATTCACGGATCATGGCTCCACTGATGAGATCTGCACTATGCAATAACACACAATGTAGGTCAGGGTCCTGAGCGCTTAACTGCTCCATGTGCCCCCCAGTGTGATTTCTCCCTCTGTCACTTAGCACTCGCCTCCACAATTTCAGGCACTATTTGAAAACCAGTGCAGGCTGGGCACCATCTCCAGCAGCCCATATAGACAAATTTGTACCAGTTTCAGTTCTCTCTGCATTTCCCACTCCTTCATCAGCATTCCAGCAGGCTTTGCACCTCCTAAATGCCTTCAGGCTATGCTCCAGGTCATGGAAAATACATTTTTCACATTATGAAAGCACCATTCTGAAGTGTTACACATGATGGCTCTTAGGTCCACAGTGGTACCTCTTGGGACACAAAGGAGACCCTGCAACAGTCTGTGCCACTTGGCTGCTGGGTCTGCAAATGATAAGTGGTCAGAGGAGGGGTTGGGTCAGGGTTTCATTGTTGTCTCTGAGCCATTAAGAGGTAGCCATTCCTGCCATGCTCTAGCTGGGTTTCTTGAGGAGGATGTGTAGCTCTTGCCTCTGCTCCGCCCTTGGTTTGGCTCACCCTTGCACAGGGGAAGGGGAAAACGGGGAAGAGCAGGACCCCGCCCAGTAAATGCTGCACACAGGGATTTCAAACCGTGTCTCACACTCAAGTTTTCTATGCCCAGGTGTTTTCAAACTCTCATGTTTGTTCTCTCTGATTGAAAGGAATTACTAAATACTTCAGATGACTTCCAGAGAGGATTAAAAGGGGTGGAGGGGCAGGCAGATGGGTGATAGATAAAATTTTCCATCCCTGCCCTTCCTCTCCCCTGTGTTCTGTGCCTGCCTCTGCCCTTCCCTCCCCTTACCAGGGGCAGGGTACAGGAAAGCTGCTGGGTGTAGTAGAAAGTTCTCCCTCTGCCTTGTTCTGCCAGCCTGGAGAGGAGGGTGCCCTTCTCCTGCAAACATCAGTAATGGACTTCCAGAGAGCAGTTCCTCCATATTGTGCCTGGCAGATCCATGCAGCAGAGGTATTATATGGGATGGGTTGTAGCTCTTCTGGCGTAAACATGCACCCGTACAAAGGACTACCCGTTATTTGTACCATATTTTTTGTAAAGCACTTGGATGAAGCGACTACAAGGGGAAGGTATTTTTATGAAGCTAATGACATGTTTAACATGGAATGGACAGCTCTGAACCCATTAACCTTTTACCATGAGTCAGAATCAGGGATGAGGTAGCTGCAGAGTATCATTACCATTTCTTCATTATTAATTAAGTGTATGAACATACTCTTTGCTGGACAAAAGTGCCTCATTAGATGAGAGATGCACCATCAAAGTTCATAGTACTGATTCACAAAGGGATAGAAAATCACATGCTATTATTATTATTTCTAAAATACCCTAAGTTGCTTTTGTGCTGTTCTTGGAGTCATCTTATTTGTGTCACCTGAGGCTGTGGTAAATGTGGTCACAAAAGGTAGTGCCAAGTGACATAAAAGCAGCTAGGCCCACTGTTGAATGGTGAAACTTCAAATTCCTGGTTTTTTTCTTATGTGAAACAAATGAATAGAGGGACATTGCTGCTATTTTCAGGGGTTAGGAACCTTTTCTGACAAATCTATATGGTGGAGGTGCCACAGCTGAATTCTTCCGTGCATTGTACCCTGAAGGCAGAGTTTAGACATTCGAGCATATTTGATAAATTTTGTAATATTTTTCTGAGTAAATTTATGTTAGCTTCCATTGTTATCCCAGCTTATGTGAATATTTAAACAACTTAATAATAAGGGATAGAGACAGCCCAAAGATTGCTGGAGGAGAAAGACACCTCTCCCCAAGAATCCTTTGGCTTAGCCTGTAAGAGTTCATCAGGCAAGCGGGAGAAGCAGGAGCGGTGGGGCAATGTAAGGCCTGAGAATGCAAAGGAGGCAGCATCAGAGACAGCTGAATGAGATAGCTGGAGAAATGCTTGAGTGATATTAACTACAGAAGTTGGTGAGTCTTAACTATGCTAACTTGACTTGCTACTCTTAGCTTGGGACAACCTGTATGTCTTGTAAACCTAACTCAATTGCAGTGGTTCAACCATTACTCCACTAGCTTAACTGCTGCAGATTTAGCTCAATTTTTTTTTTATGCTGGAGGTGTTGTTTAAGAGGAAGGAAAAAAAAAGCAGAAGGGAAGGGGTAATCTGGCTGTTATCTATTGGATTTTTATTTTGTACTTATTACCCTAGTATTTTTCTGCAAACAATGGTTACATTTAGGAACAAGACACGGCTGTATAAAAGTCCCATAGTTACTGTTGTCCTGTTCCTAACTCAGCCATAAAAAGGTTTTCTGCAGTTTGAGCCACAGTTCTGCAGGCATGAATAATTGTGAGTACAGAACTGAGTCTGCAGCTCATTTATGTTCAGAAATAACCGTCTGCCTTAAAAACCTGATTTATAAGTGCATCACATTTTGATTTGCAAAGTGACATTAATTGCTGTTGCAGTTACTTGTGCCAGAGGCATCTGAATATTTTTTTCCTTGTGTCTGTAGTTATTTCCACTGTTCTTTTTCAGCAGAAAAAGTCCTTCTGGGAAGGATTTGAACAGTAAAAGAATGTGGCATTTGAACTGAGATTATTACCTTTTAAGAGGGCAGTGAATCTGATTTATTTCATGGTGCTGGTGTATGAGGAAAGGGCCCAGCATTGTGTGTGTGCAGCACTGCAGAGCTGCTTGTAGCTGACAGTGACCAATGTAGCCTTCGGTGCTGGTTGGCAGCATTGACGTCAGACCATAGCTGAGAAATTAGCTGAAGCCCGGAGGGAAAATAGGCAAAGAAAAACCATATAATTTCTCAATGCAGCACAACCAAGCTATTTCTCTTTTTATATTTTAGCCTATCAGCAAGACCTGTAATGCTTTGCTCAATTTGGATTCAGAGGAAAGGTTGCTAAAAATAGAGCAGTTAAATGTCAACATTAATGGTATCACAGCAGTAAAATATTTCTCACAGCAAGATGCCTGACTTACAGCTATTATTCACTAGTTGCCGACTATTTTTTAGGCAAAAATGCAGAATGTCGTCTAGTCGCAAGCCACCCAGTCTTATTTGAACGAAGAATTTGTCAGCACAAATACCATGTGATGACAGTCTCAGAACTGCATGTGCTAATGCAGGGCCAAACCTGCAACCCCTTCCTCACATGAATTAATCTACCACAAAGTTGCTAATAAATAAAAGTCCAAATTAGTAACATGAGCAAACTGCAAGTGCTTTGGGGTAGGGTCTGCCATTTCACTTTCATCGTACAACACCTAGCCCTGCCAGGTTCTGCCAGTGATGCAGGTGTTCAGGAGCTGTTGCACCACGAATACAGGTCAGCTAGGTATATTGGGCCTCACTGTCGTCATCTCAGAATATTTTTCAGGAAATATGCAGTGGTTCTGGACCAGTCTTACGAAGAAAAAAAAAAGCTATCAGGTGTGCATGTGGTCACTGTAAGCCTAGTTCAATTTAACTGAGGCTTGTGGGTCTTGGAGATGAGAGTGATGAGAAATAGTCCAGAAGGGGGCAAGCGCAGTATCTGGAATGGTTTCTAGTTTTCAGTGCTGCGAATGGGTCTTTGTCACATCTGAAGACCAAGTCATCCTGTCAGAAATGTCACCGTTGGGACTTTTTTTTCTTTACAGCATTTATAGACTGTACTCTGTAGTCTCATCTGTAGAGACAAAATTTGTTTCAGTCTCAGCTAAAGAGCTTTGAATCTCAAAATCCTTCTGGAGCAGATACATGTGTTTTTTTATTTCTGGAGCAGTTGGACCAAGTGTTGATGTCTGTCTGGAGGCAACAAGCTGCAGAATCTAGTGGACTTTAAATGGGACTGGAGCCATGCTAGACTGAAAGAAAACAACAACAACAAAAAAGAATAACCCTAACCCAACAGGTGTGACCTGACTTCACACCAAATGTTTGATAGGTTGGATTCCAGTCCCTCTTCTTAGCCATGAACTTCTGTGTTCTCTCTCCTCTTTGTACTTTTTTTTTTCAGTGCTGGTGGCCACTAATATTGGTGTAAAACACCATTATAGACACCAAGGTATTTTATTATGCCTCACAGACCAATGATCACTGCCCCCCAGGGGCAGGATCCCCAGAATCTGTTGTGATAGCTGATATTGTCTAGCCATGCTTGCCCTCACCTACATTTAGGAGCAGCACACGCTCATCTGCCCTATGCAGGTACAGGAGTATTCTGCAGTCCAAGAGCGCCATGGTCTGTACTGCTACTCAGACTGTTGTCTTTTGATCTAACTATTTTTCTCTGCTTCCAGGGGAGAAATACGAGTTGCACGCAGGAACAGAGTCCACTCCCAGTGTGGTAGTGCATGTCTGTGACAGCGACATGGAAGAAGACGAGGACCCAAAGAATTCTCCAAAGCCAAAAATCATTCAAACTCGACGCCCTGGTCTGCCACCTCCTGTATCTAACTGAGCCTCTCCGGCAGAAGCAGCACTTCTCTCCTCCAGCACAGCTCTTGGTTTTTGTTTGCTTTGTTTTGTTGAAAGGCAGCCATTGCCTTTTGAGTACCAGACATTAAACTCATTGAAATCCCTTTACAGTAATCAAGCCTATGTAATAAAAGGGCTAGGAAAAAGATCTTTGTATATGTAACCATATCACACACCAACTAATAGATTTTTCTGGAAAGGACAAAACAAGGCTGAAGAAACAAGGGAGGGTTTCAGTCTGAGGATTTTTTCACAGCTATAATTTGCATGCTGAAACACCACTACCAGAGAGATCATTCAGGGTGGGCAATTAGCCTGATAGCAGGCTTGATATTCAAACTCCCAGAATACTTGCTATTGCCCTTCATCAAGCAGCCTGCTCCTCTGACCTCCTCAGTTCCCCACCAGACCTTAGTCTTTTCCCTTTTTTTTTTTTTTTTAAAGGGGGGCATGAGTGTTGTTGTTAATCTACTAGCAGCTTGGTGGCCTTTTCATCCCCCTGGAGTTTTCTGTAAGGAATACTATCTTTGCAACATTTTTAGAAACATCAGAAAAACACCCTCTTCCACCAACAGCTGTAGAGTAAATTTGTCCTTAATGGTGGCAGGGATGTGAGACAGAGCTCTCTGGGCTGAGAGACAGCAGCTGGCTGGAGGGTCTGGTGTCTTTCAGTCCTTCTCTCTAAGGAGAAGGGAGCCAGAATATCAACAGGGATTGTCATTTTTTCTTCCATAAAGGTGTGAGTGGTACTTCTGAGTTTGAGGCAGAAAGAGAAACTGACTGCTTGTTTAAGGAGGGATTCATTGCTCTCTGTCGTAGCTGTAAGTTCTAGTAATGATATAGGCTGAATGCTTTCCTAGTGGTGTGTTGAATAGCCCTGAAACTGTTAGTAATTACTCGTACATCTCTAATATTCAGACCTTTTCCTTCCCCACTTCCTGTGTTTTAAAGCCCTTTTTGAGCTGTATGCAGTTTGGGTTTGTGGAGGTGAGGAGAGGTTAGTTGGTGTTCTTTTGTTGTTTTTTTTCTCTTTTTTTAGGCCAAAGAAAACAGGACCATAATTACACACTTGAAATTAGACTGCATGCAATTGAATCCCCTTTTTTCACTCTGTCCTGCATGTTTCTTTCACTTGCAATGTATACTGGGTTACAAAAATTGTTCTGTGTTTTCATCATGGCTGACAGCAGGCAGATACTGGATTCCCTGTCTGGCAGACCTTCCATGATGATTTTTTTTTTTATGCATACTTGTCCTTTTGAGAACATATTTTCTAGACATTTGAGCTCAGATTTTGCATATATTTAAGCATGCGCTTAATTTATGCACATGAGTAGTTCCACTGAAATTAATACTGCAGAAAACTGAGCATATGTGTAAGATACGGTGGGATTTTTAAGCTAATTAGCTGCAGCTGTACTCCCAAAAGTGACTTTAAAATGGCACAGTGAGATTCCACGGTTTAAAATCCTTTACAAGTTAAAATAAGTAAATACATCTTGGAAGCTCATTCTAGGATCTGAAAAGTCAGCTTAGGTTCTGTAATCAAGATTTTTGTCATAAAATCTAATGATCTGGTTTCTGAGGGAGGGTTCCATTCTACCCTTAATTAGCAGTGAGGCTACAAGCTTCAGCAGAGTCAAGTCCCCCTTGCTGGGGTATTGGCTCTCCAGTACTTCCAGGAAGAAAAGCATGTTGCTTTGTCGGTGAAGACAGGAGATGCCATTCTCAACGTGCACGGTGAAGGACGTTCTGAGAATGAGGACTTAAGCATTCTCATATAGTTCATTCTGCCACCACCACAGGCCCCTAATATTCCTGTTGAGATGTAGTGCTTTACTTAGCGTATATCTATAATGTGATACTTGTTACTGCATTATGGACATCGTCGTGCGTGTGTTATACTAATAGAAGCACATTAAATACAGCAGAGACTGAACAAAAAATGGGGCTTTAGTATCCTCATGATATCTGTGTAAAGTTGTCTTAAAGTAACTCCTTAGAGGTTTCACTTCAATTATTTTTTCAGTGATGCATTTAGAAATGGTTTCAATAAATAGTCACTTACTACCCTAAGACTGTAACCTGATGTTCCTGTTGAAAACACCATCATAGGACACCTACAGTATTTCAGAAGTAACACCACTGTCGTTTTTGAGAACATACAGAACGCTAAGGTCCATGGGTTTTAGACCAGTATAAACAGGGAGAGAAAGATTTAAACGCCTAAGGTTTTTTGTTGATACATGCTGTATGGAAGAATTTACTGGCCACATCCTCGATTGATGTAAGCAATCAGACATCTTCTCCAATCAAATTTGATACTCCGGATTTTTTTCCATGCAGAAGTGTTGGAGGCTGAATCTAGTCCTTGTATCTTGTATCCATGTACTCAAACTTTGGAGACTTGGTTCTGAACTACGGACTTTGGCCTCAAATGATGTAAAACTATACTGCAAATTAAAGCATTGGATCTTAAATGTTCTTTCTTCAAAGTGCATTTTCAGACATTAAACAGGCCCCTTTCAATGACTACTCTTTGTCTTCACAAAACTACGTAGTACTACCCAGGAGGGCGTGGAACATGGCTCACTGGTTAAAGCACAGAAATAGACACACAACTACAAACCCGAAAACTCAAAGAAGCCTGTTGTAACTATGGTCAAAGCTTATGCATCACCTTTATGTGATAAAACAACAGTCATCAAGGAAAAATGTTTCAAGTATTACGGAATAATGTCCCCATCATAAAAGTAACAGGATTTGTGACTTAAAGAGAACCTGGTATTTTGCTAAAGGCTGGTTCTTGCCTGGCACAGAAGAAAGGCTTCTTTCAAAAAAATGCTGACCATCTGGAAGAGTAACTGCCCTATTTAATTCAGTAATTCACAGGCAAGAGTCCCTACTTACTTCAGTGGGAATTATCTGTTGTGTAGCATCTATGAACTCAGTCCCTCTGACTTGCACTTTTCACAGGGTGTCCACAGTGCTAAAGTAGATTCTCTCATGTTGTAATAGTATAAATAAGAACGAAATCTCTGTGTTACATTGCATCTTCTGATGCACAGTGACACAGATGGTGTTCTTTTAATTTCCTTTCCAAAGCGGGCGCCCATGGGAGCGGCTGGCAGCGATGCCCTGGGGCCCTCTTTTGGGTGGACATTGCTCCTGCTGCTGCTTGGAAATGGAAGGAGGAAATCAGGGGAGTACAGTTGCTGTTTCTGTTGCCTGCTGCCTGCTTGTCCTTTCTGACCTCTTCAGATAAGAAATCAAAATTTTAATGACTTCCTAAGTACAGTTAAAAGGATGAAAACATTGACAACGCATGGAGAAAGGGTATTTTGGAATCTTCTCTTTTGGAACAAAATAACAAAGAATTTTTGTGGCCTTGATTTTTGTAATTAAGACAAGGTAGTACAAACTCCCCCCTTCCTAACGTATACGTACACACTCAAGTACACTTTGTTTTCAGCAAGAAAACATGGCAAGAGCATCCCTTCCTCAACCATAACAAGACTATAGACATAGTTATTGTAAAGTGCTTTATATTATAAAAATGTGCCCCGTGCATAAATTGTTTAACATTTATTTAATCCTAAATAGGGTGGGAGAGGTGGGTTGTTTTTATTTTGGTCTTTTCCCCCCTCCTTCCCATTCAGCAACAGTGAAAAAGCTTTCTGCAAAAAGAAAGACTGTTCTTTGAACAGAGTAATGGACTGAACCATCTTGCAAGACTTGATTACAGTGGTATGTCTGAGCACTGTGACAGATTATGTTAGCGTTTCCATTATATTGTACATACTTTTGAAATATTCTATTTAGTCATATTTTATAGGAGTATTAAAAAGCTGTTGGCTAATTAATCACTTTTACACTTGTATAATTCAGAGCTTAGTTTGAAAAATAAATATGGCAAACAATATTTTTGTGTTCTGCTTGCGTTGGCATTTTGAAAGGCAACATTTAAAGAGTTAAGCTCTATTAATAAACTGACTAGTGTGGTATATACCACTGCGCTCTCAACTGGTAGAAGTGAAAATGCTTAAATGGGTGACATAGGTCAAACTGTTTCAGTAGAAATTAGGGAGGGAAAATAGCCCTTTTATTGGCAGGTTATGCCGTGTTCCATTTTAAACTGCTGCAGTTTCACAGAGTCATGTGAACTTGCACTGGTTTGCTGTGGATTTGGCTAGGCGTGTGCAAAAAAAGAACACAGCGCAGTCACTGATGAGCAAAAGCACATCCCTGACAGCTAATGTGGTTCTTACTGTGCTTTTGTAATAATGGGTAAATACAGTGGGCATGAGCGATTGAATAAGAAACATTGTGGCATCCAGCTACCATCCAGGCTGGGGAAAAAGTTCTATTAACATTAATTATTACAAAAATCAAAACTAATTGTTTGTAGTCTCTTGTGTCAATTTGTACTGGATCTTGTAAAGGATTGGAAACCAGGAGATGAGTTTGCTGATTAACTGTCTTGTGAAATTCTTATATTTGATCACTGAGATCTGTATTTGGAAAAATGATTTTTTTTTTTTCTGGGTGTGTGGCATAAAAGACGTAGTTTTCAAAGGACCATTGTTCATGATTCTGAAAATTAGATCCGCTTAAGAAGCCTCGTTGGAAATGTAAGCTCTGAGCTTACTGATTCCTTTTGAAAAGACAGGCCTTTACCTCTGTGTCTTGATTAGAAAAAGTAATAGTCATCTTCTTATGGAATACTTGAGAGGTAAAATGCACTACAGGAGGTCTGATTTATTCTTCACTGTTGAGCAGCAAATGAGCTTTTCCCAACTACAGTAAGGTTCTTCATCTGATCGGACTGAAATGTTGCATTACCAACATGCCGATTGTGGCTCTTCCATCTTGCTTGGCACTCAACACAGCAGCTGGAAATAAGCTTCAGGGCATCAGTTGTGGATAGTAGAGAGCTGTTTGTCCCAGAGGATCTCAAACTGGTCTTTGGTTGAGGATGTGACTGTATGTGTGTAACTTCAGTACACAATTTGTACACACAGATAGGCAATATTTATTTATACTGGGCATTTGTGCATGCAAGTGATAACGTGCAACCTAACCCTGCACAATACTGAATAATGGGAGTTAAAAGTATTTCTCCCAGCTGCAGCAGGGGCCCGAGGCTTCCATGGCTCGTGCCTCGATAACTTACAGCTGAGGCTCTGTACACTTTACGACTGATAGTCTGGCTATTGCTGTTCCTTGTGCAGCCTCATTTTTTTCTCCTGAAGAGTTACAATCAAAGCAAGAGAAACGGTGATTTAAGAAGGACAAATTGGAAAGTGCAGAGCAGACTCCAGCTCTGCAATTGGGTCTGTAGTTAGCAACTCTCTGCCCGATGATCGGCCCAACTTTTTAAAATGGATTCAGCAGCTCACAGGGGTTGGGTCCTTCAGTATTTTACTGCCCAATGATGGAATGTAGTCAGTTTGGTGGTGTTAGAGATAGACTTAGGGGAACAGCTTGCTTGAAGACAGTATCTGTCACGAATCTGGGGAGCTGGAACAAGCTTTCTATGGAAGAGGGGATTCAAGTAGGTTATTGTGGATATCCTGATTAAAGCTACAATGCTTTCAGATCACATCCTCTAAAGAACCTTTACTAAATTTATTTTTGTTCCTTTTTTAGTGGTAAACATTTTACCACTAAACATTTAGCCACTTAAGACTTTCTCTCACATATTAGGATGAATTTAAGACTTTTGCATTTTCTTGATTCCTGTCTGCCTAAGAAATCATATTTTCTATCTGTTTTACCAAAAGGCAAAACCAGGTATGGATTAAAGTCCCAGACAGACCCTCATTCATACTCATCCTCATGCAATGCTCTTGAATAACTAGTTACGCTAACAAAAAAACAAAACCCAACACTGCTTTTCCTGCTTTAGCACATCTTCTGGGGGGGAGTACAGCAGCTTTCAAATATCCTAGCCTCCTCTTAAAAGGAGATGTTTTTTCTAACGTGAGCTGTGCTCTCTTTTAAAATACATGTAGACTGCGGCATTCAGAGGTAAAATTACAAGGGAAGAAGTGTTGTAAAAGCTCCTTCCCACATGTTGAAGGGTCGAGTATATTTGCTTTGGCTTGGAGGGGAGAGAAGCTTGCACTGTTAGAGGTAGAGCAGCAGCAGCAGCACTCCCGACTGAAGGGCACGAACCCCAAATGCCTCCACGGCAGAGATGCTCAGAAAGCATTGAAAAATAGCCTTAATTCGCCTCTCCCCTTTTGTCAATTTGTTCAGTTGCTACACGGAGATTCTGGGGCTACAGTAAGAGTCATCCGTGGATCCTTTCAATATAGGATTGTGTGCCAACGCAGCAGCTACAAAGCCTAGAATCAGAGACATTTGTTAGTGAGGTTCTTGCTGGAGTAAGGCTGGGAAAGCTGTGAAGGGTGAGCAGCCTCAAAGTTAATGAAAAATGAAGATACTCAGAACCTTAAGACAGACGTTAGGATTTAAACCCATGTAAATGAGAGCTGTGTGAAGAAGGGCCCATTTGCTGCCCCTGAGTCAGGGGCTTCTTCACCTGAGTTAAGAGTACCCAGCAAGAAGGATTAAAGTTCTCTATTATTATACACCAGAAAATCAGCCTTGTTTTAACAAATTCTTGTAATTGATCGTTTATCTATTATGAGAAAGTTGTGTCTACGTTAGTGTCACACAGATGTGTTCTCTTCACTATTTGGTTAATGAAGGTAAATGTTTTGAATCCATTTTAAAGCAGAGTTCTTGTTCAGAAACTTCTGAAAGAAACGCCATCTGTAATGACTGACAGATCCTTAAGTGTCAATTTGGCAAGTTGTCCTACTGTGGGTAGCTGCAGAAATATTTCATGTATGTCGTGTAGATTTAAAAACATTACTCATGTTTTCATTCAAGTGTCTGCATTTCTGACACAGATGTGACATATCTGTATATATTATAAATCAATACTATTTTTAACCACGTATTTTGTACAAATATTCACATTAGCTCTGTACTTCAGTGAAAATCTATTATGGTATTAAACATTTTGGTGGAATTAGCAGACTCCTTGTCCATGCTTTGTTTTCATTTTATAACAGTTTTAAGCAGCTGAGCCTTTTCTTACATCCAAGGCAAATATTATCATTTCCAGCTATTTAGAACAGTGCCTTGAATCCGTATACACCTATACCCTCTAGTGACTAATTCCAGCCACTGCAGAAGCATGCAGGTCACTGCTGTGGTTTCTGAGACCTCTGGATCTCAGTGATGAGAGGCCAAAATTAAAGTTGAACCAACAGTAAATTTGAGTACTATTGTTCCTAGCTAACGAGAGTAACTATTAGCGTGAGACAACACTTTGCTGTTGAAGGGCACCCAACCAGAGATTTCAGTGCACACAGGTGCAATTTTATAATGGCTTTTTTCTCTTTACCCCTTTCTCGAAACCTGCTGTTGTGGGTCACTGTTGGGAAACAGATGATGAACTTAGTGCTACAGGCGTGGTCTGGTTCAGTTTCCTGTGTACCCAAGCCACATCCACACAGCTTCTACCAATCACTGCAGCAATATATATTTCCAGTTTTGTACTAGTCTTAATCTCACAGCTCTAACAATACAACAGTAATGTGGGGGTGTGATACTAAGAAAACGACTAAAAGAGCCTTGACCCCTACTACAATTCTTAGAGCTGGGATGAGGAAGGTATCACCCTTGCTTAAAAAATTTAGATACAAGGATCAGACTTTGCTACTGCCCCAGGCTTGAGTGAGTCCCTTACTACACGAGCCTGATCAGGTCAGTGATCTTGAGCTCATGAAGCCAAGCTGTAACTTCACAGAAAAAGGAGGGGAAGGAGCCAGAATCTTACCCGGATTACAGCCTGTACACAGGTTTTTACATAACCCTTTTCTACCTACCTACCAATAAGGTACAATGTTGGAGATACGAAGCCTCCAGTGGGTTGGCATCAACAAAAAACCAGGTTTATCCTGTATGGATTAGGCAAAAAAAAAAAAAAAAAAAAAAAGGAAAAAACCCGCAAATTTTGTTTTCTTTGCATTGCAATGCTTGTTTGCACCAGAAGGATGTATAAGTTAGCCAGTGCCGGCTATGAAGTGACTAATAAGTAGCATGTTCCTATGCACCAGTAGAAGTGTAATGTTTTTCTACACTGCCACAAAGTGGGGTAAGGTTTGTGTATGTACACAAGGCATGGGCTTTGGACCTCTACGTAGCACAGATCCTTGCCTAGTAAAGGCAGGAACCCAGCTCGGCCTTTGTCCCCTTTCAGCAGTTCAGTTTCTAGCGAGATGAGGAGGGATAACCCAATTTTCCTCTTCATTCCAGGTTACACCTACAGCTCTTGAGCACCACAACACAGGAAAGCATACCTGCCAGGAAAAAAATGGAGAACGCAGAGCCTCAGAAGACAAGAGGAGACAAAAGGAAAAACGCCTGACTCAAAATCAGTTTAGTCTGGGGTTTGTTTTGAACTGAGGAAGCCCTTGCAGATAGATCAGGAAGCGAACTCTGCTCCTTGCCTTCACAGCCACCTCACAGCACCGCCTGCCCGGCCTGGGCCCTCGTATTTCTCCCTTTAAAGCAATCCCACGACACCCAGCGGCCCCCTTAAAACCTCCCCAGCTCTACAGCCGCCAGGCCCCGCTCTCCCCGAGCCGGGGGCACCCGGGAGGCGTTAAAACCACCGGGAAAGCGTAAAAAAAAAACAACAAAAAACCCGAGGGCAACGCCCGCCGCTGCCACCCGGCGCCTGAGGCGGCGGCTCCTCCCTCCCCTCAGCCCGCCTCCCCTCCCCTCCCCGTTATCCGGCGGTGACTGACAGCGCCGCTGGCCACTCCCGGAGAGGAGAGGCAGGGCGGGGCGGGGCGGGCGGCCGTTACGTGCGGGCGCCGCCGCCGCTGCCCGCTGAGGTGAGTGCCGCTCCGCCTGCGCTGCGGGGCCGCCGGCAGGTAACGCCGGGTCGCGGCTCCTCCGGGGGAACGTTCGCTCCCTTTCTCCCTGCGGACGGGCTGGGGGAGGACCCCGCGGCCTCGCTCCTGCGTTCCCCGGGGCGCCGGGAGCGGCGGCCCGGACCGGAGGGAGGGCTCCGGGGGCGAGCGGTTCGTTTAGGCCCGAGCGGGCCTCGGTGAGGGCCGCCGTGGGCGTGGCGGTGGTCTCTCGCCTGAGGGAGCGTGGGTTTCGTGAGTCCCGGTTTGGCTTCGGGTGGCTGGCTTGTCAGGGTGAAGTGAGCCTTCCACGGAGGCGTCCGGGGGCTATGTGGGGGAATGCCGGGCTACCCTTGGCGTTCGTCTGTGTGCTGGGCTCCTCCGGCTGCTGAACAGGTCCCTGGGCACTTTGTCTGTCTGTCTGGCAGCTCCCTGCCCTGGGCAGCCAGATGCCTTCGTCCCACCAGAGCCCCTTCAGGGCCCCAGAGCCGTGGGTTGTGGTGCTGGGTTTCTGGAGAGAGCCGGATCAGTAGGGGTGCTCAGGTTGTCTCCAGTGAAGACCGGTATAAGAAGGCCTTGAAAAAAAAATATCCCACACCATTATTTATTAAAAATATGCAGTTAAAGGATTGGGTGATGTTGACATCATTAATTGTGTAAAGTTTAGAAGTAAGGACTTAATGTCACTTGAGAGGACTTAAATTCATACTTGTTGCTCCCCAGAAGGGGGAATTTACAACTCAGCCATGGGCTATGCTTAGTTTGGCGGATGGGGTTCAGATGGACACAACAGCATGTTCTCCCTTTCTCCCTTCAGATTCAGCTGAAAGAAATCCCACATCAGGTGAAACTGAGTGACTCTGTGGCCTTTGGGTCTGTGGTGTTGGCTGAAAGGGGAGTTATGCCTCTAAGTGTCAGTTTATTCTTAGCAGGACTCTAGGCATGGATTTTAATTTGGGGAGACACGCAAGTTTGGTGTAACATTTGACTACCTGCAAGTCAACAGTGCCTGTGCTGTTTTCCAGTGTAAATGAGAGAATTAGCTGGGGAATTGGAATATGAAAATTTCCCGTAGAAGATATCTTGGGTTCTACCAAAATGACAAATCCTATTCCTTCATTGCAGTGGTATTCAGGTCCTTGTTATGCTATAACGTTTTATATTAACTAGGATATTTAAAGTACTCCAGATATTCATATGGATTTATTGGTTACACGATCACTGTTTTCCAGCTGAATTTCAGTAGTGACTTGTTCCAGAAGATTGCTGAAAAACGGGAACCTAAAGGGAACTGTGTGGGGTATCATTTCAGTCCACATGCAGGTTTGGATTGAACAGTATCTGGTCTTGTGATTAAATGATGCTGTTGAGCAAGAAGTGGAGAGTATTAGCATGAAATTTTAGGTCAGTTACATATAGGGAAATCCTGTGTGAGGGTTCTTATAGGGATCTTACTTTGAGTTAGATAACTGAGTTTTGAACAAGAAAGTGTTTGCGAAGGGCAGAGGGAAACTGAGGCAGGGGAGTACAACCCAATAACATATGAAATTGTGTCATATTATGTCATGCTATTAGATAAGGAGTGCCAGTCATAGCTAGGAATAGTCAACATCCTTGAGTCATATAATCGGAATTAGTGCTGAATGTTTATCTAGGGAGCAAATGCTTTAGGGTACAGTGTGTGGTGGTCACCAGCTCATGCAGTTCATGGACGGGATTTGCATTATAGTTCTTGGGTCTTGCGTACTTCAAGCTGCTTGCACTCTGGTTGCAGTGGTATTTGACTGGAAGGGACAGATGATGCTTGCTTGAAAGATACAGTATTTCCAGTGGCTCACAACTGTACCAGTGAATCTTTCAACCACCTCTTTCCAATCCATTCAGAGACATAAGTGTTCAGTTAGAACTTAAACTGCGCACTGACTTGTATGGCTTGTATATGTTCTTGTCTGTAAAGCTGTCTGTACACTAGAAGTGACCTTTGGTAGTGAGTGTCAGAATTAGCTGATCAAGAAGAGCTTAGTTATGTAGGGAAGCTATGATCAGGTTAGAGATGTGACAAAATGTTGGGAAACTGATGTTCCTGCTCTTTGTTTAAGTCTTGATCTGACCCCTTTTAGGCAGCAAAACCTTTTAATGGGTATACTGCTGTATCTGAAATTCAACTCTTATTTGCTAGTTTCTCCACTAGAAATTGTACTTGGCACGTTTAGTAGTGCTGTACTGAGTGTCGGGGCTGAGAAGCTGTAATGGTTTCTAGCTGCCCTCCCCCTCCTGGATGGGAGCTGTGCAGGCACAGAGTCCTCCAGTTCCAGTGTGTACTTCCTACTTCCATCTGCTGGTCTGCCATGTGATGCTAGTGTGTCTGTGCCACACTTGCACAGAAGAGAAGGAATGCTCCAGAGATTTTAATGAGGGTTATAAAGTTCTGGTAGAGATGGACCTTGTTATTCTGAAGGTGAGAACTGCCCCTGTTTACATCTTAACTCTTAACAAGCACCTGCTTTCTTATAGAGCAGTTTCTTACAACATTGAGTACAGCAAATACTTGAAAACTTGTCAAATTGCAAGAGCAGGAGTTCCTGTGTATTGGGAACTGGAAGAAAAAAAGGAAGATGTTGGGCAGTGGTGTCGGTTAAAGAAGTTGCATTGTGAACTGTGTTTCCTTCAACAAATCGTAGTGTCTCACTTCCCATCTTTGAAATTGGGAAAGGTCCCCTTCCTATGTTTGGAGTGCTCAGTGTTAGTAAAGCAAGCTGTATAAATACATAGGGAATATTTTAGCTACTCATTCTTAAAACTGAGTTATGACTTTGACAAGCTAATGCAAACAAATCTTCTGTCTCTGCTCAACAGATGCCATGCTGCCTCAGAAGAGGGGACGAATACCTTTCAGAACAGCCATGAACTGTTATTGGAAGATCCTGGCAGTTTTCTTACTGTTTCTTCCAAGTGCATTGTCTTTCCAGCCCAGAGCATTGCTAGTATCTTTTGATGGATTTCGATGGGATTACATCTATAAAGTCTCAACTCCCAATTTTCATTATGCCATGGAGAATGGTGTTCATGTCAAACAGGTCACTAATGTGTTTATAACGAAAACGTATCCTAATCATTATACAATGGTGACTGGTCTCTATGCAGAAAGCCATGGTATAGTTGCTAATGAGATGTATGATCCTATTCTGAATGAAACTTTTTCTCTGAACAAAATGGATATCCATAACTCCAAGTTCTGGGAAGAAGCCAGCCCAATATGGGTGACGAACCAGAAAGAAGGACATAAAACCGGTGCAGCTATGTGGCCTGGAACAGATGTGAAAATACATGGAGTCTTTCCTACATATTATATGCCCTACAATGAATCTGTTTCCTTTGAAGATAGAGTTGCTAGGCTTATTGACTGGTTTACATCAGAAGAACCCATAAACTTTGGTCTCCTGTATTGGGAACAGCCTGATGAGATGGGCCATATTCTGGGCCCAGAAAACCCACTTATGGGTCCAATAATTAGCGATATTGACAAAAAGCTGGGATATCTTATGTCTGAACTGAAGAAAGCAAAGCTGTGGGATGTGATAAATGTCATAATCACGAGTGATCATGGAATGTCACAGTCCTCCTCAGAAAGGATCATTGAGCTTGATCAGTATGTGAATAGAGAGCTCTATGAAGTCATTGACCATTCTCCTGCAGTAGCTATTTTGCCAAAAGAAGGTAGGAGCTATAGCAGTAAAATTCTCTGAAGAAAATACTTGAGTATCAAAACTTTATAGACTTGTTCCTTAACTGAAGTGGTGGTAGCAGCACTGATGCCAGTAGGACATCAGCCTTGAACAAAGAGTACTTGCAGGATCACGTCTTTGTTCTTTTTGCTAGCTCTGTCAAAAGCCCAGATTAACTTTCTGAAATGAAAAGTGAGCAAATCTATTGTTGACTAATACTGCCAACTGTCCTTTAGTCCTTATGAGAAGTAAAGTAATCTAATGGCATTATCAAGGATGAATGGCGTTCTAGATGGATAACAACTGAGTGTTAACATATCTTGCCTTTCATCAAGATGCTAAAGCCATAGTGGAAGAATTAGATTTCCAACTCAAACAGTAAACTGAAACCAGATGCAGACCTTTGATAAAAAGAAAGCCTGTGTTGGCTATTTGATTAGCTGCCAACTATTGTAGTTCGCTTCAGTGTTTTTTCCCCATCACGCTGAACAGCCAGCCAGTTATGTTCATACCATATGTTTTGTTCATATCATATGTGATAATGCTGGGCAAGAATCCTGTTGGAATTGAAATCTGAAGTCTGGTTGCAGTCATTGAAGGGTTGCTTGAGTGTCAGGTGTGTGTTTAGTGTCACTCGTGTACAGGTGCCGCTCTTTATTTTGATGATCAAAAGTTATAAGTATTTGGTGTGAATGTATTAACCTGGAAAACAGCAATTTTTTGCGTGGGCAGGGGTGCTAATTTGGAAGTTGAGTTTTAAGGTGGCCTTCTGAAAAGGTGTGTTTTAAGATTTCTGTAATATTTCTTTTGAATATTATCCAATATCACTAATGGATAGCATTCTATTTGATGCCCCAACAGGTAGGGTATTTTGCAGATGTAAGTGGCCTTTAAATATGTAAACAAATGTCTCTTGTCATTTTTAGTTTGAAGAATATTCCAGACTAAAATGTTAGTATGTCCAAACTGAGATCATTTGCTGCCTGAGCACACTCAGGTGCTTGTAGCTGGGCACTGTTTCTCTCAGTGGTGATAGAAGAGCTGAGTTCGGGAGCTCCATCCTAATGGAGACAAACACAGTTGTCCAGGATGCTCTCATTACCAAATAAAGGAGTTGTAAAAGTAAACGTTAGTGCTGAAACATCCCTAATGCAGTAAATGAGAACTTGAAGATGTGTAACCTGATTCTCCTGTCTGCTAAATGCTGAAAAGAAATAGTATCTCTGCAGCAATTAGATAACAGAATAGTAAAAAAGCCATTTCAATGGATTTCAGGAATAGCCTGGATTTGGTTTTGCCAGAGGTTCAGATATTTATTACACTACCAATAAACAAGAAGTAGTTTTGAGCACAGCTTAAATTCCTTCCTTCCCTGTTACCAGCTGTAATTTTTATTATAAACCAGTGAGCTTCAGTCTCAGTTTAGCTATGAAATAACATACACTTAAGTACATAAGACTGATTCTTCAACAGTTAGTCCATTCATCTTACTTAAACCAAGGGAATGGTAAAACTTAGTGAGACACTGAGAAAAAATTTTATTGCTTAAATATGCAGCAACTTCTGCTACTTAAACTGTTTGGCTGCATATTTCATCCCCAAGAGATGGATTAAAGCCATTATTTAACTATGCTTGTGTATTGGTGTGTGTGGAACTGATTATATGTTCATGAAGATGGTACCTGTACCACAGCTGGTAGTGCTGGCCTTTCTTCCATTAAGTATACGTATGTTAATTCAAATAATTAATTTAGTGTAAAATCATAGTTGACTGTATCTGGGGCTTCTCCTCCCTGTTACCCCATATAGAAAAGTGGCATAACAAAATTAATTTTGTTACTAATGTAGTCCTAGAAATGCTAATTGGACTCCCTTTTCTTGTTTCTGCAACTATCTCTCTCATATATGGACTTCTGCTGTCTCATTTTGACCTTTATTGTGTTTCTTAAGTTTAGTGAATCTTTTAAGTCTTTTTTTTTTTTTTTTTAATGCCACTTTGAGATAAGAAACATTATGCATCATTCTATTTCTATACCGGATCCTAGGAACTGAGGGAAACTGAAGATGGTTTCTTTAAAGACATCGGGCACCTCACAAACATTTTTTTCCTGAGATGTATTCAAAACTTCACGCATGCTGTAAATGGTAGACAGGAGTTTATCTTTCGTTTACTTCAGACAGTGTCTCAGGTCAAACTAAGCACTTGTTCTTGTGGTCATCAAGGCAATCGTTTTTTAGGACAGAGAGTCAGAGAAGAGCTCACATGCAGGAACGCCTGCTGCAGGACGTACAGCTAGCTGTGAAGGCAGAGCTAGCAAGAAATAAGTCAAAATGACAGGATGTGCTTAAATCCCACTCATGTACTAAAACCAGCAGTGTTGGCCACAAAGAAAATGTAAACATCTTCCAGCTGTGCTTCAGACCTTGTAGCGCTGAAACTGGCCTGCAGAGACTAACTGTGAACTTGACTGTCCAAGTGAATTGCACATGCGTGTAGCACAAAGTACTTAAGTCATGGGGCCGAGTTATTTGGTGTATATAACAGAAGTCTGTTATATACACTGCATAGCCCTCAATAGGAATCTGTGAATCTGTGCTTAAATGGGGGCTGGGGAATGACACTGAAGAACCTTGCTCAGATGTAGGTTCCTGAACTTGCTTTTGTGTTCCTGTCTGTGTGTCCTGGTTCCTCCTTTCTGTGTGCTGGTGTTCCAGCTTGTCCAACTGCTTTCTGGCTGTTCAGTGATTTTTTTACTGGAAAGAAAAGCTCAGAAACTGAAAATAAGCAAATAAAGAATTGGAGGTAGAAAATGCCTATTTATTTGGTAGTGATAGTACAGCTTTTAAGGATTTACGCTTGTTACACAGCAGATGACTAGGAAGGGAAAGGAATAGACAGTAAGAATACAAAGGAATAGGTAGTGCTGTTAGCCATTATTGAATATACAGAGCAGCTGACAGTTCCAAACCAAAAGTGCCATCTTTATATGCTGGTCCAACCTGTCCTTTTGTATGCTTGTCCTGTGTTCCCTGCTTAGGACTCTGCAATCTTCGTACAGTTCCTAACGTGTTAGCGGCATCTGGACTGAGACTGAGGGCTTCCGCTGAAAGATTAATGCAAGCTAGTTTTGCTTTTCCCTAGGTAATTAATTGCTAATACTATGATGTTACATGGTGCATAGCAACAAACTAGCTACTCTTTCAAAATTGGCTAAACTTGTCATCAAAATGGTAGAAGATCAAAACTGGGAATCAAATGAGGTCAAATATGTAGCTGTTTATTGGAGCATCTTGCAGAAGGAGAAATAAACAATTGGGTTCACTCAGAAGTAAGTTTTCAGAGATGCCAAGAAACAAAGTGGCTGCTCTCTTTGGCCTTTTAAGGAAAGCAGCTAACAGTTAAACTGCTTTAAATAAAAAGTGTCACTTGTCATCATAGCCAACTGGGAGAGAGACAGAATATGGCCTTAATACGCACATTACCTCATAAACAGGTTTAGGAGCCATCTTCTTGCTTTCAAGCTTTGCATGGAGCTAGGAGGAGCTGGTTTCTTTTCTGTGAGACTTAGCTGAATGCCTTCTAACTCATTCTTGTGAGAAGCTTACATTCTGATAGCTATGAAGTGAGGGATTTTTCTAAAATTAGCAAGGCACTTACTGCTTAGGAACAGGCTGTGAAGTGTGATGCCAGGTGTGATCTTACTGTGAATGACGCTCTGGATTTCTCACAGGAAATTCTGTGTGCATTGTAATCCACTGTTGTTTCTTACAGCTATAATTAGCTTTTGGGGAAGTGCATTTTGCCCTCTTTCAGTTGTATTTAAACTACTGGTTAGTTCAGTAAACGTATTGGTATGTTTAAGTTTTGTCTTTTGTTTCTTTTGTTTGTTTGAAGGCAAACTGGATGAAGTATATGAAGCTTTGGCCAGTGCTCATCCCAACATGACTGTATATAAAAAGGAGCAGATTCCGGATAGATTACATTACAAACACAACAGTAAAATTCAGCCAATCTTAGCAGTGGCTGATAAAGGATGGGAAATTGTATATAATAAGTCTGATGGTTTTCAATGTAAGTATTCTGTATTTACAGTGTTTTGCTATATCTTCCTAGTCAGAGATCTTACATGATACTTTCTCTTCCAATCTCAACCAATGGTAGTTTTTGGGGGGTTTTTTCCCCTTTTTTTAAGACTGGGAGGGAAAACTCTGAAGCTAAGTGTGTAGAACTTATAATATCTTTCTCCTGATGGGATGGGAAGCACCCTACTGTTAGGGGAGGGGGACTGGACTTACAGTTTCTAAAACTTAAACTTACCAAGGTAGGATCATTTACATGTGTTAGTGGTCACATACTTGAGGGAGTCTTGCAAGATCTAGCAAACTGACAACCACTTCCTGAGAGATGGAAAAAAAAAAAAAAAGTTGTAACTGAACTTCTTGCATAGAGGATGAATAGCATTGCTTTATCATGTACTATTTATTTACTGGAGAAGGGTTGGGTTGGAAATAAAAGAATGCTTTCTGGAAAGTCCTCAACTTCTGTGTATGCCTTCACTTATGGTAACCTTGTTTTATTGCTAGAAAGAGTCTTTTAATATTGTGTTACTCTACACCAGTGACTTTTGTTTGCCTTATAGGATAATATGCGTTCTAGGTGATTTGGAGGAAAAAACCCCCCACTTTTAAGTTCCTCACCTTGGGGTTTTGAGATTTATTATAGATAGAATGGAAACAGTAAACTGTAACTTTTGGTTAGCTAGGAGAAAAGATATAGGTGTCACATGGTCAGTTCTTAAGTTTCTTCACTGAAAACCTTTTCAACTTTGCTGCTGGTTATGAAGCTGAACAGCATTACCTGCAAGACTTAACAAGTTTCTCAGTTGTTGATAGATGATGAGAGCATCTTTTTGTGCCTGCATGTATTTACTTGTTCAGAGTTTTTAGTGCCCCTGTAAGGAAGGGTCACTGGAGACCCACTAGTGAGATCTGTAAACTTCTTCCTTGTTGATGAGTAAATAGTGCACCAAATTGGACAAAGTGTCAAAGCAGTCAGAGCTTAAGTTCTGTCTGCTACTAGGTGTGAAACAGTCTATCTCTACGTGGATTTTTTTTTTAAGAGATCTGGTCCAGTTGCAAAGTTGGAGTTTTGACTTGAGGAAAATCAAGGAAACTTCAGTGTAGCATGGCATGCCATTGACAGTGCTGTTACTACCATGTGAGCTTACTTTTTTTTTTTTAAATAGTGCTCTCCATTTTTTTTAAGGCATCTTCTCTTTGTAGTTCTGAGACTTGGTGTTTTCGAGGAAACATTTGTGCTGTTGATCAAAATGATTCTTCTAAACCTCTGCAAGAATAAATGATGGCTGTTCCTTTTCTGTGTTACGCTAATTCTAGGAAAAGGTTCATTGCTTGTTTTGCAACTTCAGAATATTGACCTTTATCTATCTTTTATTTCTAGTTGGTAATCATGGATATGACAACACCTTACCAGAAATGCATCCAATTTTTTTGGCAGTTGGGCCTGCTTTCAGAAAGAATGCCACCAAAGAAGTCATGAATGCTACAGACTTGTACCCCTTGCTGTGCCATCTGCTTGGTATTAACCCACTGCCAAACAATGGTTCGTTCAACGCTGTGAAAGATATACTTGCTGAAGAAGTTCCTGTAGCCTTTGGAGCAGACACCTATGCTACTGTTGTAGGAGTCTTTCTGGGCAGCTTTCTTGTTATGGTTTTTATTGCAGTTTTTGTTAAGCATTTTATCCTCACCCAAGCAAATACCATGCAAATGCAACATACTGAAGCGGCCCAGCCACTGTTGCAAGATTAATAACATTTGGTACTATTTCCTGCTTGATGCTTAAAATAAGGTTATACAAAAAAAATTAATAGAGGTGGATCAGCATAAATATGTGGACTAAAAGGAAATGGATGCTGATCCATTGGTACCATGGTGTATGTACGTACTAGGTATGCAGAGAAAGAGCATGTTTCTGTTTCACCCTACCACTGCTAAATCCTTCAGAGGTTGAAAATATTCTAGGTAAACCCGGAAAGCTGTGTATGTAGATGTGTAGTGACAATAGACCTTGAATACCTCATTCTGAGCTACTTTTAGGGAAATAATGTCAACTGAGGTGCACTTCACAGACTATTATGTGGTGATTTAATTTTCCACCCTCTCTTCTTTTTTTTGAGAGGCTTTTTTAAAGTCTCTTACATTCTAACAAGTCACTGAATGTGAATAGACTCCTTTGGGTTTTTTTCTTCCTTGCCCAAGGAAACTTTTGCATGGATCACCATTACAATAGCTTGGTGGACTAAATCCTGCAGAAAACAACATTATTATTAAGCTAGGTCATGCAGTGCTAAGTGTCTAAATTTAGAGTTAGACATATTTATTTAAAGTACTGTGTTAATTGTAACCCCAAAATATGAATCTAGGTGGTATTGCCTTTAGTAATCAGCATTAAACTACTTGATTGATTTTTTTTTTTAAGGGTTTTTTTTTTAGGTAAATATAGGTCTTTACAATTTTAGGTATGACTTTTGGTAAATGTAGGTCTTTTTCTATTGTTTCCTGTACACTGGACTAAATTTTCTAGGAATTCCATGTAGCTGGCAGTTTAAAGACACATACAAGCACAACACCTGTATATCCAAATGGAGTCTTGTATTTCCGAGGTAAGAGGGTTCTTTCAGAATAAGGCAGATGAATCAGTTAGGGAACTTACATGTACAAGCTGGTTTCAAGAGTGCTTGTCACTGGGTGTAACATCTGACCCATTGCTGGAGACTCTTCTCTAGTGTGAGACTTCTCTAGTACGAGTTTGGCTTGCTATCTTGTGTTTTATATGGTATGTCTGGGTGGACCTTAGAATTTGGTGAGCAGGATTAGGCACACAATTTAAGGAACAGCCGTATAAATCCTAAGCCATATATACTCTTAAATCTGAAAAAGCACACTTTAATATGAAAAAAGGTGTAAGATGGAGTTTGTTCTTCCAGAGGAAAGTCTCTGTCAGGGAAAATTATTAATTCTGAGTCAACAAAACTATATATTTACTCTGTTTCTTTTGTGTGGGGCAATCAATCTTCTTGCTATTTGTGGTTTTATTGATAAGCTCACTTAAATAGTAGTTGAGAAGCTGCTGACTCAGGTTTGTATGAAAAACGTGGTATGAAGTGAGAAAAGTTGTCTAGTTGTCAGACTTGTTCGAAAGCTGAATTTTTTTTCTCCTCCCTGTGTCAGTATTTCTCTGCACTTTGCTTCCGAGTACAATGCCTGAAGGACAAAGAACCTTTCAAGATTCACACAAACAGTCAGGTATTTCTCTAAGTGCAATTTATTGCTTTATCCACAGCACCCAGCAGAGGGCAAAGATGGGAACATCTTGGCCTTGGATGTGCTCTGTCAAACTCATGATGTGACTAACAGTCTACTACTGCAATTGGGAGGGTTGCTAGCAGACCTAGCAAGGAGCTGCAACAAGCTGACTAACTGCAAGTACAAGACTCATTTTGCTGAACTTAATTCCAGACTTAATGAATGGTATCTAGGTGAGTTCAGAAGGGAGCTTGCTTCTCGCTGCCTCAGTGATGACTCTCCAGTGCCATGTTACGAACTGTCTGGTGCTCACTGCGTCAGAAGTAATCTGTTGGATTCCTCTGTGATGGCACGGACACTTGCTTAATATTAAGCTGTTTTGCAGGCAGATGTGGGAGTTTCCAGAGACCATAACTAGGTGCAATGAGTGCTTGAGAGGGAAGGCAATGAAAGACTCCAACTTAAGGTATATGCCGAAAGTCTAGCTGTAATAGTAGCTTTAGGGAGGCAGGAAACTAGCAGATCTGTTGGAGGACAGCCCCTTAATTTGGGGGATATGTATGAAGTCTTGTGTAACTTAATCTGACTCATCTCTGCAATTCTGCTGTTACTGTTCTACATACAGCCTTGTTTTCCTACCTTGCCATTTTCTTAAGAAAACACTGAAGGAAAACTTCTGGGTTAGGTGTGCCTGATACTGTAAAGCTGATTCTTAGTGGAACTGACGATTAGGTATGTCTTAAGTTTCATTTGCTGATGCCAGCTAAAACTGAATGCTGCAGGGGCTTTTCAAGTTGAAAGATGAAAGCAGTAATGATGTTCACAGTAGTTCCTAGAGAGGATGGGGAAGTGTGAGTAGAAAACCTAAACCTGTAAATTGTTACTAATCACTTCCCTAGCTACCTTCCAAAAAGTGGATGGCAGATAGCAAATTGATGCATGGAATCCACCTTTTGCTTATTTGCAACTTAGAAACAATTGTAGTACAAGCTTCGTGTGTGTTTTAAAGAAAGATCTACAGGCTTAGTTAAGGGAATAACACTGAAAATTGGAGATGCTGTAATCCTCTCCTGTAGCTACTTCAGTTGCACACTTTCTCACTTTGGAACCTGCTGCTTTAATAGAAATTTTCCTTATTGCAGTAATGTCATAGCAAGGCTTATGGCAGATGTAAAAATAACTGGATTGTAACCTCAGAGGTGTTCATTAAACACCCACTTTTTTAATTGTGACAGGTGTAGTTCTATCATCAGCCAAACTGACCCTTGATTTTAAGGAGGGGGCAAAGTTGGTCAGTGTTGTTCAGTCATCCTGGGCCTTAGGTTTGCCTGCCCAAACATGCAAGAAGGGAAGAGCAGTAGGCTTTCCCTCACAAAGGGTGTGGGAACAATAATATTCAAAATAGATTGGTAACACAAACATGAGAATTCTCGATGTCGTTCTGTATTGCACTGTAAGGCCCTTCTTTGAGGAGGGTAAAATGAAACTTTATAGAAAACTGAAGGGAATCTTTCAGTATTTGGGTATTTCAGTTTAGGTGTAAACATGTTTCCTTTATTGCTTAGGTCTATTTGCAGGTACTTCTTGAGTAATTACCTTGTTAGGGTATTTGCCTAGCCAGTGTTAAACACTGTTTTAAGTTGTTGGGTGTATGCTTAATCAAATTGAAAGCACATATAATGTCACTGGAGAAAAATACCAACTTTTTCTCTGATGTGATGTGAGATTTTTTTCAGACTACGTTTTGGTTGGGGAGGAGGTGCAATTTGGTTCCTGTGTATGTGATACTTTTTATGATGTACATTGGAAAGTGGACTTGAGTACACTGTATACTACTTGTAAGTTAAGCTTGGAAGCTGAGAAGGTAGCATGATTTTGTCTTTTATTATTGACCTGTGAAGCATATTTTGAGATGTCAAACCTTTTCTTTGTTTCTTCCCATTTGGAAATGCTGAAGTTGAAATACATCTTTGCTGTAGTGCTATCAAGCATTGAGTGCTTGCTTCATTTAAAAACACTTCTGGAAAAAAACTTGAGTTGTGGGGGGATGGCTGGGGGAGAATGGCCTTAACTCGTATGTATCCCAACTATGTGTTGTACTCTGCATAGTGTATGCCTTTATTAAAAATAACTGGAATTGTGATAGAACTTTCTTATATAAAAGGCCTCTTGTTTCCCACCTTGCTACTGTATGTGGAAATAACAGTTTCTTTCATAAAAAATGTCTTCCAGACTTTCTTGGTAAAGAGCTGCAGTAAAGCTGTTAACAATAAATGCGGTCTCAAAAAAAAAAAAAAGGTGCAAAAATGCCTATTATCACATGAAGGGTTGTGCAGTGTGACTTTTCAGAAGCGTGGAACAACACAATCTTGAGCTGTGTGTGGGCAGAATGACAAACGTGCAGTTGTTGAGTCCTGCTGCTTTGTAAAATGCAAATGTAACAGGCTTACTTCCAAATCTTCTTCTCTGCTTAAATAATGGCCATGGATGCTGTCTTGACCATGCCTATGCTGCTGTACCTATCTTTCAAGAAATGCCATGTTTGTACTACAGTAAAGGTAATGGAAGCATTTATTAGATGTTAGACTACAACAATTGTTGGATGCACATGAAAGTGGCAAGTTCAATAGCAGTATCTGCAGCATTGCAAATGGATGGCCTTTTCATAACGAAATCCTAATCTGAATCATATTAAGTTAACAAATCTCTATTGCTGTTTTTTGCAATAAAAGGTGGTACTGTGCATATTTAAAGCAAACATCTGTCCCTGTGGTCCGATCCTTGGAGGTACATGATGTTGTTTGTTGGTTTATTTTCATAGGCAGTACATTCTTTTCAATTTATAGGAAGTTAAACTTCCCCCTGAAACAAGTGTTTTGGACCTATAGTTAGTTGGAATTGCCTCAATTCTGGAACCATTTCCTGGTGCTAATGGACAAAAAGCATATAAACCCAGAGGGGTGGATGGTTTAAGGCTTCTTTACCCAGTGTTGAGAGTTCCTTTTTGGAGGCAGTCAATATAATGAAACATCAGTCTTTACTACTGGGAAGTAAGTGTTATGAACTTCCCCTATTCCCTTCTAAACTTCAGTGCTAGTTTAAGTGCTAAGAAGTTCTCCTAAATTAATATGCCCGGTATGAACATTGCAGAGTCGTGTATATTTAGCAAGTCATTACATGTTGCCACAAACTGTTGTGGGATGTCTCCTTTATCGCAGCTTTGAGGAAGGCAGAAGCCACAGCTTCTTATGTTCTTGTCTTGAATTTGCTATTCAAAAGGAAATCAGCTGCTGACTTTCACAAGCAATAATTCATGCAAACCGTAACTAGGTAGTGGAAATATTTCATCATGTTTAAGGCACTAACACTGTTTTAAAAAAAAAAAATCATCTTTAAATATATCAACTTTGTCTCTAAGGAGAAAGAGGTGTTTTTCTAGATTCTCTTGATTTGTACATGATCTGTATGAAATCCTGGATGTACAAGAGCTACTTTGAAACCCTCCCTGCCAGCAGCATAGAATTGTACCAGGAAGAATACTCAGCCTCCTATAGACCATACTGCATCTTTAGAATTGAAAATAAGTAGCAATGCAATTGGCACGTAGTTTATGCTATTTCTTGATTAATACTTAAACTTTCTCTTTAAACCCTTCCCACAATAGCACTGTTTTGTCTCAATGCTAAAGGGAGTAGTAGAGGGTAATAAGGATATCTGCTAGATACTACCACTCACTTTCTGGTTTGATAAAAGCTCAGTTGCCTATAGCAGTTCTTACCAGGAGCTAACCAGAGCTAGGAGGAGAAATGCATTTAGACCTAGATTGCCCCATCTGTAACAATATTTGTATTTGAGATTAGAGTGCTGCCATTGCACTTCAGTCAACATTTACATTTCTGGTAATTAAAATTTTGGTGGTAACCTTGACACCTGGCCTGTGCTAGTGATGCAGAGAGGAACTGAAAGCACATCAGTCACACACTGTATGACAGCTATTTGGGGGAAGGAGGAAGAAAGGAAGAATAGAGTGGAGCATATACTGTGCTAATCAGCTTTAGCATCTAGGAGAAAACCCTCACAGGTAGAGGACAGTACACTTTGGTCTTACCACATCTGCCAGAAAGATAAAGATAACTTAGCTGAGTCAAGCCTTTCCATATATAGATGATGCAAAGCAGCTCCCAGCAAGTCTGCCACCCTCTGAGGATGGCAGCTGTTATTAGCAAAATCAAAAGAAAGAACCTAACAGCTCTCTCCAACGTAGGAATTCAAGTATCCTCCCTTTTACAGCATCTCTAAGCCTGGGTTCTACCCTGCAAAACATTCACTTCATAGTTACTCATTAACCTGACCTCTTACTGTATGTAATTAATTACTTTAAATCTTCCAGCAGGATAAGAAAGTGGCTTCTGTGTTTGGTCTCATTATTGCTTTATTATATCAACAGCCTAAAATCCAGTATACTGTCAGTAACGGTACAGATTTTTCAAGGGGCCTGAGCCTCTTTCAAGTTCAGATTAATCTAGAGTAAAGCATTAGTCAATAAGTAGTACTAGTAGTTTAAGGGCGGCGGGGGGGGGGGGGGGGGGGGGAGAAAAACCAGAACAGGTTAGTTTTTGTATTGTGTTTTTAATCAGTAAAACAGAATCCTCAAAGAGAAAGATAGATACAAATTAGTAAAGCTTCCACAAATCATTTTTAAAACTCAAATGTATTTTTTTCAGTGGGCAGTTAAAAGTAACCCTTCCCTCTGAAGTCCATACTTCCTTCCAGTTGGATCACTAAAAGGTAGTCCGTGGCTAATACCAAATTGCATGGAATTTGAGCTTGTGAACAAGAAACCATGTGGCATGCTACCAGGTACCTCAGCTCTCTCATTTCTTAAAACCATCAAACTTGTAGGAAATGGACTTGGTAACTATAGTTCTTTTTTTGGGTTAGCATTAACAATTTAACTCACATTCTTTCCTCACTAAAAAGTAAGTTACCACTAAGGCTTTCTAAATCAAATTATTTTTTTCTTATGGCAAGTTACTAGACTTGACCATTAACAAGGAATTGAGAGTTTCAATTAAGAGAACCATTAGCACTGGTCTTCACCAGAACTTTACATCTATAGAACTTAGACAGTACAGGTAACAGATCTTATCTCAAAAAAGAAGTTACTTTTTTCCCCTTAAATTTCCAGGGTTTAAAATAAGAGTTTGGAATCCTTGCTTGATGATTGCCTGTCAAACTTTCAGTTGTTGCTTTTTAGCACATGACAGCCTTCAAAAGATAACTATCAGCTGGTACACAGGTCAGAACCACCTACAGCAGAGTTTACACCTGAAAAACTTTTCACAGGGTTTAGAAGCAGTAATTTTACTACTACAGCCCATTAAACTGAGTAATCCAAGGATTCTCAGATTAAATCAGCATCCTTGAGATAAGCAAGTAGTACCATCCGAACTCTCCGAGTGCAGGAACTGTGGAACTAAGACATCCACAGACACACGTCTAGAAATGTCAGAGCCATCTGCCCAGTGTTGTAACTGCTGAACCACATACTTATTGCTCAAAATAGAAGTGATATCCACCAATTCTTTCCTCACCAACTTCCGTTTTCCTTCTCACCAGTTTCTTGTCACATTGCTGGCTTAGGGTTGAAACAGAAGTATTGGATCTTTTCTACACCCTCTATCCCCAAATTTAAGAACAAATCAGAACATACTGTCCAAATACAACTTCCAACTCTTACGAAAAAAAGATCTTCTTTCCAATACAGGTACAAGAACAATAAAAGAAGTCACCATTAATTTAAATTTAATAATACAAAAAAACAATTATAATTTACAAATGTTAAAATTCACTTAATCTATCCTGGCTAGTTCATACTCTGGAATTTAATTTGGAAGATGTTCAAAGGCTTGAGGGAAAAACTAAGCATCCTTATTTTGTTAAGCATCTCCTCCAGCAGAAAGCCACCTGTTCACCCTTTTGTTCTGAAAATATTTTTACAGGACTCCTAGTCAGGTAGCACATACAAACAAGTTAGCAAGATCTGGCTGTACAGTATTTTATACAGATACCATTAAAGTGCATCAAAGAATACCATCCAGTGCAAGTTCAAACTCTTTTTCCTGAAATCACTATTTAGCAAGTGAGACCAGGCTCCCTGCGTGCTATCCAATTAAAGGATCGTCATCATCATACTGTAATTGAAGTCGGGAAAATGGCCGTGGGGGAGCTACTCTGTTCTTTGAGATTATTATAATGCAGGTGAAAGTAGTCAGTATCATAAAAGCCCCAATAACTATCCCAATAGCTTCTGGAATATTTGTGCACCGCTGGTCAGCGAGCAAGCACTTGGTGTTACTGAAAGTGCCATTGTGAGGCTGTGGTGTCAGTCCCAGGATGTGGCACATCATGGGGTAAATATCGACGTTGTTCATTGTGCTCTGCTTGTAACCCCGATGAAAAGCAGGCCCGCGAGCAGCCAGGAACGGATGCATGCTTGGGAGAGCATTGTCATAGCCATGGTCACCTACTGGAGAAATGCAAAGTAAAGAGTTAACGTCACAGTTTGCATTTGCATATCAAGTATTCCCCTCCTTGTCTCTCCCCCACCCCCAAAAGGCATATATTTTAACCAGGGACTCATGCAGAACATAGAAGCAACTGTTGGATGAAACACTAAAGCAACCCAGTGTTCCTTCCCTCTTCCTCAATCCCCAGAAGTCTTTTCCCATACTGGTCTTCAGCCGTGGTTCCCCCCCGCCATTATCTCTTTTCCTTTTGGTCATCAACATTTTCAGTTTTCCCCTTCCCACCACTCATGCCAAAGTTGAAAAGGATGTTGCCACTCCACGACGAGTCCATAGCTGGAATGCAAATAGGTACTTCTCAGATTTTTGGAAAGACATCTCCCCCTTGCAAAGCAGACACTTTAATTACTTCTTAAAAGCCAAGCACTCTCCCCTTGATAGTGTTCAGTTCAAGCATATTAAGTACCCTGAAATCATGCTTATCAGATTAAGTACTTCAGGTGCAGGGACACCCAAATAGTCAAACCCCCAAAAAACAGTCAAAGGATTATGATGTCTGTGACAGGCATACAACAAAGCGTTTGTGGCTACAAAGTCACCAGTACTTGAATGTTTGGTAGGTTTTTAAGACCTACTCACTCCGATTTTTGGTGGAATATAAACAACTAAAAAGCAGCCATAGTCAAATTTCCTATTAACATGGCTGAAAAATCTGTCCAAGGTGCCAAAAATTTCTCATAGCACACACAGCACAATATTTGAGTGACTGCATTTAAGTTTTGAGTTCATTTATTAGTAACAGTTTGACAAGTCTGAGAACTGTCCTCGGCTGCTGCTTCCTTGAAGTTTCTGACATGAAATGTCAAGATTCCTATTGATTACATTACACTCATCACTTCAGTATACTTCCAATATTCCTTTTTAATGTTTTCCACCATTGTGTTTGTTACCACAAAGATACTACCACACTGCATCTTGCTTGTTTGCTTTAATGCAGTCCTATGTTTCTTGATCACATTTTTTTTCCTTCTACTACTTGTTTGTTTTGAACAGAGCTGTTCCAAGTCCCCTCTCCAATGAAGTTTCCTATATTTCACCTCTGAAGTAGGAGGGCTGCTGTGTGCTAACATTGCTAGATACAGTACAGGTATTGGTACCCTTGCTAATCATTACACTGCCACTTTGTCCATGAAGACAAATACAATAAACATTTAAATAGCCTTTTAGGCTAAAACCTCCCCTGCTGGCTTCTGGGAAGCCTTGGCTAGCAAAATTGTTTTGAAAAGTGATTCACTTCGACTGATACAATGCTGTTACTTATAAATATGCACTTACTAACTGTTTTAGGTACATGGAATTGGATCTAACCATAAACAGGAAAGAGACTTCTATTAGAGGACACCTCTGCTAAGTGTTGTCAATTTGAAGATGATTGTAGCAAATCTGGAGGGGAATTAAAATATAAACATATCTTACATTAAAAGCAGTACTTTTGTACAAATAATGAGAAAATTTGAACTTAGATGTGCAAAGGGCAGATAGAACAGCCAAACTGGGTGAAAGCGGGAGTTTACGCCACCCAGCATCATGTCTCTGACAGCAGTCGTAACGGGGAGTCTGGGAAGTATCCAACAGGGTTAGCCCTGACATACCAACCAGCCTCGAGCTGCTGGCTGCTCAGAAACTATCTGGAAGTTGGCACCTTCGTATTTAATTCCTATTAATGAATTTTTCTTCCAAGAATTATATATACAGGTATGTATGTATATACATATCTATAAAACACACATGCACACATATATATATACACATACATATGTATGTAATTTGACATTCATAGCATCTAGCAGGAAGAAAGTGCACAGCTTAGCAATGCACTGTGTGAATTAACATCTGTTTTGTTTTTTGTCTTTAAAACGTGCTATTTGATGGCCCTAACAGGAAGAACTCTGGCTTCTTTGACCACTACTGTTGTGTTCCTATTATTTTTAGTATTTCCTCCCATTTGTTTTTGTTTCCTCATATATGTACTGTAACATTAAATGTTGTGTCTTGCATTCTTCAATTTATGCTCCCCTGTATATATATATATATATAAAATATACAAAAAATAGTTAAACCACACTCTAGTAGAAGCTTGAGACAGACTGCTAACTTGCCTAAGATAACTCTTAAAAGTGTACCACAGGCTATTAAGTTGAACATGACAAAGTGCTTTAGGCAACAGAATATCCCCCATCTCTTCCTCATCTGTTAAAACACTCCAGGCTCAGGCTGAGATGTTACAGAAAATGCTGAGATGTTCCTAAAGACACAGTGCCAAGACTCCACTAGCTAAACCAGGACCATTCTACAGATGGCTGGAATAAAAACAAGACAGTTTACCAACATAACCCACCAAGAGCACAAATGAGGAAAAAACACTTACATTTTGAAAGTGACTCGTTTTGTACAATTGTCCAGCCTTCGTCTGCAACCAGAATTATGGGTTGAATTCTCTTATTATGACGATAATGAAATCTGTCTGGAATTTCTTCTTTGAGATATACTTTCATGTGAGGGTCACATTTTTTCAGTAAGTTATACACGTCCCTTTTGTCTGCCAAGGAAAAAACTGCATGTGAAACAGCTGGAAATTATGTACCCAATTTACTGCAACTATCTGTCTTTAAACCTAAGATCCATTTTTTTCAAAACAATTATTTTTTTAAAAGGCATATAGAAAAGAATTTTTTCATGTCCCCAATGAAACATTACATGTATTGAGGTGGATTTCACAATTTGCTCTCATTTTAAATCAGCACCTCACAGCTATGGCTTCAGACCTACAGTTCAACTTACCCTCTGGGCTTGCAGGGGAGGAGAGTAAAATGCAAGCACAGAAATCAAGAGAAAGCAATCGCACACCAAAGCAGTAAGTGTTAGATTTTGTTACTGTATAAATCACTCTGTTCATTAGAATTGCTTCAGTCTGGCTACAGTTGTGGAAACTGAGACCAGCAGTGTCATGATTTAAGACATGCCTGTTAGTAACCACTCCAAAATACAAAAATTGAATTCACAGTATGAAAACTGAAGTTTCATTCACAGAAACAGGAGTGGTAAAGCAATCAAAGTTGGGTTTCGATTTTTACTTGGAAGTTTAGACGATGACATTTTTCATTGTGAATAAACATGAGAGTTTATTTCATGCTCACTGTGAATTACAACCGTATAGACTAAGTGAGCAACAAGACAGCAGGCATACTAAGTGCCTATCTACTTTCTCAACAAGCTATACCAGGACCATCTTTACCACCATAGCAATTTGACAAGAAACTCTCCTTGGCCCATTGATTACCAAAACAAAGTAATTTCTAAATAAACATTCTTTAGCTTACTCATTAAATGATGTCAACGTTCTGAAACATGAACTACACTGGTTTTGCAAAAGATGTGAACAGTCTACCATAGCGTGTACTTTTTAGCAGTAAGACAAACAAGATTAATTCTCAGTGTACAACTTAAAACAACCAAAACTTACTCTGCCTTGGCAGCACTGCAGCAACCGGACTCTTGTCTATCAGAGTATAGTTATTGCGACCAATGCATTTATCCAGGATAATTAGTTTCTTTGCAGAACAGGAGGCCATTCCGTGATCACTTGTTATTATGATATTAATAGTGTCCCACAAACCAAAAGCCTTCAATTTATTAGTAAGGAAACCAATATGATTATCCACTTCTTCTAATACTTTGCGCATGTTCTCAGTGTCATCTGGTCCATACTTGTGCCCACTCGCATCTGGTTCTTCCCAGTATAATGTAGCAAAACTGACCACTGGATTGGAGCTGTTCAGCCACGCAACAATTTTCTCCGCTCTCTCTTCAAAAGTTACTGAAAAGTTATACTTCAAAAAGAATTGAGGGGTCGTATCGTTAATTTTTACATCAGTACCAGGCCACATTGCAGCAGCACTTGCTCCACTTCCTTGCTGTTGATTTGTTACCCAAATTGGAACTGCTTCATTCCACCAGAAGGGATCCGAATCATTAAACTGTGAAAACTTTTTCTTGGCATCTGCATCGTACATGTCATTAGCCACGATGCCATGGCTTTCTTCATATAAGCCTGTCACTATGGTGTAATGGTTTGGGAAAGTCTTGGTGATAAAAGCATTTGTAACTTGTTTTACAAGCACACCATCCTCAATGAACTCCTGAAGATGAGGAAGTTTATAGGTTTCCAAGTAATCAGCCCTGAAGCCATCAAAGGACACAAGGAGTAACTTGGATACTGAATCCCCAGTAGAGTGAGCACAACAGGCAACTATTCCAGAAAAAAGCAATGTTAACATCCAGTTCATTGTTGATACTTCAAAGTATTTCCAGCAGGTAATCAGATGCATCTGAAAAATTTAAAAAGATAAGGCATGTAACACAAAATAATTGTAGTGGAACCAGTTTAACTAGCTATACATTATGGAAATCTTCCTTATCGAGGTTAACTGCAAAATAACCAGTCTAAACAACCACTTAAGTCAATAGTCTATTTCCCTACTGACTTCAGATGTTTCTCATATATCGTCATAGTTTTTCATACATTAAAACAAACGAGCAATGAGATTTTTTTTCATTCCAGACTAAACAAAAGGAAGAATTGTTTTCTCTCTTTTAAGCAATTATTCCATCATTCTGTGTGTCTGATGACAACTCTACATTTCAAGACAGACAATCACTATCTTTTCCTCATGTTCAAGCACAGGCACCTGAACAACTCTGGCTCCACATTTAAGAGTCCTCTGCAAGTCTAAATCCTGCTTATACATCACTGTTCAGACCAGAATTTTGTTTTCTACTATAATTCTGATTTTTCTTTTTCATCCCACCTTTCCTTTTCCACAGCTTCCACCCTCTCGAGTTGCTGGAAGACTTTTGAGCCTTTCAACATTGTTATTTACTCATTGCTTACTCTATACATGGAACTGCCAGGAGTAACTTCTACTTCTGTTTTCCTTCTAAGCTGTTGTGCATCTACCATAACAGTTTTTAAACCTGTTCTTTACGTATCATATTTCTCTCTCTCTCTCAAAAACCTAAAAATATCATTAGTAACCTTGGCCATGAGGCAAGTATTTCTCAACAAGGAATTCATGACTATTATGAATGCAAGGTATGATTTGTAAGTGGTATGATTTTTTCCCCCCCTAAACTTATGATGTGTGACAGGAGTACTCTGTCCAGGAAGGTCCAGAATTATTCTATAAGCCTCTAAGAAAGAGGAAGTGAAGCTGCAGGTTCCACAAAAACTTCTGCAATATCGCTACACAGCGTATTTACTTCTCAAGAGCCTCACTCCAGCAAATTTCTCCTTTATCTCAGTTGCACAAACGAGGGTGATTGTAGGAGGAACAGCAGGTATTTTCCTAACTGCGGTAGCATCTTCTGGCCTATCTCAACCTTTTCCACAAAACTCTTTAAGTATTATTTTAAAAGTGCAAGTAGCTTTAATGTTAGCTAAAGCTTTAGCAGTGAGAGGAATACAAAGCGTGGGAAATCACCACCACCCCCGCAAGCAACAGTTAAATTTCTTTAGAAGATACAACTGTTAGAAGAAAGGATCGTCAAAAACAGCATTAAGATATCTCCTGATACAGAGGACTTGTAACACACAGCCCCTATAAAGGGGGGGGGGGGGGAGAAATGAGATGAGCAACGGAGGAGGAAATCGCCCGTTTCGTGTCTTCAGGTGCTTAAAAAAGCAGAACCAGAGTTTTTCACGGCGCAGGGAGACCCAAGACCCCCGGGCACCGGTGTTTCCCCAGGCGGGACGGCAGCCGGCTACACAGACCCGTCACCCCCGCGGCCCCCCCGGCTCCCCAACCTCTCCGCCTCCCGCCCGCGTCTCCCAGCCGCTCCGTTCGGTGAAGGAACGCGTTATCCCGGCCCCGAAACCTTACAGCCAGGCGGTCCCGCGGCCCTGTCCCCGGGCAGCCCCAGTCACCACAGACCCGCCCTCCGCTTCTTCCCCGCCGCGGTTCCGCCCCCACCGTGAGGGCCCGCTCCGTGGCGGCGCTGGAGGTGACCGGCGGGGGGACGGGACGGGACGGGACGGGACGGGAGGAGCAGAGCGCCTGCGCACCCGCCGCCCCGCGCGCCCTCAACTGCCATTAGCGGCTGCCGGAGCGAGCGGTGCCTCGGCCGGGGCGGGCTGCGCTAGCGCGGGGAGCTCGTCAGCGGGGCCGGCCTCCGCCGGGTGCGATTGGTCGGGGACCCGCTGGCGGGAGCTGCGATTGGTTCCAGCGGAGTGGGCGTGGCGCTGTGAGACATGGGGAAGGGGGGGGGCCGCTGAGGTGAGGGGGGCTGTGGGGAGACATGGGGGGTTGAGGGGCGATGGAGGGTGCTGGGGGGGCGCTGAGGTGAGGGGAAGGGGGGCTGTAGGGAGGGGAAGGGAGCGGAGCTGTAGGGACTGAGGGGAGGTGAGTTGAGGTGAAGAGGGGCTGAGGGGAGGGGGGCTGTAGGGAGCCGGGGGGGGGCTGAGGTGACGGGAGCTGTAGGGAGCCGGGGGGCTGAGGAGAGGTGAGTTAAGGTGAAGAGGGGCTGAGGGGAGGGGGGCTGTAGGGAGCCGGGGGGGGCTGAGGTGAAGTGAAGGGGAGCTGAGGTGAGGGGGCTGTAGGGAGCCGGGGGGGGGGCTGAGGTGACGGGAGCTGTAGGGAGCCGGGGGGCTGAGGAGAGGTGAGTTAAGGTGAAGAGGGGCTGAGGGGAGGGGAGCTATAGGGAGCCGGGGGGGCTGAGGTGAAGCGAAGGGGAGCTGAGGTGAGGGGAGCTGTAGGGAGCCGGGGGGGCTGAGGAGAGGTGAGTTAAAGGTGAAGAGGGGCTAAGGGGAGGTGATGGGGGCTGTGGGGAGCCGGGGTGGGCCGAGGGGAGGTGAGGGGAGCCGGGGGAAGAGGGGGCTGAGAGCAGCAGGGCTGTGGGGAGCTGTGGAAGGTGGCCGTCCCAGGCAGGGAGACGTGGCGGGTTGCAGGGGAGCACGGCTTCTTACGGGAGGCGTGTTGGCCCCCTCCACCCTGGGCTGGGATGCGGGTGGGTTGGCCCCCGAGGTGGGACGGTGAGGCCTGCTGGTAGGGGGTACAGGCTGTTTGCTAGGTCTGCTGGGGACCCCCGCGGCTGCAGAAGGAGGCGGTGGGGTGAGGCGAGCCTGTGGCCGGCTGCGTTACTGGGGGGATGTACTGCTGTGCCCTGCGTTCCCCCGGGATGCCTGTACCCTGCCTCCTTTGCGGGTGTCGCGGCAGCCCTGGGCTGTGGCCTTCCAAGGCAGCGGTGGTTGTCAGCGTGACTGCAAATCTCCTGTTCTCCCTGACTCCTGCTCCCTTTTGGCCACACAGCTCTGAAAGTTGACTTCGTACTCTTTCCTGCATGTGACCTTTTTGCACTCTCTTGTGACAACGCCGGTTTACCCTAAAACTTAGAATACGTGCAGGAAAATGTGTGTGTTGGTTAATGTAAGTACTCTGAAAGCCAGTGCTGCTTTCAGGAAGGCAGTGTGTGGTATGATGGGTTGAGGTCTGTTTTGGGTCCTGCTGTAGGTTTGCTCCATAAGTTAAGGCAAATAGTTCACATTCCCTTGGTTTTCCTTTTATTATGAAAAGGGATTACTAATCCTGCAAAACCTGTTAAGTTACTGGTGCTGACTAACAATGAAATCAGCTTTGTGTAAACAGAGTAAATAAGTGTCCTTTAACAGCACAGAGAAGAAATCATCACTCCATTTTAAATTTCATCATAAAAACTGAGAAAAAGACATGGCTATAGCTTCATGATTGACTTAGGTAGAGGACCTGAATTTCATTCTGTGTGTTCACTCTGAATGCTGCATAGATTTGAGCTTGTTTCTTTCTAATGGCTTTTACATATGTATGAGTTTGGCAGATTATGCTAACTGTGGAGTGGCTCTAAAGATGCAGTACAGTAGGCTGAATAAAGAGACACACCTCTGATTGACTTTGATTTATGGAATGTAGCAGGTGTGGCAAAGCACAGGATTGTAAAAGAGGAAAAAAAAGAATTCCAGGTGAGCTAGATAAGACTTCCTGCAGCTATTTACATGTTGCATGTCAAGTTCAAGTCAAGTTCCTCCCCCGTTTCCTCCCCTGCTTTGTAAATATGCACGTGACAGTTGATCATGTGGGGGAAATAAGTGTCCTTTATGAATTACTTTCTTGTATTTCCTTCAAAATATTTATTACACAGAGTGAATTAGAGGTCAAGGAAATACATAACAGGTGCAAGCTTTTAGCCAATTTCATCAAATTATAGTGGAGTTCTTGTTACAAACTTTATGCAGAGATACAGGCAAATTTTAAGCATCAAGGCTCTTTTGCTAACCTAGTTTGGCAACATACTTACTCAGCTGTCCAGTCCAAAAAGGTATGAGTGATGTCTTGTTTACCCTTACCAATGTGCTTTGAAACCTATTTGCAATATTCACCTATTCATGAGCCCAGCCTAACATAAGGTGTCCAGTTTGACACATCATAAAGGCAGCATACCATGCAAATTCTGGACTTTGAACTGGGCTAGCCAACATGTATAATGTATTTCATACAGCTCATGCACTGTATGCCTACAAGAAATGAGTGAGTTACTTATATTAAGAGAAGTAAAACTGGGAACTACCAAGATGTTTGCCTTTCCTCACCTTAATCTCTCCCTGTATTGTATTTTACCCCACGTTTGTCTGTATAGACTGCAGTTCTAGGCACTAGACCATACTAAAACCTGCCAGAAGCTGTACAGACTTACTGCTGTAGTAGAATTGAGCATTTGCAGCTCGAGAACCATTGCACACGTTTGTTTCTGTCAGTGGAATTTAGTTAATGACAGGAAGTAAAGGGTAGGCAACCTCTAAATATTCTCAGTGTTTGGCTAGGTTTAGTAAAACCCTTAATTTCTAGATGGGAAACTATACCCTCCCGTTGGCCGTGTTGTGGAGGGGAAGCAACTCCTCATTTATTCAGATTAAAACTAGATGTTGAACACGAATAGTTCAGATACCTGTCTTAAGTACTTTCTTAAGAAAAAGCAAGGCGTTTTCATTACTTAGAGTTAAAATAACCAAATATTGAAAGAGAAACATTTTTCTGTATTTTTCCTTTTTTTCCTCAATTTTATCCATGTGACAGATCTCTGTGATCTTTTTTGCTGACTAGTTTTTTAATCCATCATTTACTGTGTTTTGATGCATCTTTACGTAGTTGAAATGAAGAAAAATAGGAAGACGTTTCATAAAACCATAAAAGAGCTAGGTGACTAACAGCTGTTAAACTGTATTAGACTTTAAGCTTTTAGTGCCCATTTAATCTGAAGAATAGGTTGTATATGGAGGCTATACACAAAATGGGGCTCTTAACCATGCTGTTTCTCAAACTGTGGAATGATGTCCCTAAGGCTGATGACAGGGTGATACAGAGTTGTGTGGTGTCTCTGCCTTCTTTATTTCGGTTACTAGAGCCTCCACTGTGAACAAGCTTGAAGCCAGGTTGCTGGGCTTTCTAAGAGTGCTTAGTTTCAGAGGTAAACAACGATGTTGAAATGATGCCAGATTTTAGAGGCAAACAAAAATGCCTGCCTTGGAGCAGTTGGGTGAATAAAAAGTCAATATTTCTTAGGCTCTCAGGTATTCTAATGGAGTTTCCAACCATGGAGTTGGAGAGCAAATCAAACAAGGTTTTTTAAAAGGCACTGGAATACCACAAATAAAGGGCTTTGAAACATCCAAATCAGGAATAATTGTTTAGGCCCTGCAGCAGGTAAAGCAGGTTTTCAAATGTCTGTTGACAGTGACTAGTCCTGGTATTTTTAACAACTAAACACTGATGATAATATGAGAGTTGAGTGTCCTGTGCAAAATAATTTTCTATTGTTTGTCTAGTTCCCAGTGGAGAAGTGTCTGTCTTATGCAGAGTCAAATTTACTGGTGTGTTGGCTTTAAATATGCTTTTTATGAAGTGTCAGTAGAAAAGCAAAATCTGGCTGAAGGTGAATCACCCTTATTACGCTGGGGTCCTGAATTCACGAGCCAGCCCCTCAGGACTGCAGAATCCAGGTCAGTGTTATCTGAGCAGCAAACAGATTTTTGGAGGCCTGCTTCAAGGATGTGCTGACTCTTGCGTGAAACAGTGTGATGATCAAAGTCTTCCACCAAACCACTGTCTTCTGAAATGGTTTTTCTGTGTGTTTGATTTTCCTTAGTACGTCTTAAGTAGAATACAGAAACTGCTATAGCTGCACATGTCAACAGTTAATATGAAACAGCTGAAGCATGTGTTTCAGAAGAGGAACTAACTCCATATGTACACAGAGAATTCGGATAAAATTGTCAGCATACCTATGCAACTTCTTGTCCTTCATAAGGTAGCACTTCATAGCAGCATGGTTCCAGTGATCTTCTTGGGTGTCCAAAGGTGACCATCCAAAGGCTGGAGCAGAACAGGGCCATACTGAACAGTCTTGTTCCTCCTTCTCACCAAATCATACCCGTTTTGAAAAACTGTGGGGAGCTGCAGATGCTTGGACCTCTAAGAGTGCTGTTTTTCACAGTCTGTTCCTATTATGCAGGTCTGTGAGTGTTAATGGCTGTAGGAATAACTGGGTAGAGGAACTTTAGACTCTCATTCTTGTGGAGAGCACAGAGCCAAAACAGAAAAGTACCCTACATGGGGACTTCCTAAAAGATCTGAATGCAGGATGAAGGTCTTTTCCTCAGGTTGTTTAGTGCAAGATTGGCAGAGAATAAAGCATTACTATTTATGAACTGTGAAGAGATGAGGTGTTGCTAACCATATAAGTAAAAGCTGAGGCTGGAAACAATGCAAGAAAATTTGTTTGCAGTTGATTTCATCCAGGTATTTAGTGCAGTCAGGAGTGAATACAAAGTGGTATGGTTTTATTGCAACTCCCTTGTAATGTGCCTGTAAACCATAAACAGTCTTTCTCCTGGAGCCCACAGTGTAGTTTTGATAATGTACTTGAACTACATGTTGCAAAGCTTTGGAAATGTTTGAGCTTTACAAAGAAAAAAAGTTGTTTTCGTAAAGCCAGCATCCTGAATGGCCAGGAACATTAATGATTTTTGCATTGAGTGCTCATAAGTGCAAACGAATGCGGGATCCTGTGGGATGCTAAGTTCCCTTAGTTTCTACTGACATAAAAAACATTCACCATCATTCAGTTTTGGGTTCAGCTGTTTCCAAGAACTCTGAGTGTTTTGTTTTAACTATTCATTTTTCTTGCTTCTCTTATGGATGGAAAAAGATACTTTACAGCAAGCAACTGAGGGACCTCAGTTTATGTTATGAAGAAAGATTTACAGGCTCTTTCCTTAAAGTGTGCAAGTATCTTCATGGAGAACAAATAAAACTGAAGGACTCTTTTAATTAAAAACCACTAAAATCATAGCAATAACCAACTGGAAATGACCTCCTGAGAAATTCCAATAGAAACAGATTGCTATTTCTAAGCAGGGCTATTAACTACTGAAGCTACTCATGGCACTGATGGATGAGTTGAAATTTCCCATACTGTGGAACGTCTAGAAGACATGCAAGTTATTGGCTTTAATAAAGGGGCACCCAGGTAAAAGTCTTGTTGTATTGGTAATCTGAATTAAATAGTGTAATGTGGCTTTTTGCCTTTAATTATTAATCTCTGAGAAAATGTGAGGTATGCTATTTAGGGGTCTGACATTCTTGTAACTATTCCTTCTTTCCACCCTTCTCTTCTGCTCTGGAGGTGACGGATAACTGACTCTAGCAATGCAAGAATTTCTTTACAAGCTGATCTTCTGCTTGACATTTTAAAGTAAGTCAAAGCTGGATGTGCTGATTTCTGTTAGGGTTACAGGGTGAACAGATAAAGCTTCAGCAGCAGCTTCAGTGGTCTGATTTTAACATACTATTGTAAGTGTGTTGGGGCCCTTACTATATTTGCTGTCCTTCAGATAAAATCAAGTTGGTCAGCAAACAAATACCAATGAATGGCTGTGTGTGTTTGGGCTACTGAACTGAGTGCTGTGTATCTCTGCAGAGCGAACCAGGCAATTATCTAGGTTCCTAGCATGAGTTTTGATGTCCATTTGTAGGCTTCTAAATGTAGGTGAATTCTAACCTTGCTGTCTAAAAAAACATCTATTTTAGGGAGCTCAGATGACTGAGTTTTGCAGTAGTAAAGACCATCTCCAGAATACACTTAATCTCCTTCTGACATAGTTCTTTCCACCTCTTTTTATTACATACTCCGAGATGTCCATTGCTGTCCATTGGACTGTAGAAGGAAACAGTGATTAGCTTAATCTAGGTGCTGAACAGCAGCACGCTGAACTTGGTATAAAAAAAGTTTCTAAAAATGAGACCCAAGAGATCTTGCTGGTTGACTGTAATTTGTGTCTTATGTATACTGACTGGAGTTATGGTCATGTTAATTCTGGTACTTCTTGCTTTAAAAAGAATAAGGTTAGAGTAAAAATGGAAATTCAGTCGTGAAGTAAAAAATAAACCTTGAAAATGAGGAGTTTGATTGCTCATGTTCTATGTCCTTATATGAATTTTGCTGCTTATGGTTTATGTGGTTATTTGCATTTCTGGAAAGCAAGTAACCAGTGTTACCAGATAGCTCGCATGGGTTCGCGTGGTACACGCAATGGTAAGTGACACAACTTGAATTACATAACTAACAGCCGAAAGTATTGCTATTACTAACTACCACATTAATTCAAGACCTTCTAGATTTGGGACCAGAGGAATTTAGGGCATGGATGAAATTGGTGATCTCTCTGTTTTTGTAATCTTCCATTCTTGTGGCTGTGGGGCTGGGACTGCTACTCAGAGGGCTTCACTTTCATGTGGAGAATGGGCCACAAAGTGGTGCCGAGACCTTTTTCTGTTCTCCTGCCTCATACAACCTCTTTCCTCTCACTTCTCTGCAGGAGGGAAGTCCCATTTCACTGGACACACGTGCACATGGCTGCTCTGCCCTGTTCCTTTGCTGGAGCGGAGCATTTTTGGCTGGGGAATAGGGAGGGAGCAGCACCGGACACAGGGGAGCAGGCCAGGTCACTAGTATCTCAGGTCACAACGTGGGTGCCGCAGTTTTGATCTTGTTTGTTATCACATAATTTTTGTGCCACAATTCAAAAGTTACTTCTGTCTTCCCTGAAGATGAAATGTAAGGGTTGTAAGCCAGTGGTGGGTTCATATAATGTGATTTGAAATGCACCTGATTTTCACTTGGATAAATTCTTAAGGGTGGTCAGGTATACTCTGGGCCTTTATCTGTCACAAGAATGAAGTCTGGATTTTGGAGCAGGATGGTACTTTGCTTTTGGAGGGGGGCAGAGGAAAGGAGAACTTGGGTAACTCACATTTCTGACTAATGAAATCCACATGAACTGTATTTATTTATTTTTAAATAATACTCATATGTTATGCTCTTACTCCCTATTTTACCTGTGATATTTTATACCCTCCAGCAGGTGCTGCTGCAACCTACTAATGTTGTCTTCGTGGAGGGAAAAAAAAATAAATCAGTCATTTGTTTTAATACCGTGCAACTGGACTTTGCTCTTTGTTTTGCGTGCTGAATATGCCTCTGTTCTCTTTTCTTCCTCGAGTTATTTGCCAGCAGAGTCACTAAGGAGGGAATTTTTATGATCCCAGCATATTTGATCCTGCAAGTGTTCTTTGTAAAAAGGGGTTGAAGATCAGTGGGAGTTGCTTATCAAGGCCATGCTCAGAGCAAGTTGAACAGACACAGGTAGAAATACATTTGTATTTCTACAAAATGTGAAGAAATGCAAGTGTTTTCTTAAAAGTAAAAAAATTCATAAAAAAGATTAGTTATAAAAGTTTCTAGTTAGCTCATTGGTTTTCTCAAGTTTCTTGAGCTTTAGTAATTTACACTCATGATTTTAAATCAGTCTTATCATTAGCCTAATAGCTGGTCTTGAATGCTAGAAGTTTGCAATACAGATTACACAGCACACGTTTCAGAGCTGTGGCTGAGTTACATACAGAAAACGTAAAGAGGAGATGTGCTTCGTTCTGTTTGCTGGTGGACCACTTGTGCCAGACAGAAATTTGTGGGTAGTAATAGTTGAAATGAGGCTTTGATATGAGTTACATATCCTTGAAGTCCTTGAGTTGCACCAGGCCAGAAATGCAGTCATGAGCTAAGAGATCTCGTTGATCTCTGATACTTACCTGCATCTTTGTACTGTATTGCTGGTTCCATGTAGGGAATTGAAATTCTGCTGTAGTGTTTTTCCTCACGGTTACAGTGATTAAACTTGGTTGTGACTATGATTTTTGGCACTTTTGGGGTTATCTAGGGGCCTTAGAAGGTGAATCCAAGTTTAATAAGCTGAAGTATTGGTTTGCTTTTGATATTTATTAGTAGTCTAAAATGCTCAATATAAAAATAAGGACAGTAAACTACAATCATAAATCTCAGGCAGGCAACACTTGTTCTGCCACGTGAAACAATATGTGTCCCCTGGACATTCTGTTTGGAGATGGCTGGAATTACAGTCTCTCTCTCTAACCTCTCTCTTCTGTGTTTCTTTTAGAAATCCAGCCTGGCTGTGGCAATTACCTCTCAGGAAGTTATAAGGATGGATCAGGAGGAAAACACCTTTATTTTTCCTTTTGGCTCAAACCCAAAAGGTTAAATATATTCATAGAATCATAGAATGGTTTGGGTTGGAAGGGACCTTAAAGACCATCTAGTTCCAACCTCCCTGCTATGGGCAAGGACACCTTCTACTAGATCAGGTTGCTCAAAGCCCCATCCAACCTGGCCTTGAACACTGCCAGGGATGGGGCAGCCACAACTTCTCTGGGCAACCTGTTCCAGTGCCTCACCACCCTCACAGTGAAGAGCTTCTTCCTTACATGTAAATCTAAGTCTACCCTCTTCCAGTTTAAAACCATTACCCCTCGTCCTATCGCTACATGCCCTTGTAAAAAGTCCCTCTCCAGCTTTCTTGTAGGCTGCTGTAGATTCTAAGATTAGATTAGATTCTAAGAATTCTCATAATAATCTACATAATCCAGATGCAGTAAACATACAGATAAAAAGTCTTTAGTCAATAAGGTTTGAAGTTCTCATAAAAAATTCAAATTCAGATTTGGATCTTTAATGAGTTTTAGCTCCGTTGATTTCAGATGCTCTGGAATGTGCATCTGTCTTTAAGAGGGCAGTTCATTTTATGCCAAAACTGGAATTATTAATCTGCTTTAGATTCTGTGGAGTTTTGTGTGTCTCTCCATTCTCTAGAGAAAAGGAGCTATACAGACAAGGTGGCTAAATAGGTTGCTAAAGTCAAGTGGCATTAACCCAACTTTGGCAACTTGGGTCTATGTGTTATGACACGGAGATATATAACCTAAATATGATTATAAGTAATTGATATATTAAGTATATGTAATAATAGTTAATGCTTATTCAGTGCTTTCTTTTCCTAGATTCCAGGGCAGCTCACAAAACTTTTTACAGTTTTTGGTCCTACTCTATAGGTGAGAGGATGAAGTTGCTAAATGTGAAGTGAGTTGTTGAAGGTCCTAAAGTGAACCAGTGGCAAAACTGGAAAGAGTTCAAGTTTGATGCCTTTTTCTTGTGGATATACCACTTTATAATTTTTTTTTATTTGTAGTTTTTTATAAACGATCATTATTTGTTGATGATGTTGTAAGTAACCGCTGAAACATTGCAGATGATTGCTCGTATTGTTGAGGCAGTTTTGCCTTGCTTTTCCTTGAAGCTAGGCTTTTGTGTGTTGAAAATATGAGTAAATGGGTGAAGTCTGTGTTTTTCTCTCTTAGCACAAAATGCACATAAGATTTCCAGTAAAACTGTTTTTTACTTCCTGTGAAAGCATACTTTTTTTTTTTTTTACCATAGCTTTCTAGTACTGATAGGTGCTTCAGCTGTTTTTCACTATACTTGGCCAGGCTATATCTGGAAGAACAACAAGTGATTACAGCTCCTAAGATATAGTTACCAGCAGTCAGATCGACAAAAGGGTTAAAAGTGAGACAGCCCTACCTTTTACTTCAGTGGAAGTGTAGTTGTTGATTTAAAGCTCTCAGTAAATGATTGTTGGAGATCTGCCATGTGTAGCAGAGCATTCGGAAAGCATACCACAGACTCTGCTTCCTCCTGAAGAGCATTTGTCTGTCAATATCTCACTTCAGTTGTAGTCTTCTAAAGGTACCAGAAGGCAGGCAAAACTCACCAGCCAGCAGTAATGGAAGATCAGGTCTTTACCAACGTTTATCAAAATGTTAATGACACCAATAGCTATGAGATTCCAGACTCTGAGGAAGACAAACAGGGTAATCTTTATGATCATGAAGATCCAGCATCTCCTTCTTCCATCCCTACTATCCCAGAGAGCATGGATAGTAGTCAAGAGAGCTCAGAAGATAGCTGTAGTAATTCTGTGGCCTCTCAGCATGAGGCTGATGGGGAGGATGGTTCTTCATCTCACCATGGTGCTGAAGAAGACCACCCATACCAGGAGGTGGATCTGATGAGCCCAAGTCTGGAAGATAAACACACAGAGGGCATGATGTTTGAGAGCAACGTGCATTTTCCTCTGGATTTCCAGTTGCGTCGGAGCCAGAGCACCTCTTCCAACTCTTCAACTTCCCTCAAGTTCCCCCTTAACAATAACTTTGGAGAAACTGACAACTTTCAGGAAGATGGTGAGATTTTCCTGTATGTAAAGGTAAGAGCTTGGGTGCTCCTAAGAATGCACTACTTTTAAACCCCAAGTCAATGTACATGTCCTCCAAACCAGTAAAATACAGCTACCCACCGCTTTGTTCCCAACTCTGCTGCCTGTGTGCTGCAGGGGGCCAATCCATTCACTTACCTCTTACATCTTAAGGCACAGGAGAAGATTTGTGTTGTGTGGAGATGCCTGGGATTTCTTCACTTCAAGTGGAAGTATGAGTATGGTGAAAGTATTCTGATTGTTGCTGCAATTTATTCTGTGAAATCTCACTGCTGTTACAGCTAGGCTGCTACTACTTGAACTAATTTAGTTCAAGTTTAGTTAAGCTAGTTCAGCTATTCCCGTGTTTCACTATCTATCTAGTAGCTAATAGGTCAAAAGTGATAGTTATTAATGCTATGAAGAAAACTAAATACATGGTTTAAGTAATGGCAATAAAATTTCCACAAATGCTCATCCCTGAAAGAGGTCTTTCTTTTATTTCTTTCAATATTTAGATTCATGTCTTTCTGTGATTAGTTAGATTAATGTAGTTCTGTGACAATTTTAACATGTATTTTTCATTAATTTCAAGTTAGGTATAAATTACTGAGGGGGCTTTCACACACCTCTAACCTTGTAAAGTCTTACTTGAATTTCTAAACCATAAACACCCGTGTCCTTAAATAAACACTGTACTTCCCTTCATAAGGGCTCTTGTATTCAACCATTCTCAATATTTATTAGGCCATAACACAGACTTGACAGTTCCTCCTTTCAACTACATGAGAGAGAAATTTTCAAGTTCTTGTTTCCCTTCAATAGGACCATACACCTTGAGTGTAATACTCTGTTATTTCAACAGAAGTCTTGTGAAGTTTGTCACTTTTCAGCATAAACAAGATTATCAGGATCTGTTCCTCAGTTCCACAAGTGCTATGAAAGCAGGATAAGAGATTTTGTTACCACACGCAGAAGTGTTTTCAGCAATATCTGTGTTTGGTTAATTTAGTTTATTTAAGAAAGAACACACTATAACCTTTGCATTGGTGTGAGATGCTGATTATCTTGTATGAGCTAGGGGAGATCAATGCCTTAGTGGACTCTCCTAATACTTCATTTGGTTCCTGTTATAAATCTTGGCTTTCTTGGAAAACTGAGTTAGTTAAAAAGTTATCCTACATTTACTTGTAGGATCAAGGAAATCACTTCCATAAAGTGTCAACAGAATCTTGAGATTCTTTTCAATGCATTAAGAAAGTTATGATTTAAATATTTTTTACTTTGTGTCACGTCTTCCTGTAGATGAAAAGCTGTTATTTCCCCTTCATGTCTCCTTTCTCAATGTGAAAACCCTTTGCAATTGCTTTTCTAATTTTTGCATAAAGATAGATAATTTAAGTTATTGATAAATGAAAAAAAACAACAAACAAGAAAAGGCTGTCAGGTTACTTAGTCTTATTCTGTACAAGACAAACCACAAAACTTCAGCCATTTCTTTTGAATTTCAGTTTAACTGCAGCTACTCTTCTAAAAAGGTGTGTATCCTTCAGGAGAGGGAATATCTTTTAATTGCTGGGTCATGAATTGTTCTGGGTCCATGTGTGCTGCCACAAGGGTTTTTGCTACTGATTCCTGTAGAAGTGGGCTGTGAGAGCCATGTGTGGGGGCACTTGGCCTTTTTGTTATCTTCATAGTACTTACACTGTATGGCTCTTTGAAGTGGCAGCTGTCCTGTTTCTCTGACTGGATCATGGGCGTTGCTAAAAATACGTTAATTCTATGGACAAAGCAATATCTATGGTGTTGGTTCTAGTTCATATCTCTGCTTGTAGTCCTGCATAGGTGTTTTAAAAGTTGCAGCAATTGAATATATTTTGTTTGTTAGCAACTTCATGGTATTAGCAACATGAGTGTTGTATTTTGGCTTTAAAATCATCTCTTTCTATTTCTTATTCTTTCACGTTCCTCTTGTTTCAAAATAATGGTGTCCTGTCTTACTGTGCATGAAAAAAGAAAATGCTTGCAGCTGCTCCCATACAAGCAGAGATGATGGGGTTAATTTGAATTTCTGAAAATTGGGAAGAGGGGCATTTTGAAAAGAACTGTCATGGAGAAGGATTGAGGAAGTCCTTTTCCTTGCTTTTGTTGTCCAGAGTAGCCGAGTATCCCATAAAGGGGCCTATCAGCTAGTCTAGAGAGAAGCACAAACTTTGGACTCTATTCACTTGCCAAAACACAAGTGCCTATTGCCTTTGAGATGTCCTTGAGCCCCAGGACATCCCTACCTGGCTGGAAGATGAGACGTGAGGCTTTCAGGTGATCCTTGCTGTGATCCTTCTCCAGCAGGAGCTGGAGGCCCAACGGGCAGGGCACTGCATACTTCTGGGCGGGTGGCTGAACTGAACTCCTAAGACAGCATTTTATTCCTTGAGCAATTGATGACATTTCATTTTTGCATTTTTGCTTTTCTTTCTTTCTGGTATCAAGGTAATAAAGCACTAACTCCACGGAGTGCAGATCCAGCTTTGCTATTTTTAATTATCTAGATAGCAAAAGTCAGCCTATAAAGTGGAAGGTCATAGAGTAATATATAACAAGAATTGTGTAATACCTGAGGGCTATCGCTCCTTGCACATAGGAACCAAATCTCTCAGTTGTGTCAATGGCTATTATTCATAGACAGTTTCCTTCTCATGTGGTCTGTAGTCCACCTGAAGCCAGTGTTACTTTGAAATAGGGTTCATCTTCTGGATTTGCTCTTTTCTGCTGACATCAACAGTGACTTTTTGCTGTGGGACAGTAGTGGTAATGACAATTCTGCCACTATTTACTCCTTCCTTTGTTTGTAGCACTAAAATATCTCTGTTGAGTGGCTGGAAACGTGAGTGTCAGACAGAGGTCGCTGCTGACTGAAAACCAGAGAAAGTGGAAAGATTAAATGGTGTCTAATTTACAATCTAGCTGGCTTAGTTGCAGTGCGCTGCCTAGAATAAAAATTTAACTTCATCAGAATATTATAAGTGCTGTTGCATTAGGACCATAGTTTCAGTCAGACTGGATAATCTTTTCTGTAGTCTGTTCTGTGTTTAGAGACCACAAACATGTTTAAATCACATTAACTCATCTTTCAGTGATTATCAGTACTTGGTAACTATGTCATCATCAGTAGAGTGTTTCAGGACGTGCCATAAGATGAAAAATTTTGGCTTTCATCAAGGAATTCCCTGTACCTTTAATAGCAGAATCTAGCATGTACCAACATGTAGCATATACCAACATGGATATGTTTGTGTCAATCCAGCATGTCCAGGCTTGTCACAGCCACCTTAATGCCCTTTCAATAACATTGTAATTCTTCAAACAAAAGTCTTTGGAATTTGAACAGAAATATGACTGACATACAGGCTTTGTTACTGAGTGCATAGAAGAGCTTGACCTAATTGTAGCTGTTGCTCAGAGGCCCACCTTTTCATTTGTATGCTGCATTTCCCTGTTTAGCAGTGTGTTTGTTCTGAAGGCTGAGTTTCTTTGAAAATTTTGACTTTTTGTTTTCCTGAAGCTTGAGTTGTTATTTAAAGAATAGTCCCTCTATTTTCTTTTCAGAAGAAAATTATTGCCCTTCTGGTTTATTGATGACCTGAGACTGGCTACAGATTATACCCTCTCTGTACACATTTGTGCCATAGGAACGCAGTTCCCAAAAGAAGGAAGGTAATTCTTTACCCCGAGCAATAAACACTTTGTGTTATGCAAACAATACAAATTTAATACAGTGGTTTAGCATCATGAACATGCATGTTGGATCACTCCACTGGGGTAACACAGTTAAGGATGCTGGAAGGCACCTCTGGAGATCATCTAATCCAACCCCTTACTCAGAGCAGGGTCACCTAGAGCAGGTTGCTCAGGGCTGTGTCTGATCAGGTTTTGAATATTTCCAGAGATGAAGAATCCACAACCTCTCTGTGCAATCATTCCAGTGTCCTACCCTCATGGTAAAAATGTGTTTTCCTATGTTTAAATGGAATTTCCTGTATCTCGGTTTGTGCCTGTTGCCTCCTGCGCTTTCACTGAATACCAGTGCTTATATTTAAGAATGCTATTTTAAGAAAGATACTGCTTGCAACTTCTCTGTACATCAGAACTTAAAACTTTTAGCTGTTTCCATTGGGATTATTGCATCCTTTAGTAAAACTTCATTAAGTCAATAGCTGGGAAAGAAAGGACGTTTCTCTTTTGCCTGCAAGATGCTTCCCACTCCCTTGTTTCCAATTCAGGAAGGTCTGAGGGCTCTAACTTGATGGCAGAACCCTATGCTAGCTCCCTACTGACTCACAAAGTTGAACTGAACTCTTATAAATGACAGACTGTGTTCTTAGCGGGGACAGTAAGATTAATCCCTTGTATCATTGCAAAAATCATGCTCTTTCCCATTGAGTTGGCTTTTCTGTTGTTTTATGGAGCATATTGGTATCTGTTGAGAAAGTTTTGTTCAAAAATGTGTATTAATAATTTAGAACATGAAGTCACAGGACATAGCTAATTTCTAGCATGTATTATTTGAAAAGAGCAGAACCAAATCATAATGTAACCACATGGATGCCCAGTCTTAAGTTAGTAGTTGTGTTGGTGCTTTGCTGAGCAGAACTGAGCATTTTGCAGAAGCAGGTGAAAAGTAAAAGAGTACCCAGCATAGATGAACATGCGTAGAGTTCAGTAGGAAGTCCTGCAGAGGGGTTCAAATAAAGGGATGGATATGGACATTAATGAGAGTATCAATTTTTCAAATTTTCAGCCATTTATTTCTTACTACACTCATAGTCTACAGAGTAAAACAACCACACTTGCAATTTTGGGGTGGTAGATATTTGCAAGCATAATTTGGTGTCCAAATACCTTTAGCAGTGCAAGCTGGGTAGTCTTTTAATTGACTCCAATACGGCACATAAGGCTTGTTAAACAATATCTTCTCCACTGAGGTTTGCAGGTAGTAAAATGAGTTCTGGCTGAAGCCAGGTGGCAGGTGTAAGTCTCTATATGTACATAAAATTATCGTAATTTGGCTTTTTATGACATTTCAGCTTTTAAAAATATTTTTTTATAGTAAATCTACTGGAAGTAAGCAAATATTATTTTGATCTTATGAATAAGCTTGGAAAAAGGTTAAATGATTCATGATCCACCTTTTAAATAGTGTTAACTGAGCAACTTGAGCAAGGACAAGATCCAAGAACTATTTTCAGAGCTCTCCAGTCATGGCAGATTTACAGACCAAGATGCAACATGCTGAAGTTAACATGAGCACTAATGACTAATGGGGAGCCAATATCCTAACATGATACCTTTTTTGATAATTTTAATGGAATTAATGGATGTTTTTCACTGCAAATAGTCTTACTTAAGATAATTTACAAGTACAATTAAGTATAGAAATACAAGTCTGGAATATCAAGTGATGTGTCTTCCTGCTCTCAGTAGTATTTAGAGTACCCCTAACAGTTGCTGCTTTGAAAACATTCAGTGATGCAGATTCAGCACTTATACCAGGTAGTCTCTGTCAATGCGTAATTATTTTCCTGAGACAAATATTTTCCTTTATTAAAATTCTGTTGCTCTGAATTATGCTATTTTTCTTTTTAATGGATAGGTCCTTTATGTGTTAGAGGACAGATACCAAATTTCCTTCAGTCTTTGCTTTCCTAGACTAAACGAATTCATTTCCTTCGGCCTGCCTTCAAGCTTGAGTCATCATTTCTAAACTTTGGTTTGGTGTGTTGTGGGGTTTTTTTGTTTGTTTGTTTTAGGCTTTTTTTTGACCTTTCCCAGTTTCTCTCCAGTTAATATGTATATTTCTTAAGCTCTGGTTTTCAGGTACAGGTAGTGTATTTAGCAGTGCCAATAAAAATTACTACAACAGGTCCCTCTAATTCATCATCTGTCCAACTCTCTAGTCGGGACACTTTATCTGCTGTATTTTAGCATATTTGTGTATCCTTTAACATTTTGTTTAGGATTACAAAGTTCATCTTCCAGTATTTTCACAATAAATGCTTCTGTAATGGTCTCAACCGTTTATTACTCACCTGTTTGCAAGTGGCTGTAATGCAGAGCTGTTGCACAGTTTGCACTGGCCATTTGACTTCAAGAGCATTAGGTTTCTCCGAGTGATGTGATCAAACTGATCACCTGTTGCTGAAAACAGTATGGTTTTGAAGTTGGAGAATTGCTCTGATATAAGTCCGATGTGGAGCATACTATCACCAATGCTTTTGCTCTACTAACTCAGAAAATAGAGATATACCTGTAGTATCTCCGCACCTTACTATGCAGACACAACATGGCTTTGCAGCTACCTCCTACACCTTACTACGTGTAGGACACTGGTAATCTCTTAAGTGTTAACATATAAACCTAGTAGCTATGTAACCCTCATTTCTGAGGAGGAAAACTGTGTTGTGGGTCTCTTCATAGCTTGATTTATGCTTATCTGAATTACTCTGTGTGCTTGTGTGAAAAGATTAGCGAATGGCAGTTCTGTTAACAGATAACATCCAGTTCCCTGACTATCAGTCATGAACAGAACATGTGCTTTAGCAGCAGGGCATAGCAGTTTGCTTAATCTTTTGGATACAAAGAGTAAAAGGTCTTGCTTCTGACCTCTGCTGAGTCTGTGCCTTGCTTATGCACCTTTTCTGCCTCCAGAAAGATCCATGAATCAATTTTCAGCTGACACTCCTGTGCCACCTTCAGCTTTTGGCTCCAGCAGCGACTGCGGCTGGGTATAGCACAGTAGCGTAGCAACAGCTTCAAAATACGGACCCGTATTGTCTAGGAAATTGTTACTGCACAGTGATTGCAGCTATAGCAAATACAATGTAATTATGTAGGTCATACTGAGGGAAAATTAAGATGGGATTTATTTACTTGTTTCTTTTCTGTACAATTTTCTTTTTGTGACTCCCTCTGTGATGTTCTGAAAATAAGACTGTTATCCCAGCCTGGTTTGTTGTTTTCTTTTGAAACATCTCAGTTCCTTTTGTTACATTTTAGGAATGGAAAATGTTTGGATTTGTGGATTGATTACTCTTTTGCTGTCCCTGACAACTTATCTATGTAGCAGTACTGTCAGCTGTTAAATGGTTTTTGCTCAATATAGAGGGATATGTATTATTTTTAATTGTTTATTGCAGAAGTACCTAAAGAGCAGCTCTACCGAGACTGATGTTTTACAAACACAAAGTAATAGATAGTCCCTGCAAAGCAACTGGTAATGATATATGTAAATTATTTTTGAGTCTACAAGAGGAAAGCTGCTTTTATTTTCTGCTCGTTGTTTTTGTCAGATATCAAGGGTTAGATTTGGCTTATTCAACTTAGGTGTGTCTGTAAGCTAAGTTATTAACTACATCTCTGCAGGATATCTAGGCTGCTTTTGCAGCAAAAAAGCTATCTGAAATAGCGCACTGGGATGGTAACTCATCAGCTGTAGGGTGGCGTTAGTTGTTCTGTAGACTCCATTTGTTGAATCGAGTAGGGCCCTCATTCAGCTTTCCACCCGTAGGCATCCAGTGCTGTTTTAGATGCCTTAAGGTTTCCCTCCTGGCCTCCAGCTGCCTCTGCGGAAGGCCATGGGTCTCCCATAGATCCTTTCTCCTATAAATTTACAGATTTCCTCAGCTATCCTAGGGCCTCTCAAATGCTGCTGGATATCTAGGTTTAGGCAAATGAATCAAGCTGTAAACTTTCACTGCATACAATGGCATGGTCACCTGAAGTTAAATAAACTGGATGCCACCAGTGACAGTTTAAATACAAAACCTGGATTACTAGATTAGACTAGAAGCTAATTCTGATAATGGGTATCTGGAAACAAACTCCAGACAGATTCCCCCCCCCCCCCCCCCCCCCGGCTATTTAATTTTCCTTTTTCTTTCAGTGTCCACACTCAGCAACAGTTGAAGTGCAACAGTGAACAAACATTGCAATGTTGGACAGTTTGGCTGTTCACTGGACAGTCTAACTTAATCAGATAAAATCATCTGATACATCTCAGCATCTTTCCAAGACTGAGAACCAGGACTTTCTTTAGTTTCAGTCAATAGCAACCCCCATATATGTTTCTTTCAACTCTATTTGTAGTTACCTTTTTTTTTTTAGACACCATAGTAGAAGAGGAAAGCCAGCTGAACTTGAATTCCTAGGTAGCAGTTCAAACACAGCTTAATATTTTAATTGTGAAAAGAAAATCTGCTTTGTTTCTTTGGGTGATAAGACCTTGTACTGTATTGGAGGGAAATTTTCCACCGATCTGCAACTGTATTTCCTGGTCCTTTAGAAATATTTTCAGTGTTCTCTCACAGACTGTGATTGTGGCTGAAAAGGAACACCTGAATTTTTCTGTATCAGTGGCAATTTTTTAAATACTTAAAACTGCTTAACGGTAAATGTTACAAACCTGTATGATACTACCTTCTGTGGGGAAAAAAAAAAAAAAAAAAGAGATGGCATGTCAATCTGAGTCATTGATTTGTTATCTGCAGGTGTGATTTTTATATTTAGACCTCTGGGTGATCCTTTTCATATCAATTAATGATACAATTATGGTTGACTTTTTACTGTTGGTACATCTCTGATAAAGTTATAAGGAGTCAGTGACCTTCATGAAGTTATAGCGATACAATTAGGAATAGATGAGAAGTGAATTGGTTAGTGCACAGATCTGGTTTCAGTACAGGCAAGCAGTGTTTGAAACCAAGGTAAAAATCTTTGCACGCTCACCAAGATGTTTTTTGGGGGGGGATCCTGGTAACCTGAAAAAAAATGCATGGGACTGAGGTGACCTTTTGGGACATGAAATAGAGTCCTTTACTGTCACAGACAGCCTCATCATATAATACATAATTCATAAACTGATCAAGGCCTATCTAAAAACTAAGTGGCCATTATTACTCATTTTGGAAATGTCTTTCAGAATGTCACTGCTCTGATGGTTTGACACCTTACTCTAATTTCCAAATGACATTTATTCATGTGCAGTTAATAAATCCTTGTTCTTGTGCCAGCATGGTCCATTAGCGTTCATTCTTTCACTTAGCACTTTTTAAAACCAGTTTAGGCTTAAGCATCCTCAGATGTTTTGGGGCTAAACCAGCCAATCCTTCTTGTCTCCATTTCTGCCAGTCGTCACAGTAATCCCCTTCTGCACATATCTTCTTTCCACAAAAAAGGTGCCTTTTTTTTTTTCCACAGCTGCATCCTGTCTCAGGTTGCTTCTACTTTTATAGCTAGACTAAACAAGCAGCGAAAAAGATTCTTTTAATAACCTTCTGGTTTAAGATACCTATGATTGTTTAAGTAAACACATAATTCTATTTGAGGTGAAATGTCCTGATATAAACATGTTAGAGTCAGTCAGAAAAAGTTTCATTAATTTCTTGGTGCCTTTCACAGTTTTTCACTTATCCTGACACCTGTTTGTTTTCCTTTCAGCAACAATAACGTTTTTCTAACATCATTGTAAGGTTTCCTAGTCGGCCTGCAGAGCACCAGCAGGGCATAATTCCCACTGTCCCATTGGCATTGAGTGCTCACAGGTACTGGTTGTGACTCTTAAGTTCGTCAGCTTCAGAGGGCTTCTCTCAGGATCCTTAATTGACATTTAGATGGGGTTGTTCACTTGACTATGTTACTGCTCATTGGGAAATGTTAGCATCTGAAGCTCAACACTATATGCCCATAGCTTGAGGGCTGGTTGAGAAGCAAGTGGAAGAAGTGGAAGCTTTGCATCTGAATATATAAGTATTTAATCCCGCTTCTGACCTCTGCTCAAATGTATTTGTACCATTTTTAAAATTTATTTTAAAATGTATTTGATTAAAAATCTGGCCAGCAGAAGTGTTTTATACTTGCCCCACATTTATACTTGCTCTATAAATATGTGCATCCTTATCTGTACCACTGATACTTTTGTGGCCCCTCATTGCAAGAGGGTCACTGTTAGCCAGAAATGGCATGTGACTGGTTAGTGAGATGTCTAAATAATACTGGCAAGTCCTTATTAAACAGGAATACCAGGAGAAATAATTTAAACTTATAAAGATTTTTTTCTTAATGCCATTAGAAATTCTTTCTAGGAACTTTCCAGATAAGTACTGGAGAAAATAATTCAGGAATCCTGAATTTCATAGAGTAGACTTTGTGACCTAAGAGTTGGTTTTTTAGCTTTTTGTTGTTGTTGTTGGGGGTTTTTTTGTATCACACTGTGATTCAGGCATGGAAGGTAACCTTTCTTGTACATATCATGGTTTTTTTCACAGGCCATCAATAAGGCCTATTAAGAATGAAGACTGCGCTCATATCCCAGTTGTTTAAAAAAAAAAGTTGTCCAAGAGCTCAGTGCTGGAGCATGCTGAATGCTCTGATGCTTATCCATAAAAAGTATAAACCACATGCCTAATGTTTTAGCATATAAGAACTTTAATTCGCATTTTTCTCAATCATTTTAAATCAACAAAATTATGTTTCCACTTAAATATTTCACTGCTTTGGGAAAAGGAAGAATAGAAAGCAGGACTTTTTTTTAAAAGCTGATGAACCTTTAGAGAAGAATCATAGTGTTTAAGAGGAAGTTCAGTGGACAACACTACAATGCCATCCTTTGCTTTATGAAGATAGAGAGCTTAACTAATTTAAAATGTTATCATATAGAGAAATCATGGATGAATTTAGATGTAAGGTATGAAACTATAAGAAACTAATTGCTATATTTTAATTTCATTATTTAATGTTTCAATCTCATTGTTTGTCATTTTGGGGACTAAAGAAAATTCAACTTTTCAGTTCAGATGAATATGATAAAGGGCTATAAGGCAAGTATTTTTAATCAAGTGATTCAATGTGGATCACGATTAAACGCTGTCTGCTCAGTGGGTCTCAGTGAGATTTCAGGGATATTTCTAAACAATAGCATGCTCAGGCTGAAAATGTAAACTGTGCTGAAGTTAGTAAGAGATTTGCACTGATTCAGTGCAGACAGGATATTACTCAAGATAGTTTGATGCATACTCTGTACATGTGGTTTGAAGGTTGTTTGGATTTGGGGATTCATCTGTGTAAAATTTATTAAGCCTGTTTTAATGATTGATTTCTTGAACACCAGTCTGAACTGCTTACTTTTCTCTTGTTTCCATGGTGGAACAGACGTTGAATATGGAGAAGTAGTAATTCTTACTTTGGCTAGAAATGGCCATTCATGAACCTCAGAGACAATCTATTTGAATTAAACACCCCAGGACCCAGCATAGACTGTCCTAAGGAATTTGTCCAGTCTAAATTTCTAGGAGGTCAGTCATTAAGTGGTAGATCAACTAATGGGGAACTCTGACCACCTGATAAATCTGACCAGGTACTATCTGAGAAAGAGCAGCTTTCTCAGCTGGGGAACTGATTCAAGTGCTTTAACGTGTTCCTGTGAAAAGGAACTGTGGGAGGCTGGGCAGGATACCCCAGGGCATCTAACGTGGCCCGAAGGTCTATGTCAGAGCAGTCTAACCACGCCATCAGTTTCTCAAAGCTTAAAGTTACTGGACAACAGTCCAGTATCAAAAATGTGTTATATGCCATGTGGCGTGTTTTGAAGAGGCACCTGTCTTTCTTCCCCTTGGTGAGCGCATGGATTTGTAAACAGTCAGCAATAAGTAGTTTCTAGTTACATAGCACATAGTTACAAGGTGACATAAAAAAGAACACCTTTGTAAAAACCACACAGATTGTTTTATATATATATATATCTAATACTGCAGGATTGCATACTTTATTGGACTTTTGGAGGCACTTCAAATTTACTTACTTTCACCAAATGTAGGCAGGGTGCTTATCTGTTGAATCAGTAACTTCATCGTGATCTTAACTATTCACATACTTTGGTGTGCTAGTCCCTTGCCGTGTGTTAATGAGCCTGTATAACCAAGAGCAGAGGTTTGGAGCAGCAAATTCACAGTCATTTGGCTCCTCCCTGTGAGATTGCAGAGAATGAAGTTTGGACGGGAGCGGAGTTTCTTGCAGGCATCGGGCGCCGATTGGCCCTGTACGCTGCGGCTGATAACAGCTAAAAATAGCACCGGTATAAAAGCCCAGCGAGCAGCACAGCTGCCCTGGCATTTCCCTCCTCGACTGCCAGCGAGGGAGGAGACGGTGTTCTCCAAGTCCCTGCAAATATGTGACCAGAGAACATTCTGCTGCTTAATTCCACTTAACAATTAACTCATCAAGTAAAGACACACACTGGACTGTGTGACTCATGGGGAAGTAACCAAGTTCTACTTCAAAAAAAAAAAAAAAAAAAGGGACAGAAACTGAAGGCCAGATTTTTCAAGCAGGGTTTCAAGCAGAGTGGGACAGGTGGGCTGGTGGAATGTCTTTGGAAGAGTGCCTGCAGAATATCCGTATTTTTGTGTACAAGAATGTTGTACTTGTGTATATACTCACGCAATCACCTGTATGGGGAGCATACGGCATGACGATGGAATTCTGAACACTTGGAAAAAACAAATGTGTTTTTATTTGACAATGGTTTAACTAATCTGGCATTGAGGAGTTCAGGAGTCTATTCTTAGGCTTGCTGTTGATTCTGGGGAAGCCAGGTCACTTCCTTGCATTTCTGTTCCCTTTCAAGCTCTGCCTGTCTTCTGTTTTAAACTATAGACTTTGGGGGAACAGTGACTTCTGTGTTTGACTGCATTGGAAGATAAACCTTTGGATGTCTGAAGTGCTTTGGATGAACAAAGGCAGACACCTGTATTGACGAGCTCCCCTTTTAAGGTCCAGCAAAAGTTACATTGAATTGAAAATAGGGTGTAATCAGGGAAAGCATTAGGAAGTCTTAAAAATAGGTGGCAGTATCAGCCCTATCAATAGTAAACTATTCCCTCATGTATTGATTCCAGTTGCTCTGAGTCCTTCTCTTTGATTTTATGAAGCATTTCACTATGGAATTTATATGGCTGGATTTCCTTTCAGTTTAGTTATAGTATTTTGTTTTTTTCTCTGGTTTATAATAATATATACTGAAAGGTTTATAATATCCTGCAAGACTGACAGATGACCTGTCTAATTTGCCTTCAGTTTTGATTCGATATATTTAATTTTATGAAAAGGTCACTTGTAACTGCTTAGCCATTTTCCCTTTCATAAGAACATTCAGTTACTTTTAATTTATTTTTTGAGACATCTCTCATGGTGAATAAGATAATTGCAGACGATGTTGGTTTGGTAGTTCTGTAGGCTAAAGTCGTCTTTTTTTGGTCAGGAGACCCAGCCTGAGCAGAGCTGGTAGAAGCTTCCACACAGTGGCTTCCACCTGGTCAAGATGCAGAGCTGAGAGGAGTCAATTCTTGTAGCACACCTAACTTCACCCTTCTGAAATCTCTGCCTTTCCTCTCTGAAAGTCAGTTTTCTGTGTTAACATGCAGCCAAGAGAGAACCCAAGAGTCTCTTATTGGTGCCATCCTCCACAGGGGGATTTAGACTTTCTCTCAACATCATGAGATACCTTTATATATATTTATGAATTAGTCTGGCATCAACTCTCACTTGCTGCTTGGCTAGGAATGGATAAAAATTGCTGATAATGAGTAAAGGACTCCATATCTCATTAGCACTTTTCTAACTGATGCACGTCTCCCAGGAAAACCTCATCCATTTTCTGCAGAGTTGTATCATAGTTGTCACCAAGGTCAGAGTGCTGAGACTGCAGATGACTCTGAGCTTTAACGTTTCAGTGATCTATGAAGTTGCTTCCAGGTATTGCAGCCAGTGACCAAGGGCCCACACCTTCCTTATAAAAGTGATACCTGCTACATACTCTGTGAAAATTTTGTGATTTTGGGAAAAGATGAAAAATTTTTGGAAAATCTTCCATTTAACAGGAAAAAATCTTAAATCTTTCTAGTTAGACTACCCAGTATTCCCAATTCTTAGACAGACTTAAAGAGACCCCATTACTATTCAGACTGTGCTCAGAGCTGAATTTCACACTAAGGTTCCCTTTCAGTCTTAAACTAAACTCCTCTTAAAGAATCGCCACACCATCTTTCACTTAAGGATGTGGGACGTGGTCTCTAATAACCTGCACATAGTGGTCACCAGCGAAAATCTACTAAATTGAAAGTGTAGTTGCAGCAGAGGGGTTCACATCTGTGCTTCATTAACCACATCAATTCATTGTGGTTGTCTGCATTAACTCTGCAATGAAAAGCATCCTCAAGCAAAAAAAACCTAAAATGAGATATCACCAAGTCAATGTCAGGTGCTTCAAGATGAACTCTTATGTTGAAGAAGGAAGGGGAAAAAAACCAACCTACCATTCATTTAATAATGGTTATGCACTAAGGAAATTGAGCTTGTTCTCTGGCAAACTTTGTGGAAACTTTATCACAGAAGTTCCAAAAGGTGAAATGAAAAATGAATGAGGGCAATTTTCTAAGGAGAATGGAAGAGTTCTACAGTTCACTGTAAGGCTCAAGGTCAGCCAGCTGCATTAACCTAGGCGTACAGCACTGCCATTGATGAGATGGACCAAAATGTATGCAGAGGTTAAACTTTGCTGCCATAAGGAGAGATGTAAAGATGCTGATCCCTGCTATTTCATACTGAGCAAGCTTGGGTTTATCAGGGAGCCAAAAGCCCTTTTCTGAAGCCAAACAGTATATACACCATAGAGGATCCTGTAATCCGCTGTGCAGATCCTTGGACGTAACCTGCTGTGCAGGTACTTTATGGCTTCGTCTGGCACAGCTAAATGTCACTGATGCCAACATTTGAACCCACGGGAGCTAGTCTGAGTCACAAGTAATTTCAAACTGAGTTGTCGAAGGCTTTATCTTTTAGAAATAATGGGCATCAGAATATAGAAAGTAATTTCTGCTTTCAGCCAAATTGTTTGCTAAACAACAGAGTGAAACACAAATGTATCCAATGAAATCAGCAGCGATTGTGCATTCTTTGGGCCTTATTTATGAAGGAGAATTGAAACCTAGCCTGAGATCTGCATGAGTTGTACATACCATTTTGAACACTTCTGAAAATAATAATTCATAAATTGGGATTGTAGTAGTGTGTTATGTGCTAGTCTTTTGCTTGGCGGGATTTAATCCCAGTTTGCATGTACATGCTTCAAATGCTAATTAACTTAGACTTAATTTATGACAAGGAGCATACCAAGAAATGAACAGAAGTAATCCAAGTAGGGACTTGCACTAAGAACACTTGTAAATTATGACAGGGATATGCATTACTTAATCTGTTGCAGACTTGTAAGTAAAATCATGTAATTTTAGTTCTGTGACAGCAGTGAGTCAACAATAACGGGTACCATCATGCTTACCTAGTGTTTTTCTTCATCACACTTAACAGTATGGAGGATTTACTTTGAAAAGCAAGGGCTGAGGATATCTACATTCCTTCTTTCATCAGCTACTTTATCCATATAGCCCACAGTTTGGGACAATCTGTAATGCTCTCCATTGTATCCCCTACAATACCGCTTTCCAAAGCAGTCTCAGTCGTATTTGAAAGTGTCTTTTGTTTTTAATTGAAATAACAGTTTTGCAATGATAGTAAAATAAAGGAATAAAAAACCTGCCCTCTAGAAGCCTCTCACCTGAATGCTGCATTGGTAGATGATTTTGTACCTTTAAGAGCCACCTCCTTATGAATGGTTAGCGGTGACTGTCACAGTTCAAGTGTTGAGATAATTATCCATAATGAAATCCTTCTTCACACTGAACAGCAGTGGGTTTTTCTTTTGAAGTTGTTAATGCTTATTAATGTTACAGCAAAGTTTGATACTGCGTCTGTGTGAAAACATAATTATATATAAAAATCATTTCATGCTTTTGGACTAGAACTTACTTTGCAAAACTCCTGCCTGAGCTGATTCTAGTGATCTACCATTCTGTTAAACAGCTGAGTTTCATCCAGAGACATTTAGAGCTAAAATAATGCATTTTCGTAATAAGGCATAGGAGAGCTGCTATAGCTCATGGCTATGATGGATTCATAATGTCTGGGGGGTGGATATAGAGTGGGCTATCTCAGATTTGCCAGTTAAGGGAGTGCAAAGTTTTCTGGCCTAGGTTTTGCCATCCCATCCCATTTCTTGGGACATTCAGGCTGTACACCTCTTGTATCACTTGATGTCTTCTGTTCCATGCCCCTGAGTGTGGGACAATTTATAAGAAGGAACAAAATCACAGTTCCTCCTCATGCCATCAAACCAACATGTTTTGAAGCACTGTATGTCTCTGGAGTTGAGGGAAAATATCTGCTCACCTAACCTTGGCATGAGGCTGATGAGGAGAGCTTTGTACATCCTTGCATGTCTTGTACATCTGGGGAGGGGAACATGCAGTCCGACCCCAAATATCTGCAACAAATCCCTTTTGATTTTTCTGAAGATTAAACAAGAACTTGATAGTGACGTGTTGTAATTCAAAAGGAAATTAAAACTGTTGGATTGATTCCTTGCACTTGTTAACTTGTTAAATAAGTAGCATGTTGAAGCTACTAGCATGCAATAAATGCAGTTGCAAATTACCAGTAATTCAGAACTGCCTCTGGAAGATACATTTTCATAACCCATTCAGACATGCTGGTTTAGTACATGGTTGCTGCTTAATTGTGTTTTTTTTAGGCAACTAGGCAGTTAAATAATTCCCAGGTAAAATCATAGCCCCAAATACCGTTTACTGTGTCTGCACCAAGATTTTACTTCCTCTTTTCATCCATGATGGAAGTTTATTCGCAACATGAAAAAAGTCACCTGTGTCACACAAAACTTGTAATGCCGCTCTCACGGGATGGGCTGGGTGGCAGCACCAAGTGAGCACGGGGGATGGATGCACTCTGTGCCCTGATCCTTCTTGGTAACTTAGCGGTCTGCTGGAGAACTCCACGATAGAATTACATCCTGGATGCTTGGCCTCTGATTCACCCCCTCGGGACAAATCTTTACTGGAAGTGAAGCTTGGATCAGGCCTGTGAAAGCTGATAGTGCGTCAGAGTTCACCTACAATAGAGGTCTCATGTGGAGATGTGGCGGTTCCTTTTCTGAAGCTGTCCTCTTCTTTTATTAATGGGGTGATGTGCTCATATTCATTTATATATCTCATAAACCTCAAACTATAATGACTTGTCTTATGAAGAGTTCATAATTCAGCATCTAATGTTCTTGTACGTAACTCAAAGCCTCTGCCATTTCTGACTCGTGAGAAAATGATAGGCCAAACTAAGCGACTCATTCTTTGCAGTAAAATGAGAGTGTACTAATTATTTATCAGTATCTTACCCTTAATTTGGCTGAAGAAAGACCTGATTTAATAACACAAAACAGAGCTGTGTAGATAATAATAACCATTATAGTCAAAAAGGTTCCACCCAGATGTAAGTGATAAGTCAGTTTTATATGACAGCAAAGCAGCAAATGCATGAATAGATTCCTGAAGCAGTACTTATATATATATGTATATATTTCCTCCTACTCACTGCCTCCTACAATGTTTATCTTAAATCAAGCTTTCAGAATCTATTTTAAAAAACACAGCATTTATATGAACAAGGACTCTGTTTTGCTTGGTCTCTTCTAGGGGTTCCATAGGGAGATTTGTGAAAATCAGAGGGTTTTTGAGGTGGGCTGGGTTATTGTCTCTGTGGATACCTAAAAGCACAGCTGGAATATCAGATGTGTGGTTTTCACACTACAGCCTCTGTAACCTCTGAGCATCCCCTATCAAGTCCTGGGGCAGGGGATGAGTGCAAGATGGTGCCTCATGGGTGAAAGTGGATGGGGAAGGGACCTTCCAGGGGCACTGCTGCCCAGAAGCATCTTGAACCAGATGGACTCTGGCCCATTCCTGCAGTAGCTTTTATCTGGGTCAAGATGGAAACAGCTTCAGGGCACCTTAGCTCCCTTTCCCTGTATTGCACAGTTTCCCTTCTGCTTTGCTGAGCCTCAGCACAATACTCTTCGTCTTGCAAACTAATTATAATACACCACTAAGCCCAGACAGTAATTGGGAAGGAAGGATTTAAGTGTTTTGACATGTTGAGTCTCTACCGAAATTGCTATATCTAGAGTTTAACTTTCAGAAGCGCAAGACATGCACAACTTCTGAAGTGAGAGATGACATGTGCATAGAAATCAGGCACTAAAGCCACAAATTTCTTTTACTTAATAATTACAGCGGGATTTGTCTGACCATTATAATGTCTTTATCTGAGCTTGTTAACCCTGGGCTCCCTTTATTACCAGTGGAAAAAAGTAGGCACTTCTAGGACACATTTTTTCATTCTAAAATAGACATCTAAATAGGTCACATGCATCACATCTTGTAAGTGCTGGTATCTTGAATGCTGCTTTTATTTCAACATTTTGGTTTAGCATTAGTGCTATTGCCTCTATACTGTTCTCATAGTTGGCAGTATTTTCTCTTCCAGAGCTGATATGTACGCTCCTGTGATATAAATTGTTCAAAGCACTTGCCTATATCAAAACAGTGTTTTCTGTGGGGCTGGAGCTACAGGTAACCTCAGTCAAGATGACCCACTTCCCATTGTTTCCAGGAACCCCCATTAAAGGGAAATTATGTTGTCACATGAGGTGCTAAAGCAAAATAATTTTTCAGCAAAAACAAAAGCTTATAATCATATAGTTGATAATATATTATTTAAGGATGCATTTTAGAGATATGGTGAACTACAGTTACGTTTTTGGCAGACTTTTATAACTGTAATATATAATTACAGTGCAATGATTCTTTTTGCCACATGTAAGTACACTTAGCCCATGTCCTTGGAAGTTTGCCGGTAGGCCTAAGAATAATTATACTATAAATGTTTGGTAATTAATGTGCCTAGTCCAAAAATTACATGTAAAAAATTTGAAATCAAAGTAGTAATAACACTTAATTCTCTTATAGTTAACCTTCCAGTTATTTGAATGAGTGCTAATTAGATCTAAAAACCATAAGCACACTTTTACACTAATTATAATGTTGATTATGTTGTAATTACAGTTGCAACAGCATAATGAGATTTAGTTGTTAACCATTTCAGTGCTTCATGGAGTGCACACGAAACAGCTGTTGTGGGAAATTCCCATAGAACTTACCCGAAGAGCCAGAGCTGCTACTGCTCTGGATCCGTGTCAAATGCCTCGAGGTCACGGGAGAGAATTAAAGATCATCGCGAAAGCACACAGCTAAGAGCACTTTCAGGAAAGGCGAGTGTTTGATCATGTCAAAACCATACCCAAAAGGCCTCTCTATATCAGAAGGAGAAGGTAAAGCTGCTCATGTCTGGCGGTGCGAGCTGCAAACAGCCTGCGTGCCGGAGCTTCGGCGGTCCCGAAACAGGAGCAGCAGGCAGGGAGGGCAGAGATGCAGGAGGGTCTTCCCGAGGGCAGGAGGGCACGAAGTCCCTCGGGGCAATGATGGCAATGAGGAGGAGGTCCCACCCGACCCCTTTGCCTTTGTCCCCTCTCCCCTGCTGTGCCAGCACTCCTTTCCTCCATGCCTTTTAGCTGTGTCAGGCCTTTCTATCGTGTGTCACCTCTCGCTTAGGGTTGCTGTGTGGTGACCTCTGAGTCATGCAAGGAATGCAGGGCGAAGGAAGGGAGTATAGAGGATGACAGTACGTCAACAGCAGGCTGAAGCCCTTGAAAGTTTTCTTCTGAACTCCACCCCAGCGTATCATCACTCTCCCGCCCGCCCCTACAACCAGCACCCCGCTGGGCACACTGAGGAATGGTTACGGGACCCAAACATTTTATTTTCCCAGGGCCCTGAAGCTCTTCATTCTCCTGCATAACCCCATTCCCGTTCCTCTGCTCCTGAACTCTACCAGGAGTGGTGGCACCACAGGTGCTTTTCTCACCTAAGAGTGTTCAGTTTTGGCTTCTGTACCACTTTGTACCACACACAGGGGTTTTCACCAAGGCAGAGCTCTGCTTTCTGCATGCTCCTTGCACTGATGCAACAGCCAATGCACAGGGTGAAGAAATTTGGCTTTTTTTTTCCTTACCATTCTTGGCAATAACAATATTAGGATTTTGAACAGCTAGAAGCAGGAAAAACACGTTCAGAAAAGAAGGAAAAAACATCACTGTTGCTTCAAGCAATGAAACCAGCCTGCTGCAGACCTTCCCTCTTCCCCTGTCACTGGTGCTCCCAGCCAAAGAACAAGGGAGGCAACAACAGAAATGCTGAAAATGGGGAAGAGCAGAATTATTTGCTCAGAGGCTGATCCTGCTGTAGGTACCAGGACCTTGTCTCCTCCCCTGTGAGTTAACCCCACCCTCTTTTTTTATGCTCTGGGCTATTTTGGGCAGGCAGTGAGAACTGCAGCTCTGACAGATGAGGATACTGTACCAGAGCACAGCAGCACTTGTTGCTCTGAAGAACTACACAGCCGTAACAGGGACTGCTGCTCTGCCGCCTGCTTTTTTTTTTTATGATTATTATTTATTTATTAACCCACAAACTTGTTTTCTCTGCTGGTTTTGAGCTTTGTCATTATGAATGATGTTTTAAAAGCTTGGTGAGAGCTGTTCGGAAGGGAAACCTACCCACTGTGCAGTTGAAACCTCCTTTTGCTACTTAATAGTGGGAGATCAGCTGGTAGCCTTGGGGGTGAAAAATGACAGACTCTGTTCCTGCTAATGGGGAAGGAAAGGACCCTGAAATTGAGCTCTTTGTGAAGGTAAGTTGCACTGTGAACTGGACACTGGTGTGACTCTCAGATCAGCTCGGCTTCTATTGAATAATCAAACTTTAATTTTCTGGCGCTGAGCAGAAGCGGTGCTTTGACAGCCTGTTATCTCTTGCACACACATTCACACTGCTTTCTTCTTCGTGACATTAGAATTAGGTAATGTTGTGGAGGGAGAGTCAAGGTTCCTGTATTTTATTGTTATTTCTCTCCCTGTGAGTTTGTCCTGTTATTCTTAGCCTGCTGCCTGCAATGTACTGTGTCCTAACTTTAGAGTTTAGGCTTTAGAATTCAGGTTTTTCTGTAAGAATCCTGACTTGCTTCTCTGTTTTTGGGAAGAGAGCATGAAGAGCTGAGGGGTACCATTATTGGTACCTTGGCAGAGGCTGTCAGGTCTGAAATGCTAGTGGATCATAAAACAAAAAGGACTGAGATAAGCTGGCAGTCTTCTGATTATTTCCTGCAATACTTTTACTTTTCTAAAAAAATGAAAACTAAATCAGTTTTTACTCTCAGTTTCCTCAGCCCGAAGCTCATTCTGATTTTATACAAGGGTAACTGAGAACAGAAACTGATTTAATGAAAATATAGAAAAATAAGTACACCTGTTATATGGTAGGATTTCAGAATGTTTCAAATTGGGTACGTCTCTTGGTCTTGGGCTATGAAAATCTGACCATTAAAATCAGTGGCATGCTTCAAACCCATTACACATTGAACCTTACTAACTGCAAACTTCATGCAAACTCTGTCCCAGTGAACAGCTCAGATTTTTTGATGCTCAGAGCATGTTTCAAAGCCTCTATGTACATTGAGGCTAAAATCCACTATGCCCATATAAAATGCAGGTGTTTGGTCTCACTGAGCCTAAACCATCACTGTAAATCAGTAGGATTATTATTAATATGTGGGAGTTATATCAGGCCCATTGCAAACACAGTACTGAATGATTGGGAAAGCAAATTCCAACCCCTCCTTTCTGTCAAGTTGAGGGTATATAACTGCTTTGTACTCCCTAATGGATATTTTGGGCTGTAGGTTGAAATGTCAGCCACATCCATGATGTGTATACATGGCTTCTTCACACGTCTTCTAAAACCAGTCATTTCAGGTGCAGCCCGTCTCATCAAGCCAGCAACAAGGTCTTTCTCCCTAGCAAACTGATTTTACAAGAATTCCTGGTTCATAACTGCCCAATAGGCCTTAATGTATTAAAAGGGACCTGCGTGTGTCTATACATCCCGATACCTTTCCTTTACAAGTTGTTTCTACCAAAGTGAGTTTAATGGAGATGTTTGTGGGCTAAAAAATAGGTTAATGGGATTTTTTGGCACTCTGTCATCACAAATGTATTCTGGAATGCAAACCTTTGACTAGTGGTTTGTTTTAGTGCCCACACTATTTTATTGAGGCTGATACGGATGTTTGTGATATATGGTTCTTTGACTGCATCAGCTGTTAAAGTGAAGGTCATTGCCCAGATTCATTGTGTGAAGTTCTGGATCTGTAAGTTACTGGAAAAAATCTGCACTGCATTCAATTCGGCCATGCCATCATTTGAAGATTTATAACTCCAGAAAGAACATTTTTAGTAATGTGACTTCCTGCATAATGCATGTTACAGAATTGCATAGACACTCTCACATAAAACTCATAATTTGCAGAGCTGGAGTAAAAGAATTAATTGGTGTCTGCCTGGAGACTTTCCATTTAGGTTGAAAAATTGCAATTCTTGATATTTTGGAAAGGTGCCATTAATTTAATTAAAAGTCTAAAAAGTTGTATAGTAAAGCATATAACCAGAGTATTAAATTATACATCTCAGAAGTTGAAAAATAAGTAAGAGAAGAACATCCAAGCAAGGGAGGAACTAAAAGTTGAAAAATAGGAGCATATAAGAGAAATATGAACAGGTGAAAACTTGCCAGAGCATGAAATTTGAAAGAATAGCATATTAGTAAGGGGAGAAAAACAGGAAGGCTGATCCAGGAGAAAGTCTGCAAAGGACAAGGCGCTTGCTCAGTCTGTTTTAAGACTGGAAAGAAGAACTGAAAGGTGGCAACTTCTGGATGAGTATGTGATGCTGGGACAAGTGGCAAATCTAAATATACTGGCCCACACTTGAGGCAAGTTCTAGTAACAGGAGATGTTGGGGTCAATGAGCATTTCATCCTTTGGTTTTTGTGGCACTAATATTTCCCTTGAAAAAAGTTCTGCCCTGCATCCTCGAATGAACACAGAGCCAGAAAACACAGAGATCAGTAAGAAAAATGCAGGGCAGTAGACACGGCCTGGAGAAAACTATCTTCTACAAGCGCAAATAAACCAGAAAGGGCTGTTTTTCCCCAGCCATAGAGTCTCTAATAAAAGCAGTTCCTGTCTCAGGTTAAAAAAAGAAAGGTGTTACACAATTGCTCTATTTCCCTTTTTATTTAACAACCAGGAGAGCAGGAGCCTTAGAAAGACAAGTAGCGAGGTGACTGTAGACAAAAGAGCCGTGCTGTAACCTAATGCAGGTCAGCTACCATCTCCTGAGCCGTGCAGATCGGCTGGGCACCACCAGGACACAGCTAGCCAAACTGCTCTGGCAGAGACAGGTCAAGCGGTTATCACACCTGTTGGTTATCATCCCCCTCGATTTTACTCTTTTTCTAATGGTGCCCTAACCCAGATCTGTGAGATTTTTATTTTTTTTTTTTTTTTTGAACGAGTGTTTGTTCGTGCAAGGTGCTTGATTGAGAGATCTGGGGCAGGAGAGGAGCAGACTGATGGTGAGAACGGGCAGAGCCGAGGAGCGGTGAGGTCCGCCGGGGAGGTGGTGCCGCCTTAATCAGATCTGCAGTTTGTGTAAGCAGGCCTTTTGTGAACGCTGGAACTCTCCAGCAGCAGTTCCCTCTCCAAACTTGTTTGACAGGGAATTGGAAGAGGCTGCCAGAGAAAAAGGCTTGATACGCGGTAGTGCGAGACGCTGGCAGCAGCAGCTTTGGGGAAGCGAGCATCGGGAGGTAGTGCTTGCTCTGTGCTTAACCCGGCTTGTTGTAACTCAGGTTAATTTTAATTCTTTGTGTGCTGGAGGAGCAAAGCGCTTCTGTATAAATGACACCCTGATGGAAGGTATATTTAGCTTTTGCTGGCACTCTTGCACCTGTGACTAAACTGAATGGTGCTCTTCTTACATACAGACTATTAAAATACATACGGGAGGATCACAAAACTGTTCTGGTTTCCTTTTGTTTGCAGTGGAAACGGGCGTTTGGATGTACATTTCTTGCATTTCAGAATTAGAGTAGTGCCTAATATCCAGAAAGTTAATTTGAAGGGAGATACATTGTAAACATGGAAAACAAAGTGTGATACAATAAGACTTGAGAGTACAGCTGTCTATTTGCATTGGTCAGGATGAGTGCAGTCTAGAAAGCAAACAAACCACAGGAATGGTCCAAAGTACATTTCATTTTAAAAATCTTCCTGCTTTAGAAACACTCTATAATGAGATATATGTTAATCCATATTTCTGATAATCAAAAGATGGTAGTATCATCATGGTAGTAGGAGAATGAGTAGTGAGCTGGCAGACAGTCATTTCTGCAAGGAGTCATTGTTGTGATATTGAGTAATTAACATTCAGGATACGTTCATCAGCTCAGGTGTGCAAGAGCTTTTGCTTAAAAGGTGTAAGGCTTTACTTCACAAAGCGTTCAAGTGCAGTCACACTGAACACCCATCTAGAGAAAACATGAAGGTGCTTGCAAATATAAAAAGCAAGAGGGATCTCTCAAAGGCCTTGATCTTCCACACTCCCTGATTCAGACATTGAACGTATTCCTGTCTGCCAGCTGAAGTCTTAAAGGCATAAAACGCACTGAACGCTCTCAGCCTGTTCCTCCCGTTAGGAGCTGAGTGTTGTGCACGACCAGGCACTGTGATGGTGTATTTGCCATGTCTCGGGTCTACGGTACCAGCCAAAGTATGGTTCAAGGACTGACAGCACTGAAGTATTTGTAGGGCCCCTTACGGTCATTTCTTGTTCGAGGATTATCACAAAGAGAAGAGCTTAGTCCTGGTATGCTCACAGTCTCCTGGAGCAGCAAACACACGTACAAGGAACCTGTGAGCCCTTTGTCATCTCCAACGGTTTCATTTCGGGGAGTTTTCGCTGTCTGTTAGGAGTGTGTTTGAAAGCGATGGCAACATTTGGCACCGAAATTTCTATCCCTGAATGAATCAGTCAGTCAGAGAGCCTGGTTGTCCAGGACAAAGCAGTCATCCTGCTGATTTAGTGTGCTCTGTCAAAAGCCCAGGAGTCACTGCTCCCGGGAGGGTGTAGCTGCCCCTCTCCTCTCCTTTGGACACAATTATCCCAGAAATCATCTCAGGGAGGTGCAAGATTTTTATGCACTCTGAAATTTCTTCTTGTGCATTTTCTGGTTTTGGTTTTTTTTTTTTTTTTTAAAGTTGTCTCTGGCAAAAGGTGCTTTCAGAGTAACCCTGGTTTGGATTTTGGTGAACTGCTGCAATGTAGCCTTAAAGGAAGATATAAATAAAAATGTTACTCCTGGTACAAACAGTCATTCCCCACTATTGAGGATTTTGTAGTTGTAACATAAGAGTCACTCTGATAAGAAAACTGATTTCAGTTTCAGAATTTCAGGATTATCAGAACCAACAATGGCTTTACAAACTGGGAGGGAAAACTTGACAGGAACATTTTAATCCATTATAAGAATACAGGCTCTGTAATTCATTTGATTCATAGACTGCCCTCGAGTAGTGTTTTGATGATGAGTAGAAATCACAATCAGATCTGGAAGGTACAAAGTTCATTTCCATTTCTTGAGAAGTAGAGGTATTTTACTGGGTATTATGAACTCAGCTTTTGGCTTCCATACAAAATCATTCCTATGTTCAGCAAAACTTTCTAGGTAAAGAGGAAATAATAAAGAGAGAGAAACAAAAGGAAGAATAATGATACTGAAACATCTGGTTCAACCTGTCTGGTGCTCCAAGACCGACAATAACATTTTTTTGGATCCTTGGTCATGAGGTTGGCCAAGCCTTTCACATTTTGAGAGAGACGTAGCCACCCTACAAAGCAGAAACATAGCGCCTGCAGTCTCTGATAATTTTCAGCTGTCACCCTGGAAGTGGCGTGAGCATGGGGGCTTATTAGGATCTTGCATTTTTCATCTGTTCAGTGCTGCTGAGCAGATGGTGGGCACCACAGTTCATGTATCTTCCAGACTTCTTTTGGTGAGGCAGTGTATGATCAGCATCCTAAGTCTCCTCTTCTAGTGTACTGGCCTTGTGTGTTAGTATTAAGGTTACCAAATTTTCAAGGTTTACCAGTAGTCTAGACACCAGCATATATACTGGGAGGAAGATAGTTTAACTAGGTTTGTTTAAACACCTATAAATGTGTTTCATAAGTTCCATGCAGGGGGACTCAGGTATTTCAGTGTAATTTTGGCTTGGTTCCTATCTTGCTTAGATCTTTTCAAATCAAGAGTGACTGGGTTGAAGCCCATAGAGTTTATATATATATATATATATCTATAAAATGGGCACAAGAAGAGAGCCAGGCCTCCTAAATTTGAATCACAGATTAATAGTAACTCCATATAGACCCAGTTAAATCAAGGAAATACTGCCTGGACTGATAGTTACTTCTCTGGTCTTTTTATTAAGCATTTTCAATAAAATAATAAAAAGAATAGTCAAGGGGAAAACATCCATCTTGGCAAGATGTAATTTTGCTTTAATCTTATGTTGTTAAAAGAAAATAATTCAATAAATTAACAAATAGCTGCCTAGCAAATGTTTTAAAATCACAAGCTGCTTGTTTTGCCTTGTGATGAAGAAAACCAATACTTTAAAGAAGCTTTAGCCAGAGTTATACAACCCAGAGTCTGTATGTCTGTGTGTCTGTTTTCTCTCTGAGCATTTGCAGATTTTGTTTTGCGTCAAGACAAGTGCCTCATTGGTGGGAATATGAGAGATGGACAGTGAATAGTTTAAGCAAGCCAAATTTATAAAAGGACTTGGCAGAGTTGTAATCACTATCCCTGCCACCTTGAACTTAGTCTGGAATGCTTTTACGTTTGCTTGGAAAACTGGATCTCCAATTAAGAAGGGATTTTCAGCTATGTCTCCTTCTGCCTGAGTTCATGTTCTAATCATTAGTTCATGGCTAAAGGTGAATGACAGCCTTATCTGGCATGCTTTGGTTTTTTTCCTCATATAAATGGCTGTGACAACTTGCTTTTTATTGAACTTGATGGCATCAATATATATGTTAATTCTCATCAGAACATCTGATTAAAATGAAACATATTCAAATGCTTTGTTGAATATGCATAACTTTATTTCCTTAAATGCCTTTATAAATTGGATCCATAATTTGAATGGATAAGTCTTCAGAAACATTCAGCATTGGTCACATTGCATGGCCATAAAAGCCAGTCAGGTTTGTACTGCTGAGTTCAGTGGCAGTAGAGTTAGGCTAGCTTAAGTGTATTTGAGATCTTCTTTAAACTCCACCTACTAACTCCTTCCTTTATTCCAGCTTTTCTGAGCTGCAGAGGCAAATCAGGTAAATACAGTGTTTTAATTCTGCTATGAAGAACTGGTGATATTCGTAATTATTATTGCTTGTAGTTAGAAATAGCCACTGGTATGCTTTGGATGCTCTACGTTTAGCTGTAGATTGCTCTTTTTCCATCTCTGGCAGCAAGCGTCTCGTCAGGCTCACGGGTTGTTGTGTCATGGTTCAGCGATGACAGTGAAGCTCCAGTAAGTGTCCCCAGGAAACTTTTATCGGCAATATATGACTCTGCTGCAGTTATTCAGAACAGCAAATGTCACAGAGATCATTTGACATAACATCCCAAAAATATACAGGGATCCTTTCCAAGAGAGCCAGTAGGAAGTAAGTCTGCCTGTGCTCCAGAGTTTAATGTTAGTATCAGTTCATCTGGCTATATCAAATATATTTTGATGGAGGGCTGTGTAAGGATTGTTTAGGATAACATACTGATCATTACAGCAACAATATTACTTGGTTCTTGTATGACACATAGTTCTTCAAAATCTGGCAGATACCAGCAAAATAATCCCAGCAATGCTGCAAAGAGGTAACATAAACACTAGTATTTCCATTTTGCAGCTAAGAGCTCTGGTAGAAGATTTTTCAAATTACTCTTTTTTAACAGAGTCAGACAGATGTTAAAGTGTGGTGAGTTTGTGTGTTAGTTTTATACATGAATAACAGAAGGTTTCAATGATACTTTTTCTTTTTTCCACAAAGGCTGACTGGAAGTCATAGGGAGAATCATTTGGAATAAGGAAGGTTTGGTTTTGTGCTGGATTCATACTGGATTCAAATCTATAAATCTTATGTGAACTAGGAAATTGGAGCAGGTATCTAAAGTGCTATAGTAGGTACTTTGAAAATAGCTTGAAGCAGTTGGTTTGACACAGTAAAGTTTAACATGAACAAAGTCCAGAACAGATCCTCATTCCCTTTCCTTCCTTGCTCCTTGCTCTCCCCATTTGTTTGCACTTCTGTATTGCTGACATGCAGTAAAACTCATCTAGATGCGATAACAGTAATATATATGTACATCTGGAGCTATGAGTTAAAAAAATCTTTGATTTTTGTAGGTCTGATGAGTTTAATCAGCATCATGTATTCCTGGCATGATTTTTATATTAGACCTAAGAGTTGGAAATTATTACAGTGGAACAAAAGTAATTCAAAATGTATTCACCTGTGTTTTGAAGATCCAAAGCCATTAATTTTATCTAATAATACCTAAGGGTAGAACTTTCTGTAACTGATTACATGTACAGCACGTCATTGCTGTTTGCTACGCAACTTGATTGCAAGTTCACACATAAATGTAGAACGGGTCCATAGAATGTTTTCTCTGACTCTGTTAAATTAAATGATTCTTTGTAAATGAGTATTATTCTGTCTCTCACAATAATAATTCCATAACTTACCTTTTAGAGTGTTTATGATTTTACCCTTCTATAAGTATCATTTTTTAGTGGTGGTGTTCACTGGCTGAAGTGGATCTTCCATGATAGAACACAGATTCCTCTTTGATTCAGTGACTCTGGTGCACTACAGAAATCACATGGCTACAGTGTCATAAGAGAAGATGTGCTCAGAAAAGAGACTGGGACACGAAGCACCTGAGATACCATTCTGTAACACCACAGCAAAGTTTTGCCATGTTAAAATGGCACCAGTCAAAATGTAAATCAACATTTTTTTCGACTTTCCATTCTAGGAACAAATCATTGTTTCAGCACTGTATCTTAATACAAAGCAACACCAACAGCTCCCACCAGCTGTAAACTCTGATTTTCATTATTTTTTGTCCAGCTCTAATCAAACTATGAAAAGGTCCTGCCATGCAAATTTTGCAACGTGTTAAGCTCAGTAAAATTACTAGATTTCTACGCAAGTTCTTGGGAGGCTTTCTTTTACTTTTTTGCTTTTCTGCCTCCTTCGGCAACCCAAGGCAAATTATTCAGGCTCTCCTTACCTTGATAAAATGCTGATACCACTCCCTCTCCACCACATGTGGACACATCGTGGGAGCAGGGAACATTCTTCACCCTTATCCCAGCACAGCATCCTGAACACCACTTAAAATAGAAGAGAAATACACGATGGGATCAGGTCTCTGATGTAGAACTGTCTCCTGACAAAGTATATCGAAATTCTTGATTTCCTGGACATAAAAGAAATCAAACCAGAGGAAACTGGACATTTGTCTGCTCTCAGGTACAGGCTGTTGGGTGCTTTATTAAGTGTCTGGACATGAGCTCGCTCTAGCTCCGAGTTTGTGCAGCCGTGTTAGCACCACACAGGGCCCAGCCAGGTAGTGGGGCGGTGGGGAGCTCAGTTTGAGCTGCCTCCCACAGCAGTTGAGCTAAAACTCCTCTCTGCTGGCACCCTGTCCACTCTTTCCTGCCTTCCTTTTTCCTTCTTAGGGTCTTGTATCTTCTGTAGTACCTTCTTTTTCAACTTCACTGTTTTTATTGCTTGTTCTTATATGCATTCAGACTCATAAATTTATACCGGTGTCCTAATCTCCATGACTTGGATGTTGGTCTCATGGTACCCTGGTTCAACTTCTGCCTAAGAGATATTGTGTATCTGGAGCTTGGGTGCTTCTCCAGTTTTTTTCCCATGCACCTGATTGCCAAAAGACACTGAAATATCTCCTTTATATGTATTTCTGGCAACTCTGCATAAAACTGAGATAAAGCACTAATTGAAATGTATTTCAGGAGGGTTGTTTTGTAATAACTTATTAATGCCTCTGTAGGACAGTAGGAGTTGAACCTATCCCTGCTATAGCTACTTTGGCATAAATGTCATTATATTAAGGATGAAGTTGCTCAGACAGTCATAGTTTGCTCTTCTAAATCATCATTCTTGGTAGTCACTAATTTTGTGTGCAGAGCAGATGACAGAAGCCCATGGCATTCACCTGTAGGTGCTTGATGCAAAACGTAATAACAGTGTTCAAAGCCTAATATTCAAGGCCAAAGCTAATTTTCATTTACTTTAAATTCTATAAAACTTGAATTTCACATATTTAAAACTTGCAAAGATTATATATGGGAATAGTAATTTTTTTTCCTCCTTATGTAAGTTGGGCTGTAAAATAGCTATTTCTTGACTATTTTTGTTGCTTCTCTTGCATTTGTTGGTTTCCTCTGGACTAAGAAAAAAATATCATGATTCAGTTTGCCATTTACTAATATTTCAGGTGTTAATACCTGTTCATGATACTGGGAATGGAGTTTACACACAGAGGAAGTTTGCTTGATTTAGGTATGGCTTTAGTTTCCCTTTCTGTTAACCATGAAGATGCCAAAGCAGATATAAAATTTTCTAACTTCTGCTGCTAATAAAGACATAGAAGTATAATGCTCTACTGTTTGGAAATGGGCTAATCACCTCTAAAGAGTGTGTGCTGCTGCAGGCTAGCGGTGGAGTTCAAAGTATGATGAGCTAATCCATGGAGATGTATGCTCCATCTCAAAAAACATTTGACAGCTAAGGTCAACAACTGTCTGAAATTTAGAAAAGATATTTTAGCATAGGTTTTAAATGTTCAGCAGTTGTGGGTTTGTTTTGTTTTTTTTTTTAAACACTTAGTAATAAAACACAGGGTGATAATAGAAGATCCATAACCTGCCTAGATGCTGACAGCTATTAAGCATACTTAGACCCCAGTTCTGCAAGGGAGGTTGTGCAGGCTGCTCCATGCTTTGGCAGTCATCTCTGAACATGATTCTTTTTGCAAAACCCAGTCTCTGAGATAAAAAATACAAAGGCCTTTTTAGAGCAATTCTGAAGCACTTTACAGTCATGGTCAGCACTTTATAGGTGCAGAAGCTGAGAAGCCGTGGCCCTGTGGAAAGAGCTCCAGCAAGAACACCACTCTGGTCCTGTGCTCCATCCTTTAGGCATAGCTCTTGTGCCTTTTGTTTTTTGCACAGCACTTAGCACAACTAATTCAGTGTTCATGTGCCCCACCTGCTTTGTAATTTGCGGTATTCCAATAATAAATACACAAATTATACTAGTAACAACTATGATTTAAATTTTTTTTTCCTTTGCTATTATTAGGGAGGGGTCAAGGTTTAAATTATCTTTTGGCTGCCTATTTTAAATGCACACAAAGCTAATGTATGTTATGATATTGAAAAGATGTAGAGAAGAATAATTTTAAGGTTTAAAAAATACTTCAGATTGCCATCCTTAAGGCAGTCTTTCTCATTTAAGTAAAAGACCAAATGTCACTTGACTGCAATATTAAATGCATCTGTAGCATGCTTTTTAATATAGTGGTAACAAGTATAACAAGACATACTAATAGTTAAGGTCAGATATAGTCAAGTTAGAAATAAGCTTAATAGTAACTGTAAAGGTGATTAACCATTGGAATGAACCACCAAAGAAGTCATGTCCTTTCTTCTGGTTCAGATCAGACTAGATATGCTGTAATGAAACACATATAGTTTGAGTCAATAAAGCCATAAAATCTACAAACCAGGAAGGCATTGCAATGGAGGGTACCTTGGCAAACAAGAGCAGGGCTTGGTTCAAGTACAGAAGAAATCTTTGACTTCTGTGTCTCAGATAACACAAATTTGGCCAAAGTCAGTCTGATAGAAATGATATTCAGAGGCTGCTTGCCTGTCTTAAAATATCTCTTTGTCTCCAGGATGTGATTAGTTCAGGTGGTGGTTAAATATGTGACTGCATATCTTTGTCTGGATATGCAAGGGCCAGACTTTGGAAGGGTCTTCAGAGGCTGAGCAGATGCTGGCTTGGCCAGGGCCCTGAATGCTGTGTCAGTGTGGGTCAGAGCCTGAGGCTGAGATGAAGAAAGAGCTAAACTGGGAGATAGCAGAGACGCGTTCTCTTTCTGTCTGTCATTGTCTAAGTCACGCCACATCCCTGTGCCTTGGCTTCATTTTCGATGAAACATTTGCACCAACATTCATTTTCATATTTGTGTAGCCCAGTAGCTTCTCCAGCTAAAATTGCTTTCCTCCTTTTCTTTTTACATAGAAGAACGACTGTAAAAGCTACTCAAGCATTGTGGTTTAACTCCTCACAAAATACTGACTTAATGCTCAGGTCGGGCAGGTGCTTCTCCGTATCAATTGCCAGGCTTGTCCACCCCATAACATTTCAACACCCAAATAAACATCCTGAACCTTGCCACCCACTGCATGTAGCTATTGTTTGGGTGCTGGTGCGTGTCTGTACCTGTGTATTGTCCGAACCACGTGGAATTCAGAGAAACCGGCCCTGATGGATCATCGCTATTGTTGCCGGTGTTTTTCTAGATTGTGATTCAATTTGTGTGGGTCAACAGGCACGCTGCGTTACTGCTTTCCTTTTGCTTTTAGCTGCTGAATGGGCAGCTTCAAACAGATACGAATGCATATCATGGGAGGAAATTATTTTCTTTCACTGCCCTGTGTTTTGTGATGAGCCATTGCTGCTGATTCAGTGTGCAACTGGAGACCTGTTTTGTTTGTTTATTTTATTTATAGTATTTTTCAAAAAGCTGTTCCTGGATGAAGAGGGGTAGAATCATGGAATATTCTTGCAGGTTATAGGATCTCTCAGAATGACAGTTTTAGTTGTTTTTCTGTGTCCAGTTCTTTTAAATGTTCAGGACATGCCAAGAAGATCCAGTGCTCCAAACCCCTTCATTATTAAGCCTTTTTTCAGACTTTCACCAGCATTTGGATCATTTTAATTTACTTTTTTTTCTCTGACTGTTGACTTGCTCATGCAGTTTGGCAAGGAATAGTATTTTTGCCTTGATTTACTGAGTTGCCCTTTCTTGTATTGAGGTGTTCTAACTTTGAATTTTTGGGTTTGTTTTCTTTTTAAAGTCAATATATCTGAATCTCCCAGTTAAACTCTAGATCCAGTTCTAGAGCTGGGTCTTGTTTGAGGTTCAAAAATGATCTGTTGCTTCCTCTGCATTAAGCACACACCCTGCTCCAAGATGGAGCTGCAGGGATCTCCTCAGAGTGCATGAATGTAATCTTTTGGGGTTTAGTTCATCTCCAAGTGTGTATTTCTTTTAACACCCCATAGGTCTTAATTCTCACTAATCAGTCTGTAATAAAGGCAGATGAACATACATGCAGGAAGATATGTTCCAGTCTGGAAGGATGTGACCGGGGGGGGAACTTAGAGGAAGTGCAGTCCCATTCCCCTGACAGAGAGACAAACCTTGAAATGTCAATTTTCTTTTCCAGGGGAAGGAAATGCCTCTCTCCCCTGACCTCAGCCACTGCTCCCAGCCCCATCTGCACATGTGGCAGGGGCATAATTAGCTCCTGGACATCTCTTCCACTCTGGGCACCAAGGATTATTTTTTAAAATTTATTTAAATATTTTATTTATTTAAATATTTTATTTATTTAACATTTATTTATTTAAAGCCATATCCAGGACCTTTGAGAGTGAGTGCAAACAGTAGTAATCATGTTGTGCCATGCTGTCAGAAAGAGGGTTTTTGTGCTGACTGATGTTAAGCTCTTCATTGGAAGTGTGAATTTACAGGATTTCTCCGTATTTGTTATTTTTCAAGAAGCACTTATGTGCTTGGCATTTCACAATAATAGAAAAAAATCTCCATTTCAGAGACAATTATAAGTAAACATGACAAAATAGCTAATTCTTCAGAGCTTATTTAGGTACTTCAGTGAATTGGGCCTAGCTGTACACAAATGTATATAAAACGTTCAGACATTCTCTTGCCAAATGCTAGTTTCTCAATTACCTCATTAACCTGGATGTTCCAATAAGCTTTTCTCGGTGGGTGCTTTGTATATGGAGTTCCAATGGCATTCTCCAGGTTGCAGTTGTCCAGGCTAACAGCTCTCCAACAGCCTGCAAATGGAAACTGCTGCCTTCCCCGAGCAGGACCACAGGATAAAACAAAATGCTGCCAGAGAAACTTTGTAAATGAAGCAGGGTGAGATGACTCAGCCCTTCTCTAGATCTGATGGTTAGGCTCAATTACCTATCTAAGAGTATAGCACCAGAAGGTGGTAAGGTGTGAATTATAATTGATTAACCATGCTGGGAAACAGATTAACCATGCCTCTTAACAGATTGCACAACAAACCGTAATTATAAAATAAACCTGTAAGTATAAAATATAAAATAGTTTATATAAAATGTAAAACTGCAAAGATAAAATATATATAAGTGATGTAGAAGACTAGAAAGATTGTAGATTGATAGCATGAAGTCTGTGAAATCTGTGTCTAATCCATCTAGAATAAAATCTAGGTCCGAAGCATGAGCATGGCATAGGATGTACGACGTGCTCCTATCACAGCACAAAACCCAGCTCTATCAGCCCAAACCTGAGTGTTCAGATTAAACTGTAGTGACATATTTTAGTGACTGTTAAGTGAACATTCTCCTGTAGAACAAACAATAGGATCAGGAAGGTTCAGGTGATATTTTGTGTCTATTTGTTAAGCCTGAGGGGAAAAACTGTGAGAAAGTTCTTGTTTCTAAGAGTGTCAAACAGCGATTAGGTCTGCAGTGTTGCAGATCATGAAAGGGTCGTCATGCCAGAGGAAAGCAGAATAAAGATTTGACTTACAGAGTTTGGTTGGAGACTGTCTTCAGAGGAGAAGAAGGTGGCACCCTCTTATGAACTTAATGATAAATGGGTGAGGGGATTTACAGGGCATGATCCCTGTGTCACGCTCCATTTCCATCCTATTAAATGGGATTTGTTTAATTTGAATAAGGCAGCTGAGTGACAATGTCAGAGATATAGAGTGGACAGTCAGGGGAAGGGACAGGAGGTGGGGGCAGATTTCAGTGGTGTTGTCACCGACTTGGTTGGTGAAGCCAGTGAACAGAGTATGTGGCTGAAGCACGAGGGGCATAAAATGAAAGTGAACCAAGAAAGTGATTATTTGGGGGGGGAGAGTGAGCAAGACACATCTGGGCAGAAAGTTACTGATTTCTTCTGAGACAGGTGTGATAGGAAAGAATAGGCTGGAGAAGAGTTTTGCTGCATGACCATGCTGGGGTCACTGCTGGTCTTCTTGGACAGTGGTCCACTTGGAGCGTGAGGGGCCTGGGTGAGAGAGGGACTCGGGAGTGATGAGAATATAAAAAAAAGATGATACCGGGAATAGACAGCATGGGTCAAGGATCCCAGAAGCAAGAGGACAGTAAGAGGTGAAGACGTACTAGAGAAATTGCAATCGCATAATTATGTACGATTTTGTATAAAGGGAAGAAACGTAACTATTATTTTCATAAATAACATTGAATTGAACTTAATTAAGTTTGTTTTTTTTTATGCTGGATAACAGGATAAAATGAAATTAGAGGAAATTCAGTCTGAGCATCAAGTCAAAATGTGTTTTGAGAAAATTGTCAAAACTGTTTCCTATGGGAAGTTTGTAAAGCAGCATCACTGGAGCATTTCAAACTGACCCAAACAGTATAGACACAGAGATTTAAGAGATCATCCTGCACTGAGATGGCAAGTAGACAAGAAATGTGATCCAAACTCCACTCACTGATCCAGCTATTTTTTCTATTTACAACATTTATCATACATTAGTTTCAGAACTCCATACTGTAAAGTACTAGTAACTTGTACTTCTATTAGTATACACACGTACTGAAAATTTCTCAGTAGCTTTTGGAAAGCATCACTGCTTTTTTTTCTTGAGCATTTGATATTGAAAAGGCAAATTGTTTTGCTTTTAGATGAGTCACAAGGAATGTTTGCTTGCTGTTTGTGTACCTCTTAGACTCTTGTTTTCGTTACAGGTATTTACATTTACAAACTCAGAACTTGCTCTCTCTTTCTTGTTTAATGAAATACTCAGAGAAAGTCGCATTCCCTTCCTTTGTAGACGGCTATCAGAAAAGACTACCTTGTAGTGTAACACCCCCTTTAACAGCTAAATTTGACTGTATGTCTGTGTAAATGATGAGATGAACAAATACAGCAGTTTTGGCAGGTAAGAAAATATTAAAAGTGAAAAAATATCCCCTGAACACTAAACTCTCTAAGTTGTTTATATTGCATTTGTATTCTCATGGCAGTAAGGCTTGGTCTGAACGCTGGTAATATCGTATTGATAAGTAATTATTTTACTGAAGGTATCGTGGGTTGCATTGGGAAGTTATGCCATGATGCAAACATCAAACCAAAGACTAGTTTTAGCCTACAATGTAGTGCTCCTTTGCAATGCAACTTGATCTGCTTTCAGTGAAAGTTGTAAACATTCATCGCATCTCGGGATGAAGCTTCTCTCATACCCACTGCAGCACCGTTAACTTTGGAGATGCAAAAGGTGATAGAAAGACAAGTTCTGCCCACTGCAGAATAGCTCCTGAGAGTTACTGATTGCTCTTTCATCCCATTTAAAGTCACCGATGAACAGTATTTTTATGATGTTAAATAAGATACAAAATGAGACCATGGAGGGCAGATTATGGCCTGCGCTGGGGTCAGCTGATGTGGTGCTAAATGCCCTTATCAGCAGCACCCCACCATTCAGACCTTTATTTGCAGTGCCTGCAAGTGACTCTCTCTTCTAATAGTGCAAATAAAGTCATGGAATTTCAATAAATAATTCAGCCCTGGATCTGATTTCAGGTTCAGCATTAACTTTCAGCACCTGGCTGCTGTTATTATTTGTTAGTCTGATACGCTGCTTAGAGGCATGGAAATTTGGCTGCAATTCATCAACATTTGCAGAATATACTATATGACCAGATTACTGTCCCTGGCTCAGAGATTTTTAAGAGACATTCAAATTCCAGATGTGCACAGATTTAGTTCTTATGAGAAAAACTGCATGCAGGATTCTGGTACTGTAATGGGAACCTGAGCTCTGCATAGAGCTTGTTTTGGAGAAACGACTCCTTTATTTGCACCTGATCTCTACTAGAAACGGGAATAATTTAACTATAATTTGCATTGCCTGTGACACCTTTTGACAATGATCTATCTCTCATTTTATTTTCTGCAGCTTTCCTGGGGGAATGATTTTTTTACATCTCTAATTAGCTCTCAGGATATAGAATCATCAATATTTGAAACGCTTATAATTGGTGCTTTGTGAATAGTGAAACCAGATTAATTTCCAGATTCTTTCTCCAGAGCCCATAAAACCACTTGTGGTTTTAATCACTTATTAGAAAGAAACTAGTGAATCCAAAGTATGACTCTGCTCTCACTGAAGTTGGTGGAATATTTGTCATCAGTGGGAATATTTTGTATGAACATTGACTGTTAAGGAATTAGATCAAGTGTATTAGAGTATAATCCATTAAAAGCTGTGGCACCAAAAGGCCAAAACCAGAATATGACCCTATAGGCATAAGCTTCCAAAATGTAGGAGCTGCATTCTGTATATGCAGAGCATGAATAGCTAACCAGTATGAATATGTTGCAGGACAAGTTTATTTGTCATAAAAAAGGATTTGTGGCTTTCTTGTTCAAAGTCCTTACCTCTTCCTATGAGATGCACCGTTGTATCCAGATAACCAAGCAGTAGCTGATGCTTAAGCATCTCTATTAACTTTTACTAAAATTGTGACGATTTTCTGAGTACTGCTGTGGCCTGACTCCCCTAATCCTGTGACTAAGGTTCCTTCCAGCACTTAAACCCACATACAGAAATGCAGCTGATAGATAAGAAAAAAAAAATACATATATAAGTTATGGGGCAAGTTAGCTACCTTTAGCAGAATCCTACAAGTGGTATGTTTGTGGTCGACTTCCACGGGAGTGAGAACTTCACCTTGCAATGCAAACATACACCACTAGAGGGGATTTTACTACCACTCTATGTCTAGCATATGTCTATCCTGAAAACCCTTTCGAAACATATGTTCTAGTTCAACCACAAGACGTTGGCTACAGGCTGAGTGAAATCTATGGTTTGTATTACACAAAAGGTCAGGAAAGATTATTATAATTGTCCCTTCTGGCCATTAAACCTATGAGTGAAATTCTGGTCCCGTCAAAGTCACGGGCAAAATTCCCATTGACTTCACTGGGGCCAGACTTCATCCTATGCAGGTCAGAGGAAAGCAAAAGTCTGTGCCACCAAGCATCTAGCACTGACAGTAAGAACGACTTCATTGTCAAGGTCACTAATATATACTGTTAGAAAGGATTTTTAAAACATCCTATGCACCTTCTCTGCTCTGCAGCAGGATGAAATAAATCGAGACCAGTTTTACCAACTTTTTTCTTTTGATTTCTTCAAAGCCTCCGCTAATGCAGATTAGACAACCTCCTAAGAAACCCTGCTTTGTGTTTCAATAGTCCTATAATTACACTGGATTTTTTTCCCCCTAAATCTTTATTGTTGCAAATTAAGCAAAATACTCTAATCCTATCCTCTGTGGGCATGAACAACAATGGGTCATCATCCTCTTTGTAAAACAGTCTTATGCACGCTTGAGGACTGTTCTGTGGTGTAGAACATTGCATGTATGTTGCATTATCTTGTTGCTGTTGCTTGTAGATGCATACGCTGATGATTCATATTGTTTGTGATTTAAACCTCCTTCACTTCATCCTCAAAGCCTCACCAGCTATTCCCCATCCTGCATTTGTACATTAGATTTTGTTCTTCTTACATCTTATACCTTAAGGTTTACTTTCCTAAATTCCATTTAAGTGATTTCAGACACTTTGTTCCAACTTCTTAGCATCACTTTGGAGTCTACTCCTCTCCTGGGAAACACCAATAACTTCTCTGTGCTTATTGCTGTCAGGAAATTTTGTAAGGTTGTCCCTATTTCTTCTTCCATGTTGCTAATGGAAACATTAAATATGATTCATCTTGTCATAGACCTTTATGGTACCTCTGTTATATGTTTCTAGACTAACAGTAAATGTGGTTATTACTACTCTATAAGTATTTTTTCAACCACTCATACAAGCACTTTGCTGAGATTTCATACAGGTCCTATTTCCCTACTTTGTTTATGAAAACACAGTCTGGTGCTTATGTAGAAACGTTACAGAAGCTTCTAGATACCTGCTGCTTCCTTCCTACCTGCTGTGTGGTACCCTGTCAGAGAACAAAATTTGCTTGGTTTAATGTCATTTTTTCCAGATAAGTCCATGTTGTCTTTCCTATCAACTTTAGATTTCCACATGCACTTGTGAGCTTACTGTTTAATGGTTTGTTCCAGTATCTTTCTATATTTTAAGCTTATATATCTGTCATTTCTTGAGTTCTTTTCTTGTTCCTGTGGCATCTCAGTCGCAATGAATTATTGAAGGTCCCCCAAAAGCAAAGCTTTAAAAAGCTATTCTCTGTGGTTACATCCAGTGGGTAATGTGGGTACACAGGATCCTGTGCCATGATACTGGTGAGTGATGGGAGCACAGTTGCTTTATTAGGTTGGAAAAGGCTCAGGAAGAAGTGTAAGGGTTGATTGCTATTTGTCCGTCAAGCCAAGAAAGAAATATATATTTCCAGTCCACGATGTCCAGAAGCACAAGAACTTTGTGCGTAATGTGCTAACGAGAGCTGTGATGAGAATGACAATTTTGGGTTTTGAAGAATTTCAAGATTTTGCTCTAAATTGCTCTAAGTCTAAAAAACATTTACAGCATTATTGAACAGAACCTGTGGGTTTTCTGCAAGGAGGGAAACTGAGATAGTGTCAATGATTTTGAAAGGAAATTTTGGCTGGTGGGTGCATGGTCAGGCAGCCAGGAGCCCTGTGAGTCCAGTCCGAGCTGCACGCTGGGAGCCCGTGCTCTTGTGGCTTTACATGGTCCCAGCACCCTGCCCATCCTCTGGCTGGACTGCGGGGGGTAGCCAAAGACCAGGACTCCAGGCGTAGTAGGGGATCTGCAAATATAAATGAGAACAAAATCATTTCTTGGTCTAGGGTGTTGGACCAGTCTGTGCTTTTCTACTCTGTTGATATTTGTCAAGTTATATACCTTTAGTTCTTTAAAGAAAGCTAAAGAGGTGATGAATCGTTTTCACGTGATAAGACTAGTTACCTGCTTCTAGTCTGTAGTTTTCTAAATCCAAACTGCACATGACTGACTGGAGTTCTCAGGCATCGCAAAGTATATTTCAAAGCAAAACATATTTCATGCAGACCGTATGTAGTGGCCAGTGGCTTTAACAAAGCCCTTGAGGAAAACCGAGACTTACTTGTAGGGGTTGATCACTGTGCATACGGCTATTCTGCTACCAGGACCTCCGCTGATGTGGCAGAGGAATCTGCTCTCCACCAGGCGCATGGACCAGCTTGAGTCAACCGATCTTTAACTGTGAACGTCCTAAGCCGTCATGAAGGGATCCCTAGGAAGAAGCTGACCTATACGACTGATGCCTTCCTGCCTGTGCTGCCATTCATGTGAATATAAAAATTTGTAAAATAATGATTTACTAAACCTAAAGAAAATATTTGTCATGTCTTAACTACTGATACCCATGGGGTCTCCAACCTGCAATTCCATCTCCTGAAAATCCTGAATGTCTCAAGAGTACAAATGCATCTCTCCCAAAACTGCAGAGATCTGAGAAGTGCAACAGCAGTTCCTTGGAGATCCTCAACTCTACTGACGTGCTGCTCAGCCGGTTTGAACCAAGTGTAACAAGCCAGATCCCTTCAAATTGGCCAGCAGTGCAGACCAAATTAAGCTTATGTGCATCTATAATATATGTCTGTATGTATGCCAAACTTGGACAACATTTTGGCTGGCTTTTGGGGAGCTGGCTAACAAATTTCACCACTTCCTTTTTTTTTTGTGTGTGTGTGTTACTACCCTGACAGTCTTTCTAGCAAATGCTCTATTTTTATTTGACATATATGCACATGGTCCATTTCCATGTGTGTGTGCTTAGAGATATATTTCTGCTCTATCTTGCCCTCCCTTGGAAGGCTGCTGCTCAGAGTTTCTCCTAGCAAAATGAAATCTCGGAAAAAGTCCAATGAAGTTAAAATGCTGCACAGCAAATTCATTATTGTTGTTATAGGCCCCCATTCAGGAAAGTACTTAAGTATGTGCTTAAGTCCCATTGAAATCATCAGGACTTAAGAACATGCTTAAAGTCAAGCATATACTTCCTCTGAATTGGGATGTATTTCAGCACATGCTTAAATGCTTTCCTGAACCGGAGCCACAGTCAACAAGAATGTCCTGTGATACACAGGACTTGTGCTACAAGATTTACTTCTTAGTTGAGACCAACCAGTGCTGCTCTATGAATACACACTTCTTAGCTTGCGTCTCCGTTGGTGGCACTCCAAATAGCTTACTGGCTTTTACATTTGGACGAGAAGTTGTGAAAGAAAAGAGACGAGAAACTGGAAAAAAATGATCCTTACTAAAGCAATACCTTGGCATGTCTGATCTCATGTTGCAGCCAATGATTTTTCCCTACAATGGAGATTTGTGCTATTGTGTGTGTGGTATAATTACTAAGACAGATTTTTTTTTTTTAATGGCACAATAAATAGGATATTTCCTGGCCTGCTCTGCATTTCGAATAGGATTTTCACTTCCCCTTTGGGTTCTGAGCGTAAGAAGAGTAAGTGTCAAAAGGCAGGCGCTTTCCCAATTTTAAAACAGAGGGTGTAACCATGTGTAATGTGAGTCTAGATTTTGATTGTAGGGATGATGAAATCAAATCCCTCCTTAATCCTTACTGGGAAACATTGAGGTGAATTAGCCTGCCTGCCTTTGCTAACTTGTTAAAATCCTTTTGAAAAAGAAATGTGTTTTAGTGTCATCAAAAATATCTCCCTACTTTACCCCAGAGTCTAAGAGAGCACTGGTCCACTGTGCAGAGTGGCCTCAATGCAATGAAAAATGAAAGAAGAAAGAAAACAGGTAAAACCAAATACATTATTTTACTGGAAAAAGCACAGTGCTTTCCGATATGCAACTCTTTCCAGCACTGCCATTTTTAAGCTAGATGCTTAGTCATTATTAATGACAGTATATTTCATTAAAGCGGCTATATTTGGGAATAACTGGAAATGAAACTTGCTTTTTTTTCCCCACTTAAGGTTAGTTAAAATAATATATAGTTGTCTGTGTGCATTGCAGTCACTATGCATGTACCAGTTAGAGTATTTTTGGAACAAGTGAGGAAGTTTATTTCAGTTATTTCATTTATAGCAAAGTATTAGCTTGAACTTGAGGAGAGCTCTCTGTTCACGTCATTCAGCTGTGCTGTGCAGTGGTTGCAGGCTCTTGATACTACCGCTACTTTACAAAAATACTTGGCACAATCTCATAAAATCACTGAGACTTTTTTTCTGCCCCCCTCCCCTCCAAAACCTCCTTAATTTTCTTCCTCGGTAATGTGTCTGTACATCCCCCACTTGTGCACACATATATCTTTAAGTTTTAATTAATTTATTAAAAATAGCTGAAGTATTTAAGGAGGAGCACCTTATAAATAATAAAGAAGAACATCTTGTTCATTCTTGCCATTACTTGGATAGAGGCAAGCAGCTGGTATGACGGTGAGATTTTCCTGATGTGATTATACTGAGTTCCAGGGCAGGACCTTTCATCAGTTGGTGTGAAGTACCTAAACAGATGGAGATTAAGGAGAAAAGCCTATTTTTTTTAGTAGGTAAACCAATAAAAGTAAGCTTGTGTGAAGCAGTGGGAGCAGAAAGTGATGTTTCCAAGATGGACCAAAATAATTCTGTAGAAATTCTGCCTCCATAAATTCCAGGCTTTTCTGTTGCTGGGGTCTGCATTCATCCCACCTAAATTCAGGCACTTGTTGGATTCAATCAAAGTGAAAGGTGGCCAGATTCATCTTTTGGATGTGCATCTTGGCCTTGCCCGCACAGGAGACCTTCCCTTAAGCATCTCAATTAAATTTCAGTGGGATGAGCATTGGCCAAAGAGTATCACCCAGCAAATCCTCAAATCTGTTTTACTCTTCCACAGTCACTCTGGGAATTTGCCTTTTCAGGTGAGGTTCTTCTCCATAGGGGGAGGGAAGGTCTGAAACCCTTTCACAGCTTTGGGACTTATAGTGGACTTTAGAAACTCTATTTCCTTGATCCTAGTGCCCACAAAGCCTCAAGTCTATCCCTAGTTGCAATCAATAAATCAGAAATATCTGGTGTTAATGGCAGGGAGAGTGCATATATCATCGACTTGCTCTTTTTTATAACTGCTTGATCACTTTGCTGTGCTTCAGGGAAGCTACGTGAGAAAGCTTTTGTGCTCATTTGTGAGTAACAGCAGGGATAAATGGTGTTTCTCTAGCTTGTCAATTATTTGTTCTTTTCTTTCCATCCACTGTTTGAGTTCTTGATCTTGATGAAGGTATTATTTAATTCCTGCATTTCTGAGCCCTTAACCTTGGACAGATATATAATAGGCTTGTATTTAGACACTACTGGGGTGCTTTAAGCAAGCTGTTTCTCTTTGAAACTAAGAGTGACTAAGCCTGGGAAGTTCTCTATTCTTCTTCATCTCCTCCTGGTAGTTAATAGACTTCACAAGGGATCTCAAGACACTCTGATAAGCCTTTGAAGTTATTACCTACTAAGGTTTTGCTCTTTCTGAGTGCTGAACATTGAATTACTGACTGCTGTTAGAAGCAATGAGAAAAGATTCACAAAACCGACAGAGCCTTGCCTATAATTTCTGCAGAAAAAGAGCTGAATTTAATGGATAAATTGTGTTGCTGGGGAGATTTTGTTTCTATTCCCTCCTCTGTCACCAATTTGCCTTGTGATTTGTGGTAGCGTTTTCAGTTATGCCCAGTCACATGAGATCAAAACCCATGAGTCAGACTCCACCCAAATCATGAGCCAGGCTTCCAGATCCGGGAGCTTTGAACAGAGATCATACCGTACTTTTTCTTTAGTTTATCTTTTGTTTCTGGAATTTCCTCTGTCTATTCCCAATGTGTCTCTAGCGATTAATGTTTCCCACTCTATTGAAAGTGTTGGGAAGATATTTTGACCATTTGGGGCTGCTGGAGGCCTCATTTGACCTACACAATTTTATTTTTGATCTCCAAGTGAATCTCGTTTATTCCAGACTTCACATCTTTCTCCTGTCCCCAGTGACTTCTGTCTTACTTAGCCTCATACAACTCATCACTTCTGTTTCTTCCTTGCCGTTCAGCTGCTCTGTCCCCGCTTTTGTCCTCTCTGGTCTTGAGAGAGCTTTTCACCATTGCCTTGCAGGATGGAGAACGTGTAAAAAGATGCAGATCTGGGTAACCCTTAAGCTTTGTATGAGAATATATAATTGAGGAGAGCAGGGAAATGGTCTCCCTGACTCTCTCTCTCCTGAAAAAGATGAAATTGTTGCTTGCAGCACAAGAAGTGGGTGATGAGGACAGGCGGGAGATTGCCTCCATGCAGGATGGAGATCTGTAGGAGGGCTGGAGCTTTGCATGTTATTGTGAGACAAGACCCCTTTGCTCGCAAGGTGTTTGCAGGACGTGGCAAACCAGGGTTTTACACTCACTTTGAAGGGAGTCAGGTGAAGAGTGAATCAGACTCAATGAATTTATAAGCCAAAGTATATCCAGAGAAGGTAGGATGAGAATCAGCCCTTCTGCCTGCACTCTTTTGCCCTCTAATTCAGTCAATCTGTTTTTCTTCAAATTTTAGGTTTGTAATATATTGTGTGTAGACTCAGTTAGCCAACTCCATTATGAAGGATATGATTATGACTGAGATGGTGAAAAAGCCAAGGGGAAATTTGGTGTCGTATCTCTGTTTTCTTCTATAGCACTTGACTCTTTTCAGGAAGGGTAAGAAGTTAAACGTTCTTGGCGATGGTTTAACAAGCCAAAGCCAAATCAACGAATGTCACTTTGCAGTAATTATTGCATGTAATACAGTGGTGCCTGGTATTCCCATGGCAACATTGTCGTTGTTTTGCCATGAAATTTGTGGAACAGAGCTAGCTATTTAATAAATAAAATTTTTCAGAACTAGGCTACTCACACGTCAGGCAGATGGGAAAATGCATTTTCTCTTGCTCTTCCTCATGCCATACCACTCTTTCACCCACATTGTTTGCTGATTCTTGCATACGCCATGTGCCAGGCATATTGCTGATCCGTAACTTCAGACAAACTGTACCCCCATATCCAAATATGTCTGAAGTCTGAGTGTTTGAAACCAAATCTGAACCCATAGAAGACCTCTTTACATAGCCCTAAACTTTACGACGGGTATCTCCAAGCCTTGAATTCACACTCTCTCCATGTTTTGGTGGATAGGAATTGTGGAATTTGTTCATAAACCCAGAATCATCAAAAGCTGCATTCAATACATGAGAAAGATTCACCACGCTTACCAGAAAATCTTTCAGCTAAACATCTCACATGCAAGGCCTGAGTTTGTAGCAACTGGACACATCTCAAAATGTTTCTAGTTGTGCTGTGAATGCTTCACAGCACTGCGATGATTAGAAGTGATTCCTTCGTTAAGACAGATAAATGCTACCTCACATCTTGAATATCAATAAGATAAAACTTATGAGAGCAAACAGAGTAATGTAATATTTTGTCCAAATGAAAAGGGCATGTATTTGCTTAGCTCTTTCATCAGCCATTTTCGGTCACACACTGTGTGCTTAAAATACAGTTATGCAACCCATGTGGGTCAACAGCGGAAGGTTGGTTGCTTCACCAGGATTATAAGAATCTTTTAAACACAATGGTACCACAAATTAAAATGGAAATCTATCAAAACCATTATCGTCCTGAAAGCTTTGGCCACAAGCATAATTATTGTAGAAGGATGTTGTCCTTGGACACAGCTTTGGCTCAGTTCAGCTAGTGTTATTTGTATCCCTCCATGGCTCAAAGTCAGAATTTGCATGGCTAAGGACCATAAATTTTTAGAGGAAAAAATAGGCTGTTTCCTCAATGCTAACACTAGCAGTTTTTTATTGTTTTGTAGTGGTTTGTAGGCAACTCATTAGGTACTAGAGATAGGAACAGACTGAATGCAGTGGCTGAAATCTGCCTTGAACCTTGGAAGGATTCAGATGGAGATTTCTGTCTGGATCTGGTCGTTTGTGTCAGAGGCTGTTGCTTTAGTGGATGTGAACATGAATGAGTGAATGTCTGGAGTGCTTGGGTTTAAATCTAGATCTGAAAGTCCATATTTTGGATAGTAAAACAGTGAAGCAGATCTTGAGCTGATATAAGCTGCACTCCACAGACTTAAATAGAGCAGAAAACCTGTCCTGAGTTTTCAAGCATGTCCATGAAGCAGGCAGTCCTGTAGGGATGAAAATAATTGAAAGAATATACAATCTCCTGGATGTTGCTTGCCATCAGCAAGGGACACACCTCCTTTACCCAGAGCTGCCCTCAGGAGAGGCACCAGTTTGCTTTCTCAAGCTCCTGATGAAGGCTGAATCCTGGAGTAACTCCATTCTTGTGTTGATGATAAACTATATTAAATAACCGGCACTGCTGGTTATTTTTAAACTGGTTATTTTTCTTTCAACATCCAATTTTCCATCTTGAGGGAGGTAAGTGACTAACAAGTCTGAAATCTATTTTTCCTCTCTTTCCATCCCTCAGGCTGGTATAGATGGAGAAAGCATTGGGAACTGCCCATTCTCCCAGCGTCTCTTCATGATCCTGTGGCTCAAAGGAGTTGTGTTCAACGTCACCACTGTTGACCTGAAAAGGTAAAAATTGTTCAGTTTAATTGAAAATAGTTATATGATCCAGTGTTTGCCCTACTGAAAGGCCCAACCAGGTTCAATCAGATTTGTATCTAGCCTAGAAAGTCTGTGGTGCACAACAAAATAGTTGGGATTCAGGTTTGGTTTTCTTTTTTTTTTTTCACTTGTGGAATGTTTTTATATTAAACAGGGTACTTGGGGTAGTTTCAAAGTCTTCTAACCACAAACTACAGAAAAAAAAAGAAGGGCAAACTGATTTTGTAGGAACTATAAATATCTGTGAAACTACCTGACCATAAAGATTAGCGATTTCATTACTTTTTCTCTCTCTGCAGAAAGCCAGCTGACCTACACAATCTGGCTCCTGGGACCCACCCACCTTTCTTGACTTTTAATGGAGAAGTCAAGACAGATGTTAACAAGATTGAGGAATTCTTGGAAGAGACTCTTGCACCTCCAAAGTAAGAACTTGGGATTTTTTCAGTCAATATTCCATTTCCTAGGAATGAAAGATGTCCTAAGAGAAGTTCCTAAAAAGCACTCCCTCCTACAATCTTTACTTACAGGAGTAATATTTATTTATGAAACTTGCTGGCTTCAGTGAGATGACTTCCATGTGTGAAGGTTACTTGTATGACTAATAACTGCAGAATGTTTTCTCTGTACACATTTCAGGATGCCCTTGTATGCAGAATTAAGGAGACCAATTCTAGAAAAATTTTGTAGGGGTCTGGTGTCCACATTTTACAAAGCTAAAAATAACTTGGAATAGATGCCGAGAATTGCCACACAAAATATCTGTGCCAGGAAAAGCATTTTACAGCGAAAAACTGGAGGTTTCTGAGCTGTGTGGTGTATTAGAAAGGTTGGAAGGGGAACTGATTACAGAGTATGAGAGGCTCTGGAGGCAGAAAAGTGCTCATTATTCTAGTCAAGAAATGACAAGAGCCCATGACTGGAAGTTATAACCAAACTAATTCAGATCAGAAATAAGGCGCAGATTTTTTGAGTATGAATGATTAACCATTGGAACAAGCTACCAAGGAAAGGTTTAGATTTACCAGATATGCCTTAGTTAGTCAAACATTTTGGACTTAATACAAGGATAATGGGGAAAAAAAAGTCGTTGGCTTGTGATTTGGACTTTAAAATCTATGAATCAATGAAAATTGGCTTGGTTCCTTATGGAGTGTTTTACCTCCAAGTGAATCAGCAGCTATAGGCCAGTCCTGAGGCAAGAGATCAGATATTTAAATTTTCTATACTCTGGTCCAAGACCACTGAAGTCAGTAGGAATCGTTAGTTTGTGTTGGTCTTTCAAATCGATATATTCTTTTACACCAGATGTCTATAAAAAACAATTCAGAGACTGAAAACTTTATGTTCCTTCACCTGGGTAATACGAACATGCCTTGCTATTACATCCTGGAGTACATTTTCAGTGTAGGGAATTAGACACGACTGCCATTCATAATAGAGCGAGCTGGCTGCCAAACTCCCCTGCACCTTTCTGGAAAGCTATGCTTCCTTCTGATTTAAGGCCACTGTATCTTGGATCGTGGTAACATAAAGCACCAGTGCATTACCTTTGTCATGAATCCATCCCTGTGTAAGTATCCAAATGCCTGCCTTGACAGACACAGCTATTATTAAGAAGGACTTGCCAAGCTGTTGTTTTGAGATAAATGACAGCGTTAATTGCAGTTCCTTGTACAGGGCTTTTTTCTTTGTTCTTGTAAATTGTATTTGTAATCATCACTATGTTGCTGGTAACAAGATGTTACTCTCCACACTGCTTCTCCCTTTTCAGGTACCCCAAGCTGGCTGCTAAGCACCGGGAATCAAACACTGCTGGAATTGATATCTTTTCCAAATTTTCCGCATACATCAAAAATACCAAGCAGCAGGACAACGCTGGTGAGTAGGATCGTTACCAAATGTGCTCAGAAGTTTGTGTGCTTAGAAGTGGAATAATTTTGCCATTCTCCCATCATTTTATTTTAAACTCTGTTCATATGACATCAGGTAGTGTTGCTGATCAGTTTGAGATGGTTGGTTCAGTGGACTCAATTCACATGTCTGCAGTTGAATTAACTACATCTATACTAGTATACTAGTAAAACAGGCCACAGAGTGTTTAGTAGCCCCTTTACCAACTGTCAGGACATGGGTCCTGTCCATACAGCCCAGCTTCCTCTCCAGAACAGGATCCCATACTGCTTACTAGAAGTGGCTGGTGGCCCGTGGTACCTTCTCTGCTCTGCCCAGGCACTACTTAAAGGAGTGTGTGTTGACTGGACCCAAAACCATGCTAGTACTAAAAATTTAGCGGTGAATGACTGGGTGAGAGCAACTTATGCCCTGACCCTTTGTAATTTGTTAGATGTGGTCATCAGACTCTTGGCCCGCTTATCTCATGATTATGTTATGCTGTTATAGCTAATTTGCTCATATAAACTGAGTTATATCAAGACATTAAACATAAAGTAATTAAATGAAAGAAGTGACTTTAAGAAATGTAATTGCACTCTGTAAACTCCAGATTTTCCCTCACATGTTTGTGTGTCAAAAGAATTACCCCCCCCAAAGTTGGATGCCATGCATATTTACACGCATCCTACACTGTCTTCTTAATGAAATTGCTTTTCTTCTCCACATTCCTTTCTCCTCAGAGAGGCAAGACTTCAGCTAGAGTAAGCTCCTGTTGCTCCGTGAAAGCTACTGGATTTACACTGCCATATCCCTTGAAATGATTTAGTAGAATATTTGCAGTCACTCACTGGTGTACATCTTTCCTTATATTACTAGTTTTACAGACAGAGACCTAAGGCACGTTAAACACCATGTGCTCCTATTATATCATTCAGAGAGAAACTAGATTTTTTCAGGTTCCAGCTCTGCTACATATTTCATCTGTGTGATTATATTTCATTGCCTGGGGCTGACCCATGAGATGAAAATGGGTAAATGATGATTTATGTCAGATAACAATCTGCTCCTTAATATTTTTGTGTTGTTAACAGAAGGAAATAATTATAGTGCTTCACTTCTCAGAGATGCTAAAAAATTATTTTTTTGTCCAATGCTAATGGGATGCTCAGCTAACCTCTGTAGGAAGTTGTAAAAGGAAGATAAATTAAGAGTTAGACTAAATAGATGTTACGGTGAAAATAAAATATCTTGGCCATTTACAAGGAATTTTTATGGTCTGTTCCGCAACTGTAAATCTTAAATTCAGCTGTGCTGCCCCTTGCATTCTAAACCAGCCACGGGTATCTGTCCACATCCCAGCGTGTTGCTTCTCAGTGACTCTGCAATATGCAAATCCCTGGACTCATAAGGGCTGGCAGCTCCAGCCAGTAATAAATGGCTGTCCTAGAGGCACCTGCATCTGGCCATAACCAGAGCTGGAATTCAAGGTCGGATATCCGCCACTGTGAGATAAGGAATCTAACCCTCATGATCGGGCCTCCACATTTTTACTAGCTTCAGTGTGATTAATGGAAGTTTTCCTTAGTTCTGCCTAACAAGGTCTTGGTTTAGGTACTCTTGAAAATAAAAGGAAAATGCTTCCCAATGGCAATTAAGCGCACCAAGGTTATAGAGGAAAGATATGTTAAGCTGCAGGAGAGCAATAATATTTGTTCCCTGCAAACATCCTCACTCCATTTTGTTAGCTGGTTCATGCTCTTGTGCTATCCAGACACACTGCAATCTCTGAACATACTGATACCCAACTTTCCTCTTTGAACTAAAGTTTCTGGCTTAATTTTCTGCAGCTGGAGTGCTGCAGTGCAAGGAGAATAAAGCCAAGATGAGCAGAGTATAAGTAGTACCTATATGTTCTTTCTAACAATGGAGTAAAGTACCTGAGGACCTCAGAGTCCTTGGGACTATCAGTGCAGACTCATGCAACGCGGGAAATAGACCTCAATTTCAGCAGAGTAGTTGACTTTCAGTTTTCAAGGGCTAAGCACAAACAGCTTTTCCCTTATCCCAGAGACATTTTACACACTTCCCTATCCAGCTCATCTGAACCTGCAGCAGTTATTCCAAAGGCTGATTTGGATAGCAGATAATCAGTTAGTTAAAAAGTAGTTGTGTTAGATTTCTTGAGCAGTGAAAAGACTATGTGCAAATAGGACAGCACCACTGTATGCATATTTCCTAATGAACCTATTTCTTTTTGTTTGGTATTTTTTTTAAATTGCAACACCAATCAAAAAGGGATCTGGGGCTCTAGCCCTGATCAGGTACGTGTCATTTTGCAGCAGGTTCTGATGCACTGTTTTTCCTGTGTAACAGCAGCAGTAGTTGTGTATAGTTCTGTAATAATAAAAAGCATTTTATAAACTTAAAATTTATTTACTTAGGAGAATGTCCCTTTTCCTGTCTCCATATGAGCATATGAGAACACAGATTGCTGCTTGTGGTTATCTTAAATGGTTCCTATACACCCCAGCTCTCAGATAAAGGTAATACACGTCTCATAGTCATCTTCTATATCTGCCTCTAGCTCCAGCTGACTCAAGTGTTTGGGTTAATCTGGAAAGCCACACCAGTGACCAGGACATCAGTTGCACATGATCAAAATACACAAATAGGAAAAAGCTTGTTAATAAATCCAAAATAGAATGGAGAACCCAGACTGTTACATAAAAAAATAATTTTAATTTATTTTAGTTGGGAATAGGGGAGTGCTGAATACCAAGTAAGCTAAAGCACCAAACATCAGGTTGTTTAAATTATGTTCTCTTAACTTGGGAGTCAGGGAGGCGAATACATTAATGCGTGGGATATCAGGCTGGGAGTTTGTAGCATCAGCCTATCTCTAGCTGTGAGAAGTGTGGGTTAGGTGTGATTATGTATGATCATTCTTTGTAGCATGGTGGTTTAGCAGAGATCATGCCGTCTACGTAACATGAGCTCTCACTACAGCCTGTGGCTATTACATTTTTGCAGAAAAGTGCCGTGAAGTGGTTGGGGTAATTAACGAGATTTATGCAGTATGAGGATACTGGATGTGAGAATTAACGATAATCTAATGCACACCAAAGATAAGCCCAAGCTGGTGTTCCTCCCAGAAGGGTTTACAGCCAGGGTCATGCAACAATTTCAGACTTCAAGTGATGCCATCACTTGGCTATGTCATTGCAATGTTTCCTATCGTGAGAGAGGTGGTGAGATGGCACTGACAACAGAGTCTGTAGCCTTTAAGTAGCTAAATGATTTTTTTTTTCCCCAATAGTGGAAAAGTTACTGAAGAAAACGAGATTTGTAATTTCTTGGTTTAGTATGTGTCTGAATTTTGCATGTAAATGAATAGACACGATGATACATATGTCTGTTTGTTTCTAAGATTGTGATACCCTCTGCTGGCAAATATGTGAATATATAAAGCAAGCAGCTTTACAATGAGGGCTGAAACATCCCCATAACAAAACAGGTTTCCTTCTATCAAGACGGTTTCCTGTTGCAAATGCAACATCGTCAAAAGTGAAGTGTTTCATAGTAACCTATCGATTTTGACAAAGTTTTCATGGAAAAAATCATGTTTTTTCTGGATGAGTTAAAATTACTTTGAAGTAAAATGCTTTAACGTTACAGAGAAAAATAGTACTTTTTTTCTGGATTCATGCAGTACTTCATTAGCCACACACCGTTATGTTTCATGCCTGGCACAGAAACAGGTGATAACCTTCTCCTGTAAGTCTGTATGGCAATATGTTATTGATCATGATTCATTTACTTACCAAAGGTATTTGGCAGCTAGGCTGCCCTGATTTAATAGTTCCCTGAATTTCTGATTCTTTTTTTCTGTCTTTGTTTTCCTAACTTTTCTGTCTTATAATATAAAAATGTTGAAAGGTTTGGAATGGGCTGGCGAGGGCTGTAAGCCCAGAAGCAAACATGCTCATGCGATATCAAAGTCCCACCACTTTTAAGCGTCTTGAAAGGGAAGGAATTGATTCCAGATTCTCAGGATGTGGCAAGCTGTGTTTAAAGAAAGTGTGTGCATTTATTATTTCAAGTCAGTTCAATTACAACGGGCTTGATTCCTTCCACCCCCCGTGTCACTCGATAATTTTATAACAGGCCTCTCTGAAGGAGTCATCTCCTCATCGTGGGATTAGATCCGCGCCGCCCTTCGGTAGCACAACTGGGTTCTTCAGTTCTCCGGCCATTGCCGCCAGGCTTCACCGCTTGCTCTTGAAATGGCAAGTGCTTGTTCACACAAGAAGAGGAGTCTTTGGGAGAGTTTAGTGGCAGTAGTCTTAAAAATTATTCCCTGGATGCTCTTGCTCAAGTTTTCATGGCCAATTTGAGAGGGTTTGGTTGCTCAGTGATTGTTTAATAGCTAGAAGGAGATCTTGTCTGAGCACAGGAAAGTAAACTGAGATCTTGTGAGTTTACTTTGGTTCCTTTGGTTGATGCTGAGCAAGTCACTCAAGCTCTGTACAGTAGCCAGGGTAGCAACAATTTATGTATTCATTGCAGGAGGATGAAATTTAATTAATTGGAATGCTGTGTACATATTCGGTATCCTGCTTGTTATTTTTTCTTGTGAGACTGTATACTGCAAACCAAGGGGACAACTTATAGTAACCACCCATTAACTGTCCCGCCTAAAATTGTAAGTTCTTTGGCTCATAGAATGAGCCCTTTGATTTCATTTATGAGTTTAAAAAGTTGTTCTTGAATTGAGTTCTTAGGGGGCACCAGCTCCAGTGTGGGTGGGCGCATTCATTAGTGGTACGGAAGGATATTTCACTGTACGGCTCTTCAGAAGGCACTGAGCCGGGAGACCACCAACATGATTTCATGCAGAGGAATTTCCAGCCGTCTGACCAGAGGACTCCGCTTGTCTGGTTTGGATTTACATCAAGAGGCCAAAAATAAAAGCGCATTTAAATCATTAACTTACATGTGATTAAATGCCATTCACCTCTTTCAGTAGCTACATCACACTTTGTGGTTAAGTGTGTGAGGTGGGAAATGTCTCTCTTCGTGTGCTGTGTACGTATGTATACAGTAGATATGCACACACACACATTGGGCTGGAATTAAAACAGGCCTACATCAGTTTTATGCTGTGGAGTTGCTCCTGCTAAGAAGAGAGTCGGACCCGCAGTATAGGTATGTGCACAGGCTGAATGGTGTGCTCTGATCCTTTCTAGAAACCATCGCGTGCCTCCTTAAACAAGCAGAAAATCAGTTCACGCCAAAAACCTACGTGGAATATTTACAGTAATAACAGCTCTGTGGTGCAGACCCTTTGTGGCACCTGAGCTGATGGACGTAGCTGGGGCAGGAGGTTCTTGATGTCGTGGGCCAGCCCGTGTCGTCCTGACCAGCGTGGTCTGGTCTGGTCTCCAGCAGCAGGTCGGTGTAGGAGAGCAAAACACATGTTCCCAAAGCATCTCCGTGCTTGGTGGGGAAGGGCGCGGGGTCACTTCTCTTCCAGCCTGGCTTCTCACAGCCAAAGGGGTCAGATTATAACTGTAAACGTGATACAGCTTGCCCTGAGTCTTTGATCCTTCTGGCCTATTCTGTGCCTAAAGGCTTCACCCTGTGCTCAGCAAAGTTCCTGGCAAAGCCCCTCTTGACTTTAACAGAGCAAGTTTTAAAAGCTGTTTGAATGTCCTTGTGTCGATGGGGAGTTTCCTGTGACAGGGATCTTGGATCAGGCTCTAATCCAGGACCAACATTAATGCTTTATGTTTTTTGCACAGATTTTCAAGGTGCCATATAAATATATAGGTATAAATACATGTATGTGTGTGTGTGATGTCTGTGTATCAACTTGCAGCTAAAATTTTTCCTTCTTCAGTTGCAGAATTTCCCTTTTCCACTACAAAAACCCACACCTGTCCCAGGCCCAGCACGAGTCACAACTTGTCCTATGCTATGACGATATTAAATTTTCTCTGCCATGCAACCAGGAAGGACTAGAAATAGCTTTTAAAATAGTTTTAGAGAAAAGGACTTGCTTTGTGATGGAACATATCAGGATGACAGATCTTTAACTTTGGCATTTTGAAGCACAAAAAACTTAGTTCAGAACATTTTAAACAAGTTTTTATGGCTCCCTCTGAGCTGAATACTGTTGGGCTTGCAGTAGCTAAAGTGCCTGGCAGCTTTACAAAACCAGGCCTAATATAAAAAATACCTAGTCTTTAAAACATATGTAAAATAGCTTTTCTGCAACATTTGTGGCACATAAAGTACCAAATACATGTTGGTGAGTGTGATATAAAGCTTTTATTGCCATTCATTTGGGATGACCCATATAACTCACTCATGATATGTTAATAAAACTGTTCTCCACTCTGTCTCTTTATAAAAACACACATATAAAGACCACTAAAACAGTGGTGATAGCTGTGTGCTAACTTGTTAAGTAGTGCCGCAAGTTGCATTTATCATCCGTCCTAAATTGCTTTATCTGCTCTCTGCCCAGTAATCAAAGACTGATTCTAAAATGCTCAGAAACAGCAGTTTGCAAAATCGGTTTGCTTGAGAAATAACTTTTTGAAAGTTCTCCTCAAAATCATGCTGGCTGGAGGCCCGGAGCCATCAATATTCTGTCTGGTACCAGTGACAGCTTTAAGGACCTATATCTTTTGACCTGCCAAAACTAAGAACTGAAATTTTATGCCATTGGAAGGAAGAGGTTTTCAGTTCTCTAAAATTATGACAAACCATCATCTTAATCTCAGAAGTATGTACCTTACTAGGGAATGTTTCTGACCTTTCCTATCATTTATGTTTCTTTCCTTCTTCTAAGACCTTGCTAATTAAGGTATGAAGATTTCCTGATGGAAATGTGAAAAATACTATTTGAAAACAATACAAAACTAAAACGCTGTGTAAGTCCAGATGTCATCAGACTGCAAGCCCTCCAAGGCAGGGATTTGGTATGCCTGATTAGCAGTCTTAGATGCAGCCATTCCAGGAACAGTAAATATTTACAATTAATGCATTAGCAGACATAATTTTCTGACACATCTGTGCTGAAGTAGCTTTGAAGCCATAGCATATCATAGAGAGGGAGAGAAAAAATGAAAGAATATATATATATTTATATAAGTTCAAGACACAGAATATGCAAAACCCTAAAAAACAGTTGACCATATATACTGAAGTCAACGAAGTTAATGATATGCTCAAATTAAGGCATGTTCTCAAGCCTTTGCTGAATCAGGGCTTATATGCACAGGCCAGGCCTAGACTAAAATACTTGCAATGGGAACTAGTTGGCAGATGCTCTTCTTTAAGAGGGAATTATTTCCCCTGAGTGTTTGAATATTCCTCCAAGTGCTGCTGGCTTTACTGGGATGCTTTGTTCTGTTTCCCAGACGAGCTTCCATGCTCACACACAGGAGCAGTAGCACAGCTGGAAGTGGATTAGAGCAATCTGGCGGCAGCAGTCCTGGGAGGAATTAAGCGCCTCGCTGCTGGAATGGGAGGCCTAAATTACATTATTATTTAGAATTGAGTTTTAACTTCATTGCTCTATGGTTTCGCACTAGTGGGTAACTCCCCTCATTGCAATATACTTGGTGCATCTGAAGTATGTTCCCCACAGCAAGGACTTAGATGAAGTTATGGCCTTAGTAAAGTGTCCAAATCTTAAATAAGCAAATGTCCAGATTTAAGCACCCAACTGGTCTTATTGTCCTGAGAGGATTGTTCACAGGCTTATATTTAGGAATTCTAGAGCAAGCTATCACATGACAGAGAGCGCAGTGCCTGGCTCCTGGAAGTCAGTTTGCAAAACTGTTGATGACTTCAAAGGGAGAAGGATTGGCCCAGAATCTGTTTTTCCCAAAACAGATTTTTTGTTTTATGCATGCAAATGTTCTTCATCAAATAACAGGGAAAAGAAGAATGAGACATAAATGAAAATCAATGTTGCTAATTTTCTTTATTAGATCAGATCCTAAATAGCTGACCTTTAGCTTGAAAACAGTGCTGGGAATAAGGTGACTAAGTGGGAATTGGAGACGTGATTCTTGTCTAAATATCCTGATTCTTATGATTGCAGAAAAAAAAATCAGAATTTCATGGAGTTTGACGCTAGAAGGATTATTTACTATGATCTCCTGCAAATCACATCCCAGTCAGTTTTGCCCACTGAGCAAACTTGTTAGTATTTCAGCCTTTAACATAGAAGTTGTTTTCCATTAGAGCAGAGAATAGGAGAAACTGAAGTGTCTTTGGTGCACAATGCACCGGAATTTACCGGATGAGAGATGCCCAGCTGGTGGCAATAGCTGGTCCATATTCTGCACCGCAGGGGAAGGTGAATCCCCAGTGTTTCAGCCACTCAGAGCTGTAAAACAAATATTTCCTGGACCTTAACCTGGAATCGGGATGCGTCTGAACACGTGAGGAAGGCATCTACTCAGCAAGACTTTCTGCATGGCTCCAAGGCATTGGTCCAACCATTCCCATCTCTAGCAGAGAATGACCTGATGGCCATGGATAAGCCCCACAACACATCTGATTCATTGCATATTGGGAGAAAAGATACTGTGATCTTTGCAAGCATCTTAAGTCTCGAAGCATGAGATTTAATTACAGTCATTGTCTTAATGTTGTGTAGCAAATTCTCTGTGACGTTGATGGTGGTACAGTCAGCCTACCACGGTCCTTGTTCCAAGACCTAAAAGATGGTATTAGGGATTTTAAAGTACCATGACCTGCCCATGTGACTCTATTCCCCTCCATCCCAGTTTCTCCTATTTCTGCCAGAACTGGATTAAAGTCTGCCTTTTCTTAGTCTTATTATAAACACCCCAAGAAGTATGTCTACCTCCCCTCTCTCCTTGTTGGTTCCTTGAATAGTTCATTGCTTTGGCAACGTGGAAAACGAATTTGTCCAACCTACAACCATTAGACCTTTCCACACCTTTTTCAGCAACGCTGAAGAGCTCCCTCACACTTCCCAGGTGTTTGTCCATGGGTGAGCATCTGTGCACGTTGGCCTCTCAGCCTTCTCTCCGATTAGCTGAACAAATAGACTCTTCAAACCTTGCATTTTGAGGCTTGTTTTCCAGTCCTTGAGCACCGTATTATTGTTCTCCTTTGACCTCTTGCTGGAATTTCCAAAGCGTTTTTTAACTGGGGACACCAGAACTGGGAAAAATGTTCTTAATACTTGTCGCGACAGTACAGTTGCAACAGAGGGAATATGACCTCCCTACTAGTACTTGAAAATTTTTCATACATCCAGACATAATTGTAACTCTTATTGCTTTTGCTCCTTTCAGAGAGGTTAAGTTGAGGCATAATCACGATGATCCCCAAGTCATTTCATGGAGCTTGAAACAAAAAATCTCAAAAGCAGAGAAACAATGGAAAAGAATTAAGATGTGAGTCATTTGTAAATCTCATCGTCTCATGGGTTTTTTTATCTAAGCAACAATTTTTGAACACAAAGGGCAGAAAATACTGGAAACATTAAAATAAAACTATTTGAGACTGAGATTTGCTAAGTGAACTGAGGAATTTGGGAACTCAATAAGCTTTAAAACTTCATCCTCAGGTGCTGCTAGCTAGGCACTGCTGCATTTCCCTCTCGTGTCTTCACCACTGCTGAAGTTAAATAACATAGTTGAAATCGGTGGAGTGCAACTGGGATTATCCTGGTGTAAACAAAACCAGACTTTATTCCTCTACATGCCTGGGATTGAAAGAAATTGACATTAAAGACTCAAGTGCCAACAGCCTGTAGATGAACAATCTTCTTTCTTTGCTTAAATATTAGAACACAAGGGGTCCCCACAGCACTGTCGCTAAAGCCCAGTTGCACTCTACCAGAAGCTAACTTTACTCTTATTTTAATGCACAAACATGTAGTTAGTTTTTCTTTGTTACTCCCAGAATCATCTTTTTGCTATTTGACAGTAAACAAAACTTTACACTCTGAGTAAACACACAGCATCTTAAGAATCAAGATACCAGAGTGATAATGTCATACTATAAATATGTGGTTTTATAATCTGCAGGGCTTGATTTTTTTTTTTGCTCCCCCCCCCCCCCCCCCCCCCCCGCCCCCAGGTTTCTGATGCAAATCAGCTGCTGCTTGTCTGCAGTTGGTTTAGGGACACCTGCACAAGACTAGCATTGCAGAGGTCAGGATTAGGCCCTTGGGGACGTGCTCTAGCAATGATGCTTGTCACTTATGTGCTGCTACAGAGTTACAATGATTTGTGAAATGCAAGTTAGGTACTGTTCTTCCTGGGGCACTTGTAGGCCAGTAGTTTTACATTCACTTGCTTCCTGCCCTCAGGGTCGCTTGGACTCCTAAGAGACTTGGAAATGAACCCTTCTTTTGGTGTCATTTGAACACCTGGGTTTTCTCCTTAAAAACCAGCATTTGAAGGTGCTCCAATTGCATTCTTCATGGTAACATTACAAGTATTACATTTATTTCTTGCCTCCACTGTAAAACTGAATAAGGAAAGGAAGAAATCTGAGTTTTCAGTCTAAAACTAGAAACAAGTCAAAACAAACTTTCTAGATACTTGAAAAATATGTGTTTAATTTTCTTATTAAAGACATTATCGATCCACCTGTTTCTCTAGGTTTAATTTGGGAGTAGGACAGATGGTATCACAAAAATAGGAAGATGCCTTCTCTTTTTGTTATATTTACTGTTTGTCCCCTCTAACCTGAAACATAAGTCTACAGCTGATGCATTACTGCTTTTACCAATGTAAAGTTTGTGGCTGAAGAGTACTATTATCCTTATTTTGTATATAGAAAGTTGGAAGGCAGATAATTTAAACCATTTATATAAGATCATGTAGAAAAGCTTGAGAAGAGACTCAGGTCTCCTAAATCCAGGTAACCTCTTAACCCTTGGATCATTGTGCTGTGTTTTAGGAAAGAGTACCTGGGGAATCAAGGTCTCAGTCTCTCTGAGACATACCTTCTGTGGAGTTTTTGGGACAGGTCTGTCAAAATATCCCAAACTTTTGAGATGAAGCTCTAATTGATCAATCCACATGATCAAGGGTGTGTAGATGGGATGGGAAGGGCTTCTTTTGTGATCAGTGGAGAGGGACATAAATCCATTTCCAAAGGGCAGTTTGATTTATCTGAAAACATGGATCTAAAGCTGGGGGAACTTCCTTCAGAGGTGCCTGTCTTTCACTGCGATCTGTAAAGGAGACTTGGACAAGTAGGTTGGACTAATTACCTAACACTTAGATAGCTGAAGTTAGGCAAGGTGAATCTTATCCGTAAGTGAATCAATAGATTTTTGATGTGTCTGGGTTCCTAAGGTTGCTTTGGGTAACAGCTGTATTTCAACTCCATGTTCCTCTGAGTCCTGGATGAAGTGCTCTTGGGATTTAGCACCTCTCCCACTGGACATACACAGAATGTATGCACCAACATATATGGAAAATATGTTCCTATTTATACCTGGTTTAGACCATCTCTGAAAGGCAGCTTATGACCAAAGTCATGTGGCTGTTTGCATGTGTGCACCTGTGTTCGTGTGAGTTATCCCACTCCTGGTGTATGCTCACTGACACGAACACTGACCAGGAATAAAAATCCCTTTTCAAGTCCCAGCTCTGACTGATCTGGAGGATGAATATTAACACCTGTCCCCTAAAAGAAACCCCTAAACAGGAAAGTAGAGTTGAGAAATAAGAGACACTGATCTATTTCTCTTCTACATACGCAACCAGGTATTTGCTGATTCATTAAGTGAGTAGAAACAGATCACAACTTTTCAGCATGGTTGTATGGGCATTTACCTTTATTGTGGGAACATGCACAAGTCTCTGTTCCAGTGAGTATTGAATTATTTATCTAGAGTGCAACATCTTTAATAGGAGAGGTGACTCGCCCCAGAAACTCCCTTTGGCCCAGAGTTAGGCGTCTAAATGCCTTGGATGCATGGGAGCATACAACCTTCATCCTTCCCCTCTGCATTTCCAATGGCTCTTTTAGTGACTGCCCACTCATTTGCCTCTCAATATAGACGCTGCACAGAGCTGGGGATTTTGCAAGGCAGAAACATGCCTGGAAAGGATGTTGCAATGCTCAAATTTGCAATTTACTTGTCGTTTGGGGAGTAAGACCTAATATTTAAGTAACTTTAAAAAAAAATGGGAGGTACTATCCTACATCTCTTAGGTGAACTGTGAAATTATATTCAAAGGGTAGGATTCATCTCTAACTTCACCTCCCTGAAAGTTAGGTGTCTAGCCTGAGCTAGTCCTTTAGGCTTCGCCTGTAATTCAGGCAGCAAGAAGGGCATGTGTGGAGTGAGTCACACCAGTTTAAATCAGGTGTCTCAGGCAGCTGGAAAGAATTGCCCTCTGGAGATGCTTAGCTGAGAGGGAACCTACATAACCAGCTTAGACAAGATACCTGACTCTTAAATGGCTAAACAGAAGAAATCAAGGCAGAACTCAAATCTCGAGGGTTATATTGAAATCATGGGGGGAAGATAAACTGTTCAACATGTAATACAGTGGCATGCATATTGCAGTCACAGCTCCTCCATGTGAAAAGGATTAATCTATACAGATTAAAGTTACAATACTCTGTTGAGCCTGCCTGAAAAAAATGAGCAGGATGGAGAAAAAAGAGAGTGAAAATATGAATCCTTGGTCTTTAATCAGACTGTCAGACTAGTAGAATGATATTATTTTCTTACCTTAAATTGCAGTTTCTTAGCTGGTTTCCCTCTCCGACCAGAAAACAGTATTGGGTCTCTTATAATATCAAACTCTGTGAATCTGGAAGTGATCAGGAACGGTGGTTTGTTTTTTTAAAGGAAAAATAAATTTCAGATTGTTTGTGTGAGACTGTGAATATTTATGTACTGTTCCCCCTTTTCCCTCATTGCATATTTCACCAAGTTCATTTGCGTGTGTTACAGGATAAATCTTACTGGAGGGCAGTGGAAGAAAGCAGTAAAAAGGAAAAGCATCAATCAGTGATCCAGGGTAGCAGCAGGAATCGTTGTTCATTTTTGTACATGGAATATTGTTTGTTGAACTTGCCTAGGCTTGACAATTAAGAAACTTGCAGTTCTGCTGAGGTCAGTCTCAGGTGGTTGCAGATGATGGCTACAAAAGCCATTATGTTGCTGGGCTTCGATGACTTTGAAGCCTTGTTGTCCCTGTGCTTTCAGTGGTATTCACTTATTAAGAGGACCACATGTATTTTACTTCGCCTTGGAGAAAATATTTTGTGACAAAATATTTATTTGACAAAAAATGCCATGGGTGGTGTGAGTAACCTGAATTATTGGCAAATGTGGGTTGAATTTGGTGAATAATGACTTGTTTTGAAAAGTAAAAGTATTTTCTCTTAAACTTTTTGAAACAAAAGGTTATTCTCTTTTGAATTTGAAAATGACGTGTTAATTTTCAAGATTACCAACATTTTAAAAATGATGTGAAAATCACTGAATGTCTAGGCATGACTTACTTAACCAACCATCCCAAAACATGGTTTTCTTTTTGTTTTCATGTTTGTTTGGAAATCTTATCTTATTTTGCTTTAAGTTTGTTTAAAAAATTTAACTAGTTTTGCTTTCTTCTAATGTAAATCAAATAGTTTTTACGTTCAATTTTGTCAAAGAATCAATTGTTCTTACTGCTCTTATTGTGTGCTCTATGCTTTGCATTTCTTCCCATAATAACTATCAAGTAAAATGTAAAATCCTCATCCTGCAAACGGTTCCACTCAGACACATAAAATAGGAGTCATCTCACCTAATTTTAGCTATTTTAAATTTAGATATCCAGTCTGCCTATTCTCAAAAAAAGAGAGAGAGGCTCCTCTGGTGGTAACTCAGCTTTTCCTAGGCTACTATTTTAGGATGGACTGATTTGCCTTCCAGTAGCTCCTTCAGGCCACAGAGATTGGCGTTTATGTGCTTTGTCTGCTTTGCTATTTCTCCTTGTCCCAGCATTAAACAAGGAAGGAAATATTTGGAGTTCAAGGAAGGGGAAGAAGAGTCCTTGTCTGACCTCTGCAAATGCTGTGGGTGTGGGTAGCCTGAACCAGTTTTACTTTTTCCAAACCGTTTTTCTTTTACTACTTTCTAGTTACTTTCCATTTTGCTTCAGCCTTATTTGACCCACAGAAAATAGAGATGGAAACGACCAGTGATGCTGGAAGTTTTATGGCCGGTATTATTTAGGAGGTCAGATTAACTGATTATAATAGTCCCTTTTGGCTTTAGAAGCTGCTGGAGAAATCCTAACCCCACTGAAGTCAACAGCAAAACTTCCATGGGCTTCGGTGTGGCCAAAATTTCACCCTGAGTACCTAGTAATGAATCTTTGTCATCTGGCCCTCCCCTTGACTTGCAGGATTGCTCCATGCATTACATTTTCCAATGTGTTCTTCAGTTGTGGTATAAGTACTTCAAGACACAAGGATTTCTCTTTGTCCCCTGGAAATAGTTGCACAGGCTAATAGTTTAAGGAAGTTTTTGCTTGAAGAGTTGAGTAACAGAGCCAAAGTCTGTTCTCGGTTGAACTGGAGTAAATATGGAATAGCTTGTCGACAATGCGGAGTTACTCCTCTTTTATGTCAGTGCAACTGAGAGCACTATTTTGCCAATTATTAACTTTTATTACATTATTGGTATTTCTGTGCATGTCAGGATTTGTTAATCTCATTGTTCAACATCAAGTAACCTTTTGCTGAAAACAGAGCGTCATTGTGAATTAGGTATCATCAGCTAAATTGAACCTCACCCTGTGCATTTGACAGATGGTAATACATTCATTAAGTGTTCTGTGGTTGCTTTGAGGTTGGAAAGTGCTATTTTTCTGGCTTCTAACTCAGGATTCTTCAGTAAAGTTGTATAAAAGCATAGTTTTGAAGGGGGAAGGAAAATCACAAAGTGCTCGTGAGGTTTTTTTATTAATATTGTTGTTTACTATTGGTAGGATGACACGGCAGGACTGTGATTGCTATAAGTTGTCTTTGGATGCCTAAGTAGCCCAGAGCAGAGTAGCGAAGAGTGAGAGAGATGGTTCCACCATGGATTTTGTATACACACAGGTAGAACTTCTTGGAATTTGAAGTTATATTAAATATATCACTGTGGAGGCAATACGATGCTGATACCTTTGTGCTTGGTGATTTCAGTGTCCAGAAAGATGGTTTCCAGGAGTTCAGACGTTGCAGCTGTTGCACGGGTAACTTGATGACAGCGCTCCTCTCACAGAGCTGGTCACATTTGGGATCAAGTTCATACTGAAAGTCTGCAGGGTGGGGAAGGAATTAGAGGTAGAAATGTCAAAAGCAGTGCAGAGCCACATTCTCAGGCATAGTTCCACTTGGTGTTGTAATATTGAATCCTCCACCCTGACATTACCAAAACAATGCAAGGCTGAGATTAGACACTTCAGGAAAAGTTCTCCACACAGCTGATTTAGGGGTCACCTAAACCAAGAGTAGAAGAGAAGACTCCACTGACTACAAAGGAAGCTTGGTGTGTTTAATTCAAACCTACTCGTTTAATTTATTCACTACAGGGAAGATTAACCCCACCTATAGACTTGCAGTGGAGCCTCAGCTGTTATCAACAAACCTATTTAGTTTTTTAATGATGTTTCCAAGAGGATAAGTTGCCAAGGGAATTAGCTGCTTAGCCACTTCTGAAATTTATTGTGGATAGTATGTTCACAAATGGGGAATTAGTCACTTTTTAATTAGTCACATCTTTTTAAATCTCTTCATTCAGTCTAGTACTGTGACTGGTATTCACAAGGCCCCTGCCCTGGTGAGTGCCTGCTGTCTCCTATGTTCTCAGTGGAGACAGTGTATAGTCATCCAGATTTTCACAAAATAGCCATAGTATGGGAGGTTTAGAATTAAATCTTTCTTCTGCTGAGTTTGCTCAGTAATATGAACCCAGGCAGCTCTTCCCTCAGCAAGAGTCCCAAAACCTTCAGAGCTGTGGGATATTCTGAGAAGGTTATTTCTTTGTCTCTGTTCATGTTTTTTCACCTTTCACATAATGGTTAAATATCGGCCAGATAAGAGAGAAAATGAGAGAGTTAGTTTTTCTGACTTTCACCTGTGGTGTCAGCCTTCAGTCATGATCCACTGAATGTTGAGTCATTTAGGGAAAGTGAAACAGTTCAACAGGAGAGCTGTAAAAATTACCTGATACTTCACTGGTGGGGTCTCATCTGCCAGATCTGAGCTGACATCGCATTAAAACAGCATTTGAAACTCAGTCTCCCACTTTCTAGGAAAATGCTCTCCCTATACCATTGGTAAAATCACAGCACTTCTCCCAAAATTTTTTGTAAGAAAGAAAAAACTACCTCTCTCTTCTAGGGGGTCACTGGTGAATTCAAATATAAGGTGGATTCTCCCACCCATGCCAGCATTAGACACTTGGCTTTCTCTGAGATGTGGTGCTTAGAAGCCTCTTGCTTCAATATTTTTTAGATTCTTTTACGCATCCTCCTACTTTGAGTGGGGATTTCCCTGAGCACCTTCTCAGGGAACATAAGACTTCAAATCATATAGATAAATCTGAATGTGTCAGGGCATGTAGAAAGTAGGATTTCCAACATGGATATTTGCATCTGGATTTCAAAAAATGCCTTGGAAAACAATCAACAGGCTTTGAAAATCTGATCCTGTGCACCTAAACTCCATTTGAAATGGTGATTTTAGGATCTTAATTCTCTTAGCTTTTCAAAATTCTGTCACTACTCAGTTGGAAGAAAGGCAGTTCTCCCTTGTTCAGTACTCTTCTGTTTTCATGGCTGTTCTGGGAGATTTACTAGGATCAGAAGAGTTTTGATTAATTAAAAGGGGTCATTGGTGTCACAAGTAGTGGTCTGGTTCCTGACTATCAGTATATGAGATGGTCCTGACCATGTGGTGATTTCACTGTGAGATATCAGGATCCCGGGGGTTCCAGCAGAGCCTGTGAATTAGGTCAGAGATGTGTTGAACCCTGAACATACGCTTATTTCTGGCCTAAAGCTGCCGTATGCAAGCGCCAAGTATGAATTCAGATAGATGTTTTTCCCACTGTCACAAATAGGCTTCACTCCAGGCATTGTTTTTGAGACAGCCATGACGCACTTTGATATATCAGTAAGAGCAAAAAAAGACCCCAATCCTAATAAGTTCCAGAAAAGTTACATAAACACATCTCACCTGCTGCTCCTGTCTTCATACACACACCTAACTGACCCCACGGGTTAGCATGAAGCATCTCATGTAGTACTGATACTGGAAATATTGCGGAATATGTGGAGTCATCTGGAAACAGACGACTCTGAGAACCAATGATCTTACTGGGTGAAGGGGAAACTGAAAAATGCTCAGCGTTAAACCAGTTCTCTAAAATCTGGATGAGCAAAATTGAATTAAATCGCAGTAATTTGATTCCATTGTCTCTAAATGAATTCACTGTAAGAGGACATAGTCTGAGGCTGACCAAGGGAAGGAGAACTATCTATTCAACAGGTGTTATGGGTCAAACCAAAAAGAGATTGCTAAATCTTTTGAGTGTTGCCACATGGGGGTATATTAAATGCTATGCAGTTATTACCCTTCAGTAGAAGTTGCGCAGCGGAGCACAGCTGCAGACGATTAAAGACACCACTGCCAGCATCTGACAGCAGAAAGTCAGTGTCAAAATTCAATTTGAATTGATTAAATAAGGGATGGCAACACTTTTGTTTTATGGATGGCAGCACTTCAGTCGCTTTAGATGCTCTGCTTTCAGAAATAAAATTCTTTCCCTCCCTGCTATGTTTGTTGGGGTGTTTTCAGTTGGATCGCAGTCATTTCTCCAGTCAATCAATTAAGCCAGGATTTGCCACTGTGTCTAAGAGTCAGCCACAAAAGAGCTGGTATGGTTCCCTGGTGCTTGGCCAAGAGGCATCAGTGGGAGCAAGACATGAGGCAGCTTAATCTGACTTCCACCACTGGCACAAGGTTTAATGGATGTTAGGGCAGCAGAGAAATCATGTTCTGTGGTGTTCAGCTCCTGCTCTCTCAACGGCCCCATACGCGCCGCCTTTCTCTCAGCGCCAAAAACACAGGGGCAGCTGACAGCAGAGCCAGCGGAGCTACCTGTGCCAGCAAGCTGCTCTACGCAGGGCAGTCGCTGCAGCCTTTTGAAGCTTGCGTCATGCTCCATAAATATATTTATCTCCATAAGCTTGTAGTGCTACACCGCCGGAGTATCTTGACGCATTGAGTAGTCTCCCATAAGTTAAATGGCAGTAAGTTACTCAGAGATATAAGGTTTTACAAGATTAGGCCTTAAACGCTGACTCCAGGCCAGATCTGCAGCAAGTATAAATCACTGCAGGTAATTTTCACCAGCTGAAATTCTGGCCCTAAGCCCATGAGTCATGTTGTTATTTTTTCACATTGTAAATTCTTGCTGTTTCTTATTTATATTGCTTTAGCACTTTGGGGCACTGGTCAGGGGCCAGGACCCCATCATGCTTGTCACCCTTTGAACAGAGATACAAAAGACCCTTCTTGCCCCAGAGCGTTTGCTGTTTAAATAACATGCAAACCTGTATACAGCCATTCGGCTTTCTGCAAGTGCATTATTACAATCAACGTTTTCTATTATCCCTCCAGTAAAGCATAAGAACAAAAATTCTGTGCCTAGGTTGATATTTTTAAGTAAAAAATTTGCACTCTGCTGTATGTTGTGTCTAAGAGGCATTTCAAGGCTGGAATTTGTTGGAGCCAGCAGCAGTGTGGGACATGATCTTTAGTAACTGAAGTGAGACGTCCAAAGTCTCCTCTCCATTGTGACACTCTGTTTGAGACATGTCAAAAAGAGGATCTGCACCTAAGTTGAACCTGAAGTGAGGGGAATCTTAACAGTGGCTGAATATCTCAACACTTTTGTGTAGCATTGTAATTAATTATTGTTATATTACCTTCATTTCAGTTGGAGCGTATCTTCCAGCTCTGTAGAGCTCTGGTTAGCATCTTTGGAATTATTGCTATTGCCTTTAATTACTCTGGAAAGAGTTTAAAAGTAGTAAAAGTACAATGTCTTAGAGCTGAAGTAATGCTAGAAAATTCTGCCTCATTACAGTCCTACCTGGCTGCTTAGAAAAATAAAGTAGCATCGTACAGGGCTCGAGTTTTTTGTGTGACGGCCTCAACAGACCAGAAGAGTATTGTAGGTTGTATGTGGTTTATTAGTGTATCATACTGACAAGCTGTTCTTTTGTTTCATGATGTCTTTCACTGTTTTTTTTTTTGTGCTAGTCAGGAGAAGATATGGCATAACAGTGTCCTGTGTCCCCTTTTTCTGTTGCAGGATGAGCTTTACCCTCAGGCAGCTGGGGTACTGGTAACCCTTACTGGGCTACCTCGTCACCAGATTGTGTAGGCATTGGAGCACAAATTAGCAACAAAGAAATGGTTCTTGCCTTTTTTTCTAGATACAACCATACCATCGACAATGAGTGTTTCTAAATAATTCTTATCTGCCCTAATCACTTATTCATTGCTTTTTGGCAAAGCCCTTGAAAGAGGCTTGGTGAAGGCTCTGAAGAAGCTGGATGACTATCTGAGAACCCCTCTGCCAGAGGAGATTGATGCAGACAGCACCGAAGAGGAGAAAGTGTCTAAACGCAAGTTTCTGGATGGAGATGACCTGACTCTTGCTGACTGCAACCTTCTGCCCAAACTCCATGTTGTCAAGGTAAAAGATGTCATGCGACGGTCAAAGAAGCTGTATCTGACAATGAAGTGTCCTACTCTGACAGCTGTGAGCTAAAGCCAACATATGTTTCAGCAGAGGCATCTTAAGTCCTAGAAGAACAGAGTTTTAAACACACTGTTGGTCCTCAGTATTTCCTATAGGTTAACTTAAGCAACTTTATATTTAGTACATGGGGAAATTGTCCCATCACTAATTAGTGGCAAAGACAATGTTAAGATCTAGGTATCCCATCTCTTTATTTTTACCCTGCTGGAAGTAACAGCATATTTCTTATTAATTAGTTTCCATTATTCTTAAGAGAGATGTCAAAACTTTAGTCAGTTCCCACCCATTTGTAACTTAAGAGCAGCAGTCCCTCTTGGGAGGAATATTTGTTCCATCTGGTATTTCACACAAAAGTTAACAAATCAAAGTCACCGCTGAGGTCCAGGATTTAAGGTGTACAATGGTTGCTGGTATAGGGCAAGTGGTGTACATCATCTTGACTTCTAAATGTTGCATTTATTTAATTTATCAGATTACATGTTTCTTTAGAATAAAGCAAGTACCTGGCAGACCTTGGCAAGCAAGAAAGCTAGGAATTAAAGCCAAGTCATGCATCTAATTTGGCTCCATGAGCCAAAACATAAACTAAGCCTGCGAGCTGACTGCACACATGCAAAAAAAAAAAAAAAAAAAATTAAAAAAAAGTGCATAAGTCACCAAGTAAGAAATGTGATAATATCCTCACAAGTTTAGCTCTTTCTTTGGCTCATCTTCACTGTTGACGTTGGACTCAGACGATGCAACATGAATGTGAGGCCTCTTACTGGTTCCTGTTTTCTTAGGATGAAATGAAAGATGTCAAAAGAGAATTAAAATCTTTCTCAGACAAGCATAGCCATAAGATATTGCCTGAAAACCATTTTACAGATGGAAGAAAAGGGTAAATTATTAGGACTTTTTCATTTGATGGAAGATGTACGCTGGAAATTGTGAAAATCTTGACTTAAGTTGCCCAGCAGGTTTTATCTTCCCCATGTGTGTGTGAAGCATCATTGAAGGCAGGAATGCTTAATTAAATGCAGTTTAGGACAGGATTTGGACTTGCAAATACTGAGTGGATCCTGGTAATAAAAACAAATCACAGTCATTTCTGAGAACATGACTGTCCTAAGAATTTTGAGATAGAAAACAGCTCTACCATGTGCTTTAATAATAAAAGGGAACTCTGTGGCACATATGTATGTAATTTATGCCCAGGAACAATTTTATACTGTCAGAAAAATTAGAGATTGGAAGCACTCATTAAATCAGCTAATCCATCCCTTCCTATCAGCCAGTTCATTCTGTCACCACAGGATTATTCTATATGGTATATTCTTACAGGAAAACTGAAATATCCCAATCCAGCAAGCTACTTAACCAACTAGCTTTAAGCACAGATTAGTCCCACTGACTTCAATGGGACTATACAGGTCCTTAAAATTAAGTATGCACTTAACTATTTTCCTGAATAAGGGCCTGAGTGTTTTTAGAAATCGAAAATTTCCCTTGATAGACAATTTCCTAGTCTAAAAAGTCTTGCAATAACCATTTTCTCTCCCAGTTTATCCTAATACTCTGCAGACATTAGGAACCTCTTGGTTTCTCAGTCTTGGTACCCATACCACCCTGAATTCTTCCTTTGCATGAACACAGATATGGCCTTCCAACAGCTGTAGGTGGTTACATCCTCTGACACCATTGGCTAGGCAAAATATATTACATATATTAAAAGTAGAAATACAGTATATATAAAATATGATATAATGTTAAATATAAATATAATAGTATGAAAATATGTTATATATAATTGTTACTGATGCCTTTCCCTTAAATCTATCTTCCTTTTTCTGATTCAGCTAATCAGCTCTTTCTGATGTGGCTTCTCATCTTTAAATGACATACCTAGGACTGGTAAAAACCACCAAAAAACTATATGGTAAAAATAATGAAATTCAGTGACCATAAGAGTAATTAGGTGACAGTAGCCAGGCCATTGATTTAGAGTGTCCTTAGGCCAAGTAGCATCCTTGCAAGATAGGGGACAAGCAACAGTCACTTTTCAGGCTTTTCTATTATAAGTCTCTGAGTCTTTAAACATTCCTTTACTTTGCTATTAATTATGTGACAAGAAAGAGTAAGAAGCTCTCTAAAAAGGAATCTGGAGCTATATCACCATCAAGATGCTTTTTTTCCCCCTTTTTTATCTTTGGTTTAGATTGTTGCAAAGAAATACCGCAACTTTGAATTCCCGACAGAGATGACAGGGCTGTGGCGGTACCTGAAGAACGCATATGCCAGGGATGAATTCACCAACACCTGTGCGGCAGACAAAGAAATTGAGCAAGCCTACGCAGACGTGGCCAAGCGGCTCAGCAAGTCTTAACTGACCTCAGCAGTGGCTCAGTATCCCCTTTTACAGACTCTTCCCCTTGTTGCCTTAAGATATACTTTATCATTATGTTATCTGGTTGGCATCCCTATGACTTCACCTGTTCAAGTGTATTGGTCAGGGACAAATCTGCTTCTCCCTGGAGAAAAGAGAAGGCAGCTCTAGTGTGGGGGGTGGAGACCCTTTGAAATCTGAACCTAAGATCTGGCTCAACTAGTATTATTCGCAATCAGTATTGGAAATGAATCCACTTTACTAGTTTCTTGTTTCATGTTGGGGGCATATCACCACCTGTATTCTTTGGAGTTTTAGAAGTAGGACATTAGCTGAAATTTCAAGTAAGAAAGAGAGTTAGGAACACATAGCACTGGTTCTTCTGTAGGTTATTTCAAGGACACTTTTTCTCCCGGTGCTATTGAGATCCTTGAGACAGGAGCAAAATATGAGAGAGAGAGGGAGAGGGGTAAAAAAAGAGTTTGACCCTAAAGGAGAAATGCTCTTAGCAGTTATATTTTTAAAAACTCTCTGAATGCATATTCTGTCTTAGCAGGCCCAAGAGTTTATAGGGTATTTATTTTTAACTTGGCGCAAGAGGGGGAAGCCTGAGCGAATATGTCAGACTTGCAGATGCAACTTTGCATAAAATTTGCATGATGCTGTTGGATCCGAATGTTTAAAGCGAAAGAGAGTGAAAGAGCAATTGAGCAGGCAGCCCTTGGAAGAGCGAGGCTCGTGCCAAAATGCCCAGTGGATCTGCTCGTTGGTAGAGACACACAGACACAGCAATAATGGGGGCAGCATATTGACTCCAGCGACTACAGAGGGAATTGGCACAGCTAACCAAACCACGTAGGATATTGTCATCTTGACTGTATGGTTGCCAGTTCCTTTATAATTGCTATCTTGGGAAACTTGGATAGGCAAGAGAAAGCTGTCACTGCACACAAATTCCAGGCAGGGGAAGTGCTTTCTTCGTGTTGGGCTCCAGATGGGTCACTTTCAAGCACTCATCATCTCACCCCAGGAGAAGTTTGCTTTGAGAGCCTCAAAGAGGACAGGCTAAACCAGAGAAAGGCACACTTCCAGCCAGAAATTCAGCAAGAATGCTAGCAGAAATCCATGCATGACGCCTTAGTCCCGCTCATCCAGGGTTTACTGATCCGGGTTACATGATTCTGAATTAGGATTGTTTTCTAAAACTGATTATTTTGTTCTATCTGTAGCTCTGCCTGACACAATCTGCTTTACGCTCGTGATTATTTGCACATTAGTTACTTCAGCAAATTCAGAATGGCAGCTCTTTTGCATGAAACTCACGTGCCCTGATATGTACAGCAGTGCGCATGCCTCTTGCTATTCAGTTTGGGGGGATTTATCATTGTTTTCCAAGATAAAATAAAGCTCAGCTGTAACCCGCTGTGGCTCCCCTTCTGATCAGAGCTGCTAGAGCTGCACTGATTTGAGGGGGATCCCAAGCTGGTGAGCTGTGACCGAGGGAAACCTCACAGCAGGCTTGTTTGCAGCCAGAGAGCTGGAGAACTGGACCCAGCATTGAAAGCCAGCCTCTGCCGTGTGATGCTGATGACAATCTGAAGCCATCCTGTTGCTTTGGTGGGATTAGTCCACTTTTCACACTAACCCAGCTGGGAGCAGAATGTTGCTCGTTGACTGTGAAGATAGTTTGTGGTTGACTATTGTTTCACATGCAATGGTCAATTTGTTCTGAACTTTCAAAACCTTGGAAGAAAATCCATGATCTCCCAAGTCTTCTCCTAGAATGGGCTAGACTGGAGCGCAGAGGCTCACACTCTTTAAAATATTGCTGAGAAATCAACTGGCTCAGAGAACACTAATAGCAGCCAGAAAAATCTAATGAGATTAGAAGTGTCTGCACAAGCACATGTGGCTTGTTAAAAACATTTCTTCATGAGATTGGAATTATTTGTGATTTTTTTTTTTTTTTTTTAAATTAAGGCAATTATTTATTTATTTATTTTAATTGACTCAGTCCTTTCTGTCTGTCTTTCTGATTTTGTTTTGACTCAGCATGCTGGTCAAGATGGCTCTGTCTGTTTAGAAAAGTGTTATTAGTAATGCTGTGCAAATTATATTCTGTGAAAAGTCTGCTATCTGATTAATGGTCACTAGGATTTTTTTCCTCTCAGTATGATTTGGCTTGGAACATGCTGATCAACAGAATCTATATTTTTCTCAGTTGTCTTTTTCCAGGTTTGTACTTCAGTTAGTGGCTTTGCTTAATCACAGTTGCAGTGAATCTTTGAATAAAGAGGCAGATGCAGATTCTTGCTCTGTGCTTATTACATTTAACTCCTTAGAGAAGTTTGTTCAAACATGCAGCAGATCTCAGGCAGGGTAACTGAACCAGTTCAGGGTCTGTCCTGATTTCCGTCTCTGAATCTTCACCAATTTGCTGAATCCTATGGTTCTGAAATGTTCTAATACGTCTTTCTTTAGTTTTGCTAGAAGAGGGCCAGATCAAAATCAGTTCATCTCAGTGACCTTAACTTGCATCTGTTTTTAAAAAATTATGTTTAAAAACGGTTGGGCTTATACCAAAAAGAAAATGAGTTGTTAGTGCAATGAGCTTTTTCTAAGATGATTTGCATGTTCTTAAAATCTTTTTAGGATTTCATTATAAAATGTGAAAATCCCCGAGCTACCTACCTTTTAATTAATAATAATAAAAAAATCCTTAAATATCTTCATTTTTCTAACAATATCCCCCCAAAATCTAGATAAAATATGTTGATGGATATGAGAAAGAATAAGAGGGAATTGAAACAGCTTTCAGCTACCGTGCCTATTCTGTCTGAATCCAAGTCTCACTCTGCATCCTAACTTTGCATTTTACTCATAACTCTATTATAGGCTGATCCAAGATTATGGACAGGTTCAGGCATTCCCTGACCTTTGTTTGGGTTTGAAATCCAAGCTCATGTTTTCAGATCTGTAGCTTTCACTCACCTTTGTGCTTTTTGGCTTTAGCCATAGTCAGAAGCAGGAAATACTGGAAATCCTACATAGAAAAGTGTTTTGCTAAGATTTTGAGCTCAGTTCTCAAGACTCAGGATCCATCACCAGTGAGATTTTAAAGGGCTCCAGACTCCTTTAGGCAGGATATTTTTGGTGACCTTCCATTGTATTTAGAATTATAAGTAATAAATATTAATCATACAGGATTGTGTATCTACATTGGGAAGGCAGCATTTCTGAAAAGAATCTAAGTGACAAGACAGACATTGCAGATTTACAATAACTTTGTTCATAAATTTTTTGCAAGATGTAAAGAAAGACATAGTGCAGAGGGGGAAGAAGCCAACAATGTGGATTTAATCATCTACATTTCAGAAATGCAGACCAAATGTCTGTAAAGATGTCCATTTCATACAAACATTTCTTAGATATTTATTTCAAAGCTCCCTGTTCAGTCAATCCAACACTCCATTCATATTGGAACTAATATTGATTTTTCTTCTATTAGCAGTGGTATGGGAGTGCTAGAGGATCTCATATATTAGTTACTCTTATTCTCTGTTAGACTCTTTGAATTGCCAAGAGGTCATCTTACTGTACAGGTAGGACTAAAGAAGTATATGTTTCAAGACTATTTAAATGAGGGCTTCTGACAAACATTTTTTCCAATAGAAAGAATCATATAATGATATTGCTTTATCGGGTCTAGTGTGCTAGAGGTTTACTCCTCTACAGAGCTACAGGTTTACTCCTATGTTTGCATCAGCTGAAAAGCCACTGCCAGGGAGGAATGGCACTCTACATTACAAAGAAACTAGACAACTTTGTTTCCTACAAGAAAGTTCAGCTGAATTTCACATAGCATTTATTTTGAATATGTATCTATTTTATTTTAACCCCTAGTCACCTTTCCTCCTCTCTCTTCCCTGCTCAAATGAACTCCAAGTTAGCCATAACCATTCTGCCATTTCCTCAGTGCTAAGTAGCAGGTTGCTCATGGATGGGCACATCCCACACACGGGGAAGCGTGTTTTAGCATAACCCATCCATCTTGTGGGATGAAGCAAAGAGACCCCCCTTTCTGCATCGACTGAGTTTGGCTAATTAGCTGAGTTTAAAGTATTGCAAAAAATTAGGCAGTGGAAATCCCGCTCATGTAAAGCTCCAGAAGCACATGGAAACATTCACTTTTTAAAATGAATTGGTGTTTTAAAGAAAAAAATAACTCCGAAGTCTTGTGTCCTCCTTCATGTGTATTCTTTTAAGCATCAGGAAGTTTGCATTTGTTTATTATTCTGCTAGATATATTCATTATTCTTGAATTGCTTTCGATATTAAGAAATATTTTTGAGCCTTTCTGCTGAATCTTTCATCTCTTCATTAATTTTGATGTCTGCAATGACCTAGTAATTCCAGAGGAGGCAGGAAAGCTGTGAAGCTTATACTTGTTGAGAAGTTGAAAGAGGTAATGATTTTTTCTGGAGAAAACAGTATTAAAAGCATTTTTAAAAAAAATGTGTCTTTTCATCTGGGCTACTTTAACCAAGAGTGATAGACTGTTTAGTCTGGACTGTGATGTTCAGCACAGACCTGAGCAAGCCACCGTGTTTAAGGTGGCTTTGCCTAGGGATTTCCCCAGGATACAGAGAGATGTTCTCTCTGTGTCACAAAACTTCCTATTTCCTTGGTCAGGAGGGATCTGCTGGTTTGTATTGGCACTGAACTATGATAGCCACTAACTCAGTGCTAACCAGTGAAAAGAGGGGTCCTGTTCCCTTCTCTTCCCTTCTAGCTCACGTGCGGGGAGAGCAGAAAGCATTGATCTCTTATTTCCTTGCCTCACATCCCAAGCAACAGTCCAGTCCTAGGAAAGCGCGGAAACCTCGTCCAACACTGGTTTTCAAAGCTTGATCAGTCCATGTTTTAACATGCGACATAAAGGTCTGAAGAGCCCCGCGTAACTCACCGCGCAGCGTTACAGGACTCGGCAGCATCTCAGAGACTGCCCCCATCATGTTATTCCCCTGTTGCCCCAAATCACTCCCCTTTCACCATTTATTGGAGAGATGCTAAAGCTGAAGATACTCCAGAGTTTGCACTTGAATGTGGTGTATTTTGGTCAGCTAACCAGCTCCGAACGATGACATTGCCGCAGCTCGGCAGGTCGTGCCTCTGCTGCCAGACGGACACCCATCGCCCGGTGGGGGAGCCGCGCTCGGGTGGGAAACGCTGAAGCCGCTCGCCCAGCGATGGTGCCACCGTGATGAAAGGTTTCAGCGCCACCTTTTCTCCAGCCCGGCTCTCTAGCTGATGTGTGTTAGCAGCCCAGCTGGGGCCATGATCCAGCACTAATGAGCATTTCTAGCTTGCAGCATGTGAATAGAGACTACTCATGTGTTTAATGTTAAACATGTGCTTGCCTGCTTGCCTGGATAGGGGCCTAAAAGTCATGACAGAAAAGCCTATATTAATGAAGAGCGTTATTATTCTTTCCTTTGAAATCCGGTGGCAGAATTCCCAGTGGGGGAATTCCCAATAGGAATTCCCAGTAGAGCCCAAGGCTACATAAGCACGAAGATGTTTCAAGCGTGAAGATGTCCTCAGAGAACAGAAAACGCTCGAGCAGAAAAGGAAGCCGCAGTGATATATAGACTCTTCCTACAGAAGCGGGACAGGGGACCCAGCTCTGTCCCAGTGGTAACTGGAGGGGCACCACCAGTGCTGTCAGGCTCCATTCTGGTTTGTCATGGGGAGATTCAGGGTGAACTGGGAGCAGGCCACGCTGACAGTGTAATGGCGAGGCGTGTTCTGCTGTATCTCCAACCGCGCTCCCTATGGTGGTACCCCGCAGTCTAACGATGCCTCCATTGTGTCTGCCTCGCTCTTATTATGAAGTGGCTTGTCTAAAGAAAACCAAGAAGGGTGGGGGAATTTTTTTTTTTATATATACATGGAGTAAAAACAATCCAAATATGCTTTAATGGTTCTCAACATGATACTGTCAATTCTCACCACAGGGTGGAATTTGTTAGTGGAAATTAAATTAAATTAAATTAAAACAGAAAAGCTTAGCTATTGCTAATGGGTACTACTGGGAGCCCTAAAAACAGTTTGCAGTGTAGAACCATAACAGGAGTGAACATCCTTTAATTCCCCGAATCACTTGGGTTTCACAGGGTCATTTCAGCCTATTCTGCTGCACTGCTGAGAAGTTGCTCTTTCCCTGTCTCCCTAGGTCTATAAACTCTGAAGAATTTGGGAAATGGCTACAGGGCACCACATTAATCTTTCTCTTTTTCACATTTTTTTTTCCCCTTCATTAAATTAACTACTTTAGTTTGGAAGTAAGCAATAAGTAAATAGAATTTGCAAATAGCAGATTTCTCTACTTTTTCATTAAGGAAGTTTTTAAGAGCTTTCAGGAAATGAGAGGTTATCCCCAGCTTTGGGAATAAACTATGGTATAAAATATATATAGAAGTGTGATTCTGATTAAATAATTTAAGCAGGAAGATTACAGTTTGTTTTAAGGAGCATGATTAGGACTAAACGAACAGAATGCTCCAGGAATTGCAATAGGGATTTAAGATTCTGTTCCAATCTCTGTTGGGTTTTTTTGGGTTTTTTTTATTACTGATTGCACAACATAGAAACTATATATATATATATTCACTTTATTTAACTGCATTATTTCATTCAATAATGCTGTAAAGTGTGTTGGGATGGAAGGTGGCATAAAGAGGAAAACTTATACTTTTGAAACAGCACTATTATTTCTGTGTCTTTGATTTTGTTCCCGTTGGAATAAACAAGAGCAGCACCATTTAGTTGTGTAGAAGCAGGATCTCAACCTCACAGCTCCAGATAGTTTGGCAGTCTCTATGGAGGACAGGGTAATTTGCTCTTTAGCAATCTGAGTCTTGCAGTGGGCACAGCGCATTTCGGAAGGCGTCCAGGACCGTCCTTGGGTGAACGGGTAGCGTTGCTTGCAAAGGACCACAGTGAATCCCCTGCTGTTATAAAATGAAATTAAGCCATCATGAGATGTGGACTGGCTAACCCTGAACCAGACACATTTGCCTGCAGCGCAGCCGCTAAATTGGTCTGACATCAGGAACCGCAGCGTAAGAGCTTGGCCTCAGAAGTGAGTCAAAGCTGCATCTTTGTCACCAGTCATTTTCTATTTATAACGACACAGATCTATTTTATAATCACGGGGAGGCACAACAGGAGTGGGCTTTGTTCTGCCTAAATCTCATTTCTCGTGCGGGTGTGTTTAAACACAGCCTTTGGCCCCTTGCCGCACACCACACACACCCAAGGCGGGCAATTCTGGCACAACAATGCACACCCTGTCGTGCTTGAATGCTCAAAGACTCCTGCGCTGAAGCAATAAACTCCTGCTAAATGGCTTAAAAATGTTCCCTTAAGTGTGCTGAGCTGCCACGCTGCCTCACTTCTCATTCCCAATGCCATTTTGTGTCCAAGCCTTGGGTTTCAAATAAACCAGGAGTATATTGCATCGTTTAGTGCTGGAAATTACTGGGCATTATTAACCATAAGAAAGTGGGGTGAAAACCCCCAAGCCCCAACCCAACCCTCTTTCCTAGTGCAAAAGTGGCTGCTTGTGCATGTGACTGTATTTTCAGAGGCTGTGAATAAATTCCCAGTAGCTGCTTGGTTTGGTTTCTGGAGAACGGGTCCTCATCTGTGCAAATCCTCAGAGCTATGATGGTACCCCCTCACTTTGTTGTTTTTTTCTTTGTTTTTAAAAAATTGAAGGCTTTTGCTCTCTTTTGCCTAGAAATTTATCACCTAGCAATCAATAGATTTATTTTTGTAGTCTGCTTTCAGTTCTAAAGTCTGAAGATCAAAACCAAGCTGCATAGTGAGATTTAGGGGGGAACAAATGCTTTTTTTTCTTCAAACCCCACTCATTTTCAAATCCTGACTCATTTTGGGCACAATCCTTGTTACTTTGAGGGGGGTCTGAGGTTGAAAGAGAGGAAGGGGAACCCACTGTACATGCTACTGTCTTTCCACTGAGAGGGGATAGCAAGAACCAGTCTGGAAGTCCTAAAAGGTATATGGACAAGTTTCCCACCTGCAGAGTGAAAGCAACCTGCACAGAGACCTGAATGGCCCTAAGCTGACCCGCAGTTGCTTAAAAATTGCAATGACATTAAAAAGCAAAATTTGGGATGTGCACGGTGACATGACGATCAGGCACGGTACCACTTTGGGGCATTATACAGGAAAAAAAAAATCTCATTTGAAAGGACACTCAAATTTTTAGCTACTGGCTCAGACCCAAGATCAGGACTAGATTTTTTTTCACACCAAATATCATTAATCTCAGAAATATCTAATGGCTGTTAGGATTATCACCGCCTGAACTTCTGGGGTAAAAAGTAAAATCAGGAACTCTTACGGAGAAAGCAGGAATGACCTTTAAACTCGGACCTGGTAAGCTTCAAAGAAAAGACATTTATTTGTAAACAACTATTTTATAGCAGTTGACAGTGAAAAGTAGCTGTGCATCTAGGGGTCTCCACCAGATAAGAAAGACAGACAGGATAAATTGCTTCACATACTTGTGATTTTCAGTTGAGGGACATCCTCTATTAATGGGTAATTTTAGATTAGACTGTAACCTTTTGGGATAGGAACTATATATTTCTTCTCTGTATGTGCAGCTCCTAACACAACAGGAGCCTGATTAGAGCCTTTGTGTGCTACTCTAATCCTCGTAACACATAATAATAGGAATAATATAATTAAAATGTCATTGCAGTTCACCTTTAATATTATGATTGTGCAGCTGTACTCTGTCAACTGTGAATAAAATTAATGTCCTTTTTGTATAATAGCTAGTATATTTTATTAGTGAAGAAAGAGTTAAATTTAATTTTTAGAAGCAAAAAAGTATCTGCTCATTGTTTCATTTTAAGCTTTCGGATAAATAAGGAAACATTTCTTTTGTATCCTTCAAATGAGTATGTGTTAAATGAAGAAATCCACCTTCCTGAATTGGAGCTGTTTATAATCTTATATTCCAAGAGTGATTAACACCTGATAATTTGAATAAAAGTGGTTTATTTTCTCATTGGGTTATTCCTGAACTTTTGTTTAATTTGTTAATTGTTTTTTTTAAACAGGCAACATTCCCTCGGCTGCAAGAAAAAACCATGTGCCCACAGCTTGAATACAGCCATACTCATCACTGGCTCTAAAAATCGATTTAATAGAAATCAAGGGAAAGTCGGCAAGGACAAGTGAGCTACGTCAGTGCTAGGAGAAGAAACACGGCCAGGGTATAACTCGTGCCCTGTCCCCAGATGTTGGTGCCATATAGTTAGCGCAGCTGGTGGTACCGGGGAGCACTCTCCGAGGCAGGGTCCAAGTGCAGCGCACGGGGTATGAGAGGTGGCAGGGTTATACTACAGGTCTATAAAATAATGGATGGGGTGAAATGGGGAATGATTATTCAGTATTTCTCATAGCACAGATTATGTGTTCCTAATGAAATTATGAAGCAGGAAGTTTAAAGCAAACAGAAGGAAGTGCCTTTTTACAGCGTATAATTAAACTTTGGAGCCCTTTACCGGAAGATGCTGTGCAGATCAAAATGAATATGGGATTCAAATATGGATATGATAACTTCATGAAGAACATATCCATTAATGTTGTTAAACATGAAAGTTTGGATGCAATTTCCAGGTCAAGAAGTCCTTAAATTCCAGGGCTGGGAGAAGTAGGTTTCCATTTGCTTTATTTCTTTTATTGCTTCTGCTGCAAGAGGTTAGACACAGCTGAGGCAGGGTTGGGTGGCTTGGCTCCAGGATGGCCTTTCCGCTACGATACACAAATGTGAAGTATTGTAAATTTTATTCCAGCACAAAACTTTTAGTCTAGTTTCCCCAAAGCAAACCACTTCCAGAGAAGCATTAGAGACAGAGGCTCGGAGTCCCTCTCACAGCAAATGACAGGGAATCACATCCATCTGAAGTAACAAGAGTTCATCATCCACCAGCTGCAACTGGAGAGGAACAAGTAGGATTTCTCCCAGTTTACATGTCAATTTTTTTTCTGGTCACCAAAGGCTGTACCCTTTGGGCCACATCTCCCTAGTACCACATCTCTCTTGATGGGATGTGTGATATGAAAACGAGAATTTGTTTCAAATTCTTCAAACCCAAGCTGGTAAGTGTCAGTCTAATGTTTCTGCTTTAACTAGTGCTAGAATAACTATTCAGTTGTCCAGAACTGTAGAAGTCCAGGGCCTCGGCTGATTGCTTTTGGACTCAGCTGTCAATGTGCAAGCACCCAGCTGCACCTTCCTAGCAGACGTGGTCTTTCCCTTTCTCTCTGATCGTGGCAGCATGGAGGAAAACCAGGGCATCTGCAAAAGTGACCATCGGGCATATCAAAGAATGAATAAATAAGGTAATGCAATCCCTTTTTCGCCTAATTTGTAACCAGTCCTGAATGGAAGTACAGCTTTGCTGTTCGGTCACTCAGCTGCGTGAGGGTTGACCATGGCCAGCACTGCTGTGGGTGATTGGTAACACTGCCATGCATTTTCTCGTAGAAACCCACCCCTCGCACAGCTCCCTCGTGTCACTGCGTTGCCAGAACCACACGCATGAAACTGCACCATCCTGATGAGCATCTCTGGGAGTGGCCAGTACTGAATGCTTCAAAGCGTGGTGCCAGGAGCCCCAGACCTTGGGGTTTAACATACTGACCACACACACAAAACGTTCCACACTGGAGCTGGTTTTTTAGTGTTTATTTCATTAAAAATAGTTACCTATAGCTCTGGCTTCTCTCATTGTACAAACCAACCTGTCACTGGTCTCAGGGTCTCTGGACAGTGGTCTAGGTGGTATTTTACGGTAGTGAGTGAATCAGATCCATTAGGCACTGTGTAAGAAAAAGCGGTTTCTGTGCGTGAGTGATTGTGATTGCAGACCTGAATGATGAAAAATGGGGTGAGTAACAACCTGGATCACTCATCATTTTTTCTGTCTTTATTTTATCATTCCTTATACATCTGCTCCGAACAAGCCCAAGCATTCCCCTTTCCACAGCTGTGTCTCTATGCTGCTGGTCATTTTTTTGGTCATTTGGTCTCTGAAGGATCGCTTCTACCCAGCTAATCGCTGTATCTGACAGGGATTTGTACTGCTGTCTCTCCCTGCTTGCCATGTGAAAAATAGAGTCCTTAGCTGCTGGCACCTCTTCCTTCAGGGATGGGGGGGCAAGCTGTGTCAAGGAGGGTTTAGTTTGGTTTTTCTTTTTTATCTCAATACCTGCTGTAACACTCTACACATCCTGCTAGACACGCTGCAATCAGTCCAGTCTGCGCCAGGCAAGAGTTTAGACATTTCAGGTGTCATCCATCCTTCATATCTCGTGCATGCCTTTCCTTTCGTGAGCCCAGCAGATGCCTTTAATTGCCAGCCACTGCTCTTGGCTTTCCAAGAAGTAGCAGAGGAACTATGGAGTCCCTCTGGCGAAGGATGAAACAAAGGGGCCCAGCAGTGTTATGACATTTTCTTGCACTGAATTGGCTTTGGGAAGAATGGGCTCTTTCCTCCCGTTAGATAAGCACAGAAATCTTAAGCAGATGCTTGCAAAACATCAAACAAATATATACTTAAAAAAAATAAATATAGGCTATACCCACATGCCCCATAATCTGGCCAATATTCAGCCACTGCTAACAGTATCTAGCCTTTCTCTGGTGAAGTCTGAAGGAAAAGGAAAAACCCGCAGTCTAGTCACTCCGCAGCAACTGGCTCCTCCAGCACCATCATCCCAGGGCTGAATGTGGCAATGCCAAGAGCTGGTGGCCAGTCTCTAATCGTCCTTGTTGTTCAGCAACTAGAGGGAAACACAGCCCTTCTCTCTCATGTTGTGTGTACACTCCAGGGGCTTTAATCCATTTAAGTTTCTCCTTAAATCAGCATTGCGGAATGTGAAGGGGAATTTCATGCCATAGGGAAGAAGGTGCAGCACTCTGGAAAGCCTAAACTGCCAAAACCAAAAAGAAAGGGTGTTTTCTTTAGTGTTTAAGTAACCCTTATGCTCTGAATTTCTAGGGCAGAGATAATAGGGGGGATTTCTTCTAGTTCCCTTGCATTGAAAGCCATAGATTTTGGGAAAAGCTGGATGGAATTATATTCATTGAGAAGTGCAAGAAAGAATTTATTGCAAGAAGTCCCCCTTTCCTCAACCCTTTGTTAAAACAACATTAAAGAATATTATCCATACCAAGGGAAGGACTTTTAAGAACCTGCTGGAGTTCAGGTCACCCACGTAATTCTCATTCACCTCCTTGTGCGGACGGGTTGTGGTACCAGCTTTCATCGGCTCATGTACCACATCCTGCGCAGGTCCTGCCCCGTTCAGCACCCTGAATGGGTGATGCAATTTGTTTTCTCAGCGATGCATGGTGCTGAGCCTTCTTTATTGCTTATTACTCAGTCTGTTAGGGAGCTCCTTAGGATAATCGTGGTATCATGTGCTTTCTACAGCAGTGTCATTTGTAATTGCTTCACAAACATTCATTAAATCACTTCATGTATCCCTAAGGGGGACAGGATGACGTTTCACAGCGTGGGAATCAAGACAGAGAGTGTCAGATAGGAGTTTTCTCTTCACTTTGGATGCTCAGATTCATCTATTTAAGCCATGATTTTCCACAGTATGTTGCACAGCACAGCAATTTCAGGGTACTGCTGTACCAATAAATTCACTGTGCTGGGACCACTCCCAATCTCCAGGATAAACTGGCACAAAATGGCTCCTGTCCATACTGGCTTTACCCTCCTAAACTGGATGGCTGCCTCCAAACTGCTTATTAGAAACAGGCCTTGGACAAATGAACTTCCAAACGGTGCTGGGGACAGATTTAGTTTGGGAGGGTGCTAGGTGGCGTGAGCCAAGAGGGGTCTCATGGTCTAGACATACATACATACATACATATACACTAAGTAGTAAAGGCAGGTATCTGGGTTCCGTTCCCACTGCTTTCAAGTGCAGCTGGGAGCGCTCAGAGCTCCTGCACCTCAACTGTTGCCACCTCAGATCCCAGTGCCACCGTAAGAAGTAGCAAATTTGGCTCAGATGAGCAGTATTTGTTTTTTTCTAAGTTCAGAGTGTTTGACTTTGCAAGTATAGTAAAGTTGTAGAGTAGTTTTTCCTTTCTATAATGTTTTGTGTGTGTGTACATATTTATGCATACACACATACATAAATCTGTTTTTACGTGTGTGTGTGTATATACACATGTGGTGGCATCCTTCCCTCAAAGCAGCATTTTAATTCTGGTATCTGTAATGACAGAAAACCAGAAAACTGGTGCAGTTGGTATTTGAGCTGCCACAGGGGACCAGCTGGCTTTTGCACCACGTCTCCGCTGAAGCCCAAGTCCTAGGGAGGTTATTTATCACACCGCAGCGAGAATCGTGCTGCCATGCCAGTTTGGCTGGGAAAATTCACTACCCCTTGCCACGGGGCACGATTCCGCAGGGAGAGCCCTGTGGCTGTCAGAGCCAGTTGGATGCCTTGCTCTGCATCCAGCCAGAGCGGCACTCATATTTATGGTGTATGGGCTAAAATCTTTATCCATAAAGCAGCAGCTTTAGCTTTTCATTGTCAACGTGGATGTTGAACTAATCAGAAAGGGGAGCAGGGGAAGGGTGGGGACCGGAAAAGAGGAGTTTGTGGGAACATAACAATGTTAAAGAAAAAACTCTGCTTGCTGTCAGTTAATTCTCTCCATTAGTTACCTCTACCATTATGGATTCATTTTAAGATCCAGACTTCAATATACATAACTTTAAATCACTAACATCCTTCATGGCTCTGTGATTTGCTGGTTCCATATGTAGCCTCTTGGCCCATTGCGTTGGCACGGGTTCAATTCTTGTTCTTCCTTTGGGTTACGATTTCCTTGCTTTGATGGGGGGGGATCGGGAGGGGAAGAAGAGGGGAAGAACAAGAAAGGGATGGTGAGGTAGAAAGCAAATGACGGGGGAGAGGGAAAGAATGGGAGGAAAACAGAGGAGCAAAAGGAAAAGTAGAAATAATACAAATGGAGAGAAACAGCTTAAAAAATAGGAAGAAGTAAAGAAACAGTGTGGAAAAAGCAGAAAGAGGAAAATGATGAGAAACGTTGTCACGACCAGCCATCCATCCATCCCATCCCGCTGCTTGCGGCAGCGCTGAGATACTGAGGAGCAGGAGGAGAGGGCTGATACAGCTTTTCCCCAGTGCCTGAAATGGCAGTGCCATGCTGGTGCTCATCCCCTCGCAAACAGGCTCAGTCCCCGCCTGAACTTTATAATTAAGCTCACTGAGAGTTTGCTTGGGGTCTGGGCTGACAGCTGTATTGAATTTTGGTTTATTGTGTGATTTATCAGGGCCGTCGATGGGCGTTTGGATGATTTAGTGCTGCAAAAATACCTTGGAATGCAACGCACAGCAATATCTGCATTATTAATAACAATAATAATAAAGATAAATGTCCCTCCCCAGAGCATTCGATGGCTGTGCCACTCAATTTAACATTTTAACAGTGGCATGTGGCCTCTCCATGGCACCTGGTAACGTCTGATGGATTTGAGCAGGCAAAGAAAAGGTTATTTGTCAAACGCTCAGCCTCAAGTGTACGGTATTTTGAAAGCTCCAGGTCAGAGCAGCCTGAGCTGCATTCCTGTCCCTGACATCCAGCGAGACTGAACTTTGTCATGTTATTAAGCTGTCAGCAGCGCTGGGGCGATATTTAGATTTCTGGTGGGAACTCCTTGCACATGCTTGGGGTGCTCTAGTGGGATTATATCAACACCATTGTAAAACACACACAAATGAGCTGTGCTGTAATTACCACATGAAGACCTCGCTTGGCTGGGTTAATCAGCAGAGAATGGAAATACCAGATAAACACAAATGGGCCACCAGGATGTTTATTCCAGTGGCAACAATACCATTGTTTCCTACAAGACCAGCCTGATTCTGGGGCTCCTCTGGCAGCCAAACCACCGGCTGCTGAGCATCTGTGCCCTGCACGGCAGAGCAACGTGGGGCTCTGCTCCCTCCCCTGCTCCAGGCTCCGACAGGCATGAGCAGCAGGACCAGGGCTGGGAAGATGCAGAGGGACCAAGGGATTTAGGTGACATGATATTTGCTGATGTAAAAAAAAAAAAAAAAAAAGGAAAATGTTTTCTCTACGTCCTTGCACCAGTTGCACGCAAAAATGTGCTTTGCGTGAGACTCGTGTGCCCACCAGGTAGGACAGAGGCTGCTTTCTGTGCACCCCTCCCCACGATGCTCTCTGAAATGGAAGGGGCAATTACGGCTTTATCAGTTCCAGCTGCCTGTCGGAAAGGGAACGCTTGGGAAAAGCAGCTGTCTGGGGACTTTTGTTCTGCTGGTTGCCATTCAGCGAATCACATTTTATCATGCTTTTACCGTTTGCTTTTCAGGGAGAGACACAACCTGATGTAAATCGACTGCACCTCCCAGTAGCCACAAACCACAGTGGCCAAGTGGGACCATGGTGGCACCAACCACTCCAGGCAGTGCAGAGGGCTGAGATCCTCCTTCACAAATCCTCCTTTCTCTGCCCAGTACATCAGACTTGTTTTATCTACATAGCATCTGGGTGCTGTAACTAATGCCACGGATGGTGGTTTGCTAAGAAAATTACTGGGCTGCTGGAAAATGTCCTTGTCCCAGGTGTTTGCTACAACCTCCCCAACTCTGTCCGTAGGCAAGGGGTTGCCCGAGCACTCCCCAGGTCAGCGACGGAGTTTATCTGGAGTAGTTTGAATGAGCAGTGAGGATGGTTATGCACGAGTCTGCCTGGCTCTGTCAGGAGGTGATGGCAGAGCTCTTGGTTAATACCTTCCTCTGGAAAAACTAGAGGGAAACATAAGGGATGGTGAGAAATAGTGAATGGGTTACAGCAGCATTGGTTGGCACAGCAAGCTTTGAAAGAGGTTTTCCACACAGCCTGACATCCTATTGTAGTAATGTAGCAGTAGAATAATGAAAAGATGTGACACTCTATGTCAATTATGTAATAAGTTCTTGAAGTGACAGTGCTAGTCCCGCAAATTTGCAATCCAAATGGGATAAAGATGTCTTACTGGAGCCTCGATCTGCAGAGAGAGGATTGTCCAGAGATGGTCATTCACCACCCAAATGGCCAGGTTAATAGTTCAACCCTCATCTCCTGGACGTTAGTGTATGAAGCTCAGGATCATCAGTGCCTTCCCATTCTCAGCACAAATAGAGGGTCTTGCAGGAGGGTTTTCTCCTCCATGGAAAGGAAAGGGAGAGGAAAAGGGTGGTGTTGTGTTGCAGGAGAAAGCTAGAGACAGTGGGTTAGGGAGAGAAAGCCAGAGCCAAGAAGGAATGGTGTTTCCTTAGGGCCTTTTGCCATCTGCTGGTTCCACACAAAAGTATATCCAGACCATGCTCTGAAAAGCTCCTCTCTCCATCCCCAAGTGTCCCTGTCTTCACTTATTTCTGGACCGTGTAGGATGCCAGACATGGAATAACCATGACAAACTCATTGCTGTTTCTTCCTCTGTGCCACATCTATCTGTGCCATGCTCCATGCTAGCTCTTGACCTCCCATCTCATGTAGAGCGTTGAGGTCCACCATGCTCACCATTGGGGCTAAACAATGCAATTGATAAATAATACTGACCAATAAACCCTTATCTCCTCAGTGCCACCACCACTATAGCAGCTAAAGGAATGGACGTCACAGATCTGCTCCTCTCCTGCCTTTATCCACTCTGTAGTGAGGCCACTGAAATCCTGATGTCTCCCAGGAGTACCCTGAGAGCTACAAGGGTGGATCATCACCTGCAGTGAACTGGCCAGGCACCTCTTGCTGCACTGGTGACTTGGGGTCCCAAGGCCACCGCTCGTTTTTATCATCAGCTTTGGAAAATTTGAATGCAGAGATCATAGATCATCTGCGCGTGACTCCTCAGTTAGGGACTTTTCTGAGCAATGTCTATCCCAGATGAAAAACATTTTCCAGCCAAAAGGAAATTCTCATTCAAAAATGTAATCTTGTCAAAATTTTCTATATAATATTTCTGGTTTGGACCCACACTCAAATCCTCACCAAAACAATTAATCTTCATTTACTAACCAGTACACCAAAGTAAAGTATCTCAAGTCAGTATTTGGAAATGACATTACATTTTTAAGTAAGATGGCAGCTCCAAAGGAATTGTTCCTTCCAGTGCACCAAAACAGGCTATTTTTGGCCCACAGTCATTGTCACCTTGTGTTCTCCCTGCTTGCTTTACTCATTTGCTGCCCTCTGACACGTGGGCTGGGTAAACATCTTCATTTGTGTGTACTGTGGCACATAACACAGGGGACCCACAATTTACTACTGATGAAATATGAGTGAAGAGGAGAAATAAATGGTCTCTGCCTCAGTCTCAGAGGGGTGGGCGCAGAAGCCCCCGGCTTCTTTTTGCAGGTGCTCAAAGCTGGCCAGATGCAGCTTGGATTGAATCTTTTGTTTCTTTGACTCCCACTTGAAAAAAATGCATGGTCACATACTTATCCTTAAATCCAGGGTTGAAGTCAAGGGGATTATATGGTCTGTTGATCTAGGATAGAGTTTAGCGTGTGCTGGAAGACATGCTCATTTGGTTTACTGAATGGGAGCATTTCCACTGAGTTTTAAAAGAGAGTGATTGATTTTAAAAAAAAAAAAAAAAAAAAAAAGCCAAGATAAGGGAGAAGGTCAATGTCACTGGATGGGGGTGACACAGCAAGAGAAGCACCTTCAGATAGCTCCGTCCCCTGAACAGCACTGATCAGCACCTTTAAAAGTCACTTCTTTAAAGTGTCCACAGCCAGGCACTAAAAACTAGTGAAAAATAAAGCATTAGGGATATCTGAAACATAAAAATATGGAGACAATAGAATTTGGAATAACGAGGAGTTATGCACTGATGAATTGTTCACTATGCAGCCCATGTTTTCCTTCTTGTTTTATGAAATGTCTTAAGCAGGAAAATAAGAAAATAAACACCTTTGCTCCCAGTATGCTTGAGCATTGCATGTTTCATATTCTGCAGTACCAAGATTTCTTGCCTTGGTACTTGCTTTCTCTTTGCCATCAGTCAAGATCTTCTGCAGCTTCAGAAGAAAAGGCATCATATATTATTTTCCTCATAGCTGCAAAACCAAAATATTTAAGAGAAAATGTAGACCTCACTTGAAAAAGAGGGTTAAAATTGTTCCCCCGCAAAATGGAAAGTATTGTGACATTTGAAACATTATTATTCCTGGGACTCAAGATTTTTACCAGTGATCTGCATCTGTAGCCTTTCCCAAAACACTCTATCATCAAATGATTCAATGTCATCATCAAAGAATTTTTGGCTACTGACTTTCCTTTAATAATAGTTGAGAAGTTTAATGAAAGGAAAGATCTGCATAGATTTCTTCCTAAATTGGATGAAATCCTGCCTTTTTCTTCTTCTTTTTTTTTTTCTTCCTTTTTTTTTGGTAATATTTCTGCTCAGAGAAAATTATAGCCTCTGGTGCCAGTGATGTGCTCTGTATGTTTTGTTTATTACAGCAGTTTTAACTGGAACCATGGGTGAGGGAGTATCATTATAAAATTCTTGATACCCCTGACATATTTGTGCAAACATAGTTGTGGGCACCGAAGGCAGTGGAGGAGATGACATTTTCAAAGCGTTTTCTCCTTATTTTAAGCATCCGCTCGGTCACTCAAATGCGGTACATGCCCACATGCTCTCTAGGCAGAGAGAAACCGAGGTCCTGGTTCAGACCGGACATCTGACCTCGCGTGTCCGACCCCACCGGAGCTGGAGCCGGTTTTCTGCAGCTGCGTCTCCAGCTGAGCCGTGGCTTGGTGGTGGTACCAGGGTGGTCAACCCCTTCCTGGTGTTTGCCATCGCTGCGTCAGGAGCATGGTGAGGAGCTGTGTGGCTTCCCACAGGAGGACAGCGTGGAGTTGGACAAACCAGGAGCGATTGCGGTTTGTGGTAAAAACTTCCCAGGCGCGTAGGCTACAGGTGTAGGGACAGGTGGTTGCACCACCTTTGTGAATAGCAAGTGGTGGGTCCCAGAGAGCTACAAATTCATGCCATATCTGCCGTACCTGGGAAGATGAGCTCTGGAAATCAGGTCTGCTGGTGCCCTCTTTGCAATTCTCTATATTTCTTTATTTTCTATTTTTTAGCACTGAATTGCTTCTGACTCCTTGTAGGACTGCAAGAGGTGACAGGTGTGGAGGAGATAGATAAACCAGAAACTTTGAAATGCAAGGGGCCAGGTTTTCTAAAGAGCCAGGAGCTGGATTTCTTCCCATTCAGTATCTACAGGCTGGGCCAGATTTTCCAATGAACACAGCCAGCAGCACTGGCTGTGTCCCACCCGGACACTGGTACCCCACTCTGCAAAAAGCTTCACCCACAAAGACATTAAACCCTCTTAGAAACCTGGCTGCTGTGAATCACAGGTCTGCTTATTTATATATATTACTCTAAACCGTGAGGATCAATTAGCTGATGGCGATGCGGAGTGGGAGGGAACTGAGATTGTTATTTAGCCCCAGGAACTGCTGTATCGGTAAGGGCTGTGTGTTGCCTCTGCAGACCCAGTGCACCTTGGTGTGACCCTGCTAAGTTGGGGGCTCACAGCAGACCCTTGGGGCTTGTCCTCATCTAACGTTGGCTGCCTCAGACCAAGGTGTCTCTGCCGTCAGTGATGTGAGATGAGCACCTCCACAAAGCTGTTTACCTTGGTGGTTGTAGCCACATCTCTTCGGGTGGGAGGAACCAGCTTCTCTTCCAGAGTGCCACCTCAGACAATGCATTTAGCTTTATGATGGGTGAAGTCCAGTGAGAATAATCTCATGTGGAGACGGATGGGACTATGGGTGGCCTCAGCTGAAGCACCGGGCTTGTACACTTTGCTAGATTGGGCAATGAGCAGCTGCTATAACCAACCCCCAAGGTTATCTGCAGTTATATTCACTGAACCACCCCTCTGAAAAGGATAAATTCTGCTCCAGCCCCAGAAAGGCTCCCCTCATTGCAGTGCCATAGGTCAGCGATTAGGAGATATATAACTGAGAACACATTTGTCCCTCCAATGGTAGAGGTAGCTGCCAGCAAAATGTGATGAGTAGGGAGTAAACCAGGCATGAGCCATAGACATCCCCCACTGGAGCCAGGAGAAAAGTTGTTGTTGACATCTCTGCTAATCAGGGCCGAGCGAGACGAGGGCTGTGAAGAGAGAGCCCTGTGTGCTGCAGAGTTGTGTTGGTCTACAACCAAGGAGGGGAATATTCTGTAGCCTACAAGATCCCCGCTGGGCAGCACAAAGACAAATTTCTCTTTCATCAGCACAACTGGCATTAATCTGGATTTGTTCTAGTACAAAAAAAGAAATAAATTCACTCCGTACTTTCTCCCTCCTCTCTCCTTCCCCCAACCCCTGAATATGCATTAAAAATGAGTCCCGAGCCCTGTTCTGAAGAACTGACAACTTGAGGTCCACATGCTGGGAGTGTTTGGGAAACGTTTATATGACAGGGTCATCATCTGAGATACAGAAGAGGAGGTGGGGGGAAGGAACAAAACTCTCAAGAAAGGAAGGAAATCAATAAAAGACTGGTTACCTAACCCTGGGATAAATTTAGAATAAATAAATAAGTAAATACCTTGTTGACTCAAGGCATCTTGTTCAGAGGGGCTCCGAAAGCAAAATGTGAATGGGCTCAGTGTCTTGGGAGGGCAAGAGCAGTTTTGACTACTTCAGTTGATCCATGTCTTTATGTTGCTGCTGCTGCTGTTGGGTTGGGTTTTTTTTTGACCAGAGACACCATGTCTTTCACCTGTGCTGATAGATTAAACAGTGCTAAGGAGCATTTTCAGGTGCAGCCCCTTGGTTGTCTCTGCTGTTAAATTGCCTGAATTTTCCCTAGCATGCTTCTGGCCTGATCCCAGCAGGACCCAGTTGTAAGCTGGGAGCGAGCAGAGAACAGGAACCATTCCCAGTAGCAGTTTGGATGCGGCTGCCCACTTTGGGGAGAGTATTTAGCAGTGTGGACATGGACATCCAGCGAAGTGTTGCTCCCACGTTTAATGTACTAGTATAGATGCAGTCTGTGTGTTTATGTTAAAATAAAGTAAAATATTTAAATACATATCTATCATAAACAACTAGAGGCAGATTTCTGGAAGGTGTTGGGGTGGAAATCCATTGGACAGCTGAGCACCAGGGTCCTGCAGTCCTGCCCCTCCGCTGGGCTGGCTCTGCTGTGTGTCTGACCCCGATGTGCGTTGAGTCACCTCTGTAAAATGGCAGGAAACGGTGCACTTCCACACTTCTTTTTTTTTTTTTTGTTGGATACATCTTTTGTCACTTTAATGAGCTGAATTATTGCAGAAAAGTGTCAACAAAGAAGGGTCTCACTGGGACTTCAGCCAGGGCCATAAGTATCCCATTGATGCTGGTGAGATCCTGCACACAGGCTCACACACCTTCCTCACCTGGGACTCCCCATTCAGCAGGTTCATTTTGCTGTGTATTGCTTTTTCTCTTTCCTTTCACAGCCTATAAAGTATTCCCATCTCCCCTTTCTCTTCTCTGTCATACCTTGGCCTGTGTTTTCGTAGGGAACACGTGTATTTCATGAATGCACAGTCTTGCATGTATGTTGCTCATGCCAAGTATGAGCCCATTCTGTATCAGAAACAGTCTTTTATGGGGCAGGGAGTAGTCAAAAGCTTACTATTAATAGTAACTCCTGGCATTTGGCAGTGAGCATTCGGAATCTTTGGATGCTGGGAACATATAATTCATTGCAACAGCCTCAGCCCACATGAAGAAAACAAGTTTTAGTACAATACAAAAAACCTGTTCTGAGGTTACATCCTATTTATTTTAAGGGATTTTCTGTTCAAAAAGTCCAATTATGAAAAAAGATAGGAAAAATGCCTATTTTCACTAGGCTGGTAGCCATTTCTTATCAAAATGAGGATAGGGAAAGATCAGCGCTTCCCACGAGAAGTGACAAATTCAACAAGAAAATAGTACAAAGGGAAAAACAAAGCAAAGCAAAACAAGTCAACCCAACATATAGGCATTATTCAATACAAAAAAATAGGAACGCACAAACCCAGGAAAATTACTAGAAAATTAAAAAAGGCTGGAAAAAGATGGTTAAAAATCAAAAGAAAAAGAAGAAAATAGTTTTCTTTAATTCCCTTTTGAGTAACGCCCCAGTCAATGATTTTGCAGAGCTTTACTTTTTTGGGGCATTCTTGAAAATTAAAATTAGACTTACATGCACATTTACTAATGTCGTATATCACTTTTGGCTTAGAATTGCCTAAATAAACAGGACTGGTTAGTTTTACTGTACTACCTTGTATCAATCGTACTTCAGGATATATTAATGCTCTTTTAAGGGTAAGGGAATGGAGGCACAGAGAGACGTTAATAAGACAAATATTAGAATACAGAATATCTAGAGTATATCATCTCCAGCTTCTTCACTAATGAGTTACCCATGGGGCAATACCACCTACTTAAATTTATATTGTGTTTAAAGATACATCTTGTAAATGGAAGTAGATCAAAAGTCACTGGTCTCCTGTTGTGCACTGGTGTTAAGGATTTGACTACTGGCAGAAGCTGAACAAGTTTACTTAAACTAGTACAACTGTGCACAGTGGGAACAGCAAAGCAGTTAATTTGTTTCCATAATCCATGCGTTGTTGTCACTTACAGATTCAGTTGAAAAAGAATTATTTTTCTTTGTCCAAGATTTAATGGAAAATGAATAGTCATCTAGAAACTTTTAAAAATTTTGAAATGTGGACAATGTCGAAGGTGTCAGCCAGTCGAAATGTGGAGAAAAAGCTTAGGGGGACTTGGTGGCTTAGGAAGCCCAAAATGTAATTCAGTCTTTCACTGTCACTTGGTAGATCTTACTCTACCCAGGTTGATAGTTCCTGCCACGCGAGGCATGTTTGCCTGGTTTTTATGAAATAAATGCTTTTAATGAACTTAGTGCCTTTACACCATGGACCCTCCAAAGGAAGGTTGTACATCTTGATTTTTTTCTGTGTGTTTTGAGGGAAGCAAGAACTGTGAAATGATGTTCATGCTGGGAACAAATGCCCCGGCCCCATATGTTACTTCATCTTCCCTGCGCACTGCTCCTGCTGCTGCTCCTGCGTGTGGCCACTTACTTTGGCCAGTAATGCTGCTTAGACTGGTTTGGGTAAAATAAGTTCTCATTTTGAATTGCCCTTTAGAAACCCCTTCTTGATATAAAATTTCAAGGGCTTTCCAGTTTCCTCTGTGTGTTGTATCTATAAAAGTTTCTCTTCAGGGTACATCTATGCTGGGAGCAGTTCTTTCAAGGATTGCTTCCTTCTTGTAGAAAGGCAACATTTCATTGGGAAGGTCTGAGTTAAAAGGTATATTTTTTTTCACCCTCCTGGTATCAGGGAGTTGATTTGAATAAACGTGCTGCCTTGAAAGCCAAACCACGTGAAAAAGGGGGCAGCACGAGGAGGCAGGAGTTCAGCAAACAGCGCTGGTGGAATTGGCAGTGATGGGTCCAGGCGCGATCGTTCCCAGCTGCCCACCCTGCCTCTCTGTTGGGGGTCACTACCCTGCCCTTCTGCTCACAGTCTGGTGTCTTCATGCAAACACCAGCAGCATCAGTTCATACACAGGGACGTGATAGAGCTGGGGAGGCAAAAAGTTCATTGGACACTGGCTGTTCGGGGGAGGCTGAGGTGGAGGTGGTACAGACCACGGGAGGTGGCATTCCCACTGGCATGTCTCTTGAAGCCCCAGTTTTCCAGCTCTTTCTGCCTCCCTTGCCCACTTGCACCAGTGAAAATAGTCAAAACATGCCCGAATCATTCATCCAGCTCAGGAGGACATAGCCACACTACATGCAAATGTGCTGATTGCCTCTTGGCCATTAAATGGAGCGTTAAAGCTATCTACATATATGCCGTAACAATTTGGCTCAGGTCCTTGATGGATCAGGTGCAGCAGAGAAGCATACAGTCCATCCCCACCCACTCTACTGGCAGCTCCATATTCACATCCCCGAAGGAAATGGCGAACTAAAAATTTTGGGAGGTGCGTTGCCTCCAGAGAGAACGCGCGATGCTCCAGCAATGCCTAGCGCCTGTGGTTCTGGCACCAGCGGAGCTGACTGCCGCACTTTCACCAGCGGATCACTCAAGGCAATGGAGAATTCAATTCAGGGAGAATTCAGGGAAATTGCTTTTTTTAATAACAGGGCAGGAGTTTTCACCCACCTCTTTCACCCTAGTCTGAATGCTACAGAGAGTAGTTATCTGTATGAATTGGCTTCCTCAGCCAGTCTGAGTCATTTTTCTGAGTCTTAAGTTTTAAGGGATTTTTTGTGGCTACACATTGACTCTGGTTTTGTCCCTGGCATCCCTACAGGAAATTCAGCTCCACAGTTTTGGTGTCAGACTCAGCAGAACAGCCCTAGACTGAGTGGGAAGAGTTAGACCCTCTGGGAGAACAGAGACAGCGTGAAGAGGCAGGGTAAGGAGAGGTTGCCCTTGTTATTCTAGTTTTGTGGATAACCAGAAGGTTACAGCCTTCAGCATTTCTGCCAGTCAGAGCTATTTTTAATTAAAAATAAAGCCAGGAAGTTTTTAATATGGACAAACCAATAACGGGTTGTGTCACTGGCAAGTTCTAAAAATTATACTGCTGAGTCTTTATTAAAAGACAAAACCATTTTGCCTACTTTCTTTTTCTTTTTTTTTTTTTGGTAGCTTTTAAATTTTTTTTTTTTTTTTTATGTTCAGCCATGTGCCCAAATATTAGAAAGTACTTTTCTTGCAAAAGACATTACCTATAAACTTGTGCAGAAGCTGACAACCCAGTCTGGAACACTAGTACAATACAGACTTCCATGTATGAACGGAGAAGGGTATTGTCAGCAGTATGTTCTACACTACGTGACATTGCCCTGTTATGATAGTGTATTTATATCTTCCTCTGCCCTCCAAAAGCCCCACAAAATATCCGAATATATGTCGTAGCCCATCAGTGATCAAATATGATTTAGCTGGAAGATGTGTAAGCAATCAGCTCAATAGAAAGCAAAAATGCATGTGATGAAAGAAATTATGTATTTGGCTGGAAGGAGGTTGCTAGATCAGTTTTTTTCAAGAGTTATGCTTGTCATTAACCATTTCTTAAAAATAAGCATATTTAATATGGTCATTAGTCACTTCAGCACAAAAGACTGTTGAGATTTGCTGATGACACAAAGAGAAGGACTGGGGTATCATGCAGGGAGAACTGATGTCCTGAGGGTGAGAAAAGCAGAAACAGGATGATATTCAACAGAGCAAAATACAAGAATTTCACTTTAGAATTATTAATGGGAATTTTTGCTGGAATATCAGAGCCATCAGCTGGAAGAAACTGAGATGGGAAAGGCACTAGTTTATTAGCTGATAACACCTTTATTTGGAGCCACCAATGTAATGGAACCAGAATAACACAAAAGTCTTCCCAAGGTGGAAGATGTTCCCAGCAAGGAAGATGTTTTAATACTGTTGTAAAAGATCTGGAATATTGCCTACTTTCTGGGTACCCACTGTCGTGTGGACAAGCCTGAGCAAACCAACCCTGTGAGAGCAGACTAAAGGGTACCACTAAATGGGCTAGGTTGGGGTGCAGAAACAGCCTCACCACATTTGCAGAAGACTTTCTTGAAGCCAAATTAGCTTTCACCTGGCACGCGACTGGATCTGAAGTATCCCCTGCAGAGCTGTGAAAACAAATCCCCTTGTAGGCTCCTCTCCATTAACACCTTTTGCTAGAAGCGCAGCAGCACCTTCCCAGTGCTGCTACCCTACAGTTGTCCACTCCGATGTGCCAGCAACCTCTTCTGAAGCATCTGACACCAGTCACGCTCAGAGACGTGACCATGGTAAGATAAGCAGCTCTTTCCAGTTTGGCAGCCTGGCAATTTTTGTTTCCCTGGGAACTGGCAACTGCCCACATCCACTGAGCCACTGTGTAGGAATCCATAATTAATGTCACATTTGCTCTACCATCAGTCTAGACACATTTGTCTAAACTATTGTTTTTAAAAAAGAAATAAAAATATAAAAAATGTCAATCCCCGACAGACAGAGAGTAGAGAGTAAATAAAGCCTGGCAGGCTCTTTCGCCTTTGATCACTTTTGCAACATTCCTAGTTGTCTTTTGAAAGGGTTTGGCACAGATTTGCAAAAAGTGATTTCCTTTACCCTCTTTGGCTTTAGAGTTGCCCTGCATTAGTTGGCATCACACAACAGAAATGTTGTTAGAGTTAAATAAAATAGCCACCATGTTTAGGGTTTAGCAGAGCTGTATGTTACTTGAGCACCTTTTGCTGTTGTGTTATTCTGATGTAATTTTCTTTGGCCTGCAAATGTCCAGAAGGGTTCAGAAACAGCTTCACTTATCTCTGAAGTTTAGTTATTTCTGAAGTGTCATACTGAAGGAATAACATTACAGAGGCTTTCGGATCAGAATTATATAATTAACTATCCAGATGAAAGTACAGGGAAAATTTCAGTTGGTAGGATCCGGATTTGATATCTTGCTTTATAGCAAGTTAGGATTTGTTCTTTAAAAATGCCAGTAAAGATGACTGTATAATTTCTTAATACATGGTGCTATTTTCTAATAAAAAAGAGAAATCACTCTTCTTTCTCTTTCCTTCCTTCTTTCTTTCCTTCTTCCCTTCTCGCCTTCTTCCCTTCTTTTTCTTTCTTCCTCTCTTTCTCTCTCTCCCCTCCCTTTCTCCTCTCTCTCTTTTTCTCTTTCTCTCATCTCATTGAATTTCAGTCCTCTAAAGCTGTGTAGGTAGCTTAAATCACTTATCTAGGGTTCCTTAGAAGTTAATGGAGTATGACATCCCACCCATAATTTTACAGTTGTCTCTTAAGATGGAATAAGGAACACTGTGAAGGTTCCAACTCCTCTCCATCATTTATACAGGGAACCTAGGCAAGTAACTTAGATGTCACCTTAATTCATAACTTCAGGTGTTTGTAGATGTAGATATCTACCTATGAACTAGTTGTCTTGACTCCCATTATAGTTAAAATCTTACTGGTACTGTTAGTGGAACCTTGGGCAAAGATCATCTGACCAGATGTAGGTGTCTACAGCAAGATGAACCTCAGTCTAAATGTCACTGACTGTTGGGATTAAACCTCCACGGACTAAAACAGGGGTCTGGATGCCCAGCACACACGTAAACGTGTTCTGAAATCATTTGGGGCATGATTCAGCCCACCCTTCAAGTGTAACAGAAATAAACCATTTGGGTGAGGACTCCTGACTGTAATACTGATCTGTAAGCTACCAACTCACTCTGGAGAAATGACCAACTCTCACTGTTGTAACTGTCTGCCAAATTTATATAATCTGCAAAAGTTGCCTGCAGTGAATTTTTCCATGAGGTGGATGAGTTAGAATGACCTCAAATACATTCCTCAGAGATTGTATCTACATACTTAGAACATTTCAAAGTTCTTATCAACAGGATATCACCACAAAAGCCTTTTAACTGGAGACAGAGAAGAGCTGGCTTTTGGGTTTAATGCATCCAAGCACTTATGCCACCCTCATTCACAGAGTTTCTAAGCATTTAACAAAGGATGCAAACAGTGAACTATGATAGTCTGTGTACTTATTTTCTCCAGTTTTTACTTTCTCTGATAAGAACTGTAGCTCTAGAAAGTCTCCACACAGCTCTCCTAACTATATTCTTGTAAATACATGGTAAAATTATTGGATTCAAGGAGAAAAATAGACCAGCTTCAAGTGTCTTGCAAAAACCTGTCTTGAAGAGACAATAACACAAATCATGTAAAATTAGGGGGAAATATCTATCATAAGCAAAGCTTGTGCACAGTTTGCGTGACCAATTTTTTTTTTACTATTTTGTTGTGTGGTGATAGACTTTCTATATTTCTGTCTGAGTGAATGGGATTTTAGAAAATAAGTGATTGCAAGAGAAATTTTATGAATGGAGAGGTGAAGGAGGAAAAGTCAGAAGAGTGAGTGAATAACAAGAAGCACAGTGGGCAGAGATAAAATTTTCCTGATGCAAGTAGCCTAGACTACACCTAAAAATGAGTCTCAGTTGGAATAATTTAAGTTTTTCCTATTAAGGAGGCATTTTGGGGGGGGTAAAACACCCTCAGTGTGGATGCAGTATCACGTAAGTTTTGCAAGCAAGTGTTTGGCATTGGTTTCATACCATGTCTCCAAGAACAAAGCTCAGGGAACGTGCTGAAAGGCCAGGGTGTATCTTCTAGAGATCAGTACAACACAAGCCTACAAAGGTACACAACTTTCATCCAGGAATTTAAACATGTCCCCACTATTCTACCTCATGGACACACGTGTGTGCTGGACTCCTGTTCCCTTTCCCTGAGTGAACATTAGCAGCAAACAATGACCTGCAAGTTGGTTGAGAAATGAGACACACAATTAGCAGTGAAATAAAAAACAGCTGGTGCAACTGAATAGCTGTTATTCCGAGCACATGAACCTGAAAAGATACTGTTTATTTTATAAGACAAACAAAATTTCCCTTCTGTTTGATCTAGGAGAGCATCTAGTATTGGGAGCTGTCCATTTTCATTTAGTCTTTCTGGTGCCAGGGCCAACTGTGCAGAGTTATAAACAAAGAGCAGAAAGTATCACTTTCCTTGTTAATTTGACAGTAAACAGTACTAATTTGAATGTGCAGCTGCTTATTGATACCACCTCCTCAACAATTTAATATAGAAAACAGTAGCCAGTGTGCTGGGTCTGCACTGTTTATAAAATTCAAGGAGCCAGAGTGGCCACAATCTCTTGTTGTAAAGCAGACATCAGGAGGTGCTGTGATTTGTGCCTTTTCCCTTGCACCAAAGCAAGCTATGGAAATGCATTACTGAGATCAAGATGAGCTTTTTTTGCTTCATGGGTGTCTTCAAGATGGTGTTTCCAGAACTATTGCCTATTAGTCTCTCTCTGATTTCTGTGAGGGCAATGAAAGCTTTACCATATACTTCCGTAGTGTCTGCTCAACTAGCTTGCAATATCTTAACATTGAAAATGGGTCTTATGTGTTTAATTATAAGACATTCTTAGTACTAAAATAGGTGAAATGCTGTATTATATAAAATAGTGACTGGCAATAATTTGCGCTGAAAAAAATGAAGCTGAGTCTGAAGTTGCTCCAATGTTGTTGTGAGATAAAAATGGCAGAGAAGGATCATGCAGAGGCATATTGATTTGCTTATATAAATCTGTACACCTGGGCTGATAGGAGCCAGACTACAGTCTTCACAATCAGCTCCTAGGATGAATGTCCTTAGAACATCCATCATTAAGGGACCATGAAGGCAATCCCTTCAATCAGTTGTTTTCTTGCTAAATACCTTCTGTTTAACAACCTCCTTTTGGTAGGGTTTTAATCTTGTGCTGAGATGCTGAATCTTCTGCTCCATACAATATTCCCAGGTTTCTCATCTGAAATCTAATAAAATGGTGGCATTAGGCTTGCAATTAGCAAATACTTCCTCTTAGTTTTTCAACATTTCTCCAAGGATTTATTACTTTATGCTACACCTGCGGAGTCCAAAGGGTTGTCTGAAAGCTGCTGAGAGATGCATTTGGGAGCCAGCACTATGTTAGCTACTACTGCTCTATGATACTTTATCTGTATTACAGTACCACTTCCCCGAGCTCATCAATTTATAAACAACTCTACATGCTCTTATGTACTAGTAAAAGCTGAGTGCTCTTTGCAGCCTCTCTTCTGTGTTTTTTAAGGGTAAAAATAAAAGAATCACAGAAAGATTTGTAGTTCCACAGAGGACAAATAGTGGTGAATGATTGTGCTGTCTCACCTTGGTCCAGACTGGTGAGGGACATTGGTCATTACTCCCAGTTGTGCTTGCAGTCTGTGGACTTGATTGGAAGACAGGGATCATGTAGGAGAACGAGTAGTTACTCCCATGAAATTTCAAGAGGTCAAGATCTGCAGGTTTCATTCAGATAAGAGGGGTAGTGAATGAAGCAGAGATGTCCCAAAGCAGAGTTGGCCTCTAATTCTGTGCCTCACTTTCTGGCTTTGAAGATACGAGTGGATCAAACCAGACTCAGGGGGCAGTCTTGGATATAACACTTTGCCTCTAGTCATCAACAGCAATGGTTTTGGGGCCCACAGTTCACAGCCCTCTCTTTCCTAGTAAAGTAAGGAAGATGTTCATGTGTATAAACCCACAAAAACTTTTCTTTTAGTATGTAGGTGGGCATTTGCCATTGGTTTATTGGCAACCTTTCCAAAGCAGAAATACTCCAACGGGCTGACTATGTTGTTGCGGTGTCTTCTTGATAAGGGGTGTTTTGGTCCTTGAAGACTGTGGAGAGAGGACAGGGACATCCCAGTGGATTGTGCCAGGGCTGGACTGTCATGACAGACTGGTGAGGCAGGAGAAGCGTGTCTTGGAGAAAGTACGGAAGCTGCAAACGGCCATTTGTGTTCTGGGAGAAGATCCGGGCTGCTGGCTCTGCTTGGGGTGTATGGGTAGGTTGAGGCTCCCTTTTCTGTTGGCAGCAGTGGCCGTATTAACCACAGGGCCAAGCTGCCACCAAAGGGCGTGCTGGGAAGGTTGCTGGTCTTGCAGAAAGGCATGTTGGGAGGATGGGGCTGGCACCAAGGATGCTTTTCCCTCACAGTGGTGGAGGCTGCAGAGGCTCTTCCCAGCCAAGGATAACTTCCACCTTTTTTAGTTTGTGCTTGTGGTTTTGGCCTGAGGCTACCAGATGCTGGCAAAGATCTTCAGCTTTCCCAGGGCAGTAAGGGAGAAATTCTACAGAGATGCCATCTTGCTGGTTTTATTTTCTCAAGAATAACGTAGACATGGCCTTTTTTTGTGTGGCCGTAGCCCTGTGACACACTGCCAGGATGCAGAAAAGTTGATGTCCCAATCCGGAGAATACTCAGCCTACACAGATGATATGCAAAAGTAGAAACGTGGGCTGTCATATTTGAGAAGCGAGCATAATAAAAACAAAGTTAAGACATTCCTTGCCCGATTTGCATGATTTCTAATAAGAGCTTTTTGCTTTTGCCTTTTCTTTTCTCTTACCTATTTTGTTAATGCTTCCTTGGAGTGATGACTGATGCTTTATCAGCCTTTTGGACGAAGGTTTGTTTTAAAGATTGTAATGAATGCTTGGAAGGATTCATACCACTTGATTATGCCAAGTTTTGATTGGATCACTCTCACTTGGCAGAGATGGTGATATCAACTTTGAATTTTTTTTTAATTCACTATTGCCCAATTTTCAAAGTCAACAGTTTGATAATTAAAAATATATGTGTGGTTTCCATTGGCCTGAAATGGAATTCAAGTGTACACATAATTCTCTTACGTGCATTGATGATTTAAGGTGTAGCAGAGAAAGTGAGCTGAAAACTTCTTGCCACCAAATACACAAAATTCAGAAAAACAGTATGGGTGTACCAGCAGAAATACTATGACTCCATTTGCCTTGAGATTTTTCAAAGAAATTGAAAGAAAAAAGTATTTAATGTCCATATTCCCCCCCCCCCCCACCCAAATATGAATAAAAAGCCAAGTATTTGAAATAACATCCTGACACCCTTCTTCATTCTCTTTCCAGGCAAAATCAAGAGCTGCACAAATCTGATCTCTGGTGCTCATGGTCGCCTCATGACAGATAACTGCGGAGCTGTTTCTGAGTTCTGTTGGGTCAGGATATTAAAATGTCACCCCTTGTGACACAGCTGAGGACCACTGCCAGTTCTCAGGATGGTGGTATGTTTGCAAACAAGTAGGGATGTACCTCGTATTATACACACCTTGGATATAGTTGCAATGATCCTTCAAAATCTACAAGCGCTGCTGAGAATTGTTGTTCCAAGTGAGGCTGAAAGATATCGTCTCTTCACTGAGCTCAGCCAAGCTTATCTTCACTGGAAAATGTACTTCCCTCCTCTTCTGGGGTTTGTATTTGGGTGGTGCCAATAGTAGCTGTGCCTCGGGACAGATCCTGTGTCCAACTGGATCCTGAACTGGCATCACTGAGTTAATTTTGTGTTTTTGTGTTTTGCCTACATGATACCACAACTTCAACAAGGGAGCTTATATCTGAAAGGCAGAAAGTTGTCTACAGCCAAAAGCTTACTCCATATTGTTTACTCACTCTTTCGTACCACTTCTTCGCATATCATTTTGTATCTGCTGGGCAGAGGTACGGGCAAGTAGTAGGAAAGCCAACGAGTGGTTGTAGCAGTGGTCTGGTAGTGCAGCTAACTAAATCACTCATGGAGCCCAATTAATACTAGCAAGCCTGAAAGAGTGGTCCAATTAATAATAGCGAGCCTGAAAGAGTGGTCTAGCACTTCTCTTAAGTAGTTGCAGAGCAGCCCTTGCACATGCCTTTCCACTCATTTTTCTTCTGTGTACGTTGGCCTGTCTGTTGGCTCCAGATACGAAGACCAGTGCCTGGACTTGGTGAACGTGGCTTGGGTTTGGCTCTCTCTCCAAGCTTTTATAGGAGCCAAGGCCTTTTGAGCATTTACATGACCAAGGTCTTAAAGATCTTTGCAAATGATAAATTACATAGTTTTCAATACTTTTCTTTTGTTGTCTTGGCCTCAGAACACAGTTTGCAGGTTTCTTGAGTTCCTGTAGATGGCAACTGCAGGAGAGTTGTCCCTTTCTCTAAATTAACATCTAAACTGTGAGATTGAAGCTCAGGGAGCCAGGAACAGGAAGGGTCCTCCCAGTTGAAACTAATTGGATCCATGCTCCGATATCCGTGCCTGTTTCCAGAAGGGTATAATGATTCCAGCCAGACTGTTTGCTCAGTGTCAGTCTGAATTTAACTTCACGCTACTTCGCTTTATTTTAATTTGACATTATTTTCATGTTTATTTTACCTAATAAGTGAATCATTTAACTATAAAAGACTCATTTTGGAGGGTTAAGGGTGGAATCTGGAATGGGTGAAGCTTGGAATAACCACTGACCTGCTCGATTATGCTGGAGTAGGGCATGAGCAATGATGTCACATCAGGGAGGCAAGCCAGACACGTAGGGGTGAACAGGCCTGCCATTCTCCCTTCCTCATCATTGGAAATGTCAGTAGACTTGTTTGAAGGACAGATGCGGTTGAGTTTGTGATAAAGACATCCTGAAGTCTCCACCAATCAGAATTCATTGATGTTATTCTTGAATTTCACTTTGAAGAATGGATTTTAAGAGAAAACTAATGGCATTAATACCACGAAAACACCATTTCACTCAATCCGCAATATCATGATATAAATGTATTATGAGACTTTGAAGGTGGCTACTGATTAAGTAAACCTCACCTGAGGGGTACACAGTCTGTGATTCAAAAAGCGCACTGTGAAATGGGGACAAACTGTTTCTGAAAACTGGGCCCTTTCATCATTTCTCAGACTATCTTCCAAAATAAGTTGCCAGTTGAATTTGAGATTCTTTAACAGTGAATTGAATTATTCCTGATATCCGCTGTTCTGAAGGTATAATTTAGTAAGAGATATGTTAATGTCTCCTGACTTCAAGGGAATTTGTTTCCTTTGTTGTCACTTGAGGTGGGATTCATCTTGCATAACTTTAGAAAGCTACAGTGAGGATATCTATATCTAGGATAGTCACCCCAGGCATCTTCTATAAGCAAAGAAAAGAAATAGGATCTCTTGGGGATTGCTTCATCTAACTTATTTTTATTATCTGTATTTGGAAGAGATGTCTCATGACTTTAAAATATATTTCTCCTTATTGACTGTTGAGAGACTTGGGGTTGTTCAGCCGGGAGAAGAGAAGGCTCCAGGGAGCCCTTATTGTGGCCTTTCAATATATAAAGAGGGCTTACAAGAAAGGTGGAGAAAGACTTTTTACTAGTGCCTGTAGTGACAGGACAAGGGGCAACAGTTTTAAACTGAAAGAGGGTGGATTTAGATTGGACATAAGGAAGAAATTTTTTATGATGAGGGTGGTGAGACACTGGAACGGGTTGCCCAGAGAAGCTGTGGATGCCCCATCCCTGGCAGTGTTCAAGGCCAGGTTGGATGGGGCTTTGAGCAACCTGGTCTAGTGGAAGGTGTCCCTGCCCATGGCAGGGGGTTGAAACTAGATGTTCTTTGAAGATCCCTTCCAACCCAAACTATTCCATGATTCTATGATTCTGCAACTATAAAGAGAGTCCAGAGTGACTATTTCTGTGCAGAGATCCATATTTTAAGTGTATACCTGTGGTCAGGTGAACTTGGTCCTTGTGGTCTAAAACTGAAAACTTACTTTGAAATAATGTAATCTTACCCATTGTACCTAACAGACCATTACAGTTTACTTCATTACCCATCCTGGGTCACGTCTTGCCTGGCCAAAGCATAACTTTCATGTAACTACCCATCTTTTCCAGAAAGACATCTGTTGCTGGTCTGAAGATCTTGTGTACAGTCTGCACTACTTATTTCTAGAGCAATACTTACACCTGTATCTGCTAAACCATCTTTTGTTTGACTGGGATGAGGTTACCAAATGATCCAAATCGCTTGGTATTGAGGCTCTGTCTTCATTTACTATTTAGCTGCTTGGAAAATTTTGTGTAATCTGAAAATTTTATGAGCAGCAATTTTTATACTTGTTTTCGGAACAATGATCAAAGCATTGAACGGTATGACACATTACACCAATCTCTGTAGGAGCCCACTGGATGTACCATGTTCAAAACTAATTTCCTGTTGACATTCCTATTTCTGAGATCCATTAGCTAATAATTTTTTAATCTATTTCACATATGTGCTATTGAGACTGTGCAATGCTCATGGTTGAAGGAGAATGACGGCACAGTCAATTGACCTTAGAAAGGCCTATATACCTCATATATCTCAGAAGATATTATTATAGACCAAATGTGTTGTTTCAAAAGAGAATGAGGTTAATTTGAACTTACTGAATGGCCCCAATTACACCTTATTTCTAAATTCTTTACTTATTGAATCACTTTTCTGCATTCCTTTAATTTTGCCATGAATTGAAATTATATCAGTCTTAGCTATATCTGCATCATCTCACTTTTCTGCCTTAAAAACTTGCACATCAGTTTTGATCTTACTTCTGGAATTCTTCTGAGCTTCTATAGTTATTAAAAATAGGTATAAACTCACCAAAATCTCTTTCAGGTAGTTCTTAGGTGCAAATTACCAAGATCTGTTGAATTAAAAATTGTTCAGTCCTCATAGATTGCCAGAGTATGTTTCCTGAAGGCAGTTAGGCTGGAAGCCAAATTCTCTCCCCACCTACAGACCACAGTCACCTGAGTTCAAGGAGAACCTCTTTATATGGGCTTCATACAAGCCTTGACTGAAACATATGAGTACATGTGAATTGCTGTTAATAATACTTCTTATCCTGAAAAAAGCTGATGCAAGATCAACGTATTCAAGGAATGACTGACCATGAGATTTTGCCACCTGAAAAAAACGAAACCTGAACAAAAAGAGCAAGTAGCTGACGTGCACAAATCCCTACCTTGACCATCTTTCTCCCTTTATCCATATCTCTCAAGCGTTGCATACTGAAATCCTTTTGTAGGCCAAGTAACAGAAGGGCAAATCCTGCCCTCATTAACACTAATTCAGGCCCACAGAAGCCATCAGGATTGGAGTAGTCCAGCTGACTGCTACTTCTAGCCTGGTGCTGGTGCTCTTCTGCTTATGCAAAACCTCATCAATGAGATTTTTGGATAACCAAAACCAAATGTGACTGATTTAAGAGAAGGATGGTGTTGTGGTCAAGGCACTGGAGTTGGGTACAGGATACATAAACTCAGTTTCTGGTCATCTCACAGTCTTCCTGTTTGACCATTGCTAAGTAGCACTGTAAGTGTAATATGCTAACGGATGCTCTGGTTCATATTTTAGTTGAGACAATGAGGATCTAAGTGAGCTAATTTTCATTTCACAACCATGACAGACCCAAAAGAGTCTTTCTTTCCACAGAAAGGGAGTTACTTAAAAGATAAAGAGGTTAAAGAGGTAAAGGAAAAAGCATTAGAGCACAAGCCATGATGCCTTGTCAGTTCATGATATCTGAATAATAAATAGGTAATGAACATTTAGTCATTCATAAAACATCATTCTTACACAGTTTTTTTTACACTGTACCTTCATATTAATAGAAAATTACTGTCTTAAGGGAACAAAATGATTTTACTACAAGGTCCATTCTGTTGAGCCGGGATACAGCCATATAATTGTCTTGCTATTAAGCAGCAATCTTTTCTTATCGATAGGGGAATAAGGCTTTGTGCAATCCTACAACCTGTATCAAATAAACTGAGTTAGACAGATTTGTCTAAAGTTGTCTTGGACTCTCACCCTCTCTCCACCACAGTAATCTGATCCTGCAGAATTTCACAATGAGTTTTTGGCAGTTGTTCCCCTAAGGTCCATGACTCTTCCGATAAAATCCTAGACACTGATCGGAAAAAAACCTTCAAAGCTAGAGAAAGAGCACATTATTACAGTGGTTGACATAATGACATCTGGAGGAAGACATTACCACTCAAAAATTGACCATGGCGGTGTGGTGAGCAGTGTGGCTTCTCCTAACTTCAAAGCTCAACATGGTAGTTAACAGATGACAATACCCACTTCCTTGGGCCTTACTGAATTTACTTACCCTGCTTCTTGAAAATTATCTCCTCCACCACATGAGTGACCAAAAAGAAAACCTCTACGGAAAAAAAAGTCATTAGCATCTGTACTATGGAGTCAAATGTGCCCATGTTTATATGGGGCTTTGATGTGTGTGAACAAGTGCTGACTCTAGATTTTGTAAATTTAGTATAATGTGTCCCTAAATATTTTTAAGGCAGGTTTTGAACACAGTGAGAATATGAAATCTATTATCAGATATTTAGCAGGTCAAAGAAAAGCATACCTCTGCTTGTGCTGGTCCACCTATTAGGAGCTTTTATCTATTTGTCTGTCTGTCTTGCTCTTCTTCAGTCTGTTCATCCAGGGTATCATTAAATGCGCACATGCACAATTTGACACCAGATAATTTTCTGCTGTGTGTTGAGCAGCTGTATTCGAGACAGTGTAGGGCAGAAGGATGGGATTAGGTAAAGTGTCAGAGGTAGGAAAGAGACTGAGAGAAGTCAGAGAGGAAGGGGAAGAAGGAACGAGCCCTTTGCAGTCTGGATGACTCCCAGGATTTCTATTGCTCATTATTCCTTTGAAGTCAGTAAATGTCTGTGAAAATTACTGGTGAAGTTTTCTCACCTCTACGCAGCTCTGGTAGAAGATGACAGTTTACTCCCACTGCTGCTTTCTCTTTTAGCTTTAATAGTGGTTGGTCCATAGTCTGTATCAATAGAGTCCAGTCCTTCCCCTGAGCCAGGTGAATATCAGCACAATGGCACCTGATGAACCATGGAGAGGGAAGGGAGAGTGGGGTTTTTGAGACCTAGGATATTACATTTAAAAATAAATAAATAAATAATCCAACCAACCTGAAAGAACATTTTGTAGTTGTAGAATCAAGCAGTTAAAAGCTGATAAATGCCAGAATTAAGGATGTCAATCAACTTCAAAACATTGCCTTCTGGCACTGTAAATTATGATGCAGTCTTTAGTTATCTCATCACATACAGTTTTTTTCCTCAAGGCTCCTGTGTCTATTAATGCACATGTAACAATGAGGAGCAGAAAAAGAAATGGAAGAGTTGCCTATTAAGTTTGTGTCAAATGAAGCAGAGCTGAGTGTAAAAATGGAGCTGCAAAAAAGGAGCTAATATCTGCAAAAGGGGAGTTAAACCACTGATTCTGAGATCATAAATTTTTGACAATTATTGTAGTGTCGTCTTCATCTCTGTATCTGGGGAAGCGTTGACTCAGATTATAACCAATCATCTAAGCAGTCATCACTTCAACAAAGTCGTTCCTCTGAGGCATTGCAGATTCTAGCTGGTTTTGAAACTGTAGATACAATCTTCACACCCATACAAATTTAGAAAATGTATAGAGACATACCAGAATTTCTATTGCACCTTTACTGTTTTGACCGAAACAATGCTGATACATGATTAAATCTTTCAAAGATTTTGCTGAGCAAACTGGATGGTCTTTCTGGTTTCTGTAATCTATCTCATTCATTCCTCTCTTGCTGGTAAAAAAGGTAATTACAAGTGCCCTTCAAAGGGCATTTTTGTTACAAACAATCAAGCAAAGCTATGTGCTTACACATACAAGTCATGGACATAGGCAGTCATCTTGACTTGCCACAAGGCAAGCACATTCATGGTAGCACTGATGGTCTTTGTCCAAGCTCTGCAGAAGGAGATCCAAATCAAAGATCACCTCAGCAAAAGGTCTACAGCATCTCTTCAGCCTCTTTGTATCATTCAAACACCTTTAGTCTCACCATTAGCAGCAAAGAGGTGAAACACCATTACATTTGTATCTACTCCAAAACCGGTCTTAAATCCATCCTGCCGTAACAGCTAGCGGAACAAGCCTGAGACTGATGGACAAAATAATCTGCTTTGGTAGCAGATCCAGACCAGTGCATTGCAAAGGTCACTTTACCTTTTGATCATCACTTAGGTCTGGAGTAGAAAGGGACGTGGTATGTAGCCCCCATGTCTGTACACCATGCTACTGTAGTTCCTCCTCTCCCTGTGTGTGTTTCTGAATTTCAGACACTCACGTATTATCAAAGACAGACAGCTGGGATATTCCCACCACTGTTACCTACACCATATTCTGGGTGTGCATTTATAGTTCTGCATAGAACAGCTCAGGCTGTATCCCGCAGGAGCCTCCCCAACTCTGAAGTCCTCCTGATAGTTCTCCTCTGTGTCAGACACTGCTGGGATGGGTGATGTTGGGGGGTCTAAGCAGGGCTGCTTGCCACAGAGGGATGTCTGTGGCCAAAATATGGACATTCAGGACAAGTTGAGTCCCTCCTTGTAAGGCTGTCTGATGAATCTTAGTAAAGGACAGAAAAAAAGACAAACCAGCCCCGATGCTACTGCTACTACTGAAAATGGCAGACAGGCAATAATAATACTGCTGGCTGTCCCATCATGCATGTGTGCAGGGCGCTAAAGATAGGAAGATTACACAGAGAAGCGTAGTCTAGTTTTTAGAAACATTTTGAAGCTGCTTTGTAATCTTACTAATGTGTTTCTGATGTAGTTTTACATGTGTGTATGTGACATCTCAGAATTAGAGGAATATGAGTCTAAAAGTCTGGAAAAGACTTCAAGAAGTCATTGAAGATAAGACTGAACTTCATCCATGATCGCCTTGACATGTTTACCTGTTCTAACAAACACCCTGCAATGACAAACTTAAATTCCCAAGGGATATGTTGACTTAGCTTTAAAAAGTTTGTCCTCTTGTCAAACCTAAATTGTTCTTGTTGAATTTTAAGTTTATTACTTCTTGTTTATCCTCCCTTGCTCTTTGTGTGCACCTTGTGTGTCAAAGCCCATAAAAATTCTGAACTGTCCAAAGCAGAGTTTTGAATCCCTCTGTCTCCCAAAGGAAGTTTTAACTTTAGTTATGTATTACTGTCTAGGAAGACATGGTTAAAGGAATAGGATTTTCACTTTGATCTTTGAGGGTTGGTTTTTTTTTTTAACCTGGTTGTCTTGGTTTCAACTAGCTCTAGAGGAAGCTCTGGTATTCTCCAGCTCTGGAGGAGCTTATCTTCCCCAGCGTCTCAAAGAGCAGCCACCCACAGCCCAGTGAAGAGTTGCTCTTGTGGTGAGGGAAATGTGCTTTAGTCCTCTGCCCTTTACCAGGAGTAATTTCTGAACACCTTCTTTCACCAAGGATGTCATCCGGCAAGTCTTCTCACATAGTATCAAAAATAAAAGCTTTTGTCTTTACAATTAGAAAGGACTTCAGACATTGAGCATTTCTTGTGGTGAGAGATACTTACCTAGAAAACCACTGTAGTGAAATTCAAAGTGAATACCCAGCCACCTACCACCCTCTGTCACAACTACATATAATAATTGTGTTCCCTTCCATATTCACTGAGAAATTTCAAGTATGTCTATATCAAATTTGATGCCATCTCAGACAGCTATTTTCAGTTCTGCCTGCTGTCTCCATTTCTAAAAATGCTTTTCTATTGCTTGATGAGTTTTCATTTTTTTTCATTTTCCATCTAATAACATTACTGAAAAGTGATGTGAAATAGATCCATCAGTTTCTTCTTTCACTCTCAGACACGCACATACAAACCAGAGGGTGTGCATGAAGTGCAGGAGACAGAGAAAATTAAAAAAAAACAGGCACATGCTTTTTTTACTCCTGCAGTGAATGAAAACCGAAGGTCCTGAAGTACCAGAGTCCTACAAGACTTGCAAAGCTGGCATGCTGCTGCCAAGAACATGCTGTCATTTGTGGCTCCTCGCACTTCCTTGACCACAAGAGAGCCTGGAGACAGGAATCCACCACTGAGGCTTTGAAAAAGCTGCATTAGGTTATTGAGCAACTGGATTCATGAAACTCTCCTTGTTATCCTATTTGTGGTGTCTCTCAGCTTTGTAACTCATAGCAAAATGGCAGTTTCTGACTGCATTTTTACCTAGTATATTGTATATTTTCACACTAGACAGTCTGACGTCTGTGTTAACCCAGACACAAATTAGTTGGGAAAAAAAGTATGTTACATACATATGCATGCACACATCCCTCTATGCTTCAAGAGCTTTAGGTCACAAACGCAAGCAAGAAATTATGAAAAGCCACAGTTTAGGTAGCCTTTGCAACCCCAGTTTTCTTTCCATGTGCAGAAGGTCCATGATAACAACTTGAATGAAATGATCACTTCCCATCCCTTCCAAACAATCTCAATCTCACCCAGTGCTCAGGATCAGTAGTCTCAGGAGTGAACGAGAAGTGTAGAGACCCAGGATCTGCCGTAAGGCAGTACCATACCTGATGGGAGGATGTGGCAAAATGGAGTAGGGCACTACAGGAGGAGAAAAGAGGGGTGTAAGAGGCCCCATCTGCTTTCTTGCTGTGATACCCATTCTTGGTGCTGCGAACACTTGTGCTTATATCTCCCCTGGCAATTAGAATTACTTTTCTTCCAGCTGACAGCATGTAAAGCTTGCATGGAAAGTTCATTTTTCATTTAAAAAACTGTATAAACCGCCACCTCCAGTAATTGTGGGAAAAGCCTTAACAGACAATCCCAGCAGCAACAATTGGGTCAAACCCCATATTTGCGGGTCTGCCTTTTCCCTTGCCCTGCTTAGAGCCACCTCCCACCCGACTAGCCATGTTACCCACCTCCCTCCCCAGCAGCATCCCTCATGCTGCTCGACTCCAGCAGGAGGAGCAATGGGAGCACACGAGAGGCGTCCCCCAGCTCCCCCAGCATTACCAGCACCCCTTCCACAGCCAAGAGCAGCAAATTATCTGGAAACTCATATTTGGCTCAGGGCTGGAGGAAACTCCAAAGCTGTTAAACTTGAAAAAAACAGTCTCTGTGGAGTGTGCGCGACCTCAGAGTTCCCAAAGGCTCATTTCGTAGGATAATTTCACGGGGTAATTTCACCGGAGAAGGTTTTCGCAGGAAAAGGCATGTCTCTGACATTAGGGTAAGCCCCTTGCTGAATTCCAAATCTCTGCTCCAGAGAAGAGGGATAGTAGAATTTTTTAATGAAACACCTATTTGGGTTTTGTTGTGTTTTATACTGTAAAACAATGGATTTTTTTTTTTTTCTTGGGCTCTGTTTTGGAAACAGGTGAACCACATTTGTAAAATTTCAGCCCAAATGGTTAAATTTACAAAGTTATGAAGAGCTATAAAAAGAGTGTCATAGTGGGAGGAAACACAGGCTTCCCCTACTATAGGCCAGGATATGAAAGCCACGTATATGCTATAGGACAATGTCCTATAAATAATGGTATAGAGCTAAGGGCTCGTGCATTTCTTCTGCAGGTGAGGATCAGTGCCCCTGCCAGCTTCTTCCCAGCGCTGTCAAAGAGGGTATGTGCGACTCCAAGCAGTGCTAAAGGAGGGCCAGAGATTCCTCTCTAGAAGGATGCCTTAGATACGGGTGTACACTTAAAAGAGGATTGAAGGATTTAGAGATGCAGCACGGGTTAGGCTCTTTGCTATTTAGCAGTGTCAGGAGCAAGGATTTGTGGCAAACTTAGGGAATGCAGCTGCTGGTGCCTTGGAGGCATGTCCAAGGTTTGGTGGGAGGTAAGGCAGGGATTTGGATTTCATAGGAGCTTAGAGGGATAGTGAGGACAAGTTAAGCACCCAAGACCTTTTGCGGCTCTTGCCCTTCCTGTCTGATCTCCACTAATCCCCCAACAGCTGTGCAATGAAGGATATTGTTAAAAATGGGACGTTTGAGCTGGAAACCGTTTTTAACAAAGCCAAGAGAAAGGTCTTGAAAAACTCTAGAGAAAGCCAAGCTGTCAGAAAAGAAGAACAAACACTGGTGTAGTCTTCCTGGATTTCCAGTGGTGTGTTTCAAAGATGGAGCAGTGCCATGCAGATGACACGTCCGCCCGCAAACTCGGCACCAAGTGCTCCAAGAGATCCGTGCATCCGTGACGCAGGGTGATCCAAAGTGCACGGCTCTCACCCCTTCGCAAGTCCCCTCCGGTACGCTGCTAATTACCTAGATGGCCGCAGAGGCAGAGGGCAGCTGGTCATAAATTACCCTGAGATTCCTGAGGCTGGAAGGGGCTGATGGGGCTGAGGTCGAAGTGTAGCACGCTGCAACTCTTCTGCTCAATTCCGTTGGGAAAACAGCGAGACCAGCTTGGTACAAGCCACCGTGAAATGGCAGGACATTCTTGTGGTTGGCTCCAGTATAATTAGCTTTGGAAATAGTTTGGACATCTCTCTTCTTTGTTGGGCAGGGGAGGAGGAAGTGTATGAACCTTTAAACCCAGTACGGCTGGCTCTGTTCCTATTTACTGCTGCGTGAGAGGGTGAAGGCAACACTTGAGCTTAGAGAAAGAGGAGAGCTGGTCGAGTGTTTCATACCTGCTAATTGCTTTTGTTAATTTATCTAAGGGGTTTATGCCAATGTGCTGTGTTTTCCTACTTCACTTTCTTTAAAGAATAACAGTTCTTGGGACAGTTTAGAAAAGGCAAATTGACCTCGCAAGTGATATTGCTGCACTCAAAAAGTTATCCTGCTTTCTTTTCACCTGCTTTCTTTTCTCACAGGGCTTTGGAAGGAAAACAACATTCCACTAACAAATTGGTTTTTTTAGTAACCAGCCTAAGTCCTTTATAGACAGATATGCATACCATATTAAGAGGGCACTGGGGTAGAAAAAGACATTAATTCAGAATCTGCTGGTCCAAAAATGTGGATTTAACATCACCAAGAAAGCAGTCTGGTGTGCAGGGTATGCAAAACTCAGACTGTGAGTCCTAATACCAGAAATTTCATTTCTTTGTGCCTCGAATTATTATCCTATAAACTGGAGTTAATTATACTTGTCAGCTTTGTAAAATTCTTCGAGGATTATTGGCAAAAATGACCATCTAGGAAAAAAGTGTTATTAATATTATTAGGACTTATGACACAAAGTTAAGCTGTTCCAATTTTATCCAATGGCCAAACACGCACTCCAGTTTTACAAATTACAGCGTGGGCTATCCAATTTCATGAGCACACTTGCCACTCAGTGCCACAGCTTTATACCTCAGGCTCCACAGTTAAGGTGAACAGAGTATAATCACCGTAGAATTTATGTCAATTTTGTGGAAATGTTATGATTATTCACAGCTGAGACTTCAAAGACATCTTAAAGCACTTGATAGCCATAGAGCTTCCCGTCATGCGTCTCACGAGATCTACCTGCTGCACTCGCCACCGAGCCTGGAAATCTGCCCACTGAGCTGAAACCTGCGCCCACACAGGGAGTCCAGCTCCCGCGTTTCTGTGAGGGAGCCTGGGACTGCGATATTCACCTTTGCTTCCGTTATTGGCTCAAAAGCAAAATTTTCTAGGTCTGTGCAGTCCACAGCCAAAGTATAAAAAAGGAGGGTCTCTGGATTATCTCTCTAGGATTGTATTTTATTCAATAATATAAGCAAGCACAAATCTCCAAAATCTGGAAAACTAACCTCTGCACTCAAAATCACCCTGTGTCAGGTGTACATTACTGCAAATATTAGATCAGATTGGTCATTTTTTTTAAAAAAAAAGATAAGCGCGGCTTAATGGAAGTATGATGGAGCAAGTCTTCCTTAAAATTCTGCCCACAAAAAATATTATTAAGATGAGAAAACAAAGTCATTAGTATCATGGGGCCGATTTAAACTCTACCCCATCAGGTGTGGGATCCTATGATCAAAAGTGCTCTCTGGCATGCTTTTCATGGATGCCAACAAGCACTCACCTGGTCCATACTGGCCAGGTACTGCACGGTAATTTTAATTTATTTTTATAAATATAGATATTCTGAGTGGGATCCTTTGGCCACTCTGGTGGCGTACATCTTCAAAGAGCCATTTTGAGGATGGGAAAATTAGCAAATAGTTTAAAATTAAGTAAGTAACTGAAAACAATACAGAAAATTGTCTCTCGTGGATGTAAGCCATGCTTTTAGAACCAGAAGTATCACAGGTAAAATCTAGTCAGTCACCTGCCCTAGAGTAACCGGAATTTCTGCACACACAGTCTTGAGATTGACTGACAAATGTTTTTGTTAATTTGTCTACAGAAGTGAGAGTTTTCATAATTATTTCTATTAAAAGTTAAGAAAAAATATTTTTGCTGATTTCAGTGGGTATCCACAGAGTTAGTAAAATGGGCTGAGAACCACTAGGACATTTGTCAAAATGTTTCAAAACAGAGGCAATGCACATAAAACAATGAACCATGTGACACATATAATTTAAGTAAAAGACTTTCTCTTTGAGCAGTTGCTATCTGCTTTTGATACCATTTTAATACCTATATTAGAAAAAAATTGTGAAGTTCTGTAGCGTGGGAACTTCAAGTCTCAAAATAACTTTTTTTTCTTTTCTACGGTGAGGAAATGAGAGGTCTGAGTCAAAAATCAAGGTCTTCTTACACAAAAGAGAGTACAGAAAGAGAGGAAGAAGCAGGCTCTGGTGCTAAAAGATAGCTGTCTGGAGGGATGAGATTACGGGCGTTAAAATGCAAGTACTGTTTTCCTTATGTTATAAAAGAGGAACTAACAACTACATGCATTACGCAGGGGACTAACATCAATTTTATCTGAGATGAGATGAGAAACTTGCAGCTCGGGAAAAAAAAAATCTGTTCCAAAGAGCATCAGTCTCCGCAGCCTCTCCAGCAGGGTCTGATCTTGCGTTGCAAGGGAGAGGGATCTAGATGGGCTCGCGATTGTGTCTGATCACTGGAGCCTGGACTGTTTGATGCAAAAATGGACACCGGCAGGGCTGTCACCTTGTGGCTTTGAGGCTGACAGCCAGTTAGGGTCCAGCACTCTGCTTGCATCTTTCTGTGACGGAGAGGGAAGCGAGCAAGGTGCTGGGCTCCAACTCCTTTTTTTTCTTCCAAATGGTTTGCTCAGTGCCCTCTGCTTTCAGCAGCTGCCCTCTGGGGCTTGCAAAACGGTGGGTGCCGCTCCATAAACGAAACGGAACAACCACCTTCTGGTCTGAAATTTGTCTGAAAACCCAAGCTCCAAGTCACCAGAGGATTGCACTCCTCCTCCACTCGGAGGAAGCTCGTCTGCAGCACCGAGGTCTGACAGCCTCCCAAGTCGTAGACGAGTCCTACTTACCTGACACGTCATGGTGCAACTCAGGAACCTCCAGAGCGGAAAGCCAAGCTAGAAGTTGTAATAACTCATATCCGCTGTGGGTTGGTAGAAAGAGGACCTGAAACTCAGGCGCACCACTGGCTTGCACAAGCCACGCACCATTCTCAGGGACGAATTTTTGGTCCTCATGCATCGCTGGGAGTTTTGCATTAGAATTAAGGTTTGGTGTTAAGCAAATAAAATGCCTACCTTGTGTCAGGTCTTCAGCTGCATTTTTTTTTTCTACTTTTTGAGGAGTGAAATGGCGTCTTATGCATTTGCAGCTAAATATGGCTACAAGATAAGCATGATAATAAAGGGTTATGGAAATGCGCTGACCACAACTCAAAGCGCAAGTCACAGTGTATGAGAATACGCATGTTTGGGGGTTAGGTTTATGAGAAATAAAGATCTGAATGATGCTGTGCTTGCGAGTCATGGGCCTTGTGTTTTCTTAACGCCAGGAGTGATTTATTTCTCGTAAACAGTTTTGCTCAATTGGGGCATCCAGTTACTACAGACCTTGTTTGGTATAAAAACTAACGGCATAGAAAAATATTGCTCTAGCAAGGTTTAACTGGTTGTCAAGCCCAAACATGTGGCTGAACATGAATTCCACTGCTTGAAATATCCTCTAGTCGCTCAGCAACATCTTAATGTCAGGAGATTATAGTCAGCATTCCCACTGAGCCATGACTCAGAGGTACTGTATGGAAAGAGGACATTTCCAGCAAAAGCATGATATGGAAACTAAACACAGAAGTGCTGGAAATCTTCCCTCCCATAGAAAAAAAGAAATGTGAAAGGCTAGTTCTTCTGAAGTGGAAGTTCAGCTGCTGCTGGGAACGTTATGAAAATACACATTACATGCATGGTTCCTCATATATAACTATGTTTCACAGCACGTTTCAGCACCCACCTTTGCCCTCCCTTTTTTAATTCAGAAAAGACCCAGGAAGAGACCTTGCTTCTCAACAAAAATAAGTGCAAAACCTGGGGAAGGTGACATTTTTGCAAAGCAGGAACTCTGATAACTTGAAACGGTGTAGTTTTGCTTGCATTGCATAAAAGCTGGCTATTAACATACCTTAGATACTTTGAGAGGTATGGAAATGTTTAAAAAAAACATGGACTGAAGAGATTGGCCTCAGTGAAATTTACATTAAAAAAACCCAAGGAGACACTTAAATATTCATAGTTTCCATTTCTAATCTTTCTCCCCGTAAGTTTCCTGACATACATAATTCTCAGCTATGTTTGTGAGATGCCCGGCATTCTGAGGTTGGATGCATATTTCTTGTTTGGATCCAGATAGGTTATTTTAAAAGTTCTGATCCTGTACAGGCTCGCACACAAGAATAACTCTGAAATGATCAGGACTATGTGCAGTTTAAAGCCAGCCACATACTTGTGTGTGGGTCTGTGTGTGTGTGTATATATATATATGTAAGTGTTTGCAGGATCATGTGATATAGAATCTAAGTGAGAAAAGAATAATGTATATGTAATATGTCAGGCTTAAAGAGTTGCGAACAGTGGCATGAAATACAGCTGGAGGCCAGTCACTAGCAGTTGGCACTAGGGGTTTATGCTGTGGCCAACAGCGTTTAACATCTTCGTTAGTGACCTGGTTGATGGAACGGTGTGGACCCTCAGCAAGTCTACAGATGATACAAAACCAGGACAAGTGGCTGATAGACCAGATGAATGCGCTGCTATTCAGAGGGACCTCAACAGGCTGGAGAAATGGGCCAAGAGTGACCTCACGAAGTTCAGCGAAGGGAAATGCAAAGTCCTGTCCCTGGGGAGGAACAACCCCACGTACCCCCAGGCCACCGGGGGGGAAAGCAGCTTTGCAGCTCTGGGGTCCTGGTGGACACCACGTTGAACACGAGTCAGAAACGTGCCTTTGCATTCAACAGCACCCCGGGCTGCATTAGGAAGAGTGTGACCAGCAGGTCAAGGGGGGGGGTGATCTTCCCACTCTGCACTGGTGAGGCCACACTGGGAGTGCTGTGTCCCAGTGCTGGGCATGGACACGCTGCAGCATCTGTCACAGAAGAAGAGGGTGAGAGACCTAGGATTGTTCAGCTTGAGGGAGAGAAGGCTCCGGGGGATCTTAGCACTGTGTATAAATACTTCGTTGGAGGGGGCAGGGGAAAGAAGACAGAGCCGGACTCATCTCAGTGGAGCCCAGTAAAAGAAGAAAAGGCAGTGGGCACAAAGTGAAATACAGCAAATTCCACTTAAACATAAGAAAATGCTTTTGCACTGGGCAAGTGGTCAGAGACTGGAACAGCTTGCCCAGGGAGGTCGTGGAGTCTCCATCCTTGGACATATTCAAAACCCAACTGGACCCAGTCCTGGGCAGCCCGTTGTAGGTGACCCTGCCCTGCTCTGCGCAGGGGCTTGGGTTAGGCGATCTCCAGAGATGCCTTCCAGACTCAGCAGTTCTGTGATTTTGCAATTCTGTTGAAGAGAACACAATTATTTGGATTTATCTGATGAATTATTTCCTCCTTTATTTAACTTCATCAAAACCCATAAATGTTTATAGAGAAATAAAATGATGGACTTTGTTCCAAAAATTAAAAACCTGCTCTGCTCATACGTAAGGTTGCTTTCAAATCAATTATTTGGTTTAGGTCCTCAGGTATATTTGGTAAGCTTATCTAAAAGTAATGAATTTCACAGGCTCACTATCCAGTATGTTAAAAAGTTCTTTCCTCTCATGTGTTTGAAAAAGCTTTGTTTTCCATTTTCTTTATTCTTTTAGTTCTTACACTACGAAGGGGAGGAAGTAGGAAAACTTGTTTTTGCCTTTTATCTCAAATATCTTCTCATGAAATAGTACGTATGCAAAACCAGCATGTGATAAATTTCTCTAGCATTGGAATAAAAGTGTGGAAAAAATAGGGTGAAGCAGCCTTAAGTACTATGACTGGAGTACCCACGTAATAGCCTTTTGCTGAAAAGGTTGTCTATTAACATTTTTTTGAAGTGTTTTTCTTTTCACTTGAAAATTTTCCAGTTTTCTATGTGCAGTGATTCAGTTCCTAGCGGAGAATGGCCTGGGTCCAGTTATGACACTGGCCTTAGAAATCATTTGTAATGAGATTCTGAGCTGAATTTCATAACCAAGAACAAAATTTATGGGTGTTCGAATCCTGAATTGGATATGAATTTTGTGGTTGGGGTTGTCTGAAATATTTGTTGTTGTTGTTGCATGAGACCTGGACCTCACTGTCCTCTCTGCATAAATTGCATTAAAAGTGGCTTCTTCCATTAAAAAGCCAACAGTCTAAAAAAATTAACTTTTCTGCATTCAGAAGCCAACAATTCATCAGAGTAGTCTGAGACAGTCTGCCTCTTAGGTGTACCAATGCAGTGGGAGGTGTCTGGGGCTGGAATAAATCATCCAGTGGGATAGAGCTGACCATGAGCCACCAGCTGGATGAGAATGAGCCAACAGGGAGCCCTGGAGTAACAGTCACCGAGCCATTGCTGGTCAGTATGATAGGGACTGGGATAAGATTTTTTTTTTGGGTTGGTCAGCTTTAGACAGTACAGCAAAGGAGATGTTTAAGAAGGGAACCAAAGTAATGAAAGTAGGGTAGGTTTACAGATATTTAGGGGACGCTTCTTCCAAACTCAAGAGGCAGCCTGGAAAAAAGGCATGGAGGTGTGTATCAGAAAAAAATAGCAAGTAGACAACAAAAATTAACTTCACAGACAGCTCAGAGCCTCTAGTTCCTCCTAGGCAAAGAGATACATCGAAATGATGCTGACTCTTGGAGAGCAGTAATTTGACTTCTTCAGCTGCAGTTTGGAAAAGAATCCCAGCTCTGGTTACTGTAGCACTAAAGATACTATTACTGCTGGCGTAAACGGGAACCTCTTCCAAATACAGATAAGCAGCAAAGGATGTAATATTGAATTATTCTGCCAGTCTAGAGGTGACCCTTCTGAAACAGGCTTGAGGCCCACATGTGCATGGCAATGCGGTGAGGTATATCCCACTACTGCTTTCACTATATCTTTTCTGTGGCTAGGAGAGGGCTTCAGTCCTCAGAGCTGTCAGCTGGACATCCTTCCTGAGCACTAAATTTATTTTAAAAAGTAAATATTGCTGGGCTGATGTGTGCACTTAGCCTTGATGAAGTCATTAATGTGGTTTCCAGCGAACTGTTCATAAAATTCATGGCTGCACTTAATTGCTACCATGTTCTTCCTCCTCACATATTCTTATATTAATAAGAAAAAATGCTGAAAGCCCTAATAAACTACACACAGAAGAGGAATGCTTGAACTGCAGTTAGCTGGTCACATCACCACAGATATGCAGGCCAGTTGTCAAACGGGAGATTGTGTGTCACTGAAGGCACTGAATAACGGCGCAGCCGGCGAGGTGGCTCGAGCCCAGTTCTCCTGACCCAAATGCCACCAGCAGACACATGCTGATGAGTAGGAGGGGGGTACAGCTTGTTTACTCTTAGAGTTGTGTCACTTTCTTTGGTTGGCGCTCTGCTCCCGCAATGCTGAGCTGTGGGCTCACTGAAGAAGACAACTCACTGCTATTCTCCTAGGAAAAGGTAGGGTTGTCCCACCAGGGACAGTTTTTCTTCCCAAGAATTCCTGTGTGGTGTTTCTGAACTTACATCTCTACAAAGGGCCAGGACAATGCCTGGGTGCTGACCAACCTGCTTAATTTGGGGCTTTCTTTTGGAAAAAGGGAAAAAGGAGAGCAGGAGGCTAATTAGCTGATGGGTGTATCAAATAATTTCAGGTACCTGAACTTATTTTTTGCCTCTAGCTTGGTACAGACTGAAAGAGTTGTATTTATCTCACTTAACTTTAGCTCTTTGAAAGCTAAGCTTCTTGTCTAAACAAATTGTTTAGTCTCTCTGTATGGTTAGCACCTTCAGAGGGCATTAATCCCCCCTCTTTAGAGGTATTTTAGCCCTTGGTAATCTCTCCTGACTCCTGATCCTAATCATCGTTGCTGTTTCTCTAACTCCCGTCTCCAGGGGAAATTGGAGCAGTGTCTGCACAGAGACCAGCATTTCAAGGGCATTGCCTCGATACTCGTGTCCTACGAGAACAAGATCTTTTGCTTTGTAGGCATATCACAATGTAGTGAGATCAGTGGAGTCAGGCCAAGCAGGCATTCAACCGCACGTATCTAATTTATGCCAACACGCAGTTTCTGGGGGACTTTGTCAGAGAGCCAGGATCCTCCTCCAGCCAGGTTAGATGGCTTGTGCTGCAGAATGGACTGACGTGCACAATCCAAACTACTGCGGTGGCTTTCCTTTTAGTGTGTCTTTCGTACTGGCCTGGGGTTTTGGCTCTGGGGACAGACTAGTGGTTAATGAGGACTTGCCACCCTCTGCTGCAGAAATAATTTGGTCCACTACTGAAATTTGGCCTGGGAAGCATCTGGCTGTGCATAACACTACATGCCACCTCTAGACAAGACGGAAAACATGTTTTCCCACTAGCCACTGTGGGTGAAACAAGCTGTAAGCACAGCATAACTATCCTGGGCAGGATTTAGCCAGAAGATGGGGAATGAGACCTTCAATTTGAAGTCTCCTGGCTGTAGCAGAATCAGGAAAAAACCCCTTTGTTCCCATCTCCCTCCAGAAGCTGACGTTCAAAGCTTAGCAAGAGGCATCAACAAAATGTTTGAGGGCTAAACGTATCACCATCTGGAATGGGATTGCCAGAAAGAGAGCGAGAGAAAGACTCTTTTTTCGCATGTAACTTGTTTAATAAAAATAAAATTCCTCTTGCATTTCTGACATGGGACTGTAACCACTCCACCCTAACTCGCTTTGTCATGCTCAGATCTATGAAGTAAGAGGAAATTATAGAAATTTATCATGTCTGGGTTCTCAGGATTGATTATGACTCGCTGCTTTTATCTTCCAAACAGTCACTAAATCTAATTGCCTTGTTGTAATGGATTAACCCCTGTGGTCCACAGTAGCATTTATATTGTGTTCAAAGAGACTGTTACGGAGTTAGGGTACTTTTTTTCAGCAATATACTTTCATAATATGTAGGCGCTCTTTGGGCATAACTCACCCTTTGTGGGTCTTGGGGGTCTAATTGGCTCATTGCACTGCCTTTCTGCAGGGGATGAATTTCACATCACTTTGGGAGCAAGTATAGGTGGGTCAAAGGGCCTTCCACAGCATAACCATTTCTTTTAAATTACAATGCAAGCAGATTTTGAAACCCTGCGTTCAAACATCAGCATCTGTATTGTAATCAAAAACATTCCCTTGCTGATATTCGTGGGATTAGTATTATTATTAGTCATAGGATCTTAGCCCTTGGGAGACCTGAACTCTAGGGTCAAGTCCCCAACAAGGAGCTGTATAAATACAGACCCTGTGTTAATAAAGCTACCACCTAAGCTGTCTTACGTTGTGTTTGCCGAGGGCTAATGGCTTACACACAGGCTCTCCTGGTGACTCAGCGGGTCCTGGTGACTCTCCAAGTGTTGGTAACGAGATCTTGTACCGCAGCAGTAGGCGTGAGGCAAGAGACAACAGATGGTTTTGGGCAGCAGTGGCAAGGGAAGGAGACAACTGACCAGTATCTTTGGAGGTGCAATAGGAGAACAATGTTTTAAGGAGGGATGTGGAAGAGGAAAATGCAGCAAAAATGAAGAGAAAGGGAAAAATTCAGAGGAATGAGGGACAGGATCTGCAAAGACGTCATGTGGGGTAGGGCCGCCAATGTTAAAGGAGGGACACAAGTGTCCCTGTTTGTATCAGGAGGAAGGAAGAAGAGAGCTTGGAAACAGAAAAGGAGCAAAAGAAATGGCACCAAAGAAATGAGAAAGATTTGAAAGCACTGACTTGGAGAAAGTTCAAGAAAAAAGGGAGACAAAAGGGATGACAGTGAGGCAAATGTGAGGCAGGCAAAATTGCACTGAGGGGTTTGGTAATATTAGGATGTAGAGGTGTCTGGAAATAGCTAAAAAAATATTTAGCTAGAAGGTCAGCAAAGTTACAGGAAGATGTACGGGGTAAGAGGGAAATCAGCCAAGTCTTGGACTTGCCACAAGAGTCTCTGCACCCAACAGGGGTGGGTGAGAAACAGCTGGGGGTGAGCCCCAGACGTGGGAGGTGGGACAGACCTGACAAGGGGAAGGAGACACAAAAAAGAAAGGTTGGAGTGAAGAAGTAGGGGCAGAACCCACCACCAAAGCAGACACCAGCAAAGGAGATGCTAGAGAGAGCGTGGGCCATGCGTGATGAAACCAGGTCTAATGGGCAGCCAGTTGGTAGACAGGGAGAGGTGGTAGCCTTGAATCTGACCAGGGATGTCAGGACAGCAGGTACATATGGAGATATGCCTTTATTTAAAAAGCCCTATAAATGAGGCTTGAATCAGGTCTGAGGTTTATAAAACAATTTTAAATGGAATTATTTCAGATTTATTTTAAAGTGAATAGGAAGCAGTTGTGATCCAGGCTCCACAGTCAGAGTAAATCTAATCTAACACATTTTCTTCTTTCACCACGCAAGACATGACTGCAATCTCAAATCAGTGTAACTGAATGTTTAGTAGCTTCAAGCAAAAGAATAGAGCAGGTGAACGCATTTCTTTAAATTGCTTACTCAAAAGAAGGGCAAATTGACAGATACATTTTTGTGAGTGCACAGTTGCTCATATTATTAGTTTTATTTGACTTTTTGCAATGTACTTTTAATTAAAACAATTAGGGTAATTCTTGTCTTAACCATTAGCAAAATAATTGCTTTTAAAGATCTCATTCACTCCCAAGTTGATTTTATATCCTGATTGTCATACTGATAAATGTTTAAATGAGGTGCTTCACAAAAATTTTCATTGGAAAATGGAATTTGTTTAAAGTCTGTTAAATGAAAATAACTTTTAAGTACAGAAATAGCTATGAAATGCTTTCCCGCTGTTTGTACAGCTTGAACAGCACAGTTTAGGTTGTGCTGAAATGGCTCAAGCTGAACTTTTGTTTCACCTCTGAGTTTGGTACAATGGTTTCCAGAGGTTAGTTCAGGAGACTGCATTGCTGATCACTAACTAACTCGACATCTTCTGACCCATCTTTAACTCTGATTTTTTCCCACTATAGCAAGTCACAAGGATTCACACGAGCAGGCTGAGATTACTGTGTCTAGGGATACATTATTACTGTGGGTATAACCATGACATCTTTGCAAACAACAAACCTTTCTTATCTGAGATGAGCTTAACTGTACTACTCAGAATCTGTATTGCAGAATAATTTATAGCAGTTCATTGGGACACAAGCTGATACAGAGAAAGAAAACAACATTTGTACATTTTTATGCACAGTTTCTGCAGGGAGCTGTAGCTTGGGTTAACTGTTTCACTGCCTTTTAAGGAAATTTGTCAATGACTGTAGACCGCAAAAATTTGCCTGTTAAGAATGCAAATTCAGTGCTGCTTTCCCTATGCACACATTTTTATGCAAGCTAAGGTACTTCTGGATGTTTCTGTGGTGTGTTTCAGCATCCATATTTTGAATATTAGTATAACCTTGGTTTCAATTCTATCTAGTGGCAATGAGTTCCCCAAGTGAATTGTGCACAAAGGCTTTTGAGAAGGTATTAGCAATGCTTGAGAAATCTGCTTTCGTTTCAAAGCCCAGGCAACGCTGGGGTTGTGGCTTCTCTGTGGCAGCCCTGGTGACAGCCCAGAGCCCTATTATAGCACTTTCAGGTGTGCTCGCACGGTGAATGTGTTCACATCGTAGACAAGTGCACTTACGCAAACCCACCGGCTCGCGTCCTGAGGACCTGACCTTTTCCTTGGCAAGTGGCCACGATGTTTCGTGAGCACACGAGCGCGTGTGTTTCTGCATGTCAAACTTAGAAGGCTGATTCCAGTGAACAGAATATGATTTTTTTTTTTTTAAAAAAAGCAACAGCAAAACAAAACAAAACAAAATAAAAAACCCAAAGCAAAATAAATGTCTAGTCTCAAAATGAATTTGACACCAGAAAGCTTCTCCCATGTTCAGACATCTGCAGAAGGCCCAGGCACTGGCAAGAGGAGGATTTAAACAACAAACTAAACAGTAGAGTACTGTATTTATGTGGGACCAACATGACAAAATCTATTTAGGTTTTATACCAAAAGCTTAACCTTTTGCAGTCTGTGGGTTTGAGCTGCACTAACAAGAAGCAATTACTGTGGTGGATTTTTTTTTTTTTTTGCTTACGGTGTAAGGCCCCAGGCTTCTCAGTGTGGCTTCTCTCATAGCTGGCACACAATAACAGGGGTATATGCCAAAGCTGCTCTTACTTCTCCAAGGCAATGAATCAAAAAGAGCTGTGGTCTTTTAATCTGAACGCTTTCTTTTGCTAGGCTGAAAGTCCATTGCTTTCTTAGAAACCAGACAGACATTGAAATCCCTCCTGCTCTCTCATGTATTCCACCATAGATAGCTCACTGGAGGCATATATGCACACATTTTGACTAAGCAACATGATGGATGAGGAGTCTGGTGACATAAAAAGTGCAATTTGCTTTATTTAGATGTCTGCACCTCTCCTGTAAAGAGTGGATTACAAGGATGGGCAGAGCAATCCTTCCTTTCATGCTGGTTGTTGGCTCCCAAGATGTCTCAACATGGAAAACAGCTCCAATCACATATTCAGGGAAAGAATAAAGGCCAGAGTCAACAAAAGTTCAGATTCAACAAGTTATTAAGAGCTCCTAAGTGTGTCTAGGCTCTTCACTTTCCCTTGGAGTCTCAGGATTGACTTGGTGCCCTGAGATTTCATGATCTTCTGTCAACAATTAGCCAGAAAATTAAAACTCATAACAGCATAACAGCATGTCTTTACATGGCAGAAAAATCTGCTTGCATGCCAAGAAACAGAATTGGAGATTCTGTGGGAACACTGCCATTTGGAGACACCTGCCATAAAGCTATTTATATATGCATGTAGATATATGTGTGCATGTATCTGTCTGTGTGTGTAGGTGCACACATCTACCCATAAAGTGGATGATGAATATGCTTGATACATTTGAGACAAGACAATGTATTTTCTTCTCCAAATTTCACCTTTATTCAGTTTTTGCAGTGCCCTCAGATGATTCTTTCAACATATTTTTGAAAACGATTCCTCTGAGTTTGATTTCATTGCATGGATTGATCACGACCACAACAAACTGAAGGGCTGATCTAATAATCATTCACCAAAAAGAGGAGTTTTCCATTGGAGATAGATATTGCCTAAAGACTAAGGGGACTGGAATTGTTAATTGGGTACACATACATGACACCTGGAGTCACAGCTCCCTCATTCAGTAGTAACTGAGTATAACTGAAAAAATACATAACCAGAGGATTGAATTGTTTTCATGGAGATATAATCAGTTTGAACAGCTGGAAGAGCCACTGTAGTTCAAGTCTATTCTAAGATTTATTTTCTAGGAAAATTATTTTATTTTATAAGATGTATGTGTTATAATCAGACTGCAGGCTAGTAATTCACAAAAAATGTAACCAATAAGTCCTACCTCATTTTTTGGATTCCATGATTCCCTTGAATTTATCCCATATTCCATATTCCATGTTCATGATTACTTATTAAATAATTTTCACAAATGATTCTGAACTCATTGGTCAGTCATGGCCAGGTTTTTAAATGGGAGTGTCCACAGTTTACTCAGTTTGGATTATCTGTTCACATGATATGTTTGTACACTTACTGCTTTAAACAAAGTTATTTGTGTAATGGATGCAGCTACAAATACTCATAGCTGATGATGCACATTACTTTGAGAACTCTTAGAAGACTTCCTTGTAATTCATGGCATGGAGAAAATCCCCAGCAACGATTTTTTTTTGCTAAAATGTTTTGGATTAATAAAAAATAAACAGAACACAAGCAAAAAAAAAATTTCATCTGTACATGAATTGTGTACATGCATGAATATTGTAAGAATATAAATTCTGTTTGCTCAAGTCGTATTGATATGAAGCGTGCATTCCTTTGTGTGTTTTTTTGTTTCTAATGAATGCCTCAGTCAAATATTTTTACAGTCTATGACATTCCTGCTTTGTTAGAGGTCTGACTGAGGCTTCAGAAGCTAACTTTTTGCTACATCAAATATTCTGCTATGAAAATGCACCCTTTTTTTTTTTTTAATAGCTTTTACCATTAGTGCTTTAGCTTAGTACAACAGTAAGTGACACAATGGAAGCGCACATGGTCGTGCAACCTTCACCTGTTTTACCGAGTATGATGCAGAGGAAATTCTGTAAATCACAAATACTAACCATAGCCAGTGAGCATCAATGGCTGATCTAGCTCAAATGATACACCTGTGGCAGAGACTGGATCCCAGTACCTGTGCTTTTATGTATTCAGACAGATGCTATTTCAGCTCTGCTATCTACACAGCCCCTTTTAGGAAAGTATATGTTTTACTATAGTTCATTTTATGGCCCTAAAGATGAGCAGTTGCCATTTCCTGGAGCTAAATAGACAATGGACCTGCATTTATAGCTTATAGCTGACTACTTTCCTGCTATCTTAGTTAAAGGCAAACAAGAGCTCTTGTAATTTAGCTGGGAAGACACTGCTCCATAGAGGGAAGAAATCATCTACATGTTGATGCTTAAACCCAGATTATTTTGTACACAGGAGCCAGGGACCAGCCAACTCCTCATCCAGAAGCTGTAAGGCAGCCGGCTGTGGAGACCTGCTGGCTGACAGGTTTGGAGCTGCCTAAAGGCTTGAGATGAGGAGGTAGACCCCAGATTTGGAGAAGTCCAAGTCAGGAGACCCAGGACTCTTCATGGATGCCTGGGTCATCCATGACAGGGGGCAGAAGAAAATGTATCCATGTGTGTTTGCTAAAGTAAGAAGGAGAACATGTTTCATGGACATTGCATGCAAACAGGAATGTATAGAAGATACCTTCAGGAGATGTTGCGGGTTTATTGTCTTCTTAAAAATTGTTCTTTCAGTTTTTCCTCCTGGGCCAGGCTTTCTAGCTGTCCTCCCATCCTTATATGAGTTTCACTGTTGTCCTCTGGCTTCTCCCTGGTCAGTGTATACTCTTCCTTAAGAGAGGTGCCAGAACTGGGTGCTCTATTTATCTCAGCTGGGGACATACTGATACTGAAGAGAGCAGGAGGGGTGCTTCATGGTCTTGTGGACTACCCTGCTCTTTGTTGCATTCACCTTTTTTCCCACGACAGCATGACAGCATTGATGTACAATCACTCCATTTCTGATCCACTGTAACGTCTTGACCTTTTTCAACACAACTGCCAGTCATCCTCATCTTGTATTTGTGCAGTTGATTATTCCTACTCCAATCTGGACTTTTGCATGTGCTGTTATTAGATTACACCCTGTTCTTTCAGACCATTTCTCCACTTTGTTCAGTTCATCCTGATCCCAATCCATTCTTACAGCATGCATGCAGCATCTCCCATGCTGTTGATACCTTTACGTTTATGCTGTCCACCATGCAAGTCATTTGTGAAAATACTGGAAGTGCCAGACCAGGGCAGACCCCTCCACATGTTTTATTTACTGAAACCTGAGCTTCATTTTCAGGGAGGAGATAGAAGAACTTCTGAGTTCAATAGCATTAATCACCATCGTGATCTCCTTAAAGAAATGCAGAAAGTTTAGCTGAGGATTGGAGTGGGTGTTCAGGGTGCAGAATATCTTACAGCTGTAAATGCTGATACATTGACAAATACTGCAAAAGAAGGCACACGAGCAAGATAGCTCTGGGCAACTTCTCTTGATTCTCTCTCTACCTACACACACTGCCATTAGGTGACCAGATGGGTCCAGAACTTCATCTTGTGCAAATATCTACTAGATTACAGCAGCTGAGCCTCCAGCTTCTTGTCTCCAGAGCTGCAAATCCAAAACCTTTCACACATACAAAGTTAAGCTGGAAAGCGAATTTCTTCACTAAAACCCACAGAGGTGTCAAAGTGCCCTGGCACTCCACAGGATTTTGTTCTTTTTGTGTTAGAAAGGTTTGGCTGAATTAAAGAGGTCACTTTGTATAATAAAGTGGAAAGTTTTCATCTGTGATATTCTTCCTGGGCTGATACTAGTATACATTGTATGGTCCAATAAAAACTTAATTAAAAATAAGGCTGCTAAAAATGATGACGAAAGTATTGGGGGGGGGGGGGAAGCTCCATTTTGGAAGTGAAATGAAAGCTTCAAGTAAATGCTGAAGAGTGCATTACATGTAATCTTGAAAAACTGTCTATGAAATCTCAAGAATTTTTAGAAATCTATTGATTCCTTATGGCAAGTGATTTATGTAAAGTTATGAACATTAGTGTAATTAGGGTCTTTTACTGGTAAAAAAACCCCCAATGACAAGAAAACTTAGTATAATATATTTATATACATATTTGTGTATTTCATAAGTGGTTCACTGTAACATGCAAATTCCTTGGCTCTCAACACAGCCCTACACAGATGGTGAACTTTAGTCAGCTAAATAAGTGGAACATTTCACTTCAGACTTTTCCTTTTATCTTCCACCTTTCTCTGCTGTTTCCCTCCCATCTTTTCTGCCAGCTACTCTGCAAAGAAGCCTGGGAACGACTATAGGGCAGTCTCCTCAGATCGCTTAATATTACTTCTATGGAGACAGCCTGAATTCAAAGGATCTGTGTGAGAGACTGGGAAGATCTTCATTTCTCCCTTGGCAGCACTTTTATGCTGATAAATAGCAGTTTGCTCTGCATGTTTCAGTTAGGAGAGAAGATCTGCCCAGGCTGACAGCATTAACAGCCTCCTCCTAGAGTAGATGCAACCCCTTTCAGCTCATTTAGGACAGCACATACACAAGCTATAGAAAGCCTGCATCGACTTTTAAACTAGATTCATGCAACTCATTTCCAATATGAACACCGTAATTCCTTGGCTGTGCCAAAGCACCCCAAACACGTGCTCATTCTGCAACGATTCGCTAAGTGGCTTCATAGCTGCTCAAGGTTGGAATGGGGACACCATAGTAGATTAATTGAGTTGATTAATTTAAGACCAGAAAGGCAATGAAGACATATTTAATGTAGTGGTCCACCTATCAGATTATGCGCAGTTACCTGGCTATAGACTCCATTAATTTTTGTTTGATAAAGCCATAATTTTGCATTGGCTAAAATATACCTTTGACATTTTTATAGCCCCTTGAAAAGTTCCACAAGTGAATATTTCATTGCTTTCCTTGTAGTTTGTGATGTTTAATCACTTCCATTGTCATATTTTTATTTGTAATTTTTAGGGCCCTCACTCCCATTATCCCTTTCTCTGACTGACTAAAGACCCACTGTATGCTGGGTCTTTCCTCCTTGAGAACATCTTCACAGACTTTAATTGCATCATTGCTCAATTATCTTCCTGATAAACTCTATGGCCTGAGCAATTTTGACTGAGATTGAGTTTCTCATTGAGATTTGCTTTCCAATTTTCCAAAATGTCTTTAAATATGGAGTCACTAGGAATGTATGTATAAAATATTTCAGCATTGGTCTCACCAATACTTGTATAAAATTGACTTCCTGCTTACCACCTTTCTATTCATATTTAGAGTTTGTCCTTATCCAATAGTGTCTTCTTGGGAGTCGATGTGCAGTAGCTCCTTTTCTGCGATATTGCTTTCAAGAAAAGAGTGCCTGACTCTGATCCAAGGTCAGACCTTTGACCCTAGGGGGACATTTTTGCATTTACATATATTAAATTTGAGGCATGAAGTTAATTTTTGTGTGAAAGGTCTGTGGAAAAAAGGGGACTGACTTAATGAGAGTTTTGTTGACTTACTCCCACACAGAAGCCATTCACTTCGCCTGCCAGACAAAATTGGAGACTTATCTGGTTTCTAATAATGAAAAAAATAAATCTGTTTTGCTCTCTGCTGTAGACAAAGTTTTAAATAGAGATAGGCACAGGCTATAAGCTGGTATTTAGATATGGATGCAAACCTTCCTATGGCCTGAACTAATGGATGGAGAAGTTACCTGGAGACATTTGATGGCCAGTCCACTTGCATTAAGACTTCTTGAACTGCCATACAGCTGAGGGTGAAAGTCTATGAGATAAATATGTCTGCAAAAGCGCTGTTAGCCTGCGTGAGACATCTGGCTCTTTCCTCTGACCTGAAGAGAGCTTGATATTAGTACGCAATTTCTGTTTAGCAAAATACATTTTTCTCATTGCATTTTTTTCTTCTTTTTACAACAGCCTTGGGTACATTTTCCTATTGCTTTGGCAAATGGGTCAAACTCCTTTTCTTTTACTCCCCTGATTTCAATAACCTGATTACTACCAGTTGCGTGGTAGCATAATATGTGTAATGTTTTACTCTGTATACTTTATTGAGCATGGATGTTGGACTCTAGCTTTTGGCTGGGACTGGCCAGGAGAAGGAAAGGAAGTAAGGTCTGTCTAGTCCCTGATGAAAAGATGAAATTTCCAGATGTTGAGGGTTTTGTTTGAAAATATGCTTTCTCCTAAGTGTGAAATACCTTATTTCAAAACCAAAGTCAAAAAAGAAAGATAACAGACCAGTTTCTTTTATAATCTCCCTTTCAATATTGTAATTTTTATTCATTCTTTTCTTCTTTCTCTAGCTCATGTTAATCCCACAGATGGTCAGGAGAATGGGAGATTCATAGCAAGGTCTATTGATCCTTTCATTTGCTTTGTTGCAAAGAAGTGCACAGTGAGCTAGGTGGTAACCCTAATTCCTGCCCTCTCCTTTCCATTATCCTCAGGGAAAATCCTCCATTTAATATTTCCCAATCAGATGTGGTATTTTCCTGCTTTTGGATCATTGCCTCTGTCAGTGTACAGGATAAGCATTCACTGGAACAAACAAATACTCCCTGATTGAAAAGATGGCTGTCCCTGCTTCATTATCACAAAAATTCATTATCACCACATGCTGAAATTAGATAAAAAGTGATGAAGGTTGCAGAAGGAGACATGTGCCCTGGTTCATGCAGCTACATAATGCTCAGGAATGTGACTTTCCACCAGTCTCTCTTCTATCTCCTTGCTTCCAGGCTCCATCAGGATACATCTGAGCCATTTTGTCCCAGAGCTCCTATTTAATTACGCCTGTTTTTCTTTTTCACCAGACCTCTAGCTCCTTGTCTGATCTTAACTCCCCTCAACTTACTCTCTTCATGTCTTGTATGACAGAAGTAAGTATTTTTTCTGGGCTCTGTACTTACAAAGGGTTGAAGCATTTTGATGACACTTCAAGAGAAATTCAGCTTGAAGGGAGTGCATGGCGTGGAAAAAATTCAGACAAACCTTCAGAGAGAGACAAATGAACACAGGTCCTATGACGAAAAATATCATACAGCATTAAGGCAGGCAGAACTAAAAACCCTGAAGTTAAAATCTGCTTTATAGGTCTTAGAGAAGATAAGGTACATCTGATCTTCAGGAAATGCTGTACCCCTTCTTCTTTACCATCTCTTCTACTATTGTAAGCAAGATGCTCAAAAGCCCCCAGGCAGTCCCCCTCTGCCTACCTTCTTGGCCAGCAAAAAGTCAAATCTAGTTGTAGAAAGCTAAGAAAAACTCAAAACTCATGAACAAACAAACCAAGACACTACCCTGTCCAAGGTGGATTTTCAAATGGCAGAAGTCACCAAGTCCACCAAAACCACTGTTAAGCTAGTCTGGGGGTAATCTGCTTTAGGTGCTTTGAGAGATACTCTGGTGATGGGCACCACTATAACACCCTAAAATTGATAGCCTAGATTTTTATAAATGATGAGAGCTGCACGCTGCCCTAAGGTTAGCAGAAGTGCGACGTGCTTAGTTTTATTTATGTTGTGTTTCTTTTCTTTTCTTTTCCAACAGTGAATACTGTTTAAATTACAGAATAAACTTCCACCAGTCCTGATAATAGGGGTGGGGGATAAGCCTGGCTTGTAGCTCTGAGTAATATATACCCCTCACCCCAACACTGCAAGATATTAGCTCAAGGCTTGTCAGCCTCTTGGGTTTTAATTAATGAAGTTCCTGTTAAGGACATTTTTTTCATCACTTGCTCTATTCCAACACATTTCTTTCATTTGAAACCTGAGCGCTCTGCCAAGCAGGCCCACAATGTCAGAAGGGGAGGGAGAGCCTGTCTAAACTACAGTCGTCTCTCTGTTCAACTTGATTCAATTTAGTAGAATTTCACTTTGTCGAATGACAAGATGCTGTATTTTGACAGTTGCCTATTTATGCTAAAGTGGAGGCATAATAAAATCAGTTTGGCGTCTGGCTCGCTCTATCTGTAGCTTTTACTTAAGAATCTGATGATCCTTTTTTTTGGTTTGACTGACATTATTCTTTAGCTTCTGATTTGCTGTGTTGGACTGTTTTCCTGTGGGGTTTTTGTTTGTTTATTTGTTTGGGTTGTTTTTTTTTTTTTTTTTGTTGTTGTTAAATAAAAGCTTTCCTAAGAAACTGGCATTCTCATCCTCGAACACACCCTTCCTCAGCTGCAAATCTAAAAAAGGAGACAGCATTGTTAAAAGGAAGGAATTTCATGTATTTTTTTTTTTCCTTTAAAACTTACTGGAAAAAGTTAAATGTAACAACCAAACAAAAAACTGCTACAGTTTTAAAGTAACAAATGCTGAGGCTGTGAGTAAGAGGCATTATGTTACTGAGGCAAAATTCCCTCCTGGGTTTGGTATGAAGTTTATCTGATGATGGGCTGACAGCTCATATGTTGGTGTGTTTGTATGTTCGTATGTTGGGCTCCCCACCATAACGTGTGACCGCCTTCCAGTAGCCCATTGAGAGACGTGACTGACATTTGTCATCTGCTCTCTGCTCTTTCTCATGTTTTCCCCAGGAGACAAGTGTATGCAACAGGGGATTTTGCTTTCCCAGGGAATATTTTTAAGTGCTTGCTGATTGTCCTGTGTTAGAGGGGGCAGCTCAGAGGTAGACGGCTTGCATTTCAGCAGAAGACAGTGAGTTTTGTGATGTTTATTAATTCCTGGGGAATTTGATTCTACAACTCAGCCCAGGCATTGAGAAATCATTCTCCTTACCCTTATTGTGGAAAATTCACTTGAGCCAGAAAAGTTATTTTGTTTTGTCTTGATCTTCATCCTGGAGCTTGTTTTGGATAGGGAACCCTAAGAACACCAAAGCCCTGCATTGCAGCAAGTCACACCTGGCATGGTGCATTAACAGCAACCGTTTTCCTTCCTCCCCAGATCCGTATTTCTGGCAGAAAGGAGACACAGCCTTTGATCCAAGCCCCAGAATGTCACACTCCACATTTAGCCTCATCACAGCATTTGCAATTGCAACTCAATTTGTGAGCTGCATCAAAGAGCACTTGTGTCAGAGCATTTCTGTGGTCCTCTCTACCTGAAGGCAAGAGGGTTTTGAGAAGGAAGAATTAAGAACTCTGGTCCTGGGTGCATCTCAAAACAAGACCTGCCTGCTAAAATAATGGTTTCCACAGGGTAGAACCCAGAAAGATGGACCACTGAGGAGCTATGCTACTCCTTCCATTTCTCACCTTTAGTCAGATAATAAACCTGGGCCCTGAGGCTCTAGCAGGTACCTGCTACTCACCCTAAACAGCCTGGCTATAGTCTTAGTTGCCCCAGTCTAAATCAAGCCTTGTCCTGTACAGACCCAGAAAGATTTTAAGGCATTTCTGTGATGCCATCCATGTGTTCTTTGTGCCCAAGTTGGTCTTGGATGCTGACTTTTCCTCTGGAGTTTTCTGAAGAATCAGTCCCTGTGTTGGTGCACATCAAGAAAAAAACAAAGTAGAAAAGCCACACTTAAACCCTTTGGTCAATAATATGCTCTATTTCAGAAAAATAAAGCCATGGTTTATGATCTGTATATTAGACCCACTGCAAAACTGGATTTTGGTACCTTCTGAACAAAGTAGTTGGTCATGGTCCTAATTAATTATAGTCACCACAAATCTCTATTCATGCCTGGGCACCCTGTTATCCCGATTATCATCACAAGGTTTTCTTTCAAGCTGAGCACTTAACTGAAGCCCTGTCACCTGGAGGGAGGAAAAGCATTGATTTCCAGCTTGTTTTCATGCCAGCCATGGGGAGGTCCTACCCTTCACCCCTGGCTCCAGCCTTGGTCCCAGAGCTGGGCTCTCCCTCAGCAGCATTGCAACCAGGCACAGCTCTGCACCACGCATTGGTGTTAAAGCCTTTAACAGGATGGCGGCTGTTATAAACTATAATGGGAGCCTATAATTACATGAATAGATCATCTATCTTTATTGAGGCCAGCATTAGAATCTCCTTAAAATTTGTGGCTAGTTGTCATTTGTGTAGGTTGTTTTTTCTTACGTGCATGTTGGCCAAGAATTACAAGCATCAAGTAATTTCAAGCTCTGACTTCGTGCTGAGCCATCTCAGGGATGTCAGACTGGAGGACATCACCTGGATAACCTAATCTACTCCCCTGTGAGTAAAGATGCAACAGATGCTAAGCCTGGGAGGTCCCCTAGGGGCATTTTCTATGCACAAATCCAAACAACATTGGCAACATTCCCTAACACTTCGCAAAAAAAATCAGATCTATAGCTCAAGAAAGCAAAACAACCTCAAAACCACAGTATTGCACAGGATGAGCCCTGGAGAGACTCACCAGTGGTTTGTGTCACTTGCAGGACACTGGACAGTGAAAATGTCCAAGGAATCTAGCCAATGCACAAAATTATTGCAAATCTGATATGAAGAAAATTTTCATGTGACTGATGAGTGGTTCAAACCTGAGCACAGGAGCAAAAAGAAATCCAGAGGGAAGCAACAGTGCACCTGACCTCATGTCCCATGTCAGACTGCTGCCAGTCTCTGATGAATCTGAGAAAAATAGGGAAAAAATAAACACCAGAAATCAGCGGCCAAGTTATTCATCAAAGGTGGGAAAAAAAATCTTCCTGGCCTCTCTAGGCATTCAGTGGAAACCCTGAAGCATGGAATTAATTAAATACAAAGAAACATAATTAATTTAATTAAATGCAGTCCTTTTAAAAAGGGTTGCTCTGATTAATGCCTGCTCCTGCAAAAGCTTATGAATATATTTAGCCCCATTCCCAAAGACAACATTTGCAGGATCTTGATTAGAGCACCTAAAAGCTCACTAATATGAGTGCAAGCGAATACCTTGCACTTACGGTGTGAAAGCAGACACAAGAAACGCGATTGTAAACAACACACTCAGAAAAGAGATCAAAACATCCCTCGGTTTAATACCTTCTGGGGCCAGGAGGCACCATTCAGCTCACCCAGACTGACTCTCTGCATAATGCCAACCACAAAACCTCACTGGGTGATTCTCACATTAGGTCCATCAGACTCTGATCCAGCCAGATCCTGCCACCCATTTCCATAGCATAAGGTTTGGTGGGGGTTTTTTGATACATCGATTTCACCCTCTGATAGCATTTGGCAGTGGCTGAGGTCAAATTTATTAAGTCAAACCATTTCCCAATTAAGTGGCAGACCTTATCATATCATTGGTCTTAATCAGTTCCCACACAACAAAACCAATTAAATAAAACATCCCAGCTGAAAGCTTTGGAAATGAGTCTCAGTCTCCATCACCCCCAACAGAGTTTGGGAAACTAAGGCTCAGAGACTGACAGTTTGTTACCATCGCGTGGTCACGTATTCCAGGATTTAGTAGATCTTCTGTATTTCCTGATCTTCAAGATCTGGTGAAATGGCTGTGCTTTTTTTTTTTTTCTTCCCTACCAGATGTCTTGCAGGGATGTTTTCCTAAAAGTCTGGAAGTCTTATTTGGAGAGTTGTGTTAGGTTTTATGGAAGAATGACCAGCTTGTCACTTGTCATGTATATTTTATTCTTTAATATTACTAGGTTATCTCCTCAACACAGCTAATGTGCATCATCTGCAACTATCAGAAGTTACAGTCCTCTGCATTGTCAGTTACAGGGCCAGGAAAATTTTCTCCATGTCAGATTTGCCCATGAATTTGGGTGTTGTTATTTTAACTGTTGCAAACAGTGAATATTACTGGAGCAGAATTTGTAGCTTTTCACCAGTTCACTACTCCTAACACTATGAATACTTTGATTTCTTATTAATGGGATTAATAAAGGTTTTAAGAATGAGCATTGTGATTCTTCAGAAATATTGCCAGTTTTTCAGTGAATTTACTTCTCTGTGAGAGACACTATAAATATTAAAAGGCTTGTTATTTTTAATTCAAGCTCATCTTTTTGGTGTTAATTCTTCTTTTTTATTTTTAGTCACAAGTAAAGCAAATGTTAATATCCTCTATCTCCAGATAGGAAGCAGATGCAAGAGGTCTTAGCTGTTCTTCCCAAGGCCTGTTATGAGTTTTGGCTCAAACGTCAACATGAGTCAACATTTTACTTTTAGTGACAGGTTGGTTTAGTTTCCTATTTAGTATTGGTCGAAACACTGCAAATCCCCCTTAGAGACAAAACACTGACTCCTTAACAGAAAATTGTTCTAAAAGCCTTAGTGAAATTTTCCAAAGTATTTTGTGCGTTTTCTCCCCATTTCCCTGAAATTGCAGCGAGAAGGAATTTTATCATCAAAGTGAGCAGAACTGGCAAGGCATGAATGGACACAAACCAAAGAGGCTCCCGATCGCGTCTGTCTTTGATGAGATCCATACACTGCACCTATGTGCTCTGTCTGCAGGGATATCCCAGCTGTCACGCTAGTGTTTCATCTGCAAATTTCAGTTCCCCTCCAGACCTTGAAGAAGTGACTAGAATTTGCCCAGAGCTCATACAGTTCATAGCATTACCTTTATGGAATCCCTCAATCTTTTCTTTTTTGCTAAAGGGGTTATTTCTTGCTTCCTCGTTGGCCATATAAGCAGCCGTTGGGTTGTAGGAGAACTAACTTCCACACAGGTGCTTGAACAGTAGGGCACCCCAGGCCCTTGCAACTCAAGCTAGGCAGATACAACTCTTTTTGTGAAAAAAACTCAAGGTTGCTACTTTGCAAAAAATGCAGGCAGTTAGGAAACTTGCTGGAGGAATAGCAAAGTGCAGGTTCAAATCCTGGCCGTGAACTGGGCTGAGCATGGATTTCAACATGGCTTTTGCACAACTCAAGCAGTAGTTGTGAGCACTGGACAGCTATAAGTTGCCCTCACCTATTTGTCATCAAAAGGTACACGCAAATTTGCAAAGCACTTCCATTTTTGAAGAGGCAGGATTTGCTAATGGAAAAGATACTTGTTGAAAACAGATCAATCAAAATCCCTGTTGATCAATCAAATTCTCAACATAACCTCTGCTTGGCAGTGGGGCAAGGAGTGGCTCCCTTATTCAGCCTACATTGTGCTTGTCCCACCTGAATTAAGGTGGTACCAACTCCGGGTGCTGCCTCCGGGTACCAAGTGTAACACACCAGCAACAGGCTATAGCAATATCCATCCGGACCATTATAACCTTGCTTAGACCTTCAGGTTTACATGGCACCATGTAGTTACAACAGAGGCACAGAAAAACGTAGACTATCATCAGGTGGACTCAGATGTCTGAACACCACAACACCACAAATTAACCTCAGGTATAAGCTAAAGCGAATTCCCTCTGCCCACTCTTCTCATCAGCTAGATTTCATTATCTGTCAAAACCCTGATGCCAAAGGCAATTTTTTGCATATCTGTCTCTGCTATCTTGTTTCACTTTCCACTCCCTCCAAATAAGCATCAAGTCCTGAACGCTGCTGTTCTTAATTCAGGCATCCTTGGGGGCTTCTTTCTCTTTCATTTGTTCCAAAAGGACCTGGCAAATGGCATCAAAGAATCAATTAACTCTGACTTTGACTTCCACAGTCAGCCCTTCCTGCCCACGGGTGACAATAGGGAAGGGGATTTTGTGGGGCTGTGCCACTGAGGACAGCCTGAGCTGAGGATGCTCCGTTAGGGTCGATGGGGAAGGAGACACAACTGTGCCAAGACTCTGACATCTTTTGCCTGCCTGAAGCGCTCAAAGCTGCAATGAGTCTGAGAGCAGAGACAGGCTTAAAAGAAAAGAAAAATCATTTTCCTTCTAGCTGTCAAAATCCCATATAAATTGATCAGGTTGCAGGAAAAGGATCCTGTTACTGCACTGAATTTGATCATCCCTTCATATGCTATTTCCAAAACTCTGAGCTTTAAGTGAATTCTCCCCCCCTGGTTTAAAAACAAAGCAGAAAGCTGGACATAGATGTGACATGGGGCAATCACTTCACAAAATACTAGAAGGAGTATGATGTACTATTTCACATAGACTCTGAAAACATCATCTTGATACCCAGACTTTGCCAACAGGATGGCAAGAACTTAATTTTGAACTCTAATCTCTAATCTAATGTGATCACAACAAACAGCAGACTGGTGAACACACTGACTTTATTTGCCTTCGCTATATATTTAAAGATTTGTCTACACAGGGAAGCTGCTATGAAGTAAACTCAGGTGCGAGTTTTGCCCTGGCATCTCATCCACACACACTTTCTACAAGTGAGCATGAAGTAGGTTTTTCTACTGTAATTTGGGGCATTGGGAAGAGATTTTCAAATCCCCAAAGACTTTGAACAGCTGTATTACTTGCCCATGTGAACTGCCTCAGAGTTAGGCACCTCACTGCTATTTATGCCAATGAATTTCTGTTCCAAAATCTCAGCTGTATCCCTGTCTGATTTAGTGCTTTCTGAAGACAATGTAAACATGGGATAAACTGAATAAATAACATAGGACTGCAGTAAAGACTGTACTGGGATTAGAAACTTGACATGCTTATCCATATGAATAAGAATCAGATTTGCCATTGAACTGGCTGTGATGAAAATGTAAGAAAGCTTTTGAGAATATTCGAAAGCTTTTCCCTCACTAATATATAGAAAACAGATACTGATTCCTAAATAATTACTGAGACAAGAAGTATGTTTCAACTGGAAAGCACAAAGCATCTAACTGCAAATATGATACATGGGAAGAATGACTCACCGTACAAACGGGGTTGATTCAAAATGGAATAATTTACTCTTGAAAGTGTCTGTTTATGGGATGACTTGAATGAAATATTGAAACTAAGGATTATAATACATTTACACTAAGCAGGAGTTTCAAGGACAGATGTCTGAAGGAAGAGGGAATGTATTACATAGGGGAGTGAAAGTGTTGTATTACTGCTAGAACATGGACTTGAAGTCCAGAAAAAAAATCATTATTCTGTTTGTAAGGCTTTGCACTGCTAAGACTGTATATATCTGTCTTTTGGGTAGAAAGATTTTTTTGCTGTACCTCAATTCCCCACTCTACCGGGTCAGAAATAGAACAATTCTCTGGTTTTTAGGGTCATTGTGTGGATTAATCCATTGATTTCTGTAAGCACATCCTGAATTCCTCAGATGATGTCAGCATCAGAATTGAAGGAGGCATTGTTTTAGGGAAAGAATAAATAGTCAGGAAGGATTTTGGTTCAAAGGAGCTGGAGGCAAATAGTATGAGCATCCTTAAGCAAAATTTAGATGACTTCACTGCTGACGATAAGGGAGTATTCAACAGTTTTACTCTTGAGAGCAATCAATATGTTAGAGGAAGACAGGACTTTTTTTATTAACCAGAAAACTTTGCTGGGTCAGTATTAGAAATGACAGTTAATTTTTTAAGCATTTACATTTAAAAAAAAAATCAGGTTGCCCTTCTCTAGCATAAAATGTTCAAAGTATTATGGAGATGACAGGATCAGCACTGAGATATTGCAGGCCCAGAGCACCTACCTCCCGGTCCTTGTCCTACACAACCTTGTATCCAGCTTGAATACACACTTTCTGTATGACTTGCAGCGAAGAATAGCTTTCAAAACCATCTTTTCCTTCTTACAGTTAGTGGAGAAGGTATTTAATTTACGGCAAAGGTTTCACAAAAGGATAAGCCTTAAGAGGCAATACAGAAGCTAAAGGCAATGGGTCTGAGATGATATTTCTTATTTTAAATTACAGCATCTTTTATCCCTGACTGTTGCTGGATGTCATTCTCTCTCTCAATCCCCCTTGTATCTGTTAAAGTATTAAACTAATCAAAATAGTAAATATTAATAAATCACAGGGCCTGCCATAACTTAAGGGATTCAGCACTAGGGAAAAATTTATTTCTATGATAAAATATTGCATGACTAGCAAAAACATTACAGAGCAACTTTCAGTTCCTCCAGAGCATTCATCTAGGTCTACTTCAGAGACACAGTAGTGTACGTAGTGATCAGTGCTGTAAACCATGGCTCTCAGCCTCTAGTTGGGGTTTCAGCTGCACAGGTATTATATATAATAGGTTCATCCCACCTACATGATGTGTTGTATAGAGGTATTGTTCTTCAATGCTTCCTATATCATCAATAAAAGAGACATAATCTGTTGACCTCATTAGGGAACCTAAACTAACTACCTATATACCTTGCCTTTGCAGGCTTTAGAGTCAGGTGAGACGGTCTGGACCCATGTGCATTGGTTTAATGAAAGTCTTACAAAGCTGTATCTATTCTTATAGGGCCTGATCTAGTGACCAATAAAGTCATGGAAAGTACCTACACTGACTTAAAAGAACAATCAAAAAGCCAGCAGTACCTACAGCTATTACCTAAGGCAAAACCAGGGGCATCAAAGTGGCGGTTATGAAAAATTGAGACATCACCTCTATGGTCTAGGGAGCTGCTCTAGGTGAGGTTCATTTTGGGGTAGTACGTTCTGAAGGATTTATTTCTTTTGAAATGTTGTTTCAGTGCTTTTTGCTCTGTCCTGAAGGATATAGGGGATTCCTGCAACATGCTGTGAGAACAGCCAAGGAATATTTTAGTTTATCCTGCTGTCTTGCTGTACGTGTCCCAAAGATGAGGCTTTTCAATACGAAACAGTGTATGGAAAAAAGTTCTGCAAATGTGGGGGAAAAAATCACCCTCATCTTTCTTTTTTGAGATGATGTGCCATAGTCTTTCTAGTTAAAGTGCTTTCACTAGCAATCTACTAAGGAAAATATGAAATCGGGATATTAAAAAGTGGAAATTAGACATTTGCCTTTTTAGATACATAATAAATAGTCAAACTTATTTAGTTTCAAAATAAATGCTAAGTATAATCTACCAGTACCGCATCCAAAATGAAAAGAAACCACGAAAAAGGTCTGCAAAGCAATGTGTTTGGCATCTGCTCTGCTTCTTGGAGTCACTCTTCATAATTGTTCAGGGCAGGATTTTCTATGACATCTCTTTTTGTTTGCACAGTAATCAGTCACTCAAATATGCAATCAGTCCTCAAGAAAAGAGGAATTTCATTTACGCTGTGAACTCCAGATCACACAGAGAAGGACCATATTCAGTTCATCCAAGGAACATGGCTAGGTACCAGTGTTAAGCTAAGGCATATATATATATATCTCTCTATATATATCTCCAGTACAAAAGTCACGTCCTGTTTAATATTACAAAAATGTATAGCCTTTTGCATTCTGTACTTCTGCCAAGGTCTATAAAAAACCTAGGGTACTATGCCTACAGATGGACCATGGCTTTGTCCTGGCTTGTGGCCTGCATCTTCTGTCTTTGTACTTATTATATTGACTTTGTTGCTATAGTGCAATAAAATATTACGACATTCTCTGTTGTAATACTGTTAAGTTCCATTTTCAAGAAGGAAAACTGAAGCCTAAGACATGAACAGAATTATCAAGGAGCTAAAGCTAACCCATTCTTCTGCAACTGGAATTTTTTAATGGAAAAACTATTTCCAAGTGGAAAGAAATACAGAAGTACTTAGTCTTCATATAAAATTATTATTCAGGATAATGGGGATTTTAAGGAATAAGGATCAGCTTTTGCTATCCTACTCATGTTATTTTATACCCTACCTGATGTCTTACTGTCCCAAGAATAAGGAACTACATAATGTGGCGATATGAATGCCTGCATAGAAGAAATCTTTGAATCAAAGATACTTAGAAGAACAATGCAATAACTCAGAGTATAAGCAATTAAAAATTAAGGAAGATTATTGTGGAAAATGGAGTATTTTAATCAAAGTCACACATCAGTAGTAGAAATAAGGATGTTCTTACAACTCTGCTCCATACATATAGTGCACTAGTTAACATGCTACACCCTCTGCCCCACTCAAAATTGTAAAAGAAAAGGATGGAAGGAGCCTTGAAAGGTCATATAGTCTATTGTGGGAAACCAACCTTAGGCAAGTGATAGCTATATTATTCCAAACAAATGCTTGTTTTACCTGTTCTTAAACACCTCCTGTGTTGGAGATTCCACAGCCTTGCAAAGCAATCCATCTCAGTACTTAATTACATTTATGTTTACATTTTTCCCCACAGGCTATCCTAAATCTTTCTTGTTGCAATTCAAACCTATTACTTCTTGTTCTACCTGCACTAGACGTGAGGAGAGTTTACTCCCTTCCTCTTTACTGCTGATTTCACGTATCTGAAGACCATTATCACATCTCCCTGCAATCTTCTCTAAAGACTAAATAATCCTAATTCCTTCACTTTGCAGGTCATGTTTTCTAGATTTCTTACCGCTCTTGTAGAACTTTTGTGTGTTTTCTGCCATTGGCCTATGTATTTCTCGAATTGAACACAGTAATGCAATTTAAATTTAACCAAACCAAGCAGAGCAGTATGATTACATCACATGTTTTATTAATAATATTCCCTATTGTCCTTGTCAAATAGCATCTTATTTTTTACCAGCCATTTCTTTATTTTGTGAAAATTAGTTTAATTCTACTCTGTTCCCTGAAAATACTTTCAGAATTCACTTTGGATGACTGCATAATTCATGATCTGTGTATTTAATGAGCTTTTTCTCTCCTCTATCACCAATTCATTCATGAGGGCATTGAATATTACCACAGAAGACTACTGCAAAACTCTGCTCATGACATATTTCCTGGTAGAGAGTGTAGCATTGGCAACCATTAGTTTCTCAGCAATTTTCCCCCCCCCGTATTATTACTTTGACTTGTGCCTAAGAATGCTGTTTAGAATGATATCAAAAGCTTATTAGAGGCAAGATAAAACATCTATGCTTCTCCCTTATCCAAAAGGTCTGTTGCTGTGCCAGAAAAAGAGTTTAGTTTGGTTTGGCAAGATTTCTTCCAAAAAAAATCCACAACAGCAACTTTTCTTCTTTTGCTATTTTGCAGGCACTGTAATTCTCACTTATCAACTCCGGACCATAGAGTCTTCTGGCTTTAGGATTTTGATGCAAAGCCTGAACAGCTTGTTTTGCGGAACGACTTCCCGAGTGCAGTGTTTCTTTGCTTCCTGTCCCCCAAACTATCCACCTTGCCTGTAACAGTGTAAGCAGACTGGAAGCCTGTTACCCATCTCCATATTTGTCTAAAGACGACGATACGGACGTTGTTTCAATACCAACTGCAGCCCAACCTTTGGCTCCCAACTGTAGGATTAAAAAAAAAATAAATTAAAAAATATTTTTTTAAAGTATTTTCTGCTTTTCAGCTAGACCTCAGTTATGCAGGGTTGGAAGTAGCAGCTGCGCTACTGTTACCCCAACAGCTGACCTGGATTACGGATCACGTTGGGTGCTGCTAACAAGGGGGCTCCTGTCCCTGCTCCCACCCCAGCAGCACCAGCTGTGGGGTTTTCTGCACTGGCCTCCGCAGACGGATCCGCAGTTGCTCGGCTGGACGTGAGCCAGCCCCGGTTTGAAAGCTGAGTAGCTTCATTAGCGCAGCGCTGTGCCTAAACAGAGCCGTAAGCCCTGCTGAAAGCGCCGGGCTGCTCCCGGCGAGCCGCTCGTCGCTTTTGGATCCGAGCTTGCTTCATCTGCAGCCATGCTGCAGTCCAGATGATGCGAGCGCAGGGCGGCTGTCTGTGAAAGGCCATGCTAACAAATTCGCCTTGTAATGCATATTCAAGCACTGGCTGCACTTTCTTTTTGGAGAGAAAAAGAATCTGTGTCCATTATTTCAGTATATGTGACGGGACTATTTAAAGCACTTTTCAAATGTTATTCTTTCGTGTCCCTAAATGTCCTTTTAGGCAACCAACCAAGTGTTACTATCTTTTTTTTTTTCCTAATAGATGAAGACAGTGAGAGGAAAGGGGTCTTACATTGCAGGGTGGTTTCCAGCCCTGGTCTCTAGTCAGTGGCCCTACAACATGCAACTGCTGCATCGTGGGAGAGATTCAGCTATCGGGGTACTCCTGTGTGGTTCCCAGGAGAATGAGAAAGCAGGGGAAGACAGCTCAACTAGCCTGCAGATATGTGCAAACTGGGATATCCTTGGACTTGACCTTTATTTAATGAACACGCCCTAGAAGTCCATGTTACCCACCACAAACCCAGCACAATAAGCCACTCCTTTCCAAACATCTTGACCCCAAATCCCCAAAGAGCCACCAGATACTTATCGCATACTTTAGCAAGCAGAAACTACTCTCCAAAAGTCCTTAGGAGGAGGAGAAGCCAATGGCTCCCAGATGTCCCATCGCTTCCCTGCAGAATAACCTCAACTGGGTGCTCAGCTGGCTCTGGGGTAACCCAACAGACTTGGCTTCAGCTTGTCTGCTTCTTCACAGATCACTAATTTTGGGCACGTAGACATCAGTGTAGCAAGGCAGCTGCCTGCCATAGGCAAGGTAGAGGATCGACACCTGGAGAGCTGAAAAACTGTATGTAATTCAGGAGGCTACATTGCCACCAAGACAACGTACAATGTGTCCCTCAGCTCAGCAACACTGCTGAAAGTAATTTCCAGTCTTTGTCTTTCACTTTCTCAAGTAATATTTTGCTGCTTGACTTGCCACCAAAGCCCAGGAACAGGAAGGTGAGAGACTTCTGTCTGCCATGCAATGGCTAAAGAAGTAGGTCTGCCTTAAACTCCTTATTAGTAACCCTGGGACACCTCCTGTTTAATTCTCAGAATGTAAAAAACAGAGAAGATTTAGTTCACAGTACATTTGCAAAAAAGCTCAGACTATACAAATAAGACTCTTGCAGCAACTGCATGTAGAGGCAAGTTCCAGAAAGTGAAAAAATAGTCTGATGCATGTCATCTTGTGGTTTTTTGCTAGATTAATGAAAAGCCCACACAGCATAATTATGTTTACAATAAGCTTACAGGAGTTTTCCCACAAGGTAGAGGAGAGTCATAGAGGGATCAGGTTAAACCAATTATTTAACCTTTACAAAGCTAAACTTGCAAGTGTTTCAGAGGGAGGGAAAATGGACTATTTTATTGGTTGCTTATGACCATGTATCAAACTAGTGGTCTCCTTTTTTATTCCATCACGTTGCAAGAACATATCCTGGCAGATCCAATTCAGATGACCGGCAAACAAATTGTTGGATGCCTAGGTGACTTAAATATTCCACTACTTAGCACAAGTTTGCTTTTTACTACCATGAATGAGTCTCCTCAGAAATAACCTAACATGTCTGGTAAGGCTCTTCACAGAACATGGCATCCGGATTGAGGGGTTTTGATGATAGAGTGAACAAATAAATCATCGAGCTTGACTGGGAGTTGTTGCATTCCCTAATATCAAGATTTCCTTTTCTGGAGCTGGTCTTTTGGGCTTGAAACAAGTGGGCAACAGTGGAAAGCACTGAAAAGAAAACAATATAGTATCATTTATCAGGCCTTTTGCAATGTCAGCTCTCCATTGTTCTTGCTTTAAAAAAAATACATACTTCTTGGCTTTCCTAATTCATCAGAGAGACATGCAGTTGTTCTGGTTTAGACATTAGCATTTGTTTTGTTTATTCCAGTTCCAGTGGGCAAAAATCAAGTAAACCTGATTAATTCAATGGTCTACCTACAGTTTTTCCAAAAGGATATGGCAAGCTATGATAGAGTAGAGCTTGAGAAACACAGATATAGCACCCTAGGGGCTAAATTCTATGGATGTTGTTGACAGAGCATCTGTCTAAATGATCTTCCAGCTAGTACTCGGGAAAATAATTTTTTTTTTTTGTTTTGCTGACAATTTGAAAATGTAAGTTAAAAAACTCATTACTGCTCAAAATTCAAACACTTTGGCAAACTGAACCTTGGGGAAAATATTCAGAACACTTTATGTGTTTAATCTGGATTTGAGAGCTTCTTATTTTTCACTGAGATTAAAAAAAGGGGGGGATTTTGTAACAAATTGTCATTTCTGTCAAAAAATACCGAACAATTTCAATAAAAAATGCTGTCTGAACCCCACCCGATTACCAGTCATAAAAACTGCAGCCAACACCATGCTTTACACATCAAATAATAATTAGCTGGCATATGAGAAGAATGCAAATGAAAATAATATCCAAATGGTCAACCTGGGGCTCTCCAGCTACTTGCTCCAAAGCCGTTCATGCCGTGCTGGCACTGCACACAGGTTGGGACCCACTGGGAGAGCCACCCCTCCAGCTGCTGAGGAAGCCATCCAGCACGGGCACCCCAGCCTTGCTAGGACTGAGCACCATGTTCAGAAATGAGTAACAGGACCCCACAGGGAGACGTTAACCTTTTCCACTTGTGAATACCTCCTGGCACTCCTCTGCTCCCTGCTCTATCTGCTTTGTGTAGGGCAGGTCTCATTTGTACGGTGATTTTGGCAAGTAGCTCACGGGATCAGGGAGGTGCGCTGCCTGGGTGTGCATGGGCTGATCCTTCCTCTGTGTCCTACAGCAGGTGACATTTGCTCTTTAGAAGGAATCTTAGTGGTAATCACCAACAATAAATTAGTTCCTGACCTACCATAGAGCTATCTGGCCAAGGGACAGTTCAGTCGGCAGACTGTACATCGAAGAGTACTCAAATCTGGCTTTTGTACAACTTAGACAAGACGATGCCTTGAACGCTTCAAGAGCAAGGTCAAACATTTTCAGTCACAGGGTTTCCAATTCAGCAACGCAGTTCCTATTTGGGCAGCGAAGATGTGCAATTTTCCAGTTGTGCTAGTCAAACATGAGGGATTTGTAATCTTTTCACACCTCTGAAAATTAGGCCAATTATCTAGATACCATAAAGGAATTGACTGACTCAAGGTCTCATCCAGGAGGAGTGGGAGTGGGAATAGATGTAGTAATGATCTGAGGTTTTTCATTGCATATATTCCTCTCACCATTTTAACCAGAGCAGTCAAAGTACTACAAAGTCAGAGATACTAAGCCACCTGATAAATGGATCACATTTTCTGATTCACCTGCATTGCTGCAAGCGAAACGTAACCAAGCATAGGCAAAAGGTAACTTCTTGTGACATGTCATCTCTAAGATTATGGCCTGGCTCCAAGTGAAAGAAAAACATATAAACATCCTTTGTCACAATAACTTTTAAGATTGCCCAACAAATACTATTAAAACACTCTAATTTTCAGTTCATTGTGACTTTCCCAAGATTCTGTGTTGGGACTGAAATTTTCCATTTTCGTTGCTAGTTTATTTTTTTTTTCCTTTTTGGAGGGGAGAAATTCAGCATGAAATGGTTAGCCATTTCCAAGAAGAAGACTAAATTAATTTTTGGTTTTAAATTCTGGGGACATTTCCTTTGATTTCTAATGGGAACCTCAAATTTTACAGCTGGCTGGCTGCTATGGATGGGATGAGTCTTTCGCATTCCCCGTGAGAATCTGCCCAGAATTGGCAAAGTTTCAGGCTTTTGCAAAACCACAATTCACACAGTTTTAAGACATTAGGCAACCTCCCCAAAGCTTCTCTCTGCCCAATTATTCTGTTATCTCAAGTGGCAGAAGCCCGAGAGGGTGATACAGAGGCTCCAGCCCTCCTGATGGCCCATGTGGGTGCCAGGACCATAACACCTGTGAGAAAGTCTACTTTTTCACACTGCCTTCTTAAAAATCTAGGAAATGAAACAAAAAAATGTTAACTGCAGGAAGATGCAGAGGTTAGGTATCACCAAATTCAAGAGTCCTTGTGCAACTTCAGTTTCGTTTCTTGTGTCATGCAGATTTTCACGACTCGATGACTTCCTACATTTCCCATTTACCCCTGCCTCATTCAATGCAACGAGGCTCTGCTTTGGGAACCGATGTTCTGAATGAAGGAGACTTATTTTCAGTACTGCTATCTCCGTGCTTTCAAAGCATGTGAAGGGTAAGAAAAAAATTGAAAATGAAGGTTGCAGTAAAAGAAAGCATGGTCTCTTGATTAAATTAGTTGAGTTGGATTCACTTTTATCCTGGTGTCTGTTAAGCCCATCTTTGGTCACTGAAACCAATTTTTCCCACAAGTCATTAACTGTGCATTTCTCATCTTCTAGATATCTGATAAGATCATAGATTCTGACTTGCAGAAGCAGCTATCATTCCCAACTGCAGCCAAACTCAGCATGCAAGATCAGGTCATGCGTCTCCTACTGTGTCTCCCCTAGATCTCACTTTTCATCAGTCTCCCCGTGCCTTGCTTCTCTGACAGACCAACGGGGATGACAGCACCCCCTCCTCTCCGTTTTGGGAAGACTGATGAGTGAATGTTTGTGAAGCCCTCGAATCCTGTAGTGGTGAACCCCACAGGAGAAGCCACAAGGAAATTAATAATTCTGTCTTCAGAATGAGATTTGTACTGTAAATAAGGCCTGGGGTCACACTTCAGATAATAAGTAGACAACAATATATTGAATTAGGAGAGCACCATCCATTCTAAATGCGGTAGTGGAAAATATACTAGGTGTTCGTTTAATTAAAGACTTATATAATTCATACACACAAGGGAAATGATTTAAGGTTCATTTTTGAGTTAAGAATTGATTTGCAACCTTAATAATGCTCTTTTAAAACAGTGTGTGGGTGGCATGTATGTTTGTTACAGCCTGCCAGCCAGGTAATTCAGGGAAAGAGGGAAGCTTTGAGCTTTCAGCCCCTGGTCATTTCTTATGGATAATTCACTACCTGCACATCCTTCCTGGAAGCTGCTACATGTATGTTACTGATGGCTTACGAAAACAAAACCAAACCAGAAAGATGTAATGCAGTATTTATTTAAAATCCCTGTTTTGGGAAATCATTGAATCATGTCTGTCTTGAGGCATTGTGGTTCCTTTCCTAAATACTTCTTACTGAAGATATTTCACGGTAAAACAACCAGTCTTAGGGCTGCCTGTTCCAGGGCCAGGGAAGAATTGTTTGAAAGGCAACTCTCAGCCTTTCAAAATTAGAAATTCTTTGTTAAAACACCCTCTATTTTCTTTAAGATCAAAACCCACATTCTATTTGAGAACATGGGTTATTATTTCAAGGGATTTTAAAAACTTGTCCTGAGTAGACCAATGTGGATCGCGTTTTTTTTACCTATGAGGTGTTTTTTTTAATTATGACAGCAGGCACCTGGAGTCTGTCAGGGCTTTTGCCTGAACCCAGCTGCATCCTTCACGCTGATCCCACTTCCAGCTTCAGACATGGTCTGACACGATGGAAACAGAAAATTGATGCTGCACCATGAAGCTGACACACAGGGAAGATTTCCTGGCTGGAAATGGCTGGGTTGCAGTTTGGGGACACTTGTAGGGGCCTGGCACTGTGACACTGAGCAGAAAGCTCAAGAATTGACCGTCAGGGACATCTGGGGACAGAGCTTAAGGAAGCAGAGAAGGAAAACCTGACTGAAGCGCTAATTCCCGGCACATCTGTATCATGGGAGGGAAGTGTCAGACACATGTGACCAGAATGGGACTGCTTAAAATGAGCAAATTTGGCCAATATTTAATAACATAGGTCTCTAGCTACAATTTGCCTTGTATCATATACATAGTGCCAAGCCACTATGGGTGTAGATACAGACAGCTAGGGCAACTGCGGTCTTACAGGTGCAACAAAGTGGATATTGCTGTTCCCAACTCTTGTAATTATTAACTGTGCACATTTAGATGAATAAAATCCCCAAGAGGCAGAAGTCAAGCGCATTGCTAGTGTAAGTGTTTGGAAGCCAAAGAAATGAAACATGTTTTCACTAGTAGGCAATGATACTTTTTTTCTTTTACAACCACTGGTGCCTCTTGTCAAGCGCCTACATCTGTTTTATGAACATCTGAAATTAGAGTGACCTGACAAAGAAAAGCATCAAGCCTCTGCAGGTCCAGCAGAAATCACTAAAAATCAAGATTTGACCCTGCAACCTTTGATCTTAACCACCCATGTTTGTATAATTTGGTCCACAAGGAAGAGAACACTTTCCTGCCTTAGTGATGCGGTTTGAGAACTGCAGCCAGATTTTATTTTCTAATGACAGATACAAGCAGTAGAAGGCACTTCAATTGGGGGAAGAAGCTGGCTTCTCACCTGATGCAAAACACCCCCAAATCCAAAAGCATGGTCCTCTGGCTTTTCTGGAGGAGGGGAAAAAACCTCTTCCTCTCTGTCCACTCATTCCTGTCTCTTCTCTCCTTTTTTTCTGTATCTCTCTTTTTCTCTCACTGAATAAAAAGACAAGGTTGCTTCCTGGGCTTCCCAGGAGAGTTTAAAATAATCCTAAAAATGCCGCCAAAAGGACTGTAAACACATCTCTCCCTGGGATTTAATTAGTACAAAGAGCTGTGCAATCAAGTGTATATTTAAAGCAATCTAATAGCCTTTGCCATGATGAAGTCTAACATGCCAGTTTGTGTCTGAAAAAGAGAAGTCTGGACAACACCTTTGCTGTCAAAAAAAATAGCCAGGGAAGGCAATAAATATTTGCTCTGTTGCCAGTTCATCAGTTCTTATTTAACCAGCCAGTGCAACAAAAGCTTAATACAAAAATGTACTGCAACCTTCTTCTATCCCTCCCTCCCTCTTCGGCTCTCTCTCTTCCTCTCTCTCTCTCTCTCTGGGATTGGCTTATTTAAAAACTATATTTCTGCCTAGGCATTCAAAAATGCTGAATGCCTCAAGCAAACTAGTAGAATAAGCATGTTTCTCTACTGTTTCTTGGCAGGGTCCACCGCCTGAGTCCTGCTTTAAATTAAAGCACATGTGGCTTGAGTTTAGCATTATCATGAAAATGAAATTACCACTTTAGAAAAGTCAAGTTATTTTGGAAGTGAAAACTGCAGGTCAGAGCCCACCAAAATTCCAAAAACTTGCTCGAAAAATGTCTCGTTGAAGGTTCAGAGCTGCTGCTGTGGACAGTGCATCCTTTTAGGTCCTGATTTATAGTCTTCCCCTTCATGGTTTCCTACATTTGTTACATGCTCTTGGGAAAACCTTACAGACCTTGGCTCTTTGTCACTGGCTCCCTCTGCAGCTCCTCCCCTGGAAAGGGGAGAGAAAAAAAATATCTATCAGACATCAGCTACATTGACCTGAGGCTCATCCTACTGTTTTGAAGTCCTTTTGAAAAATGCCCCGGCACTGGTAAATACAACAAAGCCGTGTTGAAGCACTGGTTGTTTGCTCAGCTAAAACCCCTCCGTACTATTACATTAATTTTCTTGCCATCAGCTGAGGGCTGCATGGAGAGGAGACACGAGCCTGCACTCTCCCGGCTCGGAATGGGTTCTCCTGTGCTCTTTTCACGCCCGGAGGTTTGAGTAGGTGGTAAATCTCATCTGTTGCAGCAACATGGTGGTTTGAGCAGGGTTTGGGTTTTATGTTTGTGTGTATGTATGTGTGTGTGTGCATGTGTATATCTGTATTTTGGTTAGTTAATACTTAGGTTAACTATAGATTTTTCTTTTCCTCTGGGCTTGTTGTCATGCAAAACTAGATACATCAGGTCAAAAAAAACCAGATAGACATCAAGTCCCACTGCTGCTATCGAGAATGTGACAGAAGTGGATATTGGCTTGTCACATCGTGGTAGTAATGAGTCCATCTATAGGATGCCACTTGCCAGAATCTGAACTGTACCAAATGAGTTGGTTGCTAAAGTAATATTGTCAGATGGGCTTGATTCTTTTGCTCCACAACACTGATTTTATTTTATTGCAATTCCACTGACTTCAGTGGAGTGAAGCCAGTCTCTGGGAGGGTTAGGGAGCAGGAGCAGTCAGCTGCCAGCATGCCAAATATTGCAACTGAAGTTGGAATGACCAGTGCGTTGTATAATCCTGTGGAAACATGTTTGGTGATTGTGCAAATGGAGCTGGTAAACTGGCTAAGAAGTCAAGCCACAATAACTCACTCTGTTCCCTACACACACAAGCATGTACACTCATACACACAGAAAGAAAACTGTGTCTGGAAGAAAATAATTCTTCAGCCAACAACTTCAGAGACAGTTGGAAGGACAGAAGAATGGTGAATGCCAAGAAAATTTTCCCCAAGCTAAGAATTAGTAACACTGCCTTGCCTGTTGAGGTTTGCCAACATGACTGGAATTGGTGGTGAAGTGACTACTGATTTTCAGAGAATTTGGATCAAGCCTTCATCCTTCCATGGAGCATTTAGAATAGAATAGAATAGAATAGAATAGAATAGTTCAGTTGGAAGGGGCCTACAATGATCATCTAGACCAACTGCAAGAATGCCTTAGTAGGCACCTACTCCTAACTTTAAGCCAGCCCACCTATGACACAAAGAGTTGGAGTTTGGCCAAAGTCCTACTATATTTTGGGAGGTAGTCAAGAGCAGAGCCTAGGGTCCAAGTTTCTTTGTTCTGCTCTGCAAAATACTACCATTGGTCTTATCAGGTGATGTGCCTCTCTGACAGCCGAGGGATTGGTCCTGAGGCTCCTGTAGACCTACTTTCAGACCTGTTCCTTTTTTCCTCCTACCTCTATCTCTTCCAGAAGGATTTTTTTATAAGAGCGGTCATGACCAGGCTTTCCAAACCATCACAATGAACAGAAGGGGGATTTTGTTTCTATAGAGAGATCTGGGGCAAGAGCTATAGTTTCATCAGTCACAGTGCCTCAGGACCTAGGGGTGAGGAGAAAGGGACACTGACAGTTTGGGGGTAGAGCACACGACTTCAAACCCATCAAGAAGTTCTGGGGCAGGAGCAGGGCTGGGACGGGAGTGAGTGAGGTCAGAGGGTCTAGGGAAAAGTGTTGATGGGCAAGTGTACATTAGTGGATACAGCAACCACCTTACTTACAGTCAAGCAAATCACAGCTGTACTTAATTTTGATCAGACCCTATGAAAGAACACCTCTCTTGAGTTTGAAGGGGATGGGCAGTTGGGGGATTCAGATGAGAGGTCATTTAGGCAGGGTGAGGGTTGGCAGGGAGTGAGGATACAGCTGCCTGTGGGTAGCTGTGAAATGGCAGAGCTTTGCTTTGTTGGAAGGAAACACAAGAAGCACTGCTTTTGGGGGCAACAGGGATGAGTACAAGGTAAGGAACCGACTAGAGGGTCACCACATGACATCCCTCCATCTCCCTTCCTGGGCATTTTTAACCAAATTTGAATTTGTGCTCAGTATCTGCTACTGCTAATCCACTAATTGATCCTTATGGGTCCCTTCCAACTTGAGATGATTCTATGATTCTACACCAACATGTCTCCACCCTCTCACACATGACTACCCCTTTCCATCCCATGTGCCAGCATATCCTCTTATCAGTTGAATGTACCTTGTACTCATTAGGTAGTTTTCCAACACAGTGGTTAGTTCAAGCTAGGTGTTACAGGTCTCTTATCACCAACACAGCACTCCTAAGGTCACAGGATACAAAATGTGCTCAGCTGAGTGGCCACCCCTGCTCAGATGAGCTTCCAACCAAGCACCCTGCTTCTGCAATAAGCAAATAAATTATTACATAGGGAAAAGGCTCAAGTTCCATATCTGAAAATATGATTTTCAAAGGTGAAGGAAGGCATCTGATGGCAAAAAAAAGCACTTTTAGTGTTCATAAACAATGAGAGGCTCTAAATGATCAATTGACAACTCAGAAAAGAGAACTTGGAGTCGCTGCAGCTCTCTGAAGATAGGAACACAGGTATCAGCAGTCTAAAAAGCAAACAGAGAGAGAAAACTTGTTAGCAAAGACTGAACTATAAAGTACAAAACATCACTATTTAACTATATGCATGTGTCTTGGGCTCATTTCTTGAAAACTGTGCAGATGTGGTCACCTTATCTCAACAGAAAAAAAGGGGAGATTGGGAAAGGCAAAGAGAATAGTGATCAGTGATGATCAGATGTATGTATGATATGGTATCTGTAAAAAAGAGAGACTGGAAAAGAGACAGATGATAGAGGCTTGTAGTAATGGAGTGTTATGGAAAAAGCAAACAGGAAACAATTGCTTTCCATTTTGTAGAAGATGGGAAGTGGCAAACACCATAGGAAATCATCAGTCTGCAGGTTTAGATCAAAAAGAAGTATTTTTTAATAAAAAATGTAATTAAGTGGGAGAAATCATTGTTGCAGGCTTGTACAGAAGCCAGAGGTGTTAATGGGCTTAAGGTGAGATTCAAAAATCAGGAATAATAGCTGTACTAGTGAACAGGCTGTAGCCTCTAACTCAAAAAAATCTCTGCTGAACAGTCGGTGGGACAATGAGTGGGTACATTAGTAAAAATCCTCTCTTTTCACCTGCTTATCATGAGCTTTACCATTGCTCTATCAAAGAAATGATGGGGGAGGGTCCCCTTTAACATAATTACTCCTGGGTTGGTGCACTCAGGGTTAGTGTGGAAAGCCCCACATTTGAATCCTCTCCTTGGCTTTCAACCCAGACCCTTTTATTTTTTTTCCCCCTGCAGAGTGCTGCATATCTGCTGAGCCATCCTCTTCCCTGAGTACATCTACACTGTCATGTTAGCTCTTGCCTCAGATTTGCTCTCAGCCCTGAACTCTGATCATCTGTGCCAGTGTTAGGCTCATTCTCTGACTCATGTCTGCAATGAGCTAACTGGCTCTCCAGGCAGAGGAAATTCAGGAATCCAGAAGCAGGAAGGTAGGAGGGAGATGACCTTGTCTAGTGGTTGGTGCATGCACTTGCAACACCTGCTTGCCATTCTGGCCCCATATATGCACAGGAACATATTTAATTTATTTTCCTATAATTCACACACATACAACATACGATGAGAAATATTTGTATTATATATTATTACTTAAGTATGTTATATATCAAACGAGAAGAGTAATAAACCTGAGGGAGAGCAAGATTGAGAAACTCTGTGTCAGAATATCCTGCAGACATTTTCTGCAGCAAATGGACACGTTTCAGCTTTGGATTCCCATTTCAGACTATGTAAAATGGCACTAGGCCCTGAACAGCCACATTGAGAGGCAGAACTTCAGCCTTACTTCTTTCTCCCATGAGAAAGAGCCCGTCAAAGTCTCCCATAAAGCCAGGGCTCTGGAAACAGTCCTTTCTCCTGCAGATGGGCTACGGGTCTGATGCTGGGTCCCTTCAGAAAGCTGTAAACCAGAGAGAGTCACTCAGCTGGTGAGATGCAGGTCTTAGGCTGCCCCATGAATCCAGTTTGTAGCCCAAAGACCTTGACGATGTTGTAGAAGGTAAAATGTCTGCCAGGATGTCATACAGGTTCAGAGCAAGACAGGTAAATGTAGATGACTACCTGTAAGCTGATGTCTAACCTCCAGGTACAGTTGATGGAGATCTACCTGGTAGAGCCAGTGAGGTCCTTAGAGTGACTCAGCTGACCAGATCGAGGTGTCTTAATGTGCAAACTGGCTCCCATCCTGGCTTCCCATGGCTGAAATGTAAGAATCTACATTTCTGAAGGGAATATGTGTGTTTCTAACATTAGATTAACACTAAGGCTTACAAATATCTAAGTTTTGTCTGTAGAGCCTAAAAATTGTTTGTGGTGGCTCCTTTATTGATCTAACACTCAGTCTCTCTGTCCTGTAATTCCCCTATTTTAAGAAGGTGAAAAGGTTACCTCCTTTTCTCTATAGATATAGCAAAGATAAATATAGTAAAGGTTTTTAAGCTTTCAAATGCTATAGTTCAATGTGAAGTACTTTAAGTAGATGTATGCTAAGCAAATATAGCATATAGCAGTTCTCATTTACAAAGATAAGAAAAAGATTTTTTGTTATAAATTTTTTATGTATGGCTCAGGATTCCACTGCCCTCTCTCCATACTTATTGTATAAGTGTGAGAAAGAAATATATATTTAAAGACTCCAGTATCTCTTATTTGGTTAAAGTCCTACAACTATTTAAATGAGTCATTTGATGGCTCTGCACTTCATGATTGGTTAAGCTATTTAACATACTTTATTGCTTCTGTGATTTATTGCCTGATGAGGACACTCAAGAAAGTCTGAGAACCTCTTTGGGGTTTATTGAGCTGGTACATATTTTATGCTGATTTCAAATAAATCAATGTCTATTATAGCATAAAAAATGGGAGCATTGGAAAGAACATTGAGGAGAACTATTTCCGGAGCTTTGTGTTCTGCTTCATGCATAAAGCATGAGGGCTTCATTAACATGGAAGTATGCGCATGTGAACCTTTAGGTCCTTATTAATCATTTTGGTGACTAATACATGGAGCTCAATGATTCCCATAAGCTTCTCTAAAAGAAACCATAACGTACACACTGTGTGAGATGGTTCCCCAAAGGGGTGTGTAACTGTAACGTCTCAGATACCCTGTAGTTAGGAACCTCTTGATAGACAGCTGCGTTGTTCAGCATGTCCTCCCCTGCCCCACTCGTTGCATTGTAAACGAGACCATCAAGAAATAAAACAGAGCCTCACCAGTCCTTGTCTTTTTCATCTGGCACCTTGGTCATTCACAGCCCTCAGGAACTCTGCTGTTGATTTAATGAGAGCAGGACTGAATTCTCTGTGAATCAGAAAAAAATTATGTAAGCTTATTGACCCAGGACTTCACTGTGGTGTAAGTACTCATGCAGAAGAGTTAGGGTTTCGGGGTGGTTGAGTCACAACTCTTTCCCTTGGCAGCTATCTATGAGGTCTTCTCTGGGCATGATCCCGAGGCTGGAGAAAAAAACCAAGACTCATTCAGTCTCTAGTTTTGCAAAATGAGAGTGGTGGGAGCAAGTAGAGAAGTGCTCCCCAGGTGTTTTCTGGTGTGGTCATTCCCAGCAGAGGACAAGAAGGATGATGTAATGGTGGTGATGAATGTTCTTTCAAGAAGTCTTTTGCAGTCTTTTCCAGCCTTGTGCCCTCTGCAAAATTTAGTATATCTACCCTCCACTTCATGGTCTGGACTGACCTCTGTGGAAATTTCTTGACAAGTTATATCTTCTGATTTTGGCAGATTCCTACCTGTTCGGCATATATAATAATTTGGTCAGTTTTACACCTAAAGTAATTTTACCTGGACTTTGTCTTTAATTTGCTTATGAGAATGGCCAGTGAAACAGCATTGATTATGAAACACTTCAACTTTCCCCCATCCAAAAGACCTGTTTTCCTGTTTTGAAAGAATACGAGATTGTTTTTTTCTTGGCAAATCCTTACTGGCTGCTACTCATGTCCTTAGTATTTTCCAGGTGTAATAATTTGTTCACTTGCTCATTCCAGAATTTTTCTGGGGCTAAAATGTAAACTGACTGGCCTACTGTTCCTTGGCTTCTCTATTCTCCTCTTTTTATAATGGGCACTAGTCCCAATTTCAGTTTTTCACCTTTCCACCAAAGGCTTGTCAAAGATAATTGATAACATTTGTAAGACTGCTTTACCCTTCTCTTTCAGCCTACGTCTGTTTGTGCAAGCATTGTGGTGCAATAGGAGTGGATCAGTCATAAGAAACAGTCCCAATGACCACACTCTGCTTGTTTGGGTTTTTCCTCAGGCTAGCTCTAGTTTGGTTCCAGGGATTTTATGCCCATTAGCAACTACTAATTAACACTCCCAAAGTCTGTCTTCCTGTTTAGTTTCATTGTGAAGTCTAAGCCTGTCTGGAAAGCAAATCAGAGCACAGTAAATGGAGCTGGTTAGGAGATCCTCTATAAAAGTGCATTCCACATTGAAACTCGAGGGATGTGGAGCTGCACTCTCAGCATCCTAGACTGGAATTTATCAGTCTCAACCAATCTGAGAATAAATAAAACATTGAACTCCTCATTGTTCATGATGTTGATCATCTTAGACCTTTAAATGAAAACTTATTGAAAAGGTGTTAAGCATATCCTTGCATCAACATAATCTCACAATAGTTCTTCCTCTCTGTTGGGTAATAGGCCAACTTTCCTTCGTTCTTTTCTTACTGCCCATGTATCTATAGAATGATTTCTTAATACACTGTATGTTTATTGCTACTTTAATCCTATTTTGTGTTTTGGCCTCTCTGACTTTATTCCTAACATGCTTCTGCTCTTCTCATATGCCCATTTTAGTAATCTGCTTTCATGTCCACTCCCTGTATGCTTCTTGTGCTTGAGGTCTACCAAGAGCTCGTGCTTTAGCCAAGCAGTCTGCTCCTGTGCTCCTCTGCACAGGTTGAGACCTAATAACAGAGCATGAATTTGGATACAATGATCACTTAAGATCCCTTCCAACCCTTTATTTACATGATACTATGATGGTTTTCTTTGTGATGCCACAGCAATAATTCATTAATATTGCTGGTACGTTGCTCTTTGGAGAATCACAATCTGTTTCAGTAAGTCTGTTGCTTACATGTGCAAGAAAGGAAGAAGATCATGACCTGTGTCCAGACCTGAACCAAAGACCATCCAGAATATTCGGGTCATTCAGGAAGAAAGTAGGATGGCATGTACAGCCATGAAGCTGTGTTTGCAGAACAGCACTTCATAGCAGGTCGTGAATAGACATGAGTGAAATTTAGCAACTGGTCTGGCTGAGGATTAAAATTTCTATGAGTCAACAGACTGGCTTTTAACCAGAGGGAGTCATGTCTAGTATCCTACAGCAGTTGAAAACCTGCTATAGCCTTGGAAGTGTCCAAAATGTTATGCAAAAGCAGAGATTTTTTGTTGGTGGTGTGTGTGTTTGGTTTCTTTTCTTTTCTTTTTCCTTTTTCCTTTTTTTTTTTTTTTTCCACAGAAGTTGTTCTGAGGACACAAAGTTCTCATCCAGAATCAGAAGTCATGGCTTGTGTTACAAGAGTACAGGAGAACTGGCAAGAAACACAGAGCCCATGAGAACAAACTAGCAACACAATGGATTTGCAATATTTAATCAAGTTCTTGATGATCACAAATCTTGCAACACATTCCAAAACTACTAAAAATGCTATACAGAAACCAGCTGAGCCAATATTTAAAGCCTTTTTAATTTAACAGAACCCATTTTTTATAGTATCCAGGATATGTTTCTGGCTTTCCTACTTGTCACATGATCTCCTGTCCAGATGTGCTGGTGTATATCTAGTAGTGGACCAGCCAAACCACAGCACTTTCCTCCTGCTTGTAGCGCGTTACTGTAATTCAACCATACTTCTCCCAGCTACAGAAGCACTACATTAATATGTGGTATAACAACAATAACACAGGAGGGGATAAAGCTAACCATAACTTTAACTATGTATCTAAAAATAATAATAATAACAATGGAGTGACCCTATTCAGAGAGGTTAATTTGTGTGCAGAGTATAAAATCCAAATATGCAGTTGTTTTGAAAACTGCCCCTTTTTCTCACCTGCAACAGAAAATTTGTGCTGAGGAGATGATTTCCTGCAGCTTTCTTCAGGAAATTAGCCTTCCCCCTTTGTTTAGATCCCACAGATTGTACCCTGTGCTCTTAGACAAACCCATGGGCAGCCAGCTCAGGTCTCCTACATTTTTGCAGCCGTTTTTTTCTCAGTGGTGGCTGCCACGCAGACCGAGAAGGGAATTCCAGGCTTGCGGGTTAATTATTAACACAGTTAAGCGCTGGCAGCATGCTCAGAATTAGAAAGGAAAGGCCTGAGGGCTGATTCTTCCCTCCTGTTCACAGGATAACCCCACCGGGCTGACTGCGACCTCCCAAGGCAAGGGCCATATCCACACTCCCCCATGGAAAGTTAGTGGGATTCTTATGAATGGCTCCATTAGGAGTCGGGTTGGCTCGATGCCAAAGAAATCAGTGGCGTTGCTTCTGATTTACACGGGGGTAAGCACACGGGTGTATTAAATCCATAATCCTTGTCCCCACGGCGGCCAGGAACTCAGCAGCTGGATCCTGCAAAGTGCCACAGAAAACCCTCTGGTGTCAAAAAGCATCGAGGACCTTGTCCGTGTCAAAAAGCGTTGAGGATGCTGACACAGTGGCATACCAGGCAGCTTAGGAGATGAGGAAAAGTGGGTTCAGCCAACTCAGTCCTAAACAGCGATTTCACCCTGCGTGCTTTTGCAGTCTCCATCACCCCAGGACCTCAGCACTTCATCTTGTAGACCATTACTGTGCCTTTGGAAGGTGGAGTGATGTTATTTCACAGAAAAAGAGGTCCAAGTTCTTCCTGCCTAGCTTTGCACAGGCAGCTTAGATGGCAGATGAGTCTAATTGGCTTAGATATCCCCTGCAGTCAGTGCAGAAAGGAGGACACCAAGACCTCAGCTGCCTTCTGAGGGTGACCTAGAGCTACTACACTTATTTATGTCCCTTAATTTAGATGTCCTGACTCTAGCCCAGAAAACGCATTGGGCGTATTTTAAGGGTAGGGAAGCATTTCTTGAGGAAGAGTTAAGTATGTAATTCCCACTGAAAGCTGAGGAAATGATGAGTCAAACCCGTTTGAGTGACTTTGAAAATCCCAGTGATCATTTCTTTACTTTGCAGAACTGCCTCCATATTACCTGGCTCTGTCACAGAGGTGTCCTTGGCATATTGGGAAGCTGAACGGAGGTCCCTGGATGTCACCCTCACCACCCATCTCTCCTTGCACAAACACAAAAGACAGCCGGGGTCCCCCCACTGCAGCGCCCAGGATTCACCCTGGGGTGCAAAAACTCCCATTGCTGGTCCTGTGCCAGTCTAGGACCTCACTGGTTTTGGTGATCTCTCCGCTCCAGGTCTTAGTGCTGAAGCTGTCCTGCCATGGATTTGAGCTGCTGCCTACTCACGCAAGGAGCAGTAACATTGGAAAAGCTCTGGGTGTCCATTTCCTCACTAATACAAATGCTGCCTTATGATCAAAGGAGAAGATGAATCTGCAAACCAGGGACCTCTGAGTTTCTAAGCCCCGTGTGCCCCAGAAATACACTCCCACTCACCACAACACCTGGCTGCTTCATTTAATTCATTTTGTTGTGGTTTTTTTTCTTTTCTTTTTTTCTTCACCTCTTGCTCTTCATCTTTCCTGATTGACCTCCATCAGAAATCCTTAGTTCTTGAGTCCCGATCAGCTGCTGCCTGAGCACTGGTAGGTGAAGATTTATTTCTCTGTTTTCCTGTGAGGAGATCTTCACAAAAAAATGTGTTGTTCTTAATAGGGATTTGCTCTAAAGCAAAAAAAAAAGAAAAAACATACTAGTTTTTTTGTGAAATCACTGACATTAAAACACCTCCTGATTCCCATTTATTCCCTTAATAAAACAATTTTTGAAAGTCTTTCACTCACCACACGACATTAACCTTCAAGCAGGAAGGCGATTGACTGCTTTTATTATTTCAGCAGCATTTCCTAGCTTGGCTAGGCAGCTAGTGTTAAGAGTGTGTGTGTGTAAATACACATTATAATCACATTACAAATCACTGCCAAACAGAGGATGTCTGCAATCAGAGAAGGGATTGTAGATTGGGTTCCTGCAGACTTGGAGTCAATGGGAAGGTACTTTCCAACTTCAATTTACAGCAACTTTTATGGAAAGGTGGCACCTTCAAGATCAATATGTCTGCATCCCTGCCATTGTGCTGGCATAGTTATCCCTACTGAGCTGGTAAGTTGTATCCACTTAAGCTGTATTGATAAAGCAAGCTTTATGGACAGCTATATTACAGAATCAACACCACCTTGGGCAAGTAAACTAGGGCCAATTCTACCTTGTGCATTACCAAATCAAAATTTAAGTTCTTAAATTAGAGTCATGAAGTTCATGCCTTCTGTAAAGGAGAAAGCTGCAATGTTACCTGGATACAGCCAGGATGCCTATACCTAGAATCATGAGTGAATACTAACAAAGCTCTCCCAGCAACTGCATTAATTTTCCTCTTGGTTTCGCCCACTTCAGCAAACAAGAGATAAAGCATCAGACATTGCCAGTAAGTGATTGTTACTTGCACAAGGAAGAGCCCTGCAACTTGCTGTACCGACTCTGTTGTTTGCTCAGCTCTAGATGTCAGAGAGCTAGATGAAAACAAACACACACACCCCAAAAGCACATCAGTATCTGTTTTGTTATCTCATTTGCATGCTTGGTATCTGGGCATTAACCAATCCTTCTGAAGAAAGTTTATAGTGCCAAAGGACATTTTTCACCCTTCCTTTCTTTTCAGACTGAAGGGATTATGGAGTCAGTGGGTTATCCATGAATATGAAACAATTTAAACATAATCTGAACTCACCGTAAGTTCATTCCTCAATCACCAATGCTAAAACCAGCCTTGTCTCTGAGCCTAGACATTTTATTCTAGATTTCTTTACGTGGAACCATAATGCAAATAATCAGTATGATATACCCGTGGAAGCACATGCCTCTGCTGCATCTAGGCTTCCTGAAGCTTTTCTTAATATTTCAGTTCATCTGAACCATCTGTATTCTCAGTTGGTTCACACTGCATTAGACGTAAAAGGCAGCTGAAATAGAGATAAGAATCGCTCAGATGCATAAGGCACATGTGGTTTCAGGTGCCACTGAAGGTATTTGTCGTCGAAAGCCAATGCCATGCTAAAACACCTCTGTTGCTACTATGTGACAAGTACTTCATAGAAATAGCTAAAAATACAGTCCTTTCCCCAAAGAACTGATCAACCAAAGGAGGGTGTCCAACATGGATGTGCATTATGGACAGTGTACAGGCAAAAGGGCGGTGGAGAGTACCTTCTGAGACCCCAAACATATCTTTAAATCATAATTTGTCAAGAGACTGTGATTAAGTCTTTTTTGCATGCCTGGGGTAAGGGAAGGCTGCCTTTTCTGATATTTTAGGAGACCTTCAGCTCTGCAGAGTAGAGTGGCTTGGCACAGCAGGGCTGGGAATAAGGTCAAAGCAGAGGAGCAGCCTGGGAAACAGCATCAGCGAGAGCCTGGGTGTTGCTGTCATCTGCAGCTGCTTTGGTGAGATGAGGAGGAGGTTACTTCCAGAGAGAAATCCAAAGACCTGCCTGTAGAAGCACCAAGATGATTTCTTCAGCTGTGACTTTTATTAGGATACCATTTGCTCATAAATCTAGACAAAGCAAGCGTTTTATAAAATTGAACTAACGAAGCTACCTCTCACAAACACAGAAATAAACTCTCATTTTGTTCCCTTTTCCCCCACATCCCCACCTCGCTCTCTGCTCCAGCTCCACCCCAGCAGACCGTTCCCACACTGGATGATGCTCAAATCATCTAATAGCATCTTTCTGACAGCGAGACAGAGACAGCGATGCCTTCTCCTGGCAAAACAGGCCCCTGCAAACAATGCTGCTTTTGTTAATGTTATTTTCATTTCCCAGATGCTCTTAGTCTAAAAAAGGGGAGATGGGCCCTAAAGGTATTTGGAAGACATCAGTCCTTCAGAGGTATTTCCTTATGCAGCCTGAAGGATAGATCCAGTGAGGGTGTGAACGTGTTTCGTAGGGATTGAAGCAAGGACATTACGTAAGGTAGGGAAAAGGATACCCCCCCAGGCTCCCTGCCTATTCCCTGAAATCAACAGAGAGTGCAATCAAAGGAAGACATCTTTGTAGATGATTTGAGAAACATTTATAAAATCTGGCTTACCCTTTTCTAATACTTTTTTTCCCCCCCCTCCTGTTGCTCAAACTATTTATGTGTTGCTGCTCAACCTGCATTTCAAAGTGACCTGCAAAGTTACACAAGCTGGACTAGCCAGGCTGCAGACAGCATCTCTGAAGTGCTGAGTCTGTTTTGTTCGGGCACGTGGTTCAGACCCAGAAATGAGAAAAACAAGAGCAAGATCCCAGACCTGCCACAGTTTTGACTTCTGCAACCCTTTGCTCTCTGCAAGTTGTGAGACATGGGGGAATTGTGGCTGCAGGCAGTTGATGCTCTGTTTTACCAATCCAACACGGTAACCAGCAGCCCTTGCTAGATTTTTTCCTGTTTGTTGAAATCCTAGCTGCCCAAATTTCTGAAAGCTGTTTTCAAAGGATTTTGACAAATGCCTTTTGCATGGGAGTTGTTTCATATTTTGTGGGCATCATCACATACAGAGGAATTTTCTTGATTAAGTGTAATCTTTATTAAGCTCTCTCACAAAATTATATTCCTCCTTCTTCCCCACATTTCTTTTGCAGTATGATCTCACTTTAGATTACTAATGCAGCCAGATGCATCCTGGATAATTTGGCTTCATGCAAAGTGTCATTTCCCTGCGATCTCTATGTTGATACAGTTGTTGATACAGTTCAACATTATCCAATGATTAAAACAGGACCAAATCACATCCCTGCATTTGTGAAGAACAATTCTGCTCTGGAAGGTCATCACGTACAAAAATGACTCCATTTTACTCAATAGATACCCTGCTTTAATTTTGATGACAATGATAACATTCCCAGTTCCCTTTAGGCATGCACAGGTGATGCTGGTGAGAGCTGGTAGGAAAACCCTCCCTGGCACCAGCATGGTTTGAGAAACTCAGTCCCACTGACTGTGCAGGGTGTACAGAGCTTTACCAACACATTGACAGATGCTCCAAATAAAGATTAATTTTAAAAAGTGAAATAGAGCTGTTGTAGTGGTGCAATTAAAAAGAAAGGGTAGAGGGAGAAGAAGTGAAAAATTTAGGAAGTGCTAATATCGTGGTATGGCAGAGTTTCAGTAGGAATCAGAGATGCATGCTATTACATACAGGTGGACCGCAAGCATGGTATCAATTCTGAACTCACATCTGCAGTGATCTGTGTCTTTTGCCAGAATTTTTACCACTTGCTTTGAACAAAACAGCCGATACCACTGTGAAGTGACTACATATTTTTTAAATGGCTCTTTTTTCCCTCCTCGCTGTACATCATGGATATGTCTGCAGCCAAAAACACATGTTCTTTTAATTGAATTTAAAGTGGAGAAGGAACCAGCAAAGGTTTAAATTACAAGTGGAAAAAAAGGAGTTTGCAAAGTGAGGCCCTTTCAGTGACTCTGACAACCCGCTCTCCCAAATCCCCCACTCCCTCAAAAAAATGTTCAAGAGTTTTGCTTGCCCCAGACTCTGCAAAGTTCAGCCCTTCCTAATTTAATCACTTAAACTCTGCTTAACTGCAAACTCCAGCATGCTCACAGCTTTCTATAGATGGTTATCTCATCTCTTTTAGCCATTGTTTAGCCAAGCTGCGTGCACAACATTCTTTTAATCCTTGTAAAATCAAGGCAAACCAGCTATCATTTTTGAATGTGCACAGAAATGCATCTTTTTGCAATGCTATCAGTGACCCACAACCATGTATTAGCTGTCTTAGCCATCTGCATAAATCCAGTAGAGGGAGGCATTACACAGATGTGGTTCTACAGCTGAGGAACTATCTTCAGATATTTAGGGTCAATAAAATGAAGCAAGGTCACAAACAACCAAAGCTCTGTCTGTTTTAGTGGCCAGGTTGGTGGGGGAAAGAGAGAAAGTTTGTAAAGGAGGAGGAAACATGCTTCCTGGGATGGCAAAAATTAAACTCCCAGTGCTGGAGGTGTTTGAGACAGAGATGACATTACTGTAAAGGGAGGGCACTTGGGGAAAAATAATCTTTGATTTAGATGTTCCAGAAAATATGTGGAATAAAGCTTTTCCATGAAATCCGTGCATGAAATCCATAGTGTCTCTTGTTGATTTAGCAGATGTAACTCGGGTAACTCCACATGTTATTTTCTCATCCATTTAGTGGCCTTAAAAGAAAAAAGGTAAAACACAGCCTTGTTACTTATTGTGCCTGTTCTTATTTCTGCTCTACAAGTTTAGTTGTAGCTGTGGTAGCAGGAAAAGTTGTTATAAGGCAGGACACTTACCCTGCAACATGGATGCTCCCATTGGGAGTCCATAGAATCAAATTCTCATTATGAACTCTATTTTCACCTCCCACATTGTAAGCATTGGAATAGAAAGACAAAAAAAAAAGGTCTTTGGCCTGTAAGAATATAGAATTTCTTCCTTAGGAGAAGTGAATTGAAAACTAATTTTCAAGGAAGAGAGGCTTTCTATCAGCAGTACCTTTATTTCTTATTATTGGTTTGTATGGCTTTAGCACCTGGAACCTCCATCTGTGACGAGGCTTTCACATTGCTGGTTGCTGCAGGCTAATGCAGGGGGAAAATCGCTCTCTAAACAAGCAAAGGAAAGGAGCGTGGTTTGCTCCCATGTTACCGATGGAGACCTGGTAAGAGGAGATATTAAGGTACTTTGTCCACGTTTATGCTGCCAGCAATGGAACCCAGATCTCTTGAGTCTGAGTCCAATGCTTTAACCACAAAACCCTCCTCTCTCCAGTTTCAGTGTTTAATTAACAATGATGATGTCTGCAGCTTCCTCTTATCAAGCCACCCTTTCATCAATGATGATATTGTGGTTATTCCCCTGCTATGTGTGTGGCTGTCTTCCAGTTATATTACCAGCTCCTGAAATCATGTTCGCAAGCACAGAATTTGCTAATCTTTCCCAAGTCCTTTCTCAAATGTGAAGCCAAACTCTGCTTTCAATGCACATCCATTTTATGCTACTGAATAACGTAGAACAGTGATGGTGAAACTTCTTGGGATACATGGGTTAGCCAAAGTTTCTGCTACCATCCGTGTTGCCACCTGAAGTGTGAGGTCTGTCCCTTTCCTCCTGTCACCAGTTCAGCAGCGTAACCTGTTTTGCAAAGGACTTTGAACATCAAAGGAAAATAGCCTCTTTCCTTCGTGCCATTTCTGGCTGAATTGGGAGATAAATGTCACTTGGTCCTGAAGGTTTTTCAAGTATAAGGGGTTTAGGTTTTGTTGCCTATTCTGGCAAATCCCCTTATTCCATAATTCCATAATATTTACGCCTCTTCTTTGTGAGCATCAAGGGAAGAGCTTTGTAGGGATTGTTTGCCACCTCCACCACTTTCCTCTTGTTAAAATAGGACTAGGTTTAAGATCACAACACAGACCTGACACAGGACCCTTCCATCAACTTTGTATCAAGCTGAATACACTACATTGCATGTCAGCAATATTATTTTTACTGATGTTGCTTAGAGGTGATCAAAAGATGCCTCATCATACCATCATGAGTAGCTTTGCTTCATTATTCATCTTATCTTACCTTCATTGTTTTTTTTCCTGGATAAAACTGCAGTCGGGGGTCTGGGAAGAACAGGCCTCTGTCAGTCAGTTGGACTAGAAGATTGTTGTAGGTCCCTTCCAGCCGAAATAGTCCTCTCTTTTCTCTTCTCTTCTCTTCTCTTCTCTTCTCTTCTCTTCTCTTCTCTTCTCTTCTCTTCTCTTCTCTTCTCTTTTCTCTTCCCTTCCCTTCCCTTCCCTTCCCTTCTTTTCTCTTGTCTTTTGGTGAAATGAAAAAATAAAATGAGCAAGCTTCATTCCCATGTGTGATACACTGTGTGTTTATGTGAATGCTTTTGCTTGTAACTGACACTAATTTCACATGCATCAGCGAGATATTATTTTACATGTTCTATGTAAAGAAGCAGAAGAGGATTTAAAATTATTGAGTGAAGTCTCTATAGCTGCTGTATGAATAAATAAAACAGGACAGAGCTCAAATCCAGTGGCCAGGGAACATTCCACAACGCCACAGTTCAACTCACCTCCAGAGCAAGGTGGCCACATCCGAACAGTCTGTTGGGAAAAATCCTTGATCTGCACCAATAACCAGACCTAAACACTACCTGGCACAATGATAGCTGGCCTGCACAAACGTAATTCTGGATTATGCACTAACAATTTATCAGTCCAGACTGTTGTATTCCAAGGCTTGTGCTATTCCCTGGCTGTTCGAAAGTACTGATATGGTCCTGGCCTCTGGTCCTAGTCTTATATCAGTCTTCATTTCTTAGCAAAAGTAGGAGAGAGTAGAATACTTGTGGGTCTCAACTCAGCTATGAAGGGTCCTACTCTGTGGACTGGGTGTGCAGTAGGTGGCTTCTTCATAAGACAAGGTAGAGGAGAATGCTCTCCTTCTGTGGCAGTTCCTGCCTCCAATCACCAAGGCTGAAGTCCCTGCAGACTGAGGACAAGCCTCAGAGCCCAAACACATCCACATCTGGCCTGAAGAAAACTCAGAATGGGAGATGGCATAACAGTTGCAAGATATCCCCCGTGCTGCAATGGGGCTCATCTCAGCAAGCTTTTGATGTCTACACGGCAGACATTCTGTCTTAGAGCTTTCTACAATCAAGAGAGAGAAATAGTCACTTGCTGCAGCACAACTAATCTGAACTGTTTTAAACATTTACTTTAAGATTAAGTCAATCACTCTCTAGAAGTATGTTTTATTCTCTGTTGATAGCTAGTCCAGACAATTAACTTGGATGGAGCCATATGCACGTGGTCATATGGATTGCTACCCTTGTGCCTGGCTTACAAGTAGAGTGGAAGCAGCAAAATGTGATACCAACAATAAACCAAGATGGGGAGAAGTGAAGAAAGGGGGCAAGTGGCATCCTATGGAGACATTTGTCCACCAGAAATGATTGGAAACCATTCTGAGGGCTCCTGGCCAAGACACTGGGGCATTCTGTGTTTTCTTTATTATGAAAGTGCTGCCAAATAACCACTAGTCTTTTTTTTCCTGAGTTAATGCCATTTAATTATTAGATTCACTGCTTATGAATGGGAAATATTGGCTAGGGTACCTATGGGAAGTATTTGGTTTCTTAAGGTTTCTGGGCTATTTTTCTTGAGCAATTTTATCTTGTAATTTTAAGGAAAAATTTCAGATACGCAGTTTGGCCTTCACTGCTGCCAACAACACCTGGCAGGCTGGTTACCTATACAGAAAATCTCATCTGTCATCAGTAAAAAGTCAATCGTACAGTCCACACTGAGGCAGAATTCCCACCCAAGGCACTAGGAATCCCTCCAGAATAAGGAAGACAGAACTGGGGTCTTATTTTGTCCAGTTCATCTCTTCTTGTGTTTTGGCTTTCATCCATTTTGACGGAAAATAAAATTTGCTGTAGTTGACCACTTGAGCATCAGCTTGTGTCTAGGTCTGAGACTGGCACACACACAATGTTTCAAACAAAGCCAGAAGATTGAGAGAGAGGGAGAGCAAGAACAGCCCTTGTAAAGACCCTGTCATCCAATTTTGCAATGTTCCAGAGAAGGAAAAACTTACTTACTGACCCCTGTGGTTACCAGCTTATACCTTGAAGCATGAAATTTGATCACCTTTCTCCTTTAACTGGTCATCAAATAATCCTACTTTTTTTAAACTCCAACCAGAGTATTTGTCTCATTGGTCCTCTACAGAATGAATCCATCAGTCTTGCTTTGTCCTTCGTATGAATTTTGCACTTTCTTTTGCATCTGTTAGAGTCCCAGTTTAATCCTAATGCACTGCTGCTTAGCAGTGCTCATAACACTCAGGCATGCATTAATTGATCTTTGGACATACTCTCCTTCCCCATCTGCTTCACTGATTTGTTCCATTCAATTTCATCCAACACTTCTCGCATCAAATTGTGCTGTAATTTCCTCTGCTGAAATTCAGCATCCTTCGTGTTTGACTCCTGGGTCTTTCTATAGTTCTAATTACAAACCTGGAGGATTTAGTTGGAATTTTAATGGTAATATAATATTAAGCCTAGAGCCAAAAAAAGTACGCTGTATTTTGGAACTACCATGAACTAAGAGGCAGATCAGGCAGTGGGCTTTAAACACAAATGTGCAAAAAATATTTAAGGAGACTTATCCTTAACTTAAATTCTTTCTTTTCCCCTTGACTAACTCATTTTATTAGGGAACGTTTAATTTGTTAAATTGAAAGGTTCAGACACTTTAAAGAGAAAAGACTCCAAAAATGTAGTGTGTGTTTCATGCCAAAATGTTATTCCAGAGTTTGCCACCCATTTGTGTTTCAGTAGAAATACTTGCCTCCCACTCCTTGGCACTGGCTCAAAACTCTTTTTCTCAAAGGAGGTGCTGAAAAAGCATCTGAGTATTAATTTGTCTTTTGTGGGAGGTTTTAGTGTTGTTATAAATCACTATAAATCACAAATCAGGCTTTAAATTGGAGACTTCATAAGCCACTCTCACTGCATAAGGCTGTGAAAATGAAAAGCTTAAAGCAAATGTTATCTTGATGTGTTGTATTAAATTGCATCTGGCAGACTTAGTGGCCTGATTTTGCCAGTGTCTGACCTTCTCTTCCAAATGGTGAAGGGAAGCGTGGTGGGCATCTCCTCCTACAGTGTTGAACATGATTCAAAGTTCCATTTGTCAAAGGGAGCTGCTTCAAGTACCGCATTCAAATTTGTTGGGTGGACTTTCCTATAGGGTTCTCATATCCTTGCAAGCATTATTGGTAACTTACCCAGTGCACAATCTGAATTTAAGATCTTAAGCACCACAACAGCATTTTTTGTCCTGATATCAAGTATGTGTGCTTCCATACGTGCAGTTCTGAGTGTTTCAAAACCCCAGCCAGAGACCTAGTTATACCCTATATTTACATGACATTTTTCATTCTGAGGTATTTTTCTGAGTCTGATACACCAACCATGTGTAGGTAATTATCAGTAATCATCACTAATTTTTTTTACAATTCTTTTTCCATTTTGGCATCGACTTTGAAACGGCAGCTTAATGTGAGCTCATCAAAATGTAGACTTTGTGAAGACAACGTTTCTGAATAGGAGCTGTATAGGGAGTTCAACGAGACAAAGCGTTCCAACTTGGAGCGTAGCCAGGACACCAAAGTCATTGCTAGAAGTCATGGGATCTTTAATGCCCACAAAGTGGTCAGGACCTCCGCTGAGTTTTATGAGTGTAATGTCTCACCCGAAGAACAACTTCTTCAGCAGCACAGTACCCCATTGTATTGCACTGGACTCGTTCATGTGCAAGGAGAAGAGTACCATTCAGTGAATCGTTCATGCCAATGTGTCCAGCAGACCAGACTGTCTTCGTGCGTCTTCCAACCCAGCAGACCACCTGTCTTGGCTCACCACATGTGGCTGAGCGCCAGTGGAAGATGGCAAAGCTCTCGGCCTTCTCAGATAAAGACATTTTTGGGGCCTCACGGGATTTGTCCGGCTTTACTGAATTTTGTTCATACCTTCGTGCTTCGGCCCAACAGTTTGCAGAGTGGAAGGGAATCCAAACAAGGGCTGGACTGCTCTGCCTTTGGGTCTACACCAGCTGGGGTTAGCATCCGAGCCCTCTGGGCGGTCCAATGATAATAGGCTACTGAGAAAATGCACTGAATCGGCACGTCCTAACACTGCGTAGGCCAAAATACCTTTTGCCACATGGGGCCATACTTCAGGTGACTTAAATACACTTGAGCCGTCTGCTTAGCTGAGAGAAGAAAGTTGCGGACATTGCAACTGCTTTCCCACCTTCACTGATATTGCAAGTCCAGTTGTTTCTGTCAGTGTGTGGACCCTGCTGTGAGTTTATTCCAGCAATGCTGAACTGGCACAATTTCCATCAGACAAGAAGCGTGTGCAGCCCAGCATAGGTTAAAACATGGGCTTTTTCAGTTTCCTCTGCCATTTAGAGCTAGGACTCTGATGCTGGCTTCAGTGGCTTTTGAACACTTCTCTGCCAACATCCAACAGCCTTACAGCAGCTCTCTGCAGAAAAGAGGAAGACAAATTGAAACCTCTAGGTATGTGATGGATCTGTAAACATGTTTCAGGACGTCAAAGCAACTGCAATAATTATGGGACTATCCCAGACTCACTACTGACAGTTCAACTCAGTGTCCCAACTCACTGTTCACGTAGCTCATCCATGCACACCATCGACTGATGGGGCTAGGAGGGAAGGCTAGGCCATTATTTTCTGCAAAGGAAAAGGTGAAAGTTTACCTCATTATTTAAATAAAACCAACTTTTAAAGCTTCCCTGGGGGATTTAGGCAGATGTTAGAGGCCTGTGTACATAACTGAGTTTTCAGTGATGTCCAGCCAGAGACAGGTCCTGGGGGCATGCATATCTGGGTAGTTATAGTTAAGAATCTAAGGAAATTTGGGGTTCAAAAGGGAGGTTTTCAACGGATCTAGGAGAGGGCAGTACAAGGCAGACATGAAAAACAACCAGATTGGATGCTAGCTTAGTCTGAAAATGGATTTTAGATATCTAAATCCTACTGTGGTTGGGATTTAGACTGACTAAATCTTGTCCAAAGAACACAAGCATCATACAACATGGACTGATCTGGCTTAGCAAGCATTTCTTCCAGAGATGATCTGGAAATTATGGAGAATCATCTGAACATGAGCTAACCATGATGCAACACAAAGAACAGATTCAGAGCTCGGATTTAAATAAGCAAATTGTGACTAAGAATAGAAAGTGTATTTACTGTGGTACATGCCACGGTAGAAATATTGTGGGTTGTCTTGGACTTTTGTGTCAGAGTCTGCTCTACAGCCTTCCACAGTGAAGTAGAAAAAGATGCAAAAATTTCAAGAAAGAACCATGAGGATTATTTAAGGATTAGATCAGGAGAATCATGACCCCTCACCGTGCAGTACCTATGAAGGACAAAATTATGGGTCATCTGACAACAGTCAAGTGGTGCTCACGTGGAGAAGGGAAATTTGAGAGCAGAGAAATCATCAGTGTAACCACCAAAATATTACAATAAACAATGACTGGGAGCTATACCAGTCAGATGAAATAGAGCATGAAAGCAAAGTGTGGCATGTAATTAGCTTTTAAGACCTATGATGGAACATCTTCACTGGAAAATCTCAACATTTGGGTATTATTTTTTTCCTGAAAAATCCTTTTCTCAAATACAGGTCTGAATTAGAAAGAAGAGTAAAAACTCAAGAAGTACCGTAGGCTGTACATGTAATTGCAGAGATTTCCATGTCTCCAAAATCCATGGAATACTGAAGACTTGGGCTTCCCTCTGTCAGATGACCATACAGAAGTCATGCTGCAGGATTTCTCTAAGTATAAAAAAGGGGATCTGCCTAGGGCATGCTGTCAATGCAGAGCCAGTAGTATGAAAACAGGGCCAAAATTATGTTTTTGTAGCATCAGCTGAACATCCATGCTGCAGGTTATCCATTTATCCAGGCTTTTGGAAAGGAAGCCTAATAGTTTGTGGGAGGGAGAGAGTAAAGGATAGAGAGAAGGAAGGAGGGAGGGAAGTAAAGTATTGTTGATGTAAATTTTTACTATGGTTTGTTAATTTTGACATGTGGGAGGTGGAATAGCTCCTGGCTTTTCTTTTATTGTGATTATACTCCTTAATGTTGGCAAACACACCTGGAGCTGACAATACGTGTTTTTCGGTAGCATATTGTTATGAATAGACTAAAAATAAAATAATGAAGCTAAACACAAAACTGAGTGTGTGGTTATCTTAAAGTGACACCCTAAGGCCTTACTGTTGTACTTTCAAACTGTATAAGCCTGTCACCCTGGCAACAAATAGATAAAAGAACAAAGATATATATTTACCTCTTGGAAGTGAGGAAAGCATTTGTAGGGCTAATTCCTGTGGCCTTTCTGCAGGTAGAAGTCCTGAGCAGTTTTACCTGAATAAGATCTAAGTAAAGACATCAGGGTTTGGCCAGCCAATTTATTCTGATTCTGTTCTTTCTTCTACTGCTTAGACAAAAATTAAAAATAAATGCCTATGGAATTATGATTGCCTGAAATAATGTACAGGAAGTAAAAGCGTAAAATAAGGAATGCTTTTGGGTGATAAATTTGTTCTTCAATGATACACATCAACTAAATGCTGACATACATTACGTGTTCAGAGATACAACACTGAGGCTACTGTTTTTAATTCCATAAACTTATGTCTTTGTAAGAAATATTTGTATAATAGTTGTCTATACTTTTATTCATATATTCATGCACACACTAACATACCTAAGCAAGCACATTAATAAAATGTCATTCCTTAGAGGCAAAGGTGTCTTTGCTTAAGGATTTTCAAAGGCAAGAAATTCCTAG